>NW_027526335.1:206715206-207315206 GCF_048455015.1 Haemaphysalis longicornis | reverse complement strand
AGGTCTGGTAACGTCAACTCGGTGAGGTTCAGCTCAAGTCAAAATAAATCACATTCCAAGGCACTTCGTAAAACCGTTCGCCTGCTTTGAACCATTTAGCGATCCAGCTCACTCAGATACACAATAATAAAGTATAAAATATTGTTGATTGAAGCCAACATGAAGACGAAATACAAGTTGGGTTCATTAAAAAGTCCCCTTTGTCCAAATACAACTGATGCAATTTTAACGCCAACCTCTAACAATTAGTCCATACATGAGGAAACCGATGGTGTAGTCACGACTCACAAGCCACTTCATTGCCCATGCCTTACGTCAGCGCAGTGGCTAGTTTTACCTGACGCTGGCCACGCACCGAAGCCGCGGCCACAAAAAGAGATTGTGGGTCTACGTGCTGCATCTAGTTTGGTTTGAAGGCGTAAAAGGTGTCCGAACATTGATAACGGCAATGTTAGCATAACGCAATTGCGTGCCTGTTAAGAGATATAGCGTAACATTTGCAAACATTTGTTCGCTTCCAGTCGGTTTTTTTTCGTAAAGCCCACGCATCATTCCAGGCCAATACAGTTGAATGAGTTAACAAATGCGTGCTCTTTGAGAACATAAACATTATGTCGTGCTATTGGGTCATTTATTATTCCAAGCGGGGAGCGTAAGGAGCGCCAGCAAAAGAATAGCCGAAACACCAAGTCTGTACCCTTCATCATCGAGCTCTCTCACGCAAACTCGGTTTTCCTATACAGGGTTTTGTTGCCTATGATTGTTCAAAACCTATGCTTGAAGAATTAAAGCAAGAGGCTCAAAACCGACCGTCACATAGTGCACAGAAACATTTGAAGAAACCGAAACAGCTGAAGCGTCAAGCTATTCAGAAGTGCTGATAAAATTCTGCGCTAAGTTGACATCGACATTACGAAGAAAGGTGAGAGAGAAGATGCACGCATACCAAAGCACAACTAACAACTGGCTTTATTTTCCGACCTTATCGGAAAACAAGCGAAGCGTAAAAAGAGAAATAAAACCTATAAAACCGCCACGAAACCTTATCTGTGTTCATCCTTGGTAGTTGTAATAGTCACCTCTTCTTCTTAAAGGACCCACTCAGAGCTCGTCACACGCGCCCGCCTAGCCCTCTCTCTCACTCAGTCCCACGAGGCTCGTCTTTCTGCAGAAGGCTTTCTGCGACAGTTCCTTCTAGAAAGACGGTCGCTTCTGCAGAAGGGACTGTGCAAACGGGTGTACAAAAATGACGTCTAACGCCTACGCTGTGAGGTAAAACTCAGAAACCCCTTCGTTAGATGCGACTAACAAGTCGTCTACAAAATTCAGTTTGACTGCTGGAACTCCTATATAGAACAAACTGGAAGGGGCCTCAACGAGTGGCTGCGCAAGCAAAATAACGCATGTCCGAAGCTACAACCGCCTGGGCATTTTGCCGCGCATTGCAAAAATGCAAATGCAAACCACAGCTCCAAGAAACAAAAGGACTGCACCCTCCCACAGCAGAAGAGGAGAGGTTATATAAGCTTTTATAAAGGCGTTTGGGGACGGGGGTTCAATGCGCGGCCGCGGCGGCCACTTTTCTCACGGACGGAAAATAAAATAAAGCCGCTGTGTACGAGATTTCGGCGCACGTATCCTTCAAGATCCCCAGATGGTAAAAATTATTCCGGGGCCGTCCACTACGGCGCGCCTCATCGCTTGCGTTGTGTCAGTGCTTAAAACCCTACAATTAATCAGTATGGCATCGGAGAGCCATGGCGCATGCGTCAGTATGACATTGGTGCTTCTAAGGAGCAAGGAAATTCAAATTCTGCATAAAGACGCTCCTGGTGTACTGTCAGTGATAGGAGAGGGAGAGGCTGGCGCGTGTCACAAGCTCTGAGTTAGAACGCGAGCAGAAAGGCAAAGATTACAACTATCAAGTGTGAACACACTGTTTTTCGGCGGTTTCGACGTTTACAGTTCCAATGTTTTCCGAAAGAGTCGGAGAATAAAGCAAGTTGTTAGTTGCGCCTTCCTATGAGTGCATGTTCTGTCTCGCCTCCCTTCATCATCGTCAATGTCAACTTAGCGCAGTTTTATAATTAGTAGTGTACCAGTTAGCACAGAAGTACCTCTCATTGTCTGTTTACCAACAGATAAGTACTGGGACTAGAGGTTAAAGGGGCACTGACACAAACATTTTGCATCTTGTTTTTTTTTGTTGCGATAAGTAGCTAGTGACCTATTTATAACCTCTAGAAACCTCATTTGCTTCAGCATGCGACGGTTGTTTATTTAGAGGCATTTTCAATGCGGCCAGTCGCACTTTCGGTTTCAGCGAGTGCCGCGAAACGATGGATGTTGTGGATTTTGTGTGAACAAAGCTGACCACGTGACCATCGATGGGATATCACAGAGCAGAGCCGCCGTAGGACTGTCGAATCCGCACACACGGCAGTTTCTGCGAATGCCCCCACGTACTGATCTCGTGAGGCGCTTAATTATAAAGCGACCGTGGATATGACGCCGGCGCTGCGAGTGCAAATGCTACCGCGGCTAAAGAACGACGCGCGACGCTTGAGACGGTGGGTGGCAAGACGCGCGCTGGAAGCAGCCGGCCGGTCTGCCTACAGGTCCGCCTACAGATGTGTTCGGCTCAGCACTGCGGCGGATATTCGAGTGCCGCTCTCGTAAGGGATGCAGATGACAATTTTTAATGCAACCCGCCATCGCATCATTAACTCCTTTCTCATGTAAGCCACCATGGTCGGGACTTGGGGACAATTTCGTGCAGCGGTAAGAAGCTATCACTCGAGCTACCTGCGCCAGCCTGGGCCACTTCGCGGCCGTGGCCGCCGCCTGCACAGCGACCGTGCGGCTAGCTCAGTGAGCTTTTCGTGCCTCCGGCGCGTTTTCGCCTCCAAGGGTAATAAACAGTAATAGCAACAGAGTGCCTGGAATCACTGTAGAACTTTGGTCGCGGCCAGCTGCACGATTACCTTTCGAAATCACGGCGCCTCCGCCGCCAACGATCGGGTCGTTCGTTCTCGAGAACAGAAGCTCCGCCCTCCGGCCCTCCGATTGGAGCGGCGAGCCGGGCGAGCGGCCGAAAAACGCCGGTAGTGCGGAAGCGGCAAACACAAACTCGTGACGTGTTTGGATGTTGTTTATTTACAATTGCGCGTGGTCCTCTGCTGGCTGCTCGGTTGCGTTTCGCAGACTTCAAAATTGATTCTAAATATATTCTAGGCTGTATTCGCCGCTGATATTTTGCAGATCATGTATATGTGTTCCCACCAATCTATCTCCGAAGTTATCTCGCCTCCAAATTTTGTGTCAGTGCCCCTTTAAGGGCTGAGTGGCTGTTTCCCGTTTGGGTGGGTCTGCCCAGAGTTGAGTGGGAACGACATATACCCGAATGGGCTATTACTGCTGGGCGAAGCCTCACTCAACCTGCCTGAGTAGCGCACTCGGCCGGAACACTGCTGCGAGCGCGGCAGCCCATCTGGAGGCTTCTCTCAGTGAATTCTACCCTGCATGGAGCCACCAGCCCGACTTGGACATCGGCACTCAAGCATCTACACCTGCCCACCCAGCCTCCAGCTACTCGTCCAGTCCTGTGACCGCATCATCACGGAACAGGAACGTGCAGCGGCCTTGTTGGGGGCCTATCGCCGTGGAGGAACACTACTGGGGGCTGGCTTCCAGCCACAAGCCACCTGCCACGCACTTTCCCCTGCCACCCCAACAGACCCCGGCCTCTCAGCATGCCCTCGAAGGTACGACTGCGTCCCTGAGCGCCTCTACTACGAACGCGTCCATTTCGAGCCCTCATCATACCCAGGAAGAGGTTTCTGAAGAAGAAATGGATTTGACCAGCTACATAATCGCACGAGGGATAGCTGCGGCAAGGCTGAGAATGACACATGCGCTGCAGGTGATGACTTCAGCTGCGTGGACATTTCCAACTGGCCAGCACCACCTCTCTCCCCTCCCCAAAATAAACCACGTCTCAAGCGCACGCGCAAGCTACATGCAAGCCAGGCCAAGGCGCCCGGGTTAACTGCGGCGTCCACGCACGAGACTATCGCCCCACATGAGGTGTTTCCTCCTCTCCTGCGTGTTGAAACAGTCGCGGGCACGAGCCAGCGTAGCCAGCTCGCAAAGAGAGTGCTTCACCCAGCCAACGCTGCCAGCCAGGGCGTGGCTGCACAGTGCATCCACGTTAAGCCGTCCGCTAAGGCGCTACCCCTCGCCCCTTCTTCGGGTGGCGCTGCAGGAGGAAGCGTTCAAGGCTCGTCGTCGGCCCTCCTCTCCTGTCTCCCACTGGCTTCCGCACCCTGGCCCAGTTGGGCCACGAGCAACCGCGCGCCGTCGGCCGCCACTCGTACCACCACTGCTGCCTCCCCTCCGGTCGCCGCGCAATATGGCGGCGCCCAGGACAAAACGAAACCGCCTAGCGGGCCGCTTCTTATGGGGATCGCTACCTGTGGCGTCCCTTCTGGTGGTTTCTCGGCCTCGAAACTTGGTACCGAGCAACGCGAGGGCCCATGCACCCTCCGACAGTGCCAGGCGAGGCGGCGGAAGGCCAGGAAACTGGTCGCGCGGCTCCCCATCGTGCAGCCGGCCGCAGGCATCTGCCTGCTCCGTCCGGCGAACCGAGCTGCCACCTTCCTCACTGCATCGATAGAGGCCATCGCTCGTGAGCTCGCCGCCACACCTGGTGTCTTGCAAGTGAGGTTGAATACCCGACGGAATGTCGTTGTGGTCGACCCCAAGACGGACGAATTCCTGGCTGCCCTCCTCGCCACTGATAGGGTGGCTGGCATCGCTGTACGCGCCGGACGTCCCGCCAGTCGGGGTACTAGCCGTGGACTTGTTTGTGGCGTGGACCCTCAACTCACAATAGAGGAGATACAGGCGAACATTGCCTGCGAGGTAGCGGTTAGTGGTGTGGCACGAAAGGCTGATGGGTCTGGGGTGCCCACGATTGCTGCCCCTTGCCCTCCCCCGTTTGTGGCTGTGTAAAAGTTGCTGCTGACTCTGCGGCGATGTCGGCCGCAGCCTACGCAGTGTGAGCACTGTGGTCGCCTGGACCACGTGACTGCCTTCTGCAGGGACAAACAGAGGTGTGCTCGCTGCGGTGGAGGCCACACCGCACAGCAATGCCCTGCCTCTACCCCCCGCTGCACCAACTGCCATGGCTCCCACCCAGTCACCGACCCCCGCTGCCAGCGCTGACAGCACGAACGCAAAATTGTCACAGATATGGCACGCGCACCGCAACCAGTGACCCTAGCTGAGGCCTCAGCATCGGTCCGCACTCAGCAGCGATCAAGCTACGCGGAGGTGGGGAGGCGACGCTCTAGCCAGCACCAGGCCAGCCGCCAGCTGCAGCAGCCTCTTGCCACCCAGGGATGTCTGCAGCAGCAACCTGCAGCTACTCACGGGCGCCAACATCAGCCACGCTGCCAGCCAGGCACCCATATTCCCAGCCGTCTGCACAGCCAGCGATGGAGCAGCTACCCGCGACCTCAGATGCAACCCATCAACACCAGCTGGCGCCCGTCCTGCTGGCCCTGGTGCACAGCCTGGTGGGTCGCCTGCCTGCTGATGTCCCCGCACGCCAGGCGGCCACTGCCACCCTGGCACACCTCAGCTCCCCCACCCCCAAGCATGGCTAACAGACCCTGCAGGACAAGCCAGCGGCCGCGCAACCTGCAGTGGAACTGCAATCACCTGGGGCCACGCCATGAGGAGCTCGCAGAGGAGCTGCTGCGCGAGCACCACGGTGCGCTGGTGCTGCAAGAGACCAACGTCTGTGGCAGCTCCCTCCCCCTGCCGGGGTACGTGTGCCACGCCAGCGCAACCAGCTGCACCCTACGCTCCTGTACCAGCCATCGGTGCCAAGACGCCAGCCACCCACGCGGCAAGTCCCAGGCACCTGTCTACGTGAGGGCTGTGCTCAACAGTGCTCCAGTGGACCTGACCTCGGTCGTGGATGGCCCCAGGGAATGCGCCGCCGTCACGGTACGCATGGGTTCCACGGACACCACTGTGGCCAGCGTCTATGCTCGTCCAACGCGGCCCTGGGATAGCACAGCAATGGGGCGGCTGTGGGCCCGCCTGGTCCAGTACGTTGTCGTGTGCGGGGATTTTAACACGCACAGCCCGGCCTGGGGCAGCCCCCCGCAACAACCGCACGGGACGAGAGCTGCTGGCTTCTGCCACATCCTGCTGCCTGCTCGCGGCGAACACAAGCAGCCCCACCTTCACCCGCTCTGGCCCCGCTGGCATGGTTCAACTGTCCCATATTGACGTTAGACTGGTGTCCCATCGGTGTGCCTACATCTGGGAAACCAGCACAAGCACCTGGGGGTCGGACCTTTACCCCATCCTTGTCACTCCCAGAAGCGACCGCAGGCGATCAGGTAACAGGGTGTATGCCATCACCAACTGGGTCAACTACCGCAAGGAGGTTGCAAAGTATCAGGAGGAACCAGAGGCTGATTTCCTGACAGCTGTCGTGCGGAGTGCCAACAAGGCCACGGTATGGGAGAGGTACCCCTCTGCACGGCACTGCCTGATCTGGAGCTCCTAAGACTCCGGGCCAGGCGCAACCATCTGCAACAGCGGGCCATCAGGAGCATGCATCCGGAAGACTGGACTGCGTTCCGGCAGGTGGATGTGCAGTGCAGAAGGACAGCCAAGCAGCGGCGGAGGCAGAGCTGGGAGTCGCTCTGTTCCTGCATAGACGAGCGTGGGGATCCAGCCAAAGCCTGGAGAGTCTTCCGGGCCTTGTTTCAGCCTGCTGTCACCGGCACCCTCTGCTGGCCTCCGCTATTTCCTTTGGCATCACGGAAGAGGACTTGGCAGAGTGGCTAGCCGACCAGTTCAGTACGGCTTCACCTGCAACTGCGGCCCAGCTACACCTGCGGCCGGAGTCACCCAGGACCCGCAAGTGGTGGCCATTTTCGGTGCCGACATAACATTCCGAGAGCTGCAAGCAACCCTGGATCGATACCCCAAGCAGCGGAGTGCCCCTGGAATTGACGGGGTGACGTATCAGATGCTCCGGAACATGGACGTCACCCAGCTGGAGCCGCTTCTGCAGCTCATCAACCGGGTGTGGAGAGAGGGAAGCCTTCCAGCTTCTTGGCGGGTCGCAGTTGCCAGGCCGATGCTGAAGGTCGGTAAGCCGCCCACCGAGCATGCATCGTACCGGCCGGCTTCCCTGACGTCCGCAGCGGGGAAGCTAGTGGAGAGCACTGTCCTGGCCCACCTCCAGTGGGTTGCTGATCGTCGGGCCGTCTTCCAGGAGCAGCAAAGTAGCTTCAGGCGCTACCGCTGCACAGCGGCATCGCCAGAGAATGGGGTGTCTATGGTGGAGGAGGCCCGCCATGACAAGGAGGTGGCCTTCTTGCTCCTGCTGGACATGAAGTCGGCCTTCGACTCCGTCCCCCACACGGCCATCCTGGATGCACTCGACAGCATGGGCGTTGAGCGGCATCACCGGAGTTACATGATGGCGTTCCTGGCAAACGGGACCATTCGAGTCAAGGTTGGCCGAGCAACCAGCAGCCCACGAGACATCAGCTCTGGGGTTCCTCAGGAGAGTGTGCTCAGCCCATTCCTCTTCAACCTCGTCCTGGCTTCACTATCGGACTGCATCCCGGCTGGGCTGGCCTTTCCAGTGGCGATGGCATTCTATGCCTACGACATCGCCATCTGGGCACACGGACCAACAATACTACTCTACAAGGTGAAGGCGTGCCTTCAGGGGGTGCTGTGGGCAGTTGCCGCCTTCCGGAATAACCGCGGCCTGCAGCTGTCCGAGCCGAAAACGCAAGCCTTGGTCTTCCACCCGGGGGGAGCAGGGCATGCAAGTCGACACCAACGCTCACCTTGAATGGCCAGTCCCTTCCGTGGTGCACCACGGTCAAGTATCTGGGGCCCCTGGTCGACTGCCAGTTGTCCTGGATACCTGCTGTGAAGGCGCTCCGGCAACGCACAATGAGGGTCCACCAGGGCATGCGGAGGTTTTTGGCGCGTGGTCAGGGCTGCACACTCACCGCGGCCCTGCGGGTGTTCCACAGGATGGCGTCGTCCGCTGTCCTCTATGCTCTGCCTCTGGTGCAACTCAAGCCGCGCCGCTGGGAGGAGCTGGAGGTGGATCAGCGCCGGGCTATCCGCCTTTGCCGGGGCGTTACGAGCACATTCTCGGTGGTGGCGACGTACACGGAGGCAGGTTCCTGGCCCATCCAGATGTGGGCCCTGCAAGTGGGGCTCCACCACATCCACCTTCTGCAGGGCACACTGGACGGCGTGGCGTGTCCGAGAATTGAGTCCAACACCATGAAAACAGGACTAACTGGGGTATTTTACATTACACTGAATTCGAACTATTGGCTACTACAATGGCGTCCGCTGATCCTTGTTGTCTTCTTCTTTCATAGTGAACCTAAAGCGCAACAAATTTAGACAAAAGACGAATGACACAAGGACAAGCGCTACATCCAACTGAAAATTTTATTTACGAAACAACATATACATACAAAAAGGTGAAAAAATACCAAAAACAGTGCATGTGCGCATCGTCCTATACTAGAGTTTGTGCGCACTGTACAGGCGCGTACACGCTCGTCATGCCATGGGCGTACCCAGGAAGGCCAGCTCTTTTGCTGATAACCATACCGAGTTCGTGCTCACACAATCTTTGCCACCACGATGTATCTCAGCCGCCTCCACAATCTCCCGTGTGCGCTGATCGGGATCACGAAAGACGACTGTACATTCATCAAATCGAGGCGAACACTTCCAGTTCTGGCAATGACTGGCCAGGTTCCCATCCGTGCCTTTTTCTGCTCGATTGGCATGCTCACGGAGGCGTTCATTAAGGCACCATCCTGTTTGTCCAATGTAGGCTCTATGGCAAGACAATGGGAGCTTATACACCACTCCCGCAGTGGAATAGACGTACTGATTTTGGTGTTTCACCCCGCATTTTTTTCTTTTCTTTCGGAACCGGGCACGTAACAGTGCAAAGCCGCGACAGTTTTTCTGGAGCAGACATCAACACTTTGACGTCAACCCTTCCACCAATCTTTTTAAGATTGTGTAAAATGCCGTGTAGGTAGAGAACAACCACCATCTTGTTAGGTTGGTGGGTCGCCTGGTTATCTTGGTCGCCTTGCCCGATGCCAGCCCGTATTTGCTTTGAACGAATTGCGTCAGCCACCACTACAACCACGTTTGCGGGGTAACCTGCCGACCTTAGGTGACGCACTTGCAAATGGAAACTGGTGTCCATAAGGCGCTCGCATGTTTTAAATGCATAGCATTTTAGTAACTCACAATGTCACGCGGCGTTGGCGTGCGCTGTCGTAGTCCGCATGCGCGTCTTGTAGTCCGCATGCGCGCCCTGTCGTAGTCCGCAGGCGCGCCTTGTCGTAGTCCGCAGCCAGGAAGAAATAACAGTTTCCGGCGCCCGGTTTCGAACCCATGACGCCGCGGGCGGAACGCAAGGTGCCCGGCGCACAACCGACCGAGCCACGAAACCGACACAGATTTCGATGCACCGAACGCGCCTTATATCCTTCACTCCTTTCTCGTTTGTTTCGAAAGCGCCACAAGTTGTCCCGCGCTTCCAAAAGATGGCGACACGGGTCCCGCGATCAAGAGATACGACTTGCCGGCGCACCCCCTCGGAAATGCTGTGCATTTGATCGTGCCCCTCGCGATGGGGGATGTTTTGCTCTTCCGCCAGCCTGATGGAAGCAGTCTTCAGTAAAATTTGGAGAGGTGTGCATGGATAACAGCTGGATTAAGCGTGTAGAAGTAAAAGAAAGCAATTAATTTGAAATCTAGCTCTAAAAGATGCCGTCATAATGACCTCCGTTGGCCCTGTGACGGTCGCTGGGTGAGATCTTTCGACATGCCGTGCGATGCCTTCGAGCTTCTCTCGAGGTGTCTTCGTCGCCGTAGCTTCTTTTCTTCAAGGAACTGTTGAGACAGCTGCTGGCAATGGCTCATTTCACCAGTTCGGTGTGAGCAGACCTGAACGACAGTAGCGGCTTCCGGCTGCGGGGGTCATACATCCAACAGACGTGTTTTCCCTAGAACTGAAGTCTCAGTTCCAAGAATGTGAGACTGCACTGCTTAGGAACCTTGTGTGTAATCTTTAGGGGGTTAAAATATGGCTCAAAAATTGCCAACGCTTGTGCCACATCTAGGGAAAACGCCTCTACGCCACTGCCAAAGAACACCAAGAAATCGTCAACATACCGAAACACTTTTACAACCATTGTCTCCTTTAGCCTGTCAGCAATTACCCTATCAAGGTGGGCCATCACCAGGTTGCTCAAAACAGGGGCAACGCATGAACCTATACAGATTCTTTGCTTTTGGATGTACACGTGACCATCCCACTGGACATACGTTGATTTTAAGTAGAGCCCCAGTAAATCCAAGAAATTTTGAACAGAAATGCCACATTCAGTCTGAAACGGTACTGCACCAAAAGCAAAAATGGCATCTTAAACACAGGTTAGCATCAGGTCATGCGGCAAGAAGTAGTATAAGTCTTTAACATCGACCGAAAACCCATAAAACCCAACTGCCGAATTCTCTGTCAGATATTCAACCACCTGCTCCAAATTCCTTGTACCAAAAGGGTCATCTACATTCAACAGGTTCAAGTGGCGCTGCAGAAAACCCGCTACACATTTCCGCCATGTCTGCCTTTCAGATACGATAACTCTAAAGGGCGTGTCGACTTTATGAGTCTTAGCGCTGAAAAACATTTTCAGGCCCATTTTTGCGCTACTCTCTATCTGTTTAACCAAACCGCCGAGGTTGAGCTGGCTGCACAGATCCTTTGCTTTCCGTTTAACTCTGCGCAATGAGACATTGTCACAGACACGAAAGACAGAACCAATAGCTCCGTCAGCTTTAGCAAAAAACTTAGCATAAGGAAACACCCCGAACCCACCTTCCTTATCGGACTGTACAAAACATAGGTGATGGTCCTTAAGGTAGGTGGCTACCCTCTTAACAAGCAACGTAGTCTTGGGGACCCCACACCGCAAAAGAACATCCACGCCTTCTGACATGCACCTTTCTTTCTCCTTATCCGGCACCAGACTTAACACCTGTCGTAGATACGACAGGAGTTTTGGAGCGGATGTCTTTCGCGGCAAGGCGGACTTCGGGCCGAAGCCTAGAGTGTCCCGAATGAAATCCGGAAGGACGATGTCACCGTCAGTGAAGATGTCTCCTGCCGAAGCAGGCGGAGTCCTGGGTCGATTGGACCTGAGCACCAAGAGAGTCCTTCGCCACATACTCTCTGCAGTGGAGTCAATTTGTGTCTTGTATTCTTGCTATCTTCTCTTCTTAACGAAGGGCGATAGCCGCTGTGTTTGAATCTGGTTGTAGAGCAAATCACGGTAAAGGCGTCCTTGCCTTTTCCATTCCGAGCGAAGCATCCTGCATATACTTGTTCCATGATCTGGCGCCGGATAAGGAGAAAGAAAGGTGCGTGTCAGAAGGCGTGGATGTTCTTTTGCGGTGGTGGGGTCCCCAAGACTACGTTTCCTGTTAAGAGGGTAACCACCTACCTTAAGGACCATCACCTATGTCTTGTACAGTCCGATAAGGAAGGTGGGTTCGGGGTGTTTCCTTACGCTAAGTTTTTTGCTAAAGCTCATGAAGCTATTGGTTCTGTCTTTCGTGTCTGTGACAATGTCTCGTTGCTCAAAGTTAAACGGAAAGCAAAGGATCTGTGCAGTCAGCTCAACCACGGCGGTATAGTTAAACAGATAGAGAGTAGCGCAAAAATGGGCCTGGAAATGTTTTTCAGCGCTAGACTCATAAAGTCGACACGCCCTTTAGAGACATAGCAGAAATGTGTAGCGGGTTTTCTGCAGCGCAACTTGAACCTGTTGAATGTAGATGACCCTTTTGGTACTAGGAATTCGGAGCAGGTGGTTGAATATCAGAGAGAGAATTCGGCAGTTGGGTTTAATAGGTTTTCTGTCGATGTTAAAGACTTATACTACCACTGCCGCATGACCTGATGCTAACCTGTGTTGAAGATGCCATTTTTGCTTTTGGTGCAGTACCGTTTCAGACTGAATGTGGCATTTCCGTTCAAGATTTTTGGATTTACTGGGGCTCTACTTAAAATCAACGGATGTCCAGTGGGATGGTCCCGTGTACATCAAAAGCAAGGAGTCTGTATAAGGTCATGCGTTGCCCCTGTTTTGAGCAACGCGGTGATGGCCCACCTTGACAGGTTAATTGCTGACAGGCTAAAGGAGACAACGGTTGTAAAAGTGTTCCGGTATGTTGACGATTTCTTGGTGTTGGTTGGCAGTGGCGTATAAGCGTTTTTACCAGATGTGGCACAAGCGTTGGCGATTTTTGAGGCATGTCTTAACCCCCTAAAGGTTACACACGAGCTCCCTAAGCAGTGCAGTCTCAAATTCTTGGACCTAAGACTTCAGTTCTCGGGAAAACACGTGTGTTGGATGTATGACCCCCGCAGCCGGAAGCCGCTACGGTCGTTCAGGTCTGCTCACACCGAACTGGTGAAATGAGCCATTACAGCAGCTGTCTCAAAAGTGCCTTGAAGAAAACATGCGAGCACCTTATGGACACCAGTTTCCATTTGCAAGTGCGTCGCCTAAGGTCGGCAGGTTACCCCGCAAACGTGGTTGTAGCGGTGGCTGACGCAATTCGTTCAAAGCAAAGAGTGGCTGGCCTCGGGCAAGGCGGCCAAGATAACCAGGCGACCCACCAATCTAACAAGATGGTGGATCTTCCCTACCTACACGGCATTTCACTCAATCTTAAAAAGATTGGTGGAAGGGTTGACGTCAAAGTTTTGATGTCTGCTCCAGAAAAACTGTCGCGGCTTTGCACTGTTACGTGCCCGGTTCCGAAAGAAAAGATAAAATGCGGGGTGAAACACCAAAATCAGTACGTTGATTGCCCTGCGGGAGTGGTGTATAAGCTCCCATTGTCTTGCCATATGGCCTACATTGGACAAACAGGAGGGTGCCTTAATGCACGCCTCCGTGAGCATGCCAATCGAGTGGAAAAAGGCACGGGCGGGCACCGCGCCAGTCTTTGCCAGAACTGCAAGTGTTCACCTCGATTTGATGAATGTACAGTCGTCTTTCGCGATCCCGATCAGCGCACACTGGAGATTGTGGAGGCGGCTCAGATGCATCGTGGTGGCAAAGATTGTGTGAGCACGACCTCGGTATCGTTATCAGCAAAAGAGCTGGCCTTCCTGGGTACGCCCATGGCACGAGGAGCGTGTGCGCGCCTGTACAGTGCGCACATACTCTAGTTTAGGACGATGCGCACGTGCACTGTTTTTTGTATTTTTTCACCTTTTCGTATATATATGTTGTTTCGTAAATAAAAGTTTCAGTTAGAAGTAGCGCGTGTCCTTGTGTCATTCGTCTTTTGTCTAAATTTGTTGCGCTTAAAGTTTCACTAAGGAGTACCAACTAGCTCGAACCCTCACGTTGTTAAGTTATATTTCTTCTTTCAAGCCGACCAAGCTTCTTCCGGCGACCATTCGCCGTCTTCCTCGAGATCCTTTTCTTTTTCGATGCACCAAATGTAACACGGCACTCCTCCAGCGCTACCGTAGCCGGCCCAACTCTAACATGGGCTTGCTGCTTAGTACCTACGAGAGCCATATCGAGCTTCCGCATCGGCCCCGCCTGGAGCCACGACCACCAGGCACGGGGCAGGCTCTACGCATCGCCACCACATTGCCGGGGGTCTGTGCCAAGAGGTCCACTCCACCGCAGGCCACCTACCAAGAGGTGGCCACCCTGCTACAGGACGACGCTCCCGTACTTCAGAAGATTGTACACGGATGGCTCTGTGGAACAGTCAACGGGCAGAGCCGGTGCTGCCTGCACGGCCCTGAAACTTGGCACCAGCCCGGTGTGTAGCCTCCCCTTCCTGGACTGATTCACCTACGCAGAGCTGGCTCGATTCCACTTGGCCACTGATCTTCTTCTAGAGCAGGGGGCCCATGACCGGGGGGCCATCATCCTGACTGACTCTCGGTCTGCCCTCCTCCGTCTAAAAGCTGCCGACCAGCCAGCCAGCTCCAGCGGTTATGTGGAGCGATCGCTGGTGGCCAAGCTCCATGTAGTCGAGTCCCAGGGGTGTCCACTGCGACTTCGCTGGCTACCATCGCATGTGGGCATCACGAGCAACAAGGTTGCAGACGCCCTGACCAAGGGCGTTGCTCACGAGTGAGGGGTACTAGCCTCTCGGGACATGGTGTTATTCGACGCTGGAAGGACTATTCTAGCACGAGTGGTTAAGGGTCAACATCCAGATGCTCGAGTGGTCAGTGTTCAGTCGCCACGGCTCCTGCACGTCCGCATCAGTAGAGACGCCCGGTCACTCCTGCTTTGCCTGCGGCTTAATTGCTGCAACGTGAGAGCCCGCCTACACCAGCAGGGCCGCCGGGCGTCCCCCACCTGCTCCCACTGCCCAGAGCCCGAGACGCTCGAGCACTTGCTGTGCTCTTGCCGCCGGCACGACACCGCGAGAGGGGAACTCCGGACCGCATTCCAGCGACTCGGGGTACCAAGCCACAAGCTGGAGGACTTCCTGTTTCTCACGTTATCAGACGGTTTACGACGGGAGGTCTTCCAGCACCTCCTCAACTTCCTAGTTGTGACAGGACTTGTTCAGCGCTTGTAGCCCTTGCGCCTTGGACGAAACGAACGCTACATAGACTGTGCCCCACTCTCTTCCTTTCTTCCTCTTTCTCTCTTCCTATCTTTTGAAACCCACCTTCCTTTCCCTGGACTGGGTTGTATGAGGGTGAACTCCCGGACTGAGTTCAACAATACCCCCGCTTTTCTCTTCCCTTCTTTCTTAATAAATCATCACCACCCACTATAAAAAAAACTTTAATTAGTAAGGGCTTGAATTGGGCCGGGTCCCCACCTGGTTTCGAGGAGGGGTAGCATGAGCGTCCGTCCAGGTTCTTTATTTGCTAGGAACGTGGCAGGTGGGTGTATGGTGCCGGGCCGAAGAGCTGGGATCCCATGCCCACGTGCGGAGGTGCACGGGAGGCACACAAACGCCGCTAATCTGGGTGCTCGAGCTTTCGAGCTGAGGAACGCGTTTTCCCCAGCGCCGTGTGCGCGATCCCGGACTACAGCAGTGGGCTCTTCTGATTATTGTAGGTGAAAGGTGCCTGGAGGCGGCGAATCCCACGTTTCAATGTCGGGCCAGGATGCGGGAGCTCACGGTAGGATTGACCCTATGGCGGCTTCCTCGTTCAGTCGGCTCCGGTGCGTGGAGAGGGGTCCCCGTGAGGCTCGTTGGTACCACTCCTTATACCCTCAGCGGGTTGCGTGAAAAGAAGGGAAGGTGCGTTGGAGAACGAAGGAGGTACGGCCCGTCATTGCTCGACAAGTTCGCGTACGGGACGCCTTCACCAGCGTTGCGGCGCTTCAAGGTCAGCTTGGGCTCACCTCCTGGAAGTACAGTCATTGTGCGCAAGCGGAATGCTTTGCACGTAGCCCCGCTTGCAATGTCCGACCATTGCAATAGGCACTGCGCATATAGCACTCTGGACCCATGGTCGACTTAGGAGCCATGTGTAGCACAACCGCAAGACACACTCAATGCGTACCCCCTTGCTTTTCGTGAAACAACTTCTCCCTTGCGCGAAAAATACTAGAGCTCTTATTAGGCGTTACTTGGTTTTAGGGTTTCTTCTTACACGTACTTTGAACGGCATATAGCTTTCAAAAACCTAAGGCCGAGTGAGCCATCTGAACTGGTGTGTTTTTTGTTGACGAAATTTATCTCAGCATTATTTGATTTAACTTTGTCTCGACTTCAATGGAGCTCGCGCCCATAAGCCCCAATTCAACCAAGCGCTTTCTTAATCACAGTCAGTTATCCGTCGTTATTTATTTTGTTTTCTATGTCCATTTTTGTCAAAATCGTAGTCCTCTTTTAAAGTCACAGAAAAAGAACTCGCCCAACCCTCAACTTAGAGACGTAAACTGCTCTACAAAATTAACGATCACTATTTATATTAAACCGTTGTAGGTAGTGCCTACCGGTGCTTCCCACCATACACTCAGTGTGCCAAGTTCTAAATACAACAGCTACACATCTTTTATCAATTGCAGCAGAAAACAAGGCTGCCTAAAGGATGTCATTGAATTTGATAGTTTATACAACTAGAATTATTTATTAGCTGTTATCTGCTGCAGTGTGTAAGGCAAAGCTTTCTTAAAGCTTAGCTTTACTGAACGCACCGTCGCTCCACCACACTGATCACTGGATTTCATTTCAGATAGTTGCCATCGATGCATGCATTCGTTTTAATTCGTCTCCGTTTCGCCGGAAAGTTGTCCTTGTGACTTCTGCTATTTACGTGCGCGCAAGAATTACCCTCACGGCTTTGCAATCTTAAGAGGTAATTGGAAATATTTTCTTTTTGCGGTAATTGGACGCATTATTTTTAAGCCTAGGGAGTGCCCGCGCGTGTGTTAACACGGCCAGGCTTAGACTCCGAAGAAAATTTGTTTATTATATTTCGTTGAGTGTCTTCGTAGGCGGCAATCAGAAGTGCATGCAGTCTGTACAAGCATGTCAGTTACTGAAATTGCAAAAGAATTAGGGTCAAGAAGTGCACGTAGTTTAGCTTATACTTCTGCTACAGGAGCATTTGAAAAAACATTTGAGTAGAATGTCCTTCGAAATTACAAAGGCCGTTCGAGCTGGAAGACGTTCCGCGGATGTACACGATGGTTGTCAAATGCAGTTCAAAGTTTCCTCATTCACCGGCTATGTTTTGGTGTCACCACTGCTGCCCAGTTTTGTACCCGTAAAACCGCAAAAAACAATTTTACATCAAAATGGGCTAAATAAAGGAAACAATTTGTGATAAAGCTAACTATAACCTACATACACGAGCAAAACACGCACACAGTAGGCAGTTCTTTTTTGAATTTGCATTGCCGGTGTTTGGAGTACCAAGCGACTTTGCAATCGCACACGAAGTCATAGTAAACAACTACAAAAGAAAAGTGATTAAGAACCAGCTTTTCAGAAACCAAGTTTTACTCGAAAAAATAATTAACTTTGTAAATACAGAACAAGAACTTCATTGAGAGTTCGAGCGTTCGCATTTCAAAGGTATCTGAGATTCCCAAAGGTCGGTTGTCGTGCTCCTTTGACTCTATATGCATTTCAACCAAGCGCCTGTCAAAAGAGAGAGAGATAAAACTTTTATTGACGCTACTGGCCTAAGGGGCCGCCATGGCTGCCCGAAGGGCCGCCACCACGGCTTGTGCTCGAGTGACCAGTGGGCGCTGCGAGTCCTCGTCCGAGCGGCCCAGGGCCTCTGTCCAGTGATCAGGGGAAGTTATGGTGCCACGAGTGCCGAAAAACGAAACTCAAGGCATAAAAAACCTTAATTGGTGATGTGGCCAGCTTCCGAACCGTTCCCTGCCAGATTCGATGCACGAGCATCCGTTCCTTTCACTACTTCCTCATCGTCTTCGTGTCGCACGAGGCAGCAGGTCGAGAGATTGAACATACTTCAGGCCCCGACAAAGGTGTTAAGTAGCAGCAAGTTTAAATGGGCAAAGTCTGTAAATAGCCCTGGTGGTGACAAGACCGCCCTGCACCTTGATTTTGCAAGAGCGGATATGGCCGTCCACGCTACTGTAGACGTCTAGTATCCGAGCGAGATTCCACATTTGTCGAGGCGTTTTCTGAGCATAGACGAGCACGGTGTCCCCCACGTTGAATTCTGTTGCCGTCGTCTGGGTTGCGAAATGGGCTGATCGCAACTGAAGGAGATACTCTTTCTGCCATCTTGTCCAGAAGTTTTCCGCGAGTTGCTTTCTATACTCTTGCCTTCGGAGAGCGTCTGTGCGCATTGAAGTGGTGGCCACATTTGATACCCGATGCGGTAGAGCAGTAAACCTTCGTCCGATCAGGAGGTCAGCGGGGGTTAACGCACACGGTTCACCTAAGGTGAGAATATCTTTACACAGAATGTTTCGCAGTGTGGTCTTAACATTTCTCACGAGACGCTCCAAGCACCCGCCTCACAAAGGGTCACGAACTAGCCTGCCTGTCAGTGTTTGCAATTTATGTCTAACCCTGTTCGCCACGATTGGCTTCCACTTGACCGACACACTCTTTATCCACGTCAAGGTGATCGTAGAGTCTGTCCAGAACCTGTAGTCCATTTTGAATCTCGCAAGAGCTTCGGCCACGTATGTAAGAAGTCTTAGTACTACCAATGCTGCCAAAAGTTCTAGTCGAAGGACGGTTACTTTCTTAATCGGAGCTACGCGTGATTTTGAATTTAGCAAATGTCCTTGTCTTCGGTGAATTACGACGATGTCGACAACGGCTCCGTATGCTAACGGGCTTGCGTCGCAAACAAACATGTATCGCTCACACTGCTGCTAGGGCGAAGGTTCCACGAACACACCTAGCAGCGTTGACACTGTTGATTATCAGTAATAGTCGCACCCATTCGTCCAATTCACATCGCAGACCTTGCGGTAAGTGTTCGTCCCAAGCTATTCCCCGCAACCAAAGCTTCTGGAAGAGTATCCTTGCCGGGATGGTAAAAAGGCCAACAAATCCGAGTGGGTAAAAAAACCACGTGAAGCCGTCTGCAAGACAAAGCATTTTGTGTTTGCTCTTAATTTCAAGAAGTCCGTCAGGTTGGTCAGAACAAAACTGAACGTATCCTTCGCGGGATTCCAAGTGATTCCTAGGACCGTTACCGTGGATTCTGGAAGCACAACCATTTCCTTGCTCTCCCCACTTTGTTCTTGCTGCTGAAACTCTCTGACTTGGTTCGAGCTTGCCGTCCACTTCCACACTGTCATTCCTGCCGCCTCCATAATTTCTTGCTCTTCAATGCAAACGTTGATGACCTCCTGTTCTGTGGTGGCACCAGTGACCAGGTCATCGACGTAGAATGACGCGCTGAGCAATTTGGCCGTTTCAGATTTATCTCCAACTGTATTCTTTAGGTGGTGAAGGATTGTTGCGGTAAGCAGGAATGGGCTACAGGTTGCTCCGAACGGAGCTCTCGTCATTCGCCATTCCTGGAGCTCATCCTCAACGTACTGTAAGCTACTTCCTTCCTTAAACCATAGAAATCTAAACGCATCCCTGTCGTGTTCTTTGAGATATATCTGAAAGATGGGTTTCTTTATGTCACCAATGATGGCTGTGGGGTGAGTCCAGCACCGGATAATTTTTTTCCCTTTTTTCGTACAAGTTGTCACTTTTTTCAAGGCATTCATTGAGTGACTTTCACCCTCTGGGGTGTGACGATGCGTCAAACACGATCCTCACTTTTGTGGTAAGGGCCTGCTGTCTAATCACTTCTCTGTGAGGCATGTGGTAGGGTTTCTGTGTGTTTGACGGAGGGCTTTCTACTACTTCAACGTGTCCTGATTCGAGGTACTCTTTGATCGTCTTGTAATAAATTTTCAGCCGTCTCTATTTCTTGGACAGCCCACATAAGAGTCATTGCAGTCTTGTGGCGGCAGCCTGCTTGTTGAGAGCTCGAAGCCATCCTTCAAAAGTAGAGCAACCTCGTACCGCCAATCTAGGAAACAAATGGTATTTTCGAAGTGCTGAGTGGTTGTGTTTTGCTGGGAACATTCGTCGATCGATTTCAATATACGCACGCTCTCAAGCTCCAAAAATGAGCGGATATTCTCGTCTGAAGCGACTGCATGTATTCGTAGCACGTAAACCATCATGCGCGAGGTTTTGCTGGTTGTTGCTAAAGCAGTTCGGTACTCTGGAACGTTCATCCGAACTTGGAATTCATTCCGAATAAGCGTTCCTTTTCTTCAAATCTCGAGGCTTCTCCGGTTAGCACTGTCCACATCTGGTGTGAACCTATTAGCACGCTTATGCCACCCGTAGTTACGACGGTCGGCTGCTTCAGTTTATCGGCACTGTTTTCCCCGGACTTCTGAAAGGTCGCCACCAAAGATGATTTCATGCAGGTTGCCTCAATGTCGTGCCAGATTTGGGGTACCGCAATTGCCCGCAACACAAATTCACTGACCGTCAACTGGCTGCGTAGCCGGATTTCTACGACGCGACGTTTTGTAGGTCGTCGGGTCTTCACGTTGGCGAACGTGTTCAGCGCAATTGTGGAGAAACTAATGCTCCTCGGCAGAAGATGCGCACATAGGTCCTCTGTCACTTAGGTGCGCTGGCTGCCGCCGTCGAAAACTCCTTTGACAATCAGCAGGCATCGTCACTCACCGCCGAGGTTCTAAAGGTTTGATGAAGAACAGAGCTCCGGTGTTCATGAACGACTCGTTTGCCACCTAAAGTACGCGCACACCGTCGTACTTGCATCGGGTCCCCCGGTATCCCGTCATGCTTGTGAACGGCTTCTGTCGAGATCCAACATACTAGAAGCATAACGACCGGCGGACTTGCCACATGACACTTTCCGACGTCAATTTCGGGCTATATGCCCTTTCCATGCGCAGAGGAAACATCTCATGCCCTTGGCCAGAAGTTGCTTCTTTTGCTGCAAAGAAATATCTGCCCTGCTCATTTCTGTCAGGTGTTGCGTCGACTTACAAAAGTCACAGCTAACGTCCGTCTTGCGGGAGTGGTTGTGCAACACGGTCGATGTCGCTTTGTGGTCACGGAAATGGAAGCCCTTGCCTTGGATATGATCGGATACTTGCTCCTGGCCCTTGGTGGTCTTAAACCTGCTCTTCTCGATGCTTTTATGCTCCATTCCAAGAAATGTCAGGAGCTGGACGACGCTAGTCTCTTCTTGAGAGGCGTCTGTACGTTGAGAAGATACTTGAGTGGCACACGTGCGGTGGTACTGGACGACAATGTCATGGGGTAGAGCCCGCAAAAGAATGTCGCAGAGCATCGATGAGGACGATGTCCTCTTTACGCCCCGAGTCTCGATGCCTCGTATATTGACGAGCACATAATCGTAGACCTTGCGAAGCCCCACTATGTCGCTGGATGTCTTGACGGGGTTCAGCATGCGTAGTCTGGCGAAGTACTCTTGCGCAAGACGCGTCTTGTCAGCAAAGGGTTTTATAGTATTCCGATAGCACTCAATTTTCCGGAGACCGTAAGCCTGCCGTTCTGGTTGATCATCGGATATAACTGCTCCCAGAAATATTACCACTTGCACAAATCCCCGTAAAAGGGAGCGATGGTCAGTTTCGGAAGGCTTGTTCCGTTTCAATGTGGAGCGATGACTTGAGGATTCGGGTTCTCAGCGGTCGTTAAAATGACCGCCCCAGACTGTGATAAACGAGCACTCCTGCTTTTCAGTTCGGTAATGATGTGTGTCGCATAGTCTTGATACTCAATCACGCTGTTGTTTGTCACTCAGCCTCAGCCTGGAATGCGTCATCCTCGGTATAGCTTCTTGAATTTATTGTTGAGCTTGTTGAGTTTGTCGTTGTTTGTTTTAACCCTTTCGTATAACGACGTAATTGGTCTACCGAAGCGCAACTATCCATCAGAATGGCACTTGCCTGGCTGAATAGCTTCGCATTCTGCGCCCGCCTCGATGCTCGCTTGCACTTGAGTTTCGCCATGATGCTCGGGCTCCTCGAAGCCCTTAGCAGGCTACGGCCATTGTCCCGGGTATTGGCACCAAAAAATGTTGAGCCACGAGTGCCGAAATGCGAACTTGAAGGCGTAAAAAAATGTTTATTGTCGATGCGCCCAGCTTACGAACCGTTCCCTGTCAGATTCGGTGCGCTAGCACTCATTTCTTTCTCTACTGCCTCGTCGTCATCGTAGTTGGAGGAGGCAGCGGGTCGAGAAATTGACCACGCCTTTGAAAGATGCCGGGTAGCAGCTCAAAGTTGGCGTATGAGTCAAATGACGTTCCATTCAGAGGAATCGAAATCGCATGTGTAGCACAGGAATTACAGCGTCCGCAGTTGACGTCACGTACGCTGCTGAGCACGACTTGGCGTGTTCAATTCGCGGCCGCGGCGGCCCCTTTTCGGATGCAGGCGAAAAGCGAAAACTCCCGTGTGTACGAGATTTCGGCGCACGTTAAAGACCCCAGGTAGGAAAAATTAACCTGGAACATTCCACTACGGCGCGCCTCATCGCCTAGGTTGCGTCGGCGCGTTAAACCCCGCAATCAATTATAATAAAAATCAGCTGACGTCACATCGGCGTAACAATAGCTCGTATTCTTACACGGGAGACACCATCACCTTTTGATGTATAGATGCTTGCAACTTCACGTGGTTGTCTCGGCCACAAGTTGGTATTGACAAAGTTTTTGCTCCGCGTTTAGATCCCCGAGTATCTAATCCACGTGAACTAAAATATTTTACTTGGAGTTATTGCTCTGCGGTGGTGTTTCTCTAGCACACAACCTTGATTCCCGGCCACAGCAGCCGCATTTCAATGGGTGCGACATTGAAAACAGACGTTTACATTGACATAGGTGCGGAGCTCCAGATTGTCTGAATTAATACCTTCCCCGCTAGGGCATTCCTTGTAATAATATCTTTTACATGTTATACCCCAAAATATGACATATTAATGTCGTACGTGAAATGCCGCTACAATTACATTATCCTTTCGCGACACGGCGTGTACAATTGTGCGCGCAGCCTGTAAGAGCATTTTTCTGATTTTCAATCGTCGTAATCTTCACTTGAGCCGCTCTGCCAGCATTCGCATGCACCGCTCTACGTAACAGTGCTGCCATCTCGTGAATGTCGCGCCTTTACCATTCACCAATGCTTTACCAAAACAAGAGGGCGCGGTGAATGCCTCGGCGTTCTACTGCGAGTCAAGTGGGTGTTCTTGGTGTTACCTTTTCTTTCAAGTTAAAAAACTTGCTAACGCAAAACTGAAGCTGTTATCATAATATATTAGGGCTACCGATCGAATATTTTGTATACGTTCTCTATTGTAGCAATGGTTAGGGAACGGTGGTCGCGTTTACGATGGCGTGTTTACAATTTGGACACGACCTAATTTAGCACCTATTTATGAAATCAAGTTTGTATAGCTTCTAAGTAAAATTTTGGATATCAAAAGCACACACCGGCAGTTACAAATTTTTCTTTCGGGTGCTTCCTAATGCATCTCGCAAAGGGGTATAGTGATTACCGGACGGAACAAAAACGTTTTTACAACAATCCGTACCACTAACATCACGAAGCGCGTAAAAATAAGCTCATAACATTCCTTTACTGCTCTTTTGCACGCTTCACGTCGGAAGTGTTGATGGCCGGGAGCATGAATTGACGCCTGAGCTCGTCCCAGGCCGATGGCGTCAAGCCATCGCCCGGCACGGGCCTGCCAAAAATCGAATTGGGGCGGCGCAGCCCGGCCCGAGGGCCTATATTTGGTCCGCCCGGGCAGTGCAGGGCTCTAGCCGGCGTTCCAAGCAGACTCCTAATTCAGGAAGCATTGGCCGCTACGTCATGAGGTGGAACTTGAGGAGGAGGTGGCAGCGGCCCGTTCTGGACAAGCGGCTTGCCGCTGTTTTCACGCCCCTTTCTCATTTTTGTTAGTGCCGATGCAGTTTTTAAGTAATGCTAATATTGCCCCGAGCGAACCACACGCGACAGCCCCACATCGGGTTCAAAGCGCATCGGCCCATAACACCGCTAGCGCCGTTATCAGTCGATTGCGCAGCTTGTGAAAGAGCCGTCAGTGTATTGGCGGGGAGGAGCATGCAAGCGCTGCCGAGTAAAGCGGCTTCACCGGAATGAAAACTGTGGGCGGAAGAGGAGGGCGGACTAGCAGGTTAGCCATGTACAGCTTGGCGGTTATAGGCTACACACAAACTATTTTCAACCCACGTATGCCATGATGACGCATCGCGTTTCGTCAATTGCCACCTATATGCTGTATCCGCCAATTTTGTGTTATCGCTAAACGCCGCTATTACACCAGATTTTATGCACGCCAGCAATGTTAAGTCTCCATGTTAAAATAGACCGGCACGTAGGAACAGTTCGGTAGGTGCGACGCATGCGGTTGGAACCACGACACCAGTTCACAGATATTCTTTAACTGTACACACTCAGATACTGCCGGTTTAAAATGCGCATAACATTTAAGACACCCAATGACAAAAAGTATAGGATATATTCATTGCCAAAAACGCTTTAAAGGAATCGCCGTAGATAACAGCACGGATGCGACACGCTTTATTCTTAAACCTCCTTGGGCGATGTAAACGGTTCAAAATACGAAACACGCGTTACAAAAAAATCACACGTTATACGGCAATCTCAATTAAAGGTGGCCCCCTGATTGAAAAACTTAGATAAAATGAATGTGTTCTTACCCTGGTTCACCACTAACTGCAAAAAAAGAAAAAACGGATTTCATTTACGCTTGAGGGTATGCTGTTGAACACGCATAACTTGCAAAACAGGGAGGCCATAAAAATCTGTAGTATTTGAACACGGCTTTCTTTTTTACACAACCACGATAAAACGTGCGGTTTTTTTTCCGCACCCAACCGGCGTACGCAAATTGCATTCAGAAAAGCCGACACCTGTTCGCACTTAACGAAAAGACAATTGTTCCGGAAGCGGTAACTTACGCAGGGGACTGGTCACAGGTAAGTAAATTACCCAGAAATGTACGCCCCGGCAACCCTGAAGACGTTGTTCGTGGCCATTGAAATGTGAATGAAGAGGTGCAAACACTGGAATTAAAATAAAGAAAGGGGCGCCCCGCCCCGCCTTCTGATTTAGGAGCTTGTGCTCAACAATTCAGGTAAAGGCGTGCTCCTCTAGCACCCGAGGCAAGTAAGCACGGTGCTATAAAAGTGGCTCGACGCTCCACAGGTAGTGCAAGCTTCACTCAGGCGCTAGTTTAGGCTTGATATTATGGCTAAGATGTTATAACACCCGAACGTGGCTACAGGACAGACATCGAGCTGTCCAGAGAGGAACCGCTACTTCTTGCTGGTCGCGGTCGAATTCCGGTTAGCACTGGCGTTCCCTGTTTGCGCCATCGCCGTCTCTGATCACGCGCTCAAAGGGTTCCTCGTATCGCTTACCCTGAATCGTTCCCTTCATTAGGTTCGAAGGGAGGTTAATAGCTTGCGCGTGCAGGTGTGAGTGCTCCGGTTGATTGCCACCGTGTGTTGTTGGCTTCCGAAATTAAAAAAAAAACGCGTAACATGAAAGGAGTGCAGCGTAGTGCGGGTCCTGTTGTGTCTCTATTAGCGAAAGATCAATCGCTCACATTCTGTTACACTCTTACCTCATAGAACATACTGATTCGTCCACTGAAACTTTTCAAACTCATCGGTAGTTCCAAACTCAACAAAAAAGAAAATCGGCGCAGATTGTATTAATAGTGCAAGACTGGGGTAACACCGGAGCTTAAGGCCTATCTAGATTCTTTGGTGTTGGGAGGTTTTGCGAGGTTTTGCTAGGCTTTGCTAATTTTGATAGGTTTTGCGCTGTTCTCGCTAGACTAGGGTAAGTGTTCAGGGGTGAGTTAAGGTTTAGCCGGATTTTGCAAGGCCGTTCCGGTCGGTTCCAACCTACACTGACAGACGATACCAGGGGGAAAGTAGCTCAATCAACACCGCCCCCCCCCCCCCCACCGCCTCTGTTTCTCCAGCCTGACAGCCATCTAGCAAACGCAAAAGGTTGTTTCACGGTTAAAATTCCTTATCTCGGGTTTTCCACTTTTAAAGGCGGGAAAGTTCTTTCATGATATGTTCTTTGCCAACTCCATAAGACCAACAATAGGCGTAAACAGCTCTGTTGCGAAAAATTGAATTAACTTTCCTAAGAGAAAAAGGATTGATTAAGAAGCAAATATAGAGGCGAACTTAGGTTAAATCCAAAATCTAAAAAGCGCTTTTTTAAAGTCCAAAATCCAAATTGCCAAAGTCCAAACTTCATGCGTACTAATTACTGCGTTTATGTGTACACTGTGACCCTTCTGTGAATTTTAAACCTATGCTTTGTGTAATACATAGGAACTGTAGTAATGAATTTCCTGTGTGCTATTTCTCTATTACGATTGTGCTATTACGCTGAAATTTGTGAACATACGTGTTATTATGCACGCTGTAAATCGGGTGGCTGAGGCCCCTGTCAGGCGTCGTCCGCCTTTAGTCTCAGCCTCCCGTTGTTTTTGCCAAGACAAAAAAATGAAATGCTCAAATGCTCATTGTCGACCCCCCCCCCCCTCTCCAACCAAAGTTAAATTTTAAAGTACAACCATGCTTAGGGAATGTATTTCATCATCATCATCATCGTCACTAATCACCTGTAGTGTTAAACAAGATTTTGCGTATTACGTGACGTTCACAGATGTACAAATACATGTTGTTGTTACGTTATGAAACCCATAAAAATACAGCTCGCTTTAGAAAGGCGCACGCCGAACACTAAGTAGATAAGGCAAGCGCAACAGGACTTGCGCTCTGTTCGCCGTCCGTGTTTTTACTCTGCGCTACAAACCATGGGAACTGCCCATTGTAAAGCCCAACCGGACGTTCTACTAAGGTACTTCTAATCTCAACCTTGTGAAGCACTCATACGCTAGGAGTTTAGATAAATATTGACATGTTCCTTTTGATATTATAAAAATGTGGATCACCTGTGTACAATTGTGGATTACATTTGGCGCCGTAGAGGAGGTGTTAGGCGGCAAACACGTAAAGCTTTAACGGGAATACTTACCAAAATTATAACCAGCCTGCCATTCAACTCCAAGAACATCTGTACGGTTATTAAGGAGCCTGAAAAATAGCAAAAACACAATGCAAGCCCATTCGCAAATTTAGCTTGAGCAAAAACATTATTATCAGAGGCCCGCTGTTCGATTGCACAAAACATACTTCAACAGAGGCAGCCTTACTAGCTGTAAACCAGGAGATTGTACGTTATTTTGGAGACAGAAAGGTTATTTTCGGTGTTTTTTTCTGGACTTCAATAATGCCTTTAACGACATAAATCATGATCGGCTACTGATTAAACTACGCTTATAAGGTTTCAGGGTCGCAGCTAATCAACTTCTTCATTCTGTACTGTTGCATCGTTCACATAACGTGAAAATCAGTCCACCAAATCATCTGCGAAAGGCATGGCTTCCAGTTGTCCCCACGGCATCAGTTTAAGTCCCCTCCTTTTAAATTTATACGTAATGATATTGTAACGATTCTAAACTACGCAAAATATATCATGTACGCTGATGATGTAACCGCGACGTTTAAAAGTTACTTCGCACAAGCTAACATTGATCAAGCAAACAGCCTATTGCAGCAAATCAGGCATCCATATATATAAATAAAAAAGAAGTAAATGTAACTGAGCACGAGGTTCCGGGTTTGATTCCCGGCCTCGGCAGCCGCGCAGTTGGTGTGGTTTACGATGACAAAATTAAACAAGCATAACAGTTACCTTCTGCAGAAAAGGGCTATGCGTGCAATATATCTTGTAAATTACTTGGGTCATATGGCTGACCTATTTTCTAAATCTGGTTGTGTAAGAATGTCACATCTGTATTGTTTTAGAATAATTGAAAGGAATAAAAAAAATCTGAGAAAATCATTTCAATCTTGAATGAACCGCTGTTACATCCAATCCGCCGACAACTCTTGCCGAATGCTGCCGCTTCTACCTCGCCGGCATGGATGGTGACTTGCCGCCAACGTGACCCTCCCGGCTTTCCGGGTATTCGAGGCGACGAGGTGTGTCAGTGGAATGCTGATTGAGCAGCTGCTGAATGAGCAGCTTTTTGTCTGAGGTCCATTTTTCCACTGAGGAAAATTAAAAAAACATTTCTGATTCTGATTCTGATTCTGAATTGACCATTTCAACCGAGGCAGCCAATTTACAGGCAGGACGACGCGTTGAAGCTAGAGAACGCCGGTTTCTTCCTGTCTGAAGTGGCGAGAACGTGGTACCTTAACTACACCATGACTGCTAGGGCCACCTTTACTGAGAAAATACGCCAGATATCGGGCACACCATCTGCATGCTCAGATGGGGCAAGGAAGAAACTGGATGCCCGCTGGAAGCACCCAGGCGAGATATTAGCATCGTATGTTCATGACGTCCTCCCTCTCTGCCATCGGGTTAACCCCGACCTGTCAAAGGCAGATCAAGTTCGTCATCTCCACAAAGGCATCGCAGATTTTGCATTTAACTCGTCCGGCAAAATGCAACTGATGAATGAATTATGGACCAAGGACCAGCGCCTCGACCGGCTACAACCAATTCGCCTTCAGCCAAGGCAGGAATCTCAGCTCGTCTTTCCCAGGGGCCGGAGATGCGTGCTTTTGTACGCGATATCATTCGCGACGAGCTCCAACAGCAAGGTCCATTGTGTTCTCATGGGGACCGGTGCTACCAGCCTGCTACTGATTGGCGGGACCTGGCGTCGATGATTAATTAAAGAGGACCTGGCGTCGATGATTAATTAAAGAGGACCTGGCGTCGATGACGAGTAGCCCGCGCCGTACCCCCGCAGCGGCTCTCGGCCCACCACCGTACGCGTACGCAATATCGCGAGCACCGGTCTCGACGATCGGTGTTCCCGCGCTTCGGCCAATACTTGTCCAGTTAACAGCGACATCCTTAACGCCACTTGTTTCATAAACATATTACAACTCGCCAATGCATCTAGATTTCCAGCGTAAGGAACGCCCGCTCGACTGCTATAACGAAGTTCACCCCCGCATCTCGTGATTTTGCCGACGTAGCCACAAGATGGGCGGCAAGGCTACAAGCCCTGCGAACGTGATCTCCGCTAGAACTACAGCCCTCGACAAGCTCTCCACCAACATCAAAACCACTCCCCGTCGCCTCAGGATTCACCGACCATTAGCGCAGTCAACGTGACCCTGATGCCGTTCTCCTTCGCCTGGACGTCCTTTCTTCTATTTGATTCACCCCGTCTCGAACGACGCCAGCCACAAGCCGGAAAACTACGTTCTGCAGTTTATGGAGGGGAAACTGCATCTTAGGAACTGTTTACAACTCCTTCGGCGCCTCCCTCGAACATATTACCTGTAATTGGGGACGGCATTTTGTACAAGCGTCAGTAGACACTCGGGCTAGTATTTCCGTCGGCATTGTGATTGTGTGCCCGACAACAAAAGTTGAAGACGCCTTATTTTGGCCTTCGTTATGTAGTGCAAATCGAACTCCCATAAAGCTTGCCACCTCTTGTATGGCACGTGTTGTCATCGGAGACAATTGTCACCATGTTGACTTGGCGCTTTTGCCCGAATGCGCTCATGAATTAATTTTTGGACGGGACTTCCGTCCTGCAAAAACACTGCGCTAAATTGAAATTACGAAGACGAAGGACGGCGGAACACACGATGCACACTTACAAAAGCGCTACGTAAGTAACGTAACGTAACGTAACGTAACGTAAAGAAACGTAACGAAAGTGCATCATGTGTTCCGCCGTCCTTCGTCTTCGTAATTTCAATTTAGCGCAGTGTTTTTGCAAGAAATAATGTACTAACTAGACCAGAAGCGAGCTCTCATGGACTTATTTCCTTCAGCTTCTGAAGTTATCTCCTGTTACCATCCAGCCATCCACATTGCTAACACATGGATTTCAGGTGCGCCAAACTGACGACAGCAGCAATTAACCTTTCGCACGGAATGTTTTGCCAACTGGCCGAGAAAAGGTTCTCATTATGTCCTATACCAGTATTTTTAAGGCGCTGTTGTAGCTTCTTCATGAAGAAACTTCTTTACCCGAGGAATTGCTTTCCACTTTCTTCTTCTGTTTTTCAAAAGGTGCTGCAGCTCTGGCCGCTCGAAACAACAACAGAGAGCCAATTTAGCTATCAAAGGCATGGCCGTCGCTTCTGTGGTTGACAGAGAGCCTGTTTCTGTCTCTTACAACACAGTACTATCTTCGCGTACGAGTGACTTTGCTTCTCTGGGCGGTATGTCCAATGTCGCTGCAGCTATCAGCCCCGACAGACAGGTTAATGGTACAGACTTACCTGTACGAGTAACATCCGAACCGTACCTAGGGTGCGGTGTTCTCAGAGTCGTCGTGGTGTTCTATGTCCGTTATTGTCTGATAAGTCGGCGGCTGGCAGGGAGCCTTCTGGTCAGGCGCAGCATCTTGGGTCCCACGAATTAGAATTTGTGCCGGCTGTGAAGGGCTTTGAAGATTTACTTTATACGCTGTCGCCCATGCGGTGCCGTTGATGGGAAGCATCGGTAGATTGGCAGCTGTGCTGGCTGCAGCGAGAACGGCAGCTACTGCTGGTGGTCAGCTCTACGACAGCGAGAATGCTCTTATGGCCTAACACCGGGCTCTATAATCCACACGCAAGTAAAACGACTCAAGGGCCCCGAGAATTTGTTTGTGGTGAGCCTAAGCACCGTGAAAACAAAACAAAACAAAACAGGGGATGCACCTCGTAACGTCATTGAAAGCGTTAAATTGTAGTCACTGAAAAATCTAAAACGAGGCACTCCTACCTATCACCTGCTACCGTCACCGCACAACTCACCAGGGTGAAACCGCTTTCATTGGCATTGTTAGAAAAGAACAATGCTACAAAAATCTGGCACTTGTGCAACGATTCTGTAACTTCAGAATATTAGAACATCGCGAAAAAAGCTCGCTCGCAGTTTAAAGTTAAGCATTACCGTGAAATGCGAAACCCTATGCTGCGTTCCTTTTCTAGCCCTTGTTTTCGGTCTGGTACCTTTCTAGCAAAAGTTGCAAGTGCTCGGCGCGTTTTGCTTCGCGATCGTGCCCAATGTTAAGCTTCCGAATGGTTGTATTCTGCCTGCTACACATTGCCGTACCGCTTGTTTCATTTTCCTACTGCTGAGTTCAACGGCGTCTTTCTCAACAGACACGTGAGCTCTGTTGAGAGGACATCAAAAGGTGCATGGAAACCTGTCTGATACAACTGTGCTGGAAAGTGGCATGTAGAAGAACATGATGCCTGAGCCTTCAGAGGGGAGAAACAAGCCACAGTGTTAACAGTGTGTATAGGGCACACAACACGAGAATCGTTTGTGAATGGGGTAAGGTCTGCTAGAGACCAAAAGTTAGACATGTACTCACGACTTGAAATGCTGTCTTACTATTTTTTGTGTGGAGAAGATTAGCGCCGCCAATTTAGAATCACAAAAAGCAAGATTATGCCGTTATGATGGGCTGTTGTCAATGTGTCTAAAGTCACGTGAAACCGATGCATTCATGAAGTCGTCACCACCGATGGGATATTACGGCCTGCCGGTCAGGAATCAAGGGAAGCAAGCAAAACAAGAGTGACAATGTATTTAAAGCAAATGAAGCATTTAAAAAGAAATAAACAGTTGCAAGTGGTGGGTATTAGAAACCAGTCACCCAGCTGATACGCACGGTCGTTATAGAATATGTCAATGCATATATGGAAAACAGTTTCACATTTCGAAAACTATGAACGGCGAGGTTACCGCTACTTCAGTTTATGAATGATGTTGCAACTATCTGCGTACCAACAGGAAAGTTGCAATGAAGTTGAAAATGTTGCGTGTAATCGCAACATAATATTTTGGAGCACAGTCGAGTCTGCGTGATTTGGTTTATCACGAGAGTGGTCTTATACCGAACTATCATCATAATCATCATCACCCTGTCTACTCAAAAAGAAGGGCAAAGGCGTCTCCCGTGGATCTACAATTATCCCGATCATGTGCTAAAAGCTACTAATTTATCACAGAAAACTTGTTGATCTCATCTTCCCATCTAACTTTCTGCCGTCCCCTGCCACGCTTGCTTTCTTTAGGAATCCACGCTGTTACCTTTAATTACCAACGGTTATCTTGATTTCGCATTACATGCCCTGCCCACGTCCACTTCTCAAATTCGTACCGGTGAGCACTCGTAAGATGCAGCTGTCATACACTTTCCTCTTCAGAGACAATGGTAGGCTGCCATTCGTTATCCGAGAATGCCTGCCTAATGCCCTCTGCCCCATTCTTCTCATTTTAATTATCTCTGCCTCATGGTTGAAATCCGCGGTCACTATTTGGCATAAGTAGATATATATTCGCTTACCACTTCCTCTACTTCGGCCCATCTGTCAAACCGCTCCACTCTCTCGAGGCTATTCAGCATTACTTTAGTTTTCTGGGCAGTAATTTTCATGCCCACGATTCTACTCTGCTTGTCCAGTGCTTTCATCCTGCTTGCCCATTCGTACCACGAGTTACTTAGCAAGGCAGCGTCATCAGCATAATTACGTATATCACACACATAATTTGACAGGCTCAATAATGTTAGGAGGGAAAAAAATCACTGCCATTTCCCTCGGTGGAGGTGGATGACCAGTGGAGCTGTATGTTGCGCTGTTGTCCGAGCGAAGACCAAGCAGGCCCCCAAACAACACCCGGTTGTTGCAATTTGCGATTGAGCATAATCCCTACCTAGGTAACGGTATCTGCACGATATTAACGCGCACCCTTTTTGCGCTACAAGTAGACATAAAATTTCCCTGCGTTTTACAATCCGGTCCACAAGCGAAAACGGCTTTTCATGCTCACCGCTTGTGTTTTAATGCCAGCAGGAGCTGGATAAAGGAGTTGAAGGGATTTAGCTGCCACAGTTGAGCGAGTCAAATAAAATATCTTATGCCATGTATTTTACATCAGCACGGGAGAATCGGCTTCAAATTATTTCTTCGAATTTTCTTAAGCGGACTTACGGCGCGTTGCAGTAGGGGCGCGTTATAATCGTGCAAACACAGTAGGTAATTGAAACTTAAATGGATCTCAGTTTTATTTTGACGGCCAAATACGGGGCTATGTCTTTTTCTACCCTAGAAGTCTATGCATGGAGAGCATAAATAAGAGGGGGAGAGACAGTACATATTTTGAATGGCTAACTCATGGCAGCATGATAGTTAAAGCAAATAGAAATTCTACAACGTTTCCAACTTTACTGTGAAATAACCAAATTTTACAAATACAGTAAAGCCCGCGTATATCGAACAGCGCGAGGATTGTAAAATAGTTCGATATAGCAAAAATTCTATATAGAAAGTGAAGCAAAAAAAAACTACATGACAGCAATCTTGTCGACGGAGTTACGAGCTAACGCTGAGCTCTTACAACCGCGCAGTTCACTGTATACGACACTTTCTCGGAAAGAAAACATTAGTTTATTCGGCGGAAGAACTGCGTGAGGTATCCTGCTTCTTGGAGCACAACGCATTGCTGGTGAATGCTTGCTCCTCGGTATCTAAACAGCCGACAAGCACAACACCGCTGCCCTCAATGGCAGTGCAGTATCGCCGTAGCAGGACCACGGCGGCGACAGCTTCGCTCGTGCTCGGAAGCGGTACCAATCTAGTAACGTTGAGCTGTACGCAGTCCTCGGCGTCTTCGACAGAGCGGAGACAAGCATGGATGCAAGCAAATAACAGCGAATCTAGCCAACCGAGTAAGTGCAGGCAGCGAGTGGCGCGGACTTGAAGTTCGGTGACACCGCAGCCCGACGCGCCCAATGAAGCGCTTTCGGATCCAAAGGCATGCTTGCGTGGAGCTGGTCCACTCTGCCAGGTCCGCTTTGGACACGCCCGAGCTCGCGCGGGAGTCGGAAGCGACACCCGCGCCACCGCTGCGCGCCAATGTTTTGCGGATAAGCCTGCCGCATGCCTAAGGAGAGCGAAAAAATCCGCGCGGGAGAGTTCGATATATCCATTGTGAGCAAAATCGCGTTGTGTATAAAAAGTTTAAATGCATTTATTTTCAGCACAATCATTCAAGACTTCGATATAGGCAATAATTCGATATATCCGTGTTCGATATAAGTGGGCTTTACTGTATATAAATGGCATAATGTTGCAATCGTTCATAATGTTGCATAATGCATAATGTTGCAAACTGTATAAAAATGGCATAACGTGCAACATTGTCAAATTAATTGTTTTGTGATACTATCAACCGCCGTTTTTTGTTACTATACTTCATCCACAGGTGGCCACGTATAGCCAGCAGCGGGAAATGCTATGCTTATAACTTCATTGTGAGTTTATTATGAATACTTCTGAAATTAACAAAACTCGCCGTAATTACGTCGTCGTCCTTGGGGCCAATTTCTGGATATGTACTTTAAATTCAGAGCTGCAGAGCAAGTACCAGAAAGTCGGATTGGCCGTCAACTTTCTCGACGCACTTTCCGGTACTGCATACACCTCTGGTTCTAACTTTTAGGCTAAGCTTTATTAAACGGCCACACCACGAAGATCCACCACATACTACGGGGATGCAATGGCTGGAACGTCGGCACTGGCGGAGGTGTCATGCTGCTATTATAATTACATTGTTCCCAAGTTTAATTTGTTCGTGCACTGCGTACTCCCACAGCTTAAAACATTGGGTGGTTATAGCGGCGTCACCTAGCCCATGGTGGCCGTCAGCGTCGCACCGCTTTAGATCGGGGTAGCCGCTTGCATCTAGGGTACGCGGGTGGTTTCGGGCTGCTCCAGCCCCGCAGCGCAGCTAACTAGACGCTTGTCCCCTACTTGCACCTAGCCAGTGCACCACCGCTACGCCTCAGCATTACTGATATACTCAACCTAGTTAGAAGGACATTTATTATGTAGAGTGGAAGCTAGTGAACCCAATTAACAGCCTGCTCCGTTTTACGTTTCCGCCTATATCCGCACCCAAAGAATGTTTTTTTTCACTCGAGAACGGAGGATTCTTGCTTCATTATTTCTTCTATATTTCACCAAATCAGGAAAAATGATTCATAACGGGCCTAAAACACGTAATATTACGTAACATTTAGTCGCGCGTCTTTTCTACGTGTGCTGTCTATGTGTGTTAAAAAGGAATGGTTCTCCAAGCTAATACCGCTTATTGAACAGAACTAAAAAACTCAAACGCTAATATTTAGTTCGGTGTATCGATTGGCTGCTAGGACCGAGGAACTAAGTGCTTTTATATGCATAAGTGTCCTGCACCTAGGTCACTGAGAGATATTCGATTGGTAGTCACGGGGTATTCATTTCTTGTCTAAGCTATCTATCCGCCATAACGCTTCACCTTGCAGAAAAAAAAGCGGTATGATACAACTGAAATCTGCGAATACCACTGCTGAAATCGTACACGCTAAAGACAAACATATATTTCATCAAAAAGAGGATTAAAAACCACGACAGAAAAAAATTTAAGAACGACGAGACAGAGGCGACGATCCAACGACGATCCAAGCGCAGCTGTCTTGCCTTCTCTGTTTTCATTGTTGTGGGTTTTAGCGCTCTTTTTCTTGAATCGATATGCACCAACCAGACCAACAGGTTACTTTACAAACATATACATTCTTGCTATTACTTGAGCTTCCTTTGCCCGCATGCAATGAATATTGTAATGCCCATCAAGACAAGGTATAGGCCTAGATGGTAAGTTTAAGCTAATACCACTTAACCAGTGTTTTGCTTTAGATGTCAAGTCTACAGCCAAAGCTTTATCAGAATTACCCCAGTAATTTCTGTATTTTTGTAAACAGCATCCCATTTTTGGAAACATTCTGTAGTAGATGACATCTCCACATAGAAGGAAAGACCAATTTCTTTGGCGCTCTTTTTGCATTACGAGATTAGTGGAAAAGTTGCGATGTGAGCCAAATATCTCTCGGAACCTATTCACCCATTTACCTTTTGTGGTGCCGCAAAAATGCGAAGACTGCAAATTCAATTCCTAAACAAAACTGAGCCCCCTCAACTTGAAATATCTGCTGATAGTATGAAAGAATAAGTGAGAGAGCAAATCTTATCAATGGGCTCTTTTCGGGTATTGCTTTAGTTTTCTCCAGTGTTCGTACATTATTTCTTGTTCGTGTTGAAAAAGGTACATTATTGATTGTGATAACTGATTCTTTGCGACACCTTCGAGATTGTGCCGGAAGCAAACGTCATGCATCACTTGCTATAAGGGCATTTTCTTCCTACAACTGTTTGTTCCTATCACTAATACGGAAATCACCTCTTGAAACATTATGTTAAACAACATTAGTTTTCCTCGAATAACGCTTAACTCCACAGCTGGGAAAGCTATGGTTAGAAGCAGCTTCGCCAGACGTGGGTGTAGTAATTGAACACGTTACGTTTATGGATAATCTATAATATTGTTCTTAAAATTTTAGCACAGTGGCACTGCTTTTAGGCGGCACAACATTGTTTTCATGGAGCCAGAAGACACTACACTCATTTGCCCAGGCGTTCCCCATTGAGTGCGATATAGTAAACATTCTCTTTCCTGACACGGTTGAGGCGTCTTCAAACCTACGCTTGAAACTATAAAGACTGGTAACCCAGAATGCGTATCATTAATTTTTTGCATATACTTTAAATAAGTACCCGATGATGAGTAGGTGTTTTTGCTGCTAGAGTGCTGTTTATTGTTAGAGAAACAAACTACATGTAACGATGAAACATTTTTGAACAAGCGCCAAATTTGCTTCTCCTGCGTTATCCACTGCACTTTTGTTTTGTTCTAATTTTATTTGTTTCTTTTTTTTCATTTCACCAGCTTGTTTCCAAACAAGTACTTGGCAATAGGACTTTATCTGTACGCTACAACATTTTTTTTTCTCCTAGGGCACATTTACCATAGAAAAGAACTAACCAAACCATTCAGCGCAGGACATCTAGTATTAGAGCTAATAATCAGTCCGAGAGTTTTTTGCAAGTAAAAGTTTAAATTGCTAAGCTTTTTCTGTACAGCGACAATTTCAAACCAGAAAATAAATGTTATTCATGCAAGAAAGTTGAATATGATGCAGAAAATAAGCAAATTCTGAAGAAAACTACAGCTACCCACCTCACAACGAGGACGCGGAGCGTTATTCTTTTCCAAAATAGGGCTGCGTCGCTGTATGCAGTTTTGCCGGAGGTTTTGCAAAAAAATTCTTAACTTGGGCCTTATAGGCAATAATTGTGAGCCGGGGTGTCGTCATATTGTATTGTGCATTCGCCCGGCCACTTGCGCTAAGAAATGCCATGTGCGCCGTACACAATACAAAAAGCGGCTTGGCACCTAGAATAAACAATGGGCGTTCAAACGGCCCAGATGTCCATTCGCGGCCGTTGGCACAGTGTTTGGGACGACAGCGACCAATGCGAACACGTGTATTTATTAGTTAATGGCGATGCTTAAGAAACCCTGGAAGTCCCAGTAAGCTATTCCCTGGTACTCCCGACATACGTATTTTGGTGCTTCAGTGCCTCTTGATTCAGCATTAAGTAACTGAAAACAAGTCTAACATTTTTAAAACCCTTTTAAGCGTTTCTTAGGCGTTCCCGATTTTTCAAAGCGTATCACTTTATCTGCCATGTATATTTGGCGCCTACTGCTCCTTGGTGGCGCTGTAAAGGCAGACACGGTACCAATGACCAAATCACGAGAAGAAAAACCCCGGGCCATCTCCTCTGACGTGAAACCAGTGGAGGGACGAAGCATCCAGTGTATAATTGTAGTCTTGGCGCGTTGGCGTTTTTGCCAGCGGAGATGAAACAGTTGGGGAGCAAAGCTATATGGCTTCGCTGTAAAGTGTGTGGTCTTAGAAGCATGAAATGCTTTTGCTCGAGGCGTAAACCGTTCCCCAGTGTTTTAGAATCCCGACAACGAGACGACAGGAGACGCCGACAGCACCAGCCGCGAAGGGGCTTGGCCCCTAAAAACTGGCTTACTTTTCAGTACCAGCATACGCCTTGAAGCATCCTTGATAACCAGCTCACTCGAAGCAGTATTCCTATCAACATTCGCAATCACTTGGAAGAATTGTTTAAACTCGTCAAAGAACTCGAAACAAAACCCGTGGTGGCTGCTTCAACGAAAACCGGCATCAGTCCTGACTCAAATATGGCCTGTATGCAGGAAAAAACCCAAGACTTGGAAAACCATTAGCCAAGGTCGAATGTCTTGTTCTGTGGCATCGCCGACATTGACCATTACTAATCATGGGAATCCTCGACAGCACATGTTAGCGACTTTTGCTCAAGTAAGCTTGGTGTGCAAACGGCTTCGACTGCCAGGGCAGCAGATTGGGGCGATTGCACCCCGATGAAACACACCCAATTATAGCGAAGATTTACAGTTAAAAAAAGCTCGAACCTGCTCAAAGTAATAGGCTGAAACTTTACAATAGAGCGTTTTAGTATTTCAAGCGATTTTTCTCAAGGTGTGCTTGTAAAACGTTTGTTAAATGCTTCAATGTTCGCGAGGGGTAAAAAAAAGACTGGGGGTGGCCCGTGTTCAACAAGCGAATGATGAATGACAATGTATATGTATGGGATGCAGCGGCAAATCACGCAATTATCTCAACCTGTCGCTCCGGAGGTGAATGCTTCGCCGGTGGCAGAAGTTGTGCCTTCACAAATCAGCTCTGGTTGTTCCGGTCGCCCAGAAACACCCTGCCTCCACGTGACGAACAGACCGGTTCAGGTAACAGTCGTTCTTTCCTGTTCACTAATATCTGGAGGGTAATTTAAAAAAAAGTGTTGCACTTCCATCGCTTGCTGACTCATGTTCGTCGTAATTAATTATTTCAATTGTTTTGCTCAGTGATACTGTTTCTGGCTGCAATAGGTTTGTCTGTATTGTACAATTTAACATTTTTCGTTGCGGCACAAAATCTCGCAGAAGGGTTGGTGTACTTATTGCAATAAAAAAACAATTGATCTGTATTCCTTAAAACAAAACTTCATTTTTGGAACAGACGTGGGTTTTGCATCGACAACTGCTGACGTAGTCAGTCCCATTTACGGCTTACCTGAAATGGACAGCGTTTTTTCTACTGATTTTAACCGTGTTTTTAGTAAAGTGTATTCCGTGTTCACCAAGAGCTCTATAAATATTTTTGCTGACTTAAAATTTCCTAATATCAGTTGGTCATGATAGTCAGATACTAACACTGACAAGGAAGCACATTCATTCCTTCAGACGTGCCTTTCTTACGTAAAATAAAGACAACGAAGCTCTCCACGAGCACAGCCAGCGGGAACTCGCTCCATGAGCGCGGCTCACGCGGCGGTCGGTTTGTTGGCATTCTTGATAGCCAGACGCGTGGTCTTCTCGTTCCCTTTCGCCCCACAAATCGCTGGTGCCGAAATCCCAAGCCGTTTTTTTGCGCCGGGGAGTTCTCCGCACCACCGTCACGAAGATGACAGCACTCGAAGCGCTACTGCAGAACCCAGTGCCGTCAACTCTCTGCTTACAGACGCATCTGGACATTATACTTGACAAGTAGTAAGCCTTTCATGAGCTGGACAGCCAGATTCAGGTGAATCTCACCTGCACCCTTCGCACGCGCGTCCGCTACATCACGAGCCCGGCACCTTCAGCCAGCGCAGCTACAGTCGAGTCTGGTGAGCCATGTGGGAGTGCACCTTCGCTGCCTTGAGCCGGGCATCCCTCAGGCAACGGAGGAGACCACCTTTGCCGCACGCCCTAAGCTAGAAATACCGACGTTCTCGGGCGACCTACGCGACTGGCAAGGGTTCTGGGACCATTTCGGTTCCAACATCCATTCGAACGCAACCTTGCCACGCGTCGAGAAGTTCAAGCACCTGCTCTCGTACTTGACCGGCCCCGCCAAGGACACGATCACTGGCATAAGGCTGCCCTGCGACAACTACGAGTTTGCATGAAGGTCATAACCAAACGATTTGGGCGGAAGGATCTTCTCGTGGACGACCACCTGGACAAATTGCTCGCACTGGAGTGGGTGCAGAGTTCGGCCGACTCCGACAAATTGCGGGTCCTCTACAACACACTCACCTTTCGCAGTACCGCTTTGGAGGGCCTGGGGATCTCCCCGGGCCACTACTCCGTGGTCCTCCACCGCGTTATGCCACGTACCTTGCCGGGCGACCTGGGCCTCCTTTACCGGCAAAGGCTGAAGGAGGCGCAACAGGACCCATCCGAGGTCTCCACGTTCACTTCCACCATGTACAAGCCCATCAAAGTGACCAGGGACTTCTTCCACGTCCAGGTTAAAATCCAAGAGGAGAGCGCGTCTGATCGTTCGGTTCGATCCACGCGCCACTGCCGAGGGAGGCAGCAGTCGTCGCCTCAGCGCATCGATCTTGCAACTGCGATGACTCTCGGCGCCCATTGTCCGTCTGCATGGTGGCCCAGGCGTTATCTATGCAGCGCTCAGGACCACGTCCTCGCCCAATGCACAATAGCAATGAGTGCTGACAGTACCACAGCAAAGAGCATCATCTGGAAATTTCCGCGGACCGTAACCACAACAGTTGTGATCAGCGACTCCCAGATCAAGTATTTGTATCATCACTTAGATAACCTCAGCCCTTGATCCTCCGGTTTTGTTTCCCAACCTGGCGCATGATTTACTGGCGCAGGCTAACTGATCTACTTTATTCCTGACTCTGCCACTACAGTTTTTGTGGATGTTGTTACTAATCATCATAGGTCTACTTCCGCTGAACATGCTTTCTCTGACTACAGCTCGCTGACTGACCTCAGTCTCGAACCTCGGCCGAGCATTTCCACTATCTACGCCAGTCTAATTCTTCCCCGCTGCGCTTACCGCCGCCGCGACTGCCACGCCTCTGGCTACACTCGTGGTGGCAACGAAAAGGCACGCCGTTTAAACGCTCTTCTCCGATTGTTCTGCCGCCACTCACGCTTTGTCCGGTTCATCGATCATGGCTTTGATAACCTTCGAGCCTGCCGAGTTCTCGCTGCTGATGGCTTACACTCTAGCTTCGAGGGTGTGGCTTTGCTGGCCGGCCACATTCGTGCACTCTGCTTCATGCAACAGTGCTGCAATCCTCTGGCGTGGAGCGACTTCGCATGCACTGCTAACCAAGTCTCAGCCCCGGCTATCGTTTCAAATAACAGTGACTTTCCACCACTGCCTCCACTTCTTTCCAGTGTAAGCACCCCGAACAAGTATAGGGCCAGCAGCCGACGACCAGGGCCCCCCCGATCCACCGCCACCACAGCGCCCCGGGAGAACGCCAGCAGCCCATCCGCAAAGTCCTCGGACGATGATCGCGTCAGCGGCATGCCACCACCCACGCCAAAACCCGCAGCGGCAACAACGCCCCGAGGGAACGCTCTTGGCGAAACTACGAAGCTTCCCTACTAGCGTCCACCGACAGCATCCGAGGCTCCGCGTCTTCAGCGACCGCAGAGCCCACTGACACCACCAGCAGATTGTCCGTCAGAATTTCCGGGGTCCAAAATCCACTCCTCCGTGACACATGCCTATACAACCTTCTCAAGAATCAGCATAGCAGCAAATAACTACCACACACACAAAAAACAGGTAACGCGGCCTCCTTCCCCGTTTCAAGACAGTTCCTAATGTTAAGAAAGATCACTGAAAAACGCATATGTTCCGAATTGCACGTTTCTGCACTTGCACATTATTTGACTGCCTTGGTGGCTCCCAGGGGTCTATGGATTAGAATGAAACCTTCTAATAACGAACTCTCCCCGTCCAACATGAAACGTGGCAACAGGTACTTGATAAAGCATCGTTGCAATTAACTGAAAATATTCTCTATCAATATGAAACTTCGGCCGATTCTCTCAGAAAGATGGAGTAAACAAAAAAGAGTTTAACCTTTTAAGCAACTACGAATCCAAGAAGGCCTCCGCGATATCCAAAAAAATCCCGCCAGTTTTACCGAGATAATATTTCTAACACTGGCCACACACGTAAGAATCTAACAAGATCCGGCATTAGTAACTGCCCCCAACCCCCTATGGTAATACAACCGGTAATTTCACCGCGACTGTAATAAATGCTTCGAATAGTGTACCCCCACAAGGTGAGTTAAATACCAATACTAATACTTTTCCCACGTCTGCCGTCGGAAAAGAAAATCTTACTGGGGTTGTAGTGAACTTATCAAGTATAACCCTGTCCCCAGTTCAGATGAACGCCTTGTCAAGGGGCTCAAAATTTGCCCGGCTACTAGTGGTGTTGATGAATTTCAACTTTTTAAGGACTTATATTGTTTCGATTTAAACATGCGGCTACTAGAATTCTTCTACTATTGCCAGGCGGCGGAAGAAGCCCGCAGCACCCTGCCTAGCTATAAGCACTGGACCATCTCACACAGCTGGATGGTTGCCTCGACATGTACAGGTCCGCGCAGAAGTAAACAGAGCACGGGAGCGGTGGCCGAACTACATCGCCGCGCCGCGTATGGGCGCCGACGTGAACCATGGAGCGCCGTTTAGTGAGTGTCTTCGCACGGCCCCCGCCGCCCTATCTGATATGTGTAATCGCCGCTCTGCTGGCGTGTCATGCTCGGCGAGACGGTCTTCAAAAGGTAACGCTGGGCTATAGGGTGGCGCTGGTTGCATTGGCGCTCGCAGGCATCGGCGGCGACTTATTCCCCTGCTCATGAGCTGGACGAAGCTGCGCGCGCCCGCAAACGTACAGGGGGGATTAAAAGAAATGCGAACAACGGAGCGCACAGCTTCCGACGCATGCCGCACCGTCTGGCTGCACCGTCAGTAAACTGCGCGCATGCGTAGTTGTTTTGGAGAGTTTGAGAGTGTGGCCTACATTTATGGGGAATGCTTGATCAAGAAGCGACGCCCGTCATTTATTTTGAGCGGCCTTTTCACGCTGTGTCGCCACTGAGCAGGATGATCGTTGAATTGGCATATGCTATCTGCAATCAGCTTGCTGCGGGCTTGGCAAGCGAATGTAGTAGATAACAGTATGCCCAGTGGCGACAGATCATAAAAAGATGCCTCAAAATAAATGACTGGCGTCCCTTCTTGATCAAGCATTTCCAATAAATGTAGGCCACAGTCTCAAGCGCTCAGAAAGAACTACGCATGCGCGCAGTTTACTGACAGTGCAGCCAGACGGTGCGCCATGCGTCGGAGGCTCTGAGCTCCGTTGTTCGTATTTCTTTTAATCCCCCCTGTACCTTGTTGCGCGCCGTAAAGGGCGGCATAAAATTGGAGGCCGCTGCGGTTTGGCATAGCATCTCATTGCGATATAAATAATTGTAAGCCGGCAACAAAATTGTCATGTACAATATAGAATGCACATTCACAGGCATTTTTCTTGTGGGGAAAAAAAATTTCGTTTCCGAGATTTCTTCTTATTTTTGGGTTTGTCCCAAGTTAGTGCAGCCGGTCAGTCCTGGTGTGTTCTGAAGAAAGGAAAATAAAAAAATGTCTATGTGGTGGACATTTTGTATTGGATAGGTACAATGAATAGGTACAATCGTTGCCCGACATTACCGCGGGCCTCTTACGGCGCATATTTCGTGGTCGCATTAAAACCGACGTTGTTATTTTTAACGAGCACCTTATATTAATTAACAAAGTGATACAGGTTTAAATAAAACTCCGCATTGAATTGTAGGTTAGCTTCAGCGCATTGCCTCAATGTCTTGCAAGAAAGCGCTCTCAATGACCGATGACGAGTTTAGTGGTCATGGCCGATGGCGACCATAGTGTTAATCGGTTAATTTGGTACAAAATCTTACGACGGCTATCCTCGTCAATGGGAGCGAGGGTTAATGCGAGAAAAAAATATGCGCAGTATGAGGCCCGCTGTAATAGCAGGCAACGATTGTACCTCTTCTTTACGGTGTTCTTTAATGCAGAATTTCCACCGCATGGATATTTTGTATTTTTCTTTCTTCAGAACACACCAGGACAGATCGGCAGCACTAACTTTGGACAAACCCAAAACTAAAGAAGACATCTTGTAAGCGAGATTTTGTTTCCAGACAACGAAAATGCCCGTGAATGTGCTTTCTATAATGCACGTGGCAATTTGGTTGCCGGTTTACAATTATTTATATCGCATTGACGTGCTATGCCAAACCGCAGCGGCATACAATTTTATGCCGCCCTTTACAGTGCGCAACAAGGCACGTTTGCGGGTGCGCGCAGCTTCGTCCAGCTCATGAGCAGCGCATGCCTGCGAGCGGAAATGCAACCAGCGCCCCTCTATAGCCCAGCGCTACCTTTTGAAGACCGTCTCGCCGAGCATGACACGCCAGCAGAGTGGCGATTACACATATTTACACATATTACACATAGGGTGGCGGGGGCCGTGCGAACACACTCATTGACTGGCGCTCCATGGTTCACGTCGGTGCCCATACGCGGAGCAGCGATGCAGTTCGGCCACCGCTCCCGTGCTCCGTTTACTTCTGCGCGGACCTGTACATCAAAGCTGTTCAACACCATCTGCGAAAAATATATCAAACACAATTTTTTTTCCACCATAACGTGTCTACCAACAAAAATAAATCCCTAGAGGAACTCGCAAGCTGTCCCGACATATTTATCAAACCGGCCCTTAAGAGAGGCGCCATTGTAATTTTTGACAAAACCGACTCTGCTAACAAAGCCAAAAGCAACTATCGGTATCGACGTTGTACAAAGCACTACCCAATGATACCACTCAGGACTACAATGAAATCGTCAAATATGAACTTGTTGAGCATGTTAAAAAAACAATCAACGATACCCCGGCTCGTTCCCCGATCCCTTTAAGCCCTGTAGCCGGTAAATTCTACCTGCTCTCTAAGATTCACAAGGTGAACAACCAAGCGCGATCATTGTGTCTGGCATTGGCACTGTTACCAAAAACCTCTCGCGCTATGTGGATTGTATCGTTTGCGACATTCCGCCAAGCTTTCCCTCGTTCATTGAGAATAAAATGATTTTGTCTCAGACATTTAAAAAAATTGAAATTCCGGATAACTGCCTCGCAGTCACCCTCGATGTTGCTTCACTGTACACTAACACCCCCCATGAAGATGGCACCACCGCTGTATCACTTGCGTTTGAGCAGTCATCGTGCGAAAAACCTATCGATTCTTCTCCTCTCCAAAGTTTTCCCACGCTTATTCTTGAACTTAAAAATTTTGTGTTTGCCGGGGTTCATTACGTGCAAGCAAGTCAACAGAATGTGAACGGGAACTCGAATCGGACCCAACTACGCCAATATCTTTATGGCTCGCCTCGAATCAAACTATCGTGACACTCAAAATTAAAACCACTGTACTATAAAAGGTATATTGAGGACATATTCATGATCTCGCAGCACGGTGACGTGGAGCTCCTCACCTTCATTGAGGAATTTATCCTAGCCCATCCTACTATTTCGCTTGCTCATTCCTATTCGGAACACAGTGTAAACTCTCTGGACATTGCCGCTACTAGTTCCCACCGTCGGCTTCAAACTAAACTATACATAAAACCAACAGACACGCGGAAGTATTTGCAATTCCAGAGTAGCCATGTCAGACAATGCAAGACAGGAATACCTTGGAGTCTTACCCACCGTTTAAATATTATTTGCATAAACTAAACCGACTTTGACTCCAACTCTCGAGAACTCTCGACCACCCTCCTGAATATGGAAATACCCGGAACAAGGTATTGACGTCGCTATTGTGCGAGCCAAGGAATTAAACCGTAACAAAATCTTCAGGAAAAAGCACCCAATGTTAATCCGCAAACACAATTATTTTAACCCACTCTCGCCTCCCCTCAAAGAGCCTCCCCTCAAAGAGTAAGGGGCGAAGCACCTTAGAACTTTGTTTTGTCCGTGGCTTGTTCCTTGGCATACGTGTTGTACATGCGCGAGGAGAATTGTAATGGATTGAATTGGATAGTATTTGGAATGGATTGGAATAACAGGTATTGTATCGGGTTGGATTGGATTGAAATAGTTTATTCTGTACACACGTGTTTTCACTCATTTACATCCACGAGTGAGCAATGCAACGGGTGATATGCGGCAAGAACCATCCCCAGTGCTTTGCCCACTCTTTGTGATTCACTTCGGAAAGATTCGTTAAATTTTTTCAGCCCCACCTTTCTTGTCGTGAGAGACCCGCCGGTTGCACTTCACATAGATTCTCAAAATTCCCGCTCGAAGGTTCTACGACTGGAGGCCCGGATCGTTTTGTACGCAGGATTTTACATCTCTCCCATAGTGGACCGCGTCAGCACGCGCTAGAACCGGCGTCCACCGGCTTTGCGAACTCAGCGTCTTTAGCGCGAGTTTTTCTATGCGCACAATTTGATGTGCCAATGCACGTGAACTGCCGAGAAGAGCAATCGAGATATTGCGTAGCAAACGTTGCACATAGTGTTCTCGAAGGTCGAGCGGTGCCGGCGCAGGCGATTGCGTCATCGCTTGGTGATGTTTGCTTGTGCCTCACCGCCGGCCTAAGCCCAGATTGAACAGCATTCCGGTTAAAAATCTTTGCCCGCATTCCCGAAGTACAAGTTATGCAATTAAATTAGATTAAAAAGAGAAACAACGTTTTTATTCCTTTGCTGACAAACGTTTTATTTACAAGTAACAACAGCGTGGTCGCGATGTACAGTAGCAATATGTGTCTGAATATGTTCCGGTTATGTCATATTTACCCGCTTTATCGTTTATTCTCTAAAAACCGCATTCATTAGCAAATTTGCTTTGCATTATTGATCCAATACCATAGGTCACAACCTGATCAGCTTGTTTCAGATGGTATCCTACATATCCAAGAAATAAAATATCCGCTAAAAAATTGCACGTCGGAAAAAAAGACGGTACACATTATTTAGGTCAAATATATAATTTTCCGCTGCTGCTTCACGCAGCGTTGCTGGAGCAGGAGCCTTTTCAGAGATAAAAATTTCAAGTATAATTTTAGGTGACAAAGTCGAATACTTCGAGACCGCCGGAAAACGCTGTGTTCATCGTGAGCAACTTTTGAAATGACAGTTGTTCACGTTTACCAACGAGCTTTTACAGAAACGACAATTTATTCGTAAAGTATAAAAACGCCATATCGTCGTTTGCTCGGCATTCCTCGTCTCGCTGCGATTGCTGTAGTCCAAAGCTTTATTAAAACAGAATCTTAAAGCTACCAATCCAGCGACCCTTACTATTTCATCATGAGAAAAATGGCAGTATATCTTACAGTAGCCTGAGCGACAGTAAAAGGGGAGCGGTTGCTCGCACTCACACAGAAAGGCGCCCACACACACCTTTTAAAAGCGAAGCTGTTTAACAAAACCTAATTTTGATGTTCAGTCGCTTCAGTAGCCTGTTTGAAAGTAAAAAGATGGCGGTTACGGGCACTTCACAATGATGCAATTCTGCCGTTTCGAAAGAATGTGAACGAAAAATACTAAGCCGTCTGCCTAAACCTACACAGAAACACGCCCACCCACCCCTTTTAACAGCGAAGCTGTTCAGCAAACCGTAACTTTTCGTGTTCTCTGTTAAAAAAATCACGCCATATCCACGGAATGGATGATGATAAGTGGGGCGAAGCTCGAGAGGGGGAGATCATCGGTAGCCGTAACTCTCCCGTGAAAGTTCGCCCATTACATCATTAAGAAAGACGTAAGACTGTGTGCGTACATTGTACAAATCAACTTTTATTTTGTTCTTGTTCGTTTGTTGTTGTTGTTGTAGGATTCGTGAGGCTGCAAGCAAGCGCTCGTATCGGCAGGCAAACCCCGATGCAGTGAGAGCTCGCGAGGCGGCTACAAAACGCATCAAGCGAGCTCAGCCCGAAGCTGCCGACGCGCGGTTTAGCGCGACTTTCTAGACGAGATGCTTCGGCCTCTCTTTCGCGCACGGCGGGATCCTGTCGGCGAGCGCGCGCTGCCGCCGCCCTGCGCGCCCTCCGCTCCGCAGCCTTGTCAACAACCACCTCCTCCATCCGGTGACTCTTTGCGATTGCCTTTATAGTGTCAGTCACGTGCGAGTGACGTCATCATGACGTCACTCACACCAGCGCCACCTGCGAGTGAGTCATCGAACTAGGCGGTCACGTAGCGCCACCTGCGAGTGAGTCATCGAACAAGGCGGTCACGTACCACGAGACACAAGGGATGGACAGACCCACGGCTTTAGGAGCTTCGCCCCTAAAATACCATAAAATCGAGCGCACGGAAGGGCGGGCCTCGCGGCCACCTTCCGGGAGTTAGCAAAACTAAGAGAATGCCGTATGCTTGTGTGTGCATGCCTCGCGGCGACCACCCAGCATCCCGCTGCGCGTTTCTCGAGCCCCGCATACCCATTGAGAAGATTTGATAAGATTAGCAAACTGGCAAAAAAAAAAACTCTAGTGTTTGCCGTAACCACGCAACACTTGCTAGGAACTAGAAAGATTGTTTGATTGATTGATCGTAACGTTTAACGCGCCGACGCAAAGCAGGTGATGAGACACGCCGTAGTGGAGGGTTCCGGTATAATTTTGACCACCTGGGAATTTTCAACGTTCGCCGAAATCTCGTACACACGGGCGTTTTTGCTTTCCACGTCCCTCAGAAAACCGGCCGCCGCGGCCGGGATTCGAACCCGCGTCCTCGTGTTCAGCAGCACAACGCCTTAGACACTGCGCCACCGGAGGGGGGGGGGGGGGGGACGACGAGACAGACGCATCATAACGTACGCCCCTCCAAGGTAAGGTCCCCAATGATTGCCACTTCCAAAGAAATGAAAGAAGGTCACACATATAGCAACAATGACGGAGTAATGGTGGTTGTAGCAGCGAATAAGACGCCAATGAACGCCAATAGTGGCTTAAACCTTCGTGTGGCAAAGAAGGTTATGTACAGCTTTGTTACCTTCAAGACTTGACCGTCAGTGTGACCTTCCTTCATTTTTTCATTCTGTTGTGCACTACTCGGCTAATTCATTTCATTGTCAGCTATGTAGACAGGAATACCGATTTGTTGAGTAACCGGTAATGCAACACGGCACTGCGTGTATCCCTCTAGAAGAAGGGCGATGGTCTCGCTTCTAATAGCGGCAATAGTGCGTCCGTTTGCTTTTTTTATGCTTGTTCACCTTCGTGACTCGTTACCTGTGTCATTTTGTGCTCGCGCTTATGCTCCCGTCGTGTTGGTGAGGAGTACACAAACACAAAAGTGGTCCCCGGTGTGTTCTCCCAGGGGTGTTTTGATCGCGCTTACATCTTGCAACCATTTTTGGCTGAAGCGATCGCTGGTGCCCTAACTAAAAGCACGGCACTATTAGCTTGATTCGAATATTAAAGCCCGAACACGCGTACTCGCAAATTTTTAGACTGAGAGGGGCCTAGGTTAGAGTCAATGGTGCCTAGGTAGAGTCAATACGCGCTTGGTAAATAACGAAAAAGAATACGAATTAAATTTTGATTTCTGTCGTATTTATGTTTGCGAAGGATCTTTGTATAGGTACCTCTCAATAAGGTCTAAGCAATAATGCGCTTATATTGTGCGAAAGTTGCCGGCCGCCAAAATTGAACCTTTGGCAAGACAATTGCAGGCAGGGACGTTGATTACGATTGGAAAGTCTTAGTGGTTTACATAGTTGCGCTTATAATTGCAAAGGTGTTATACATTAATCTATTAAGGTGCTTCGTATTGATGAAGTTGTGGTACTTGTTTCTGTTTTCTTCGGCATTCTTTCCAATAGCTCACTCTGTCCGATATTGACGTGTAGCAAGCTTTACCAGAAAAGTAAAAAAAAAAGTTCAGAGGTAAAACAGAAAACAAAGTGCAACTTGTCTGGTCGTTCACTTAAGAGATGTCCTAATAGAAAACGATGCAAGTTTACTCAACACGTCAGTACTGGTGTCACAGTGCCGAAACCTTCCTTGGCGCCATAAGTGTAAAGCTCGGGATTAACGGAGCTAGAGGACAAGATATAATCACCGTCAAACTTTCTTTCGGGTGGCGTTGCAAACTATTGTTTCTGTGTGTTCTTTGAGTACGCGTTATGGCACGAGGCTTTGGAAAGAGTGTGTGCCGTTGTTTTATTACCGTGACGACGTGATATTTCAACGACATAAGACGACGACGACGTGAAACACCGACAGCCCGAACACCTGAGGTGCTTCGTTCTTCTAGAAAGAAAAAAAAAACATTCTCTGTACGGTTACAAGGAGGTGGTCATGTAACCGACAACGTAATGCAGGGAAAAAGTGTCTGCGGCTTAGCTCAGATAACCTTGGATATGCAAAGCAAAAGCTTGGCTTAGTATGGTTGAATCTTGGTTTTGATTTGTTAACCTTTGGTTTAGCTGTATTGCCGACCACGTGTAAAAGCCGTTCGGTTCCGTGCAACGCTCACTGGAGGAGGCCGGGTGAATGCATCCTTCCGCTTCGCCCGGGGCGAGACGAGTCACGTAGACCGAAACAACCCAGCGCCGCATGCATGGGAGGCTGCGGGAGTAGTCGGCTACCTCGGCCGAAACGACCGCTGCGGCGCCCACAGCAGCGCCGACAGCGGTCCCGTCGAATCCCGCGATGCGCTTCCGCGGGTGTGTCTCGGGTCAAAAGGTCACCTGGCGCATTCGCCGCGAAAGCGCTTGACGAAAGTAGTAAAGCTGTGCTCTAAAATTAAATGTGTCAAATCTGTTGAAAAATCGGAGCTGTGGCTCCACTGCGCCTGCTCGAACGTTAGCGGGCGCTCGTTCGAGAAGGGCAGCGCTCTCGCTCCGCAAGTTTAACGATATGCGCAAAGGAATCGGCAGTAAACGTCAGGGGTGGGAGGCTCCCTCTTCCCTTGCGGGAGGAAGAGGAAACCGCCACTGAGAGACCACTGAGCATTCTGTCTGTGGGTCCCAGAACGAATTTGTTATGACCAGCCGACGAGTGTGAGAACGTGCTGCTTTCCCTGCGCATTGAGTGAAGACAAGACAGGAGGACTGATGGCGCTTGTTATAGCTGATAGATCACGTCACAAGGACTTGGCATCTGCTGCGGGCGAAGAAACTGCACCGCGGCCGCCATTGACATGTTACGGCGCAGCCCTGGAATAAATTTGGCCGCTATCATTTCATTCATCATATGGCGCTACACACTCTTTTGCCATCGCAGCTAACGAAGCCTTGCTGTGCACGTTAGTTTTTATCGGAACATTAGCCAGTTTCAGTATAATGTTCACTGTGTATGAGTGCAATGCTAAATTTTTGCCGCGCGCTATGTCTGCACTGCGCGGAGATTGTTAGTACAAGAAGGAAGAAACACCTTATTTCGGACAAGAGTTAGTTGACGATGGTGGCCACCGTTTTGGCGGCGACCATGGCCGCCCGGGCGACTAGTGAAGCTTGGGCCTCCTGGTCTGTGCAGCGCAACGCCTTCTCCCACTGCTCACATGCGGGTATTTTTGGATATGGATCTCTCGGGCATCATCACATGAGGTGCTGAAGGGTGCCGAGGGACTGGCAGGCTGTACAGTTAGGTGAAAGGTGTACGGCTGGCTGAATTAGGTGTTTTTTAGCGGGATTAGGAAATGTGTTTGTTTGCAAAAGACGTCGTGTGTGTTCTTGATGGATGGTCGGTTTTGTGTGTGCTGGGGGGAAGACAAAGCGAAATAAGCGGTAATGGGCGGTAATTTCATTGTGCGGTATTATCCCGTCTCTAGTGGATCTGGCGCCATGGTAGGGGAACGAGCTGGGCCCGGCTCGGATGGCGAGTACTAGGGCAACTTCATTTCCCTCCAGGTCAGGGTGCACCGGAGCCCAGATGATTTCTGTCGGGGGACGTTGGGGGGGGGGGGGGGGGAGAGGAGGAGGAGCAGGGGTTTGTTGGAGAATTTTGAGTGCCTGAGGCGAAATAAAGCCGGAGGCTAAACTTTTAACTGCCGTTTTAGAATCAGGAATGACTGTGGAGGGGGTCGGCTTTTGCGTTAGCGCTAATGCTACTTCCGCCTCTTCATCCGTGGCAGGGTTTGTGGTGCGAGTGGTCAGGAAGTGGCGCTGGGCCTGATTGGAATGGCAATAAGAGACTATCGAGAAGGCACCATGCCACCGATATTCCGCTGTGTCGACGTAGTGGCTGTCATGTTTATCACGGTATTGTTTATGTAAAGCTTGAGCGCGTTGCGAACGCCTTTTGGTGTTAAATTGTGGGTGCGTGTTTCTGGGTATAGGCTTGATAATTAAGTTAGAATGGATGTCGTGAGGGAGTGTGGTTTTGTCTTCTGGCGTGTCTAGAGGGGAGATTCGTAGCCTCTGGAGAATGTGAGCGGCAGTGGTAGTTTTTGCGAGTCTGGTGATTTGACTGATGAGATGAGCATCAATGAGTTCTTCCGCGATGTTATGCACACCTAGGGCTTCGAATTTGGAAGTGGAAGGGGTGAGGGGCAGTTGTAGCACTGCTTTATAGGCTTTTCTGAGTATGATGTTGCCTCTGCTAGGCCCTGTTTTAGATGGGTTTAGATATGGAAGGGAGTAGGTCAGCCTGCAAAGGACACAGGCTTGAAGTAGACGGAGGCGTTCACCTTCCTTGAGGGCTCTATGTTTATTGGTAACTCGTCGAATTAAACCTATCGTTTCTGTGGCGTGTTGTTTGAGCTGGCGTATGAAGTGAGTATAGACCTTATGGAAAAACTGGCGCCCTCTTGCGGGAACCGCGTGCGCTTCCGCCATGTTGGGGGATTCCCGGATCTCCGTATACCGCAATATACATGATAGCCCGGGGTTAGTGATGCGCACGTCGGCATTTATTGTTGTTCAAGATGCTTAAATACTGCCGTGTAACTTGCTGTGCACAAAGATGATACGAGGACGACTACGGAAATAGCGTACACGTCTTTTTTTTTCCTCAACGGAAGCATCATTCCAGCCCTGCGTGAAGTCGCTTGCGGGTGTCGACTTCCCTTCGCGCAGTAATATTATAGCTAGATCGCAGGCATAGTCATGAAATAAATTATATGTGCAGGCCTAAAAAGGTCCCAAAGTGAGCTACTTTCTACTAGCCATGTATGTGCGACCGAGCACTCCTGCCTGCTGGTAGTAGAGGCGCACTGCATCGGTCAGCTCGTACTTTATGGGAAGCGTTTTGAGTCTGCCGTTAGTGTTTTGCGCGCACGCGTTTTCTTTTTATTCGGTACGTTCGGTGGGCTTTTATGGAAGTACTACGCATTCTTTCGTTTGCCAATCGTTGCAGGAAATAAGGGATCCGCAAGAGTAGCGCAAGTAACGTACGTAGTTTCCCGTGTATCGGTTACTTACCGCTGGTCGCCTGCATGCTGTTAGACCTTAGTCCAAGATCTAATTTTTCGAGCGGAATTTTCAAAGTGGTAGTGTGCACCCAGTTTTGTTGTCCAGGGCGCGAGCAGGGGACAATCAGCGGTAGCCGCGAGGCACGATATCACGAGCGCTCGGCATTTTCTCGCTGTTTAAGGTTTTCGCAGTTTTCTTTTTTTTTTTTTGCTAAAGCCTTTGCGTGTGCTGGGGACGCTCGGCGGTCGCAGCGAGGCACGCGCTCTGCAGCGCTGGGCAATTTATTGGTAATATATCGGCAATGGTTAACGCGTTACATGCCACAAGCGTTACGCGCTAGACATTACGGCCAGCTACAACTGCTCCGCTGTTAAAAAGTGCGAGGTATGCAATTTATTTTATTAGGTGTTTTTTTTTGTTTTGCAGGTTTCCTCTGCGTCCCAGAGGATCCTTAGCGTATCGCTATATCCCGGAGTGCCCCCCCCCCCCTCCCCCATTTCAACCTCAGGACAGCCCGCATCGCCTCGAAACGTTTCATGAATGACTTCCTGCGAAACCCGCAGGACGCGAACCAACACGGATGTACTTTCAATGTTTGCGTTCTCAAAGCCAAAAAAATAGGAGAAGAACCGCGTGAGCCTCCAGAAGCTTCCCTGCCTGTGCCTCCCTGACTCATTTTTCGATGCATAATGCGTATTTACGAAGTCGCTCGCAAATGTGGGCAGCAGAGAAAGGTCCACAGATCACTCGTCGCTCATTTTGCTGGGCTTAAATCAGAAAAAAGAAGGATCGCCAAGCCCAGAAAGCCCCTCACACGCTCCGTACCAAGCAATCTCCGTACCACCCAACATGGCGTCGCGTGCTCGTTTCATTTTTATTCCGGTAGATGGCGGCACTTTTGCATAAGTTCTATTGGATCTCTTATGTCGGATGGATAAGCCCAACATTCTGTATACTTCAACCTTCGGGATGGGGTCGCCTCGCATGTGTATGTGGATATTCGGGGAGGGGGGGGTGAATTTTGTGTTTTTTGTTGGAGTACGATCGGTTGGGATTCGGTTGGCGAACAGGTGAGGCCCGCTCTACGATCCTCTTCTATTACTGTTTCTATTCCTTTTTGTAGAATGCTCTCAAGTTCAGCGTCGCTGCCTTTGTTGTCCGACAGTGTAATGTCGTCGGCGTACTAACCAAAATTAAGATTAGGAATTTGTTGTTGGGGGACGGTTCAGATGGCGAGATTGAAAAGTAAAGGCGAAAGGACGGCGGCTTGTGGCGTGCCTTCTGAAGGGAGAGTCAGATTGGGGAATGATATCGGCAATTTGTATAATAGTTGTCCTGTCTGTGAGGAAACGTAGGATATAGTTGTGTGTGCGTGATCCTGGGCCGATGGAGTGTAAGCCTGCAAGTTTCGCTGTGTGTGAAACAATATGAAAGGCTAATTCTAGTATTGCGGCAGTGTCATGCTTATGCTGTGGCGTGATTATGTCGTGGGACAGTTGACGAAGAATGTCCTGTGTGCATAGTTTAGGTCGGAAACCAATGATCGTGTGAGGAAGGAGTTGCCTGTGCTGTAAATGCTTGACGAGTCTGTTGTGTATACCAAGCTCCATGAGCTTTCCGAGGCAGGAGGTGAGGGTGATCGGTCGGAGATGTTTAAGCTTGAGTGGGTTTCCTGGTTTGGGAATAAACGTGGTTTTTCCGTGTTTCCAGGATAGAGGTTAAGTGCCTTGAGTCCAACAGTGATTAAAGAAGTTCGTATGGCTGTAATAGATTCATCTTCTAGATCCCTTAGCATCCTGGTGGTAATCTGGTCTGTACCTGGTGCAGAGTTAGGTCTAATATTAAGGATAGCTGCCCTAACCTCTGCCTCTGAAATCTCTTTATCTAGTTCAGGGTTGTCTGGGCCGGCGTAGGTTGGAAGTGTATGCCTTTAGGTAAGTGTGTCTACGATATCGTAGAGGAGTGTTGCATCAGAGCCTTGGTAATTTTAAATGGTGTGAGCAAGCTTGTGATTATGCTCCGCTTTGGAGTGGTTGGGATTCACTAGATGCCTCAGTAAATGCCAGGTGTGCTTCATACTCAGGTTTACCTGCATCTGGTTGCAAATGTCGTCCCATTGAGCTTGTGAAGGTATGCGGCGTGCTCTTGTATTTGCTATTCCAATTCGGCGAGTTTACGATGGTGTTTATTGCCTCTCCACCACCTACGAATGCTTTTCTGTGACTCCCATAAATGTAGCAGATGTGAGTCAGTATTGTCAGCAGGAATTTCCAGGTTTAATGTTTTAGATGCAAAGCATCTCTGCTAGGGGCTATGTCTGTCGGCGTCCGTAGGCACCCCCTCTCCCCACCAGCTGTGATAACGTCACTCTCTCCCCTGCTCCTCTCCACACCACCTGTGTGCGCTGCTCCTTCTCTCCCCCTCTCCGCGCCAGCTGTGATAACGTCACTCTCTCCTCTCCCCAACAGCTGTGCGCGCTTCTTCTCCTCTTCCCTCCTCCTCGCCACTTCAAATAAACGAGGTCCGCGCTGCTGCTCCCTTAAGTCGCTGCTTCGGTCTGCGCCGTGCAGGGCTGCCAACTCCAGGGAAATTTCCCTAGATCTAGGGGATTTGGGCTGTCTTTAGGGAAAAAGGGAAATCAGTCAAAATTGAAGGAATTTTTTATGTCCACATGAACTTATGCCTTCAGTCGTGTAATGGTGTCCATTGTTAAGTTTAACATTAATTATTTTTTTATGTACTATGCATTTAGTTTCTCGATGATGCGCAGATATCTATTTCCCATTAATGTGCATCGAGCGAAGCCATCGCTCCTACGTTTGACACTGCTGATTTAAATAGCGAAAGAACATTATTGATGAAGTTCATAAACTTGCTCGATCGAATATATCATGCACTGCACATCGTCTGTGCTCGTTCCTATTATCCTTCTTTCATATATAATTGGATGCTATTACAAGTGCTCTGTGTTGTAGTAAAAGATTTCTGTGTTTCGACTTGAATTGCGGTGTTCTTGATTATGATAATTTTATAATTTAACACGTCTTCGGCTTATATACAAGGCGCTGTAACACGTAGTGCTTCTTGGAATGTGGTATCGTTGTGTGTGCGCCAAACGATTTGTTTACTTTCTAGGTAATTTTTGTGTGTATTATTCACTATTTTATGTCCCCCCTCCACGTAATGACCCTTTATTGCTTTTGTGGTTTGATGAAATAAAATATTTAAAGCATTACAAATTCTTCTCCAACATTTTTTTCAGCTTTGTTTCCATCACTTCGGAAATGGTTTAAAACGAATTCATAATTATGCCTTAAAAGTAAATTCGGCAGTCATATGGCATAACACGAACTCAATATCTGAGAGGAAACATCGGATAACCGCATTCAGCAAAAGGCGAATTTTTTCATCTGAGCTAGGGGAAAAGTGGCTTCGCAGGTTTGCAGGCCTGGCGCCGTGCGATGAGCTGACAATGGACGCCAACGATTCTGGATGTGACCCGCCACGGTGGCTCAGTGAATAAGGCATTGCGCTGCTAAGCATGAGGTCGCGGGTTCGATTCCCGGCCGCCGCGGCTGCTTTTCTGATGGAGGCGAAAAGCAAAAAAAAATTACACCATCTTCCTACGTGGGAACCCTGAGTAGATGCAAAGTATCTCGAGTTTGCACGGCTTTGCATCTCCTCAGGGTTCCCACGAGGGAAGATGGTGTAATTTCGTGTTACCAATTCACTGTCTTGTGTAAGCTGAGTGGTACAGCTTTGTAGATCTATAAGGTCTGCACTGTTTTGGGAGTCCTACTTGGCGATGCGGTGTTTCCTGACTTCATCCTAGTCAACGAGCCGTGTTTGCTTAGGTAGCCTTTTTATTGAGTGCTTGAGTTTAGGAGAGGTTTGAACAATGAAGTGGTCACTTCTGAGATTAACGTCTGTTACCGTCCACCGTGATTTCTTTATGTGTATAGTGAATGTAAGGTCTGGTTAGAGTCTCGTTGTATCCTATTTGCCATCCTGGTTGGGGTGTTCGGTTCGTTCTCGAGTGTAAGGTGATGTATTTGTGCTTTCCATAGGTCCTGCCCGTTTCTCGTATTCTGGAGGTATCCGGAAGCCGTATTTGGTGCATTAAAATCTTCAACTACGGCTAGGCCATGGAGTCCAGCTCCTTTGCGGGCAAGCGAGAAAAGTAAGTTAAATCTGTTTTATTTGGCAGTATGTTTACTGTAAACGTTAAGCAGAGAAAGTTTGGCTTGATTTTGTTTTATGGATAAAATAGTGATGAAATCGTGAGGGTCAGAGCACTACAAGAAGTTTGAAAATTTAGAACTTTTGGCATATAAAACATACAAGCAGAACAGAATTGCGTCCTGTCGAATTGCGTCCTGCTGGCAGGAATGTTACGTTGCATAAGTATCGCCATGATTGGGTTCTGTTCTGCTTGTATGTTTTATATGCCAAAAGTTCTAAATTTTCAAACTTCTTGTAGTGCTCTAATATCAGGCCGGATATCTACATTTTGAATATGCTGTCGTAGGACAGTTTTCGTCTGTAAGAAGCACCTGCAATTCCACTGTCCCATTCGGGTGACTTTAGTCTTGGAATTCTTGATAAAATCAGGGGATGTCGACATCTGTTATGTCTACCACTGGCACGTTTGTTGCTTCTATGCTGGTAATTATCCGTTGGATATTCTGAATTTCAGCTTTAATTGCCTCTGTGGTGGACTGCATGATGGTTAGGTTGCCAAAGTTTTTTGTTCCACTAATACCTGCTCGATTTTTTTGACACGTTGTTCAAGGATAGGGGAAGTGGATCCTTGTTCGTCGTTAGTCGGCGTGCATGGTTTCTTGCGTATTTGGGGATTTTGGGGTGCTGCTTGGTCAGAATCAAGTGCGGCCGTTTGCATGCGAGCTTTGAGTAACACATTTTTCTGCTTACAAGCTGCATTTTCTTCTTTGAGTGATGATACTTTAAGTCTAATAGTGCGCAATTCTCGAAATATCTCTGCATTGGATTAGGTGGAGTTGCCTGAAACTGGGAATTTTGCATGTGGGCAGAGGGAGGCAAGCGAAGACAGCCCACCTGCCCGACGAAACCTGCTGGTTTCGTTTTTTGGACTCGTGGACGTTGCTCGATGTTGTCAGGCGGGCTGCTTCTTGCTGCTTGGCGCCATCTTGCTTGGGTAGTTTCAGCTTCTCCTCTCGTTGAGGCAGCGGTGGAAACTGATCCTTGTCGGGCACGGTGGCGGCAGCCGTGGCAAAGCTCTTGCGGGGACGAAACCGCTGCTGGCACTCGCTGGAACCGGTCACATGGCTCCCTCCACAGACGATGCACCTGGGCGTGCATGGATGCTGCGCCGGTGCGTCGATGCCACCACACCTGGCGCATCTTGTTGCTGTTTGCAGCCCAGGCCAAACGTCCTGCCGTGGCCGGTGTTACAGCATCGGGTGCAGGCCTCACTCTTCCGGAGGAAAGGTTTACAGCGGTATGTATCGGCGTGGCACCGGACCGAATACGTAACATGGGGTCCATCGAAAAGTATCTGCACCATCCTGGATGTATTCAGTCGGCGCACGTCGAGAAATCGCAGTTAGGGGTTGAAGTTGAAGATGCTTTGCGAGATCTGCTCTGCTGTGTCCGATTCAGGGACGTTGAAGATGATTCCTGTTGACGTGTTTGCTGGTGCCGATACATGCTCCTCCACGTTATATCCTTCGCCGTTTATTATGAGGGTCGAGATGTTTGCGTACCTTGCTACTCGTGCTTCGTCCGGGGTGCTTACTGCAACGAAGATCGCCTTGGCTTGAACGCGCACTTGGTCCTCGCTGCTCGGTGGAACACCCGCTTGGTGTTGAATGTGGTTGGCGAATAGAACCAGAGGCAGCGAGGCAAGCGCGAGACCACCCCGAGTTTGGGGAACAATTTTTATGTCACCGGGCGGCAGAGTCTCGGGTGGTTCCCGGTGGAAAGGGCACTGACCTTTCTTCTGTTGCTTCGTAGTGTCATGTGAAGTTGGCGCCATGTTGTGCGGGACGCCGGCGGTGGCTTTCAAAGAGTCTTGTCGGCGCCGAATGGTGGCCCATTCGGGTTCTTTCATTTCTTCGACAGAGATATCTTCTCCGAGCACGGCAGACTCCACACCAAGGTATTAGCCGGTGCCGTGATCCGCAGCTACCGCGGTCGCGTTCAGCCCCGCCAGCGTCACACGGCGCACGTGCGTTACTGGCACCGGATGGGCAGGGGAGACGGCGTGGCAAGCCTATGCATGCTTAGCCAAAAGTGCGGCGTGGAAATATGTTCAGCGGGTCGTAACTAACCTTGCAGTGCACTAAAAACAAAGCATGGTACCGCGAGATTCCTTGGGACCTGAGGGATCCCGCGGCGCTGTTTTGGTCAGCGTAGACGGGTTCAGCCGGTAAGCAGAAGGAACGAACACGGAGCCGATTGCAGACGTGTATGCATCGTTTGGCCCCCTAGCGGCAGTCCTCGATTTTTAGCGGAGCTTTTCGTCGGTTCTGTGTCCGTATGCGCTAACGCTTACGGCGCCACCTGTTGACTTTATTGCTAAGAGACTAGCCTATCGTCGCAACTGCCAGGCGTGTGCGTAGAGTATTCACGACTTCCAAAATTAGTGCAAACAAACGTTCAGGAGGTAGTATGAAATAGAAATCTGCAAACCATAATAAAAATACGTGCGTTCCCCATTGCAAGCATCGAAGCCAAATGGCACCCATTTCGTGCACTGGCACAGAAATCTTTGAGCAAAAGAGCCGGCTTGGCGGGTGCATTTTCTTCAACTTCAAGACAATGAAGAAAGGAGTGTGGACAAACAGATCTCCAAGGCATGCTCTTTGAAGCCGAAGCAAGAAATTATTAGACGATGGATTGCTTCTTGGGCGGCGTACAGGTATTGCACGCTTCTTGCAATTTACGGGGCCACACAAATATTCCACTGTGGTGCAATCCGAGAATGCATTTGTCGCGCACTTTGCACACACTCGGGTCGGAGTTGAGTTGAATGCGGCGTTAAAGTGACGCAAGTTGTGTATGACAGGTGTATTGCCTCAGGTGTTCCCACAACTGGAGACGAGAGTGATGCACTTTGTGGCGTAATTGCACAGGAGTAGACAACCTAGCACGCGGCGAGTTTTTTTTTGTGCATGGCGCGGGCGTGCACACGTAGGTTGCGACCGCGCAGGATAAAAACTGAGACCAGAGAGTTTTAGCATAGCGGCTATCGTAGGCTACGGTAGAGCCGCCGGGTAGAGGGACACGACTGGGTATGATCACATTTGTTCCGTAAAGCCATCCGCCCAGCCTCACGTAGCCCGCGCATTCGTTCCGGGGAGGTGTGACCCTCCCCGCCTTGCAGCGCACGCATGCGCATCCGCGTCCTGGTGCCAGCCTACCCTATGTAGCGTTCGGTAGCCGCAGTGTCCAAACTTGCTAGATTTAGCTTAGCGTGTTACCTTGTCGCTATGCTATTTCCGCCGTACCCGGACCGGACAGCGCATGCGCATGCGGGCACTGCGAGGCGGGCCAACCCCCGTATGAACGAATGCGCGGGGTCGGCGAGGCGAGCACCCGTCGAGTGGAAATGAGGCACCCTGCGGAAACAAACGCGTGCTTACGCGCGCATGCGTAGTATGTTACAATAGAGAGTTTCAGCTTTCCATCTATTCCGTCCGTGCTGTTCGTACCGTGTTTACCGTGACCGGACTGCACACCTGCGCCTTCGTTCCGGTAGGTTGGATTAGTCTCGCTGTCCGGCTCTCGCCATACGCGCGCATTCGTTGGAGCGTGTCCTCCCCTTCGTGAAGAAATTTAGCGCAGCCGAAACACACGGGACGGAAAGAATACACACAGACGAGCGCTCACTTCCAACTGATTCTTTATTAAGAAGACGGCAAATATATATGCTTAGCATTAGCAGGAACAAAAAAGAAGTAGGAAACAAAAACAAAATAACAACAAAAACCGGGTTCGTATATTAGGAGATGGATCTCTTGTTAGGTAACACCTTTTGTATGCCAACTCTGCCAACCTTTCTTTAGTGTCCACACTAGAACATCAAATCTGTACCATGGTCTCCAGTCTTCATTATATAGGTGCCTTTTAAAAGGACCTTACAGGTTTCTTTCGATAAATCAGCATCACACCAGCCTTTCTTGTCGTTAGGAGATAAGAAATTGAGCCTAATATTGTAATAGTTTACGTATTGTAAGCATAAGTACACCTCATGCGAAGTCATTTCGAGTAAATGTCCATCGCTGCGTGCACATTGTGTAGGGAGTTGGTGGCAGACTCCGCACGGGATACCTTGAGTATTCAGGTGACGGCATTAGGGACGCTGCGGACACCAGAACAGAAGCTGGAACCTACCGCGTTGACGTGTTTGCAGGTGGAGCATAAGAAACTACAAACTGTGGCAGTCGGTGCAATAGTCAAACTCCGGCCGATGGGTTGCCGGTCTGTTCACTGGGCAGGGAGCTCCTGTACCACGCTTGGCATCATGGTAACACCAGTGAAGAACGTATCCCGTTCCCTACTTACTTTACATGCCATATAGTAAATTGCAAAGCCCCCTGCCCCCCCCCCCCCAAAAAAAAAAAACGTGATCGGACACTGAAAAGGGCTGCCCCGGAGGTTCATTTCCATCCCTTCCAAACATCACTTTTCCCAAACCTGTCAGCTATCTCTATTTCTTGCGTATGGAATCTGCTGAAAAACAAAAACAATGTTTCTTCGCCATCTGTAATATTCATCACTAAATTTATCGAAAGCATCCTTGAAAAGACATTCGATGATAAGAAACTCAGAAGGGTTGAGGTGCTGTCTAAAGTAAACATTCAGCTACAAGCCACTAATCTTTTTACCCAAACTTGAATAGGAGATCTCGACATCAGATTGATACTCCACCTCAGCCTCAACAGCGCTTTGGGTGCGACTTATAAGCCAGATCTAATTATTGACAGGGAAGGCGATCTTCGCGATAATCTGAAAGACCAGGGTCTGACGACATTTAGGCGTCATAACCCGGGATTTGTTAGCAAATATGAAAATAAACGTTATAACACGTTTCTAAAAAGTATCAATGTAAATACCACTGTGCCTACGGTTAGGGAGAGTACCCTTATCCCCGAAAAGGCTAGCTAAAAGTGTTTAACCAGTGAAGCGGGAAACTCAGCATCTGAGCTTGGAGACGCGGTCACTGTGGCGCAACCCAGTACTGGGATTTTAGACCAACTAGAACATGGCCCTCAGTCCGAGCTCTGTGACGGTGATGAAGAGCTACAGCTTGAACGGTATGGCCGTAATGGAGTTAAGAGCGAGTGATCTGACAAAAAGACGCTGGTAGCTTCGAATAAGTAAAAGGGAAAGGGGTGCAAGGAAGCACAGTCGTTCAGCAGTAGTCCGGGTGCGGAACGCGAAGGGAATACCAGATTGAAAGGCGGTCGGTCTCGAAAATTGGCTCAGATAAGGCACGGATCGGGTAAAATGAGTATACGACGGCCCAAGATGAGGCAGGACGATAAAAACGCCTGCAGGGAGCACGGCAACTCAGGTTGCTCAGGACACAGAAGACGTAACGCGCTAGGAGGCTTGCGAGCTAGGTGCCAAGGAAACACTCTCTATTGCACAGTAGGAGGTGAACTCGCAAGGCTTGGGTGCATCAGACACCCATTCAGCCAGGCTACGTGCCACCGGCTATCCAGCGGGGTGACAAAAGTTGACTGTCTGAACCGAGCTGACCGGGTAGCACAGGGTTCTGAGTGGTTGAGGCGGAAGAAGATGAAGATAAAGCTCTAGGTCAAAAACCTGATGGAAAACGCGGAGTTGACTTGGACACCAATAGGATTTCTAATGGTGATGAATAATGAAGTTGTGTATTGTGGCAGAGCATAAATATTATAGTATAGTGAAAGGACACGCTTCGTGTAGATGTTTACAAGGGGGTACAAGTAAGTTAGTGATAAAGTTCGAATGAGAAAAAGTGGTGTAGAATTTTAGACATTGAAGTGTTGGATTCTTGTGATGTGTTTAGATGCATACTGTATGAGTAGGTTGGTGCAAGCTTACGAACTGTATGCATAAAAGGAGGACGCGAAGTGCGGATTGAGGAAATTGAGGAGAAAAAACGTTCTTTTGTGCGTGGATTGGAAAAGAGTGTTGTCGAATTTGACATCATTGAAGTGTTGGATTGCGGTGCCATGTTAGAGCAAGCATTTGAGTGGACTGGTGTCTGAGAACGAATGTGTTGGTAATAGAAGTGGGGTACGTAGTGTTAACCAAGTTTGCGTGTTCTGTGAACAGGAGTGAACTACACACAAGTGTTCAAAAATGGACAGTAAAGTGAAGTGTGAAGTGAAAAGTGCGATGACAGAAGTTAGCCGTGTTGGTGAACAGTGGACACATGAGAAGTGAGCAACTGTGGTCGAAAAAAACACATCGGTGGGCAAGATGAAGCAGTTTTTTGACGAAAAAACTATTTAAACGAGGTTATTTTCATGTATCAAGGGCCCCTACTGAGTTTGATGCATCAAAACGCCCTAAAAATATAAAAAAAGAACAAAGAAACGCCAATTTGAATGGCGCGCCATGGACACACCAATCAGAGAACGCCAGCGTATAAACCCTGAGGCATGTAAAATATGGCAGTGCACTCACTGGTCATCCAATCAAAGAACGCCGCGCAGGAGACCAGTGGCAGGATTACCATATAGGACCATGGCAAAGGCTAAGAGCGAATGAGAGTGCACTACGGAAAAGCCCCGAGGGGATAACAGCGGGGCGCACAAAGAGAAGGGGAGGCAAGAAGCCAAAAAAACCAGGAGGCGGTAGGAGCACGTGTGATTCAAGGAACAATCCAGGGGGACGCAGCCAGGCCATCGACCATGTCATCTGAGCCTGGGCGGGAGCAGGCCGACTTCGCATCGGCACCGTCATCCTAGCTGCACCACAAACCTGTGTCTTTGTGGCCCCAGCGGCATCGGTTGGTCACAAGCGGCCAACGTCCACGCTCCGTCGACGTTCCTCTCGAAGGCCCAGAAAGGATGCGTTCGTGCCGAGCCTTACCTGGGACCTCCAGCGGCAGCGGCTACCAGGGGGTAGCCACCGAAGAAACACGCCGCCCAAGGAATGACCGCGCGTGTCGATCGCCGGCATCAAGGACCTCGAGGGGGAGTGGCTACCAGGGGTAGCCACATAGGAAAGAAGCCAGGACGCGCGGAGCCCACGCCCTCCAAGGAGTGACCTTGCCCGTCGAGCGCCCGCACCAGAGCGAGACGACGACGGCTACCACAGAGTCAAGGCCACGCAACGGGTGCGACACGTCAGCGCCGACGACAGCGGGGTAGTCCAGTCCATCAGGGACACGTGTCATAGGACAGATCTAGAAAGTAGTTGTGGTAGGAAGTTGCCTTAGGACATTGCTATTGTTACTAATGAGTGTAAGTGAAATAGTGTAAAACTGTATTGTAGATACTGTTGGGGTTTGCTTTGAATTGTATTTCGGTATATTGAGTTGGAGGTTTGATGGTCCTCGGGTGTGTACTATTGATTTCTTAAGTAGTTTCCTTTTGGGCTTTTCTAAGCGTGCATAAATGTGTGTTTTAGTATATATGCCAACGGCTTTCCTGTTTCCATGTCTCTGAGCTGGTACAGACAACCTCACCATCCCTTGACGTGACATCATCCACCAGTACAAATTTTTACTTTTTTTGCTGCCCAAAATCTTTGTGGGCTATTTTTAGAACACTACAGACACCCCACAACAGTAACCTGTTTTGTGTGTATATAATGTTAGACGAAAGCTTTTTTTATAATTGCAAGAAAAACAGGTTTATTGATTTATAATAGGAAGATCCAGTTAATGATAATAGGAATATTCACTTAGTGGCATTACAAGTATAAGATTTGATGCAGAGCCCCACAATATTGAGAATAAAATTTATTCATTATTTGTAGAGTTGTCCTGACTGATTTTGTCATCTCTATTCTTTGAACAAATAGATTTTTTGATTTGTAGATGTCAACGTAAAACAAGAGCAAATTTTCGCCTTTATTGGTGGACAGTGCTTACGCCCATGCGTATGAGATCACGGCGCACGTTAAAAGATCCCCAGCCCCTCACGGGGCAGCTTGAGTAATCTTGGTGACAATGTTGGCGACACCGCAGACCTCGAGCACTCATACATAAGCTGGATCCAACCGTGGCGATGTATTGTAAGGTGAACGGTAGAAACCTCAAGCGATCGCCGTCGGAGGCCAGGTCAAGCTCCGGTGGATGGGCTCCCTGTCTGTTTACCAGGCAGGGAGCTCCGGGACCTCTCAAGCTACCAGGGTAAGGTTTGAGAAGAAAGAACCCCCATCCCTTGCTTTTATAGTGTAGCTTATGGTATTCTTTAAACCCCCAAACAAAGTGATCGGTCTCTGAAAAGGGACCGCACCGAAGTAACGTCGAAACCTCTTCTGAACGTTGACCTCCGAAGCAATGATATCTTTCCTCGCTTCCTCATTATGCAATCTCTTGACGAAGAAACCCCTGTAAGTGGAAAATCAGTCTTCCTTGTTGCAGAGTTTCTTGAATGTGTTGCTGGAAAGAAGTACAAGGCGAAAAAACTTACATCTGGAGTTGTGCTGATTGAAGTCAGCCACAAAGAGCAGGCTAATAAGCTCCTTCAACAAACTAACATCGATGGTCTAGAAATTACAATCACACCGCACAGAACCCTAAAATCTTCTCAAGGCGTCATCTCCGAACTCGATCTAACCAGCGGAACCAAAAACGACATCCTTGAAGCACTGCGTGACGAAGGGGTCACAGCAGTCCAGGCGCATCACAATAAGACGAGATGGCAAAGAGATGCAAATATAGCACGTAATTTTGACTTTTGACAGAACCCCACTACTAGAATCTTTGACGGCAGGGTACCTTCGATGCCCACGCGCCCTTACGTGCCAAACCCACGCTGCTGCTACAAATGCCAGCGGTATATGGGCACGGTACGAACTCTTGCCAGGGGAGACAAAATGTGCGAAGTGTGGTGAATCTGATCATCTTACAGATAACTGCCACGCAAGAAACTTCACCTGCCCTAACTGCCATGGACCTCACGCCGCATATTCACGGTCATGCGAAACGTTCAAACAAAAAAAAATCTCGCCATCTCTACGAAGTGAATGATGAGGAGATGGGCCAAAGCTAAAATGGTTATGGGTAAAACCGTGAAACATTCGCCCACACATCATATAAAGACTCGACTCGTGAAGCTTACCACCACTCCGTTGAAAAGCCCGTCGACGACGTCGATATTTGTGGTGAATATGTAGGGCTTGATTGGGACGATGAGAATGTCCATGGGTAAGTTGGCGAATTCGGTGTGTGACACTTTAGCCACCTTGGCCGTCGCCTTCTCCAGGCCGTCCTGTGTCGCGTACCCCCGGTACGTGTCTTGAGCTCGCAGGCGACAAACGACAACCTCTTCTTCTTCCTCTTCTCCTTGTTGGGTAGCAACGAACGCGCTAAACATTTTGACCTCTTCGGCCAATCTTTGGTTGGCCGATCCCTAGGGGCATCCTGCCACAACCATCATTAATGTGCCGGAAACAGCAGCAACGAGGGACGGGACAGGGCCCGAGCAAGAGGAGCTTCTCCCCTAAAACAAATCATCACATTGAAGGTCAATGTAAACATCAGCTTTCCGGAGGCCCGGAAGAGGTTTGCACTCCTCAGCCCTGGAAGGTACGCTACGCTGATCGCCGGAAGTGTAGCGGCGCCTGGTTGCGGCAGCGACGCAATAAAGCTCAACTGACTTGCGACCGCCTCGCCCCCACCCCCGAGGCAGCCGCCCTGGTCACCATGCCTCTTGATAAACCGGCAGCGATTGAGGTGGCCAGTCATGCTGACGGGATATCACTCCTGTCCCTGCCTCACAGGTCTCGAGCACACCCGACAGCTTTGAGGAAATGGACACGGAGGGAACCGCGCCGTCTCCAAACATCGCCCCACCACCTGTCCTGCCCGTGGCGCTCACGACGCCCTCGGCAGTGGTGGCTGAAGAGAAAGCGCCCTAACGGGTGCTACATGCATGTCCAGGGATCCCGTTCTGTCGGGCACACCCAGAACATCCGGAGATCAGATGGACGTCGGGCCGTATCTGCCTGCATCGCAGCGCACGGAACGGCTTCCGAAGTCCAAGCCAGCAGACAGGCCCAAAAAGCCTTTTCCAAGAGTACAAGCCCCGAGAGATAAAACATGAATTCACACTCATACACAAATTCCAGTTGCTCATGAATGTCCATAATGGGAAGACAAAATATCATCCAATGGAACTGTAGAGGCCTTCCTAAAAACCTTGATGATGTGTACGAGTTACTTCATGCCAACCAAACAAGTGTCATGTGTTTACAAGGAACACATTTAAACAGAAAACAATCCAACTCCCTCAACAATTATCTGGTTTTCAAAAAGGACAGTGATGGGTGCCTAACTTGTTCTGGTGGTGTGGCCATAATCGAAAAAAAATCCTCAGCATGTCATCCAGTCACTCTAAGGACTGCCCTTAAGGCTGTTGCAATCCGAATGATAATCCAGGACCAGGGCATCCCGGACTAAGGTTGCCCCCCACAGGGCTGGTGCCCCTGCCATCTAGCACCAAATTTGCTCGTTTTATTAAACGTTTATTTCTCTCTCTCTCGTTCACAGGGTAGTAACAATATGCTCCATATACATCCCTCCTGATTATCGGCTAATAAGTTCTGATTTCGAAACTCTGATATATCAGTTACCTGAACCTTATATACTGTTGGTGACCTGAATGCACACAACTCACTCTAGGGATATTCTCGAACAGATGCGCGGGATCGCCTCATTTAAAGGATTTAACATCATCAGGAGCATGCCTATTTAACAAGAAACAGCCTATGTACTATAACATAGCACACAACACCTACTCACACCTAAACATAGATAGCTATTGGCTCAGCAGTTCTCTGGCCATACCTGGAATGGGAGGTAGCCACCAACCCGTACGGTACTCACCACTTCCCTACCTCACTATCATATATAGGCCGAAACAGTTCCCCTTCGTATAAAACGTTAAATGAAGTGAGAGCTAATAGGAACACGTTCACAGAAACATCTAAACTACACCTAACATCTATAACACACCTATACGTAGAGGAGGAAACCGAACTGTTCACGGCGCACATTATTGACGCCACTGAAAAATCCATACCCGGGTCTCTGGTGCGTCGCGCAACCAAAGGAGGCCCTGGTGGAACAAGGACTTTAGGCAGGCACGAGAGGCCCAGAACAAGGCGTGGCGTATCCTTCGTCGATACCCTACTTCAGATAACCTGATATCTTTCAAACGACCGAACGCCCGGGGGAAGCGCGTGTGCCGTGAGGCAAATAGGGAGAGTTGGCATGCCTTCCTGACATCCATAAACTCGTACACTGACACACACAAAGTCTGGACACGAATACGTAAACTTAAAGAGCAACAGACACACAGCCTGGCCCTGGTTATCCCAACAGGGGACACACTCGATGACCAAACTAACACACTCGCGCAACATTTTCACACGTGTCCAGATCGGCACATTACAGAAACACTGTCCTGAAACATAAAACTGCCGCCGAAAAGACGTTTTTACGTCATAACAACAGGTCAGCCACTTCTTATAACTCGGAGTTCTTGCTTCGTGAACTGAGGTCTGCTCTGAGCGGTTGTAAGCCTTCAGCTCTGGGCCCAGACCACATAACATATACAATGAAATAATACCTGCACAAAGAGACTCTTGTAATACGCCTTCACCTTTACAACAAAATACGGCTCTCGGGGCACATTCCGAGGACTCGGAGGGAGGCTTTAGTTATTGCTTTTCATAAGGAGGGAAAGACCCATCCTTTCCCGCCAGTTACCGCGCTATCGCCCTGACAAGCTGTCTGTGCAAGCTTCTCGAGAAGATGATTATTCTGGAGTACAACGGACTTCTCGAGAGCTGCGAGGCCGGCTTCAGGGCGGGACGATCTACAAATGATCAACTCGTTGCCTTAGAATCCTACATCAAAGATGCATTTATTCATAAACAGTATTGTATGACAGTATTTTTCGATATTGAAAACGCGTATGATACTGCATGGCGGTATGGAATTCTTTACGACCTGAAGTTTTTCGGTTTGTCAGGCAACATGTAAATACGCTTGCAAGCTACATGTCGGAAAGAACTTTTTGTATGAGAGTGGGCCATACACATTACCGAGTTCACGCCCAGAAAAACGGTGTGCCTCAAGGGGCTGTTTTGGGCTGCACGCTGTTTATTATAAAAATGAACTCTTTGGGAATAGATTCCCACCAACCATTTCTTAGTCTCCCCCGCACGGGGCACCTTGAGTAATCTTGGTGACGGTACTGGCGATACCGCGGACCCCGAGCCCCCAAACATAAGCTGGATCCAACCGTGGCGATGTGTTTATAGGTGGAGCGTTAGAAACCACGAACGGTGGCCGTCGGAGCCCAGGTCAAGCTCCGGCGGACGGGCTCCCTGTCTGTTTACCAGGCAGGGAGCTCCGGGACCTCTTTGACTACCAGGGTAAGGTCAAGGAAGAAAGTACCCCCGTCTCCCTGCTTTTTCCTATGCCATATGGATAAATCAAAACCCCCCCCAGACGTGATCGGCCCCCTAAAAGGGGCCGCACCGAAGTATCTTTTCCTTCTTTGCCTTCTATCTCGCTCCCAAAGCCAGATAACTACCCTCGTTTTTTGATCATGGAATCTTTGGACAAATCGAAGCAGGTTTCCTCTCAATCGGTATTTCTTGTTTCTAAATACCTTGAAGGTATCATCGGCAAAACATATGACGCCAAAAAACTCAGAACTGGTGAAGTGTTAGTTGAAGTTAAAACCAAGCAGCAATCCACAATCCTCCTGAAACAAACCCGCATGGCAGATCTGGAGATCAGGGTCACACCCCACCGCAGCCTCAACAGTTGTCAAGGTGTGATCTCTGAGGCAGATCTCCTAACCGAGACAGAGACTGATCTGCTCGAAGGCCTAAAAGAACAAGGCGTAACAGCAGTAAGGCGCATCGTCATCAGGAGAGAGAACGAAGAAATAGCCACCAAACATCTGATCCTGACTTTTGACCGCTGTACACTGCCCGAGCATGTCAACGCAGGTTTCATCCGTTGTTCTGTCCGGCCGTACATCCCGAACCCGAGGCGCTGTTTTAAGTGCCAGACGTTCGGGCATGGTATCAACTCCTGTCGAGGCAGAACAACATGTGCCAAATGCGGCCAGCGCGATCATCTCTCTGACAACTGCACTGCAACCAACTTCACCTGCCCGAATTGCCGGGGTCCACACGCAGCATACTCTCGCGCTTGTGAAAAGTTTCATCTTGAAAAAAAAATCATTAACCTTAAGATAACCGAAAACATCACCTTCCCAGAGGCGCGAAAGAGGTTCGCCTCCTTCCCTCTGGGCAGGTACGCCGACGCAGCTCGCCGGGGGGCGGAGCGGCGTTTGGTTTCGGCGGGGACCCAGTACCGCGAGTCGGACTTGGTCTCGCCTCCGCCCCCCCTGGGTTGCCTATGGCAGCCCAACCCACCTCGGCAGCGCTCGCTCACCCAGCAGCGGCTGTGGTGGCAACAACGTCTGTTGGGGATGCCGCTGCATCAACTGCTTCCTCTCCACCGGCCCAAAGCACACGCAAGGGCACGGAGATAGAGACGGAGTAAGTCGTAGCGGCCCCCTCCTGCGCCTCACTGCCTGTGCCACCTGTGGTGCTCCCCACGCTTTCGGCACTGGCAGCGCAGGCAAAGAACACCCGAAAGGGTACCACGTCAAGGGGGCCCAGTCCGCTGGGCACCCCCTTGCCATCAGATGACGACATGGACGTCGAGCCCTTCCGGCTTTCATCGCAGCGGAAGGAACGGGCTGCGACGTCCAGGTCAGTTGAGAAGGTCAGAAAACCCCTTGCAAGAGTGCAAGCCCCGAAAGACCCTACATAAATAATCACACTCCAGTAGTTCTAACACATCATAATGGGAAGAGAAACATCGTTCAATGGAACTGCAGAGGCCTTCTGAATAATCTTGACGACGTGCATGAGATTCTGCATGCCAATCAGCCAAGTTTAATGTGTGTCCAGGAAACACATCTTAATTCCAAACACACAAATTTCTTGAATAGTTACCTGGTATACAGGAAAAACAGGGATGGCTGCACACACTCTTCTGGCGGTGTGGCCATAATTGCCCGCAAATCCTTAGCATGCCACCCTGTCACCTTGAACACTGTCCTTGAGGCTGTAGCAATTCGAACAATAATATTCAATAAGTTGATAACGGTATGCTCCATATACATTCCTCCTGATGTCTCACTTTCCAGCTCTGACTTCGAGGCGCTGGTTGACCAGCTGCCCGAACCGTACATCCTTACAGGCGACCTTAATGCTCATAACTCTCTTTGGGGCTCTTCTCGCACGGATGCCCGAGGCCGCCTGATAGAGAAGTTTTTAACATCCTCTGGAGCATGCCTTTTCAACAAGAAACAGCCTACATACCATAACACAGGTCACAACACATACTCACATCTTGACTTGGCTATTGGTTCTGCAATTCTCTTTCCATGTCTTGAATGGGGCGTGGGCACGGACCCATATGGTAGTGACCATTTCCCCACTTCATTAACGCATATAGGTACAGGCCCGAGCAGTCCATCTTCCCAGAAAAGGTTTAATGAAGCAAGAGCTAACTGGAATACTTTACAGAGACATCCAAACTACACCACACATCCATAGGACACCTACACGTTGAAGAAGCTACCCAACTGCTCACGGCGCACATCCTCGACGCCGCCGAAAGGTCCATTCCCCACGCCTCTGGTTCCCCGCGCAACCAGCGGAGGCCGTGGTGGAATGAGGACTGTAGGCGGGCGCGAGAGGCCCAGAACAAGGCGTGGGTATCCTTCGTCGGTACCCCACGTCGGGAAACCTCCTCTTGTTCAAACGGGCCAAGGCGTTAGGAAAACGTGTGCGCCGTGAGGCAAAACGAGAGAGTTGGCGTACATTCATAACATCAATAAACTCCTACACAGGCACACGGAAAGTATGGACACGTATACGCAAGATAAAAGGACAACAGACACACAGCCTGCCCCTGGTTAGCACAACAGGGGACACTCTGGAAGACCAGGCTGACACACTCGCACAACACTTCCAACACGTGTCCAGTTCAGCACACTACACGAACACTTTCCTGAAACATAAAGCCTGTTGTGAAAAGAAGTCCCTACGCGACAACAACAAATCACAGACTTCTACAACTCCCTGTTTTCACTACATGAACTGAGGGCTGCTCTGAGCACGTGTAAACCCTCAGCTCTAGGCCCAGACAGCTTTACATACACAATGATACAACACCTACACGCAGACACACTTGAAGCACTTCTACATCTATATAATAAAATATGGCTTTCGGGGCACATTCCACACTCTTGGAGGGAGGCCATTGTAGTGGCTTTCTTGAAGGAGGGAAAGGACCCGTCGTCCCCCTCAAGTTACCGTCCAATAGCCCTGACGAGCTGCCTGTGCAAGCAGTTCGAGAAGATGATCAATCGCATGCTCGTGTACTTCCTTGAGTACAATGGTCTTCTCGAGGGCTGCCAGGCAGGCTTTAGGGTGGGGCGATCGACAAACGATGAACTGGTTGCACTTGAGTCATACATCAAGGATGCCTTTGTGCATAAGCAGTATTGCGTAACTGTCTTTTTCGATCTCGAGAAGGCCTACGACACCGCTTGGCGTTATGGGATCCTTAGTGACCTCAGGTCATACGGTCTTTCGGGTAATATGTTGAACACCCTTGTAAGTTATTTGTTGGAGAGAACGTTCAGAGTAAGAGTTGGTTGTGCACTCTCAAAGGTTCACGTCCAAGAAAACAGCGTGGCGCAAGGTGGCGTGTTGAGTTGCACTCTCTTCATAGTAAAGATGAACTCTCTTGGAAAGGCACTGCCACCAACAATCTCTTATTCCATGTAAGTAGACGACGTGCAAATATCTTTTAAATCATGTAATATGTCAATATGCGAACGTCAAGTCCAGCTCGGTGTCAAGAAGCTTGCCGGCTGGGCAGACAGGAATGGGTTTAAATTGAATCCTGCAAAAAGCTCCTGCGTTGTGTTCTCCAGGAAGCGCGGGGTCCATCCGGACCCAGACATTACCCTCAATGGCGTGTCGCTTCCTGTGAACAAGGAGCACAAGTTCTTAGGTGTTGTGTTTGACCAGAAACTCACATTAATTCCACACATCAAGGAACTTAAACATAAATGTCTGAAAACACTGAATATACTTAAGGTTCTCTCCCATCAATTATATGGATCCAACAAAGAACTACTACTATGGCTTTATACTGCTTTGGTTGGGTCTCGTTTAGACTATGGCAGTGTGGTATATGGGTCGGCGACTAAAACAGCGTTGCGAATGCTTGACCCAGTGCTACACTTGGGGCTACGGCTTGCGTCGGGTGCTTTTCGTACTAGCCCTGTTGAGAGTCTGTATGCCGAGTGTAATAAGTGGAGCCTTGAGAACCAACGGACGTACATGAACTTACTTTATGCTTTTAAAATTTCATCGCGGAATAACCATCCTTTTTATCCTGTCTTTAACGACACATCCACATCTGTGCTTTTTGTAAATCGCCCATTCCTTCCTCTGCCCTTTTCACTTCGAGTGAGAGAGCGAGCCTCGGATCTGAGCGCTTCGTTTTTAGACGTGTACAGATCATCCTTTTCAGACATTTTACCTCCTTGGAAAGTTCGTCCTGTTTCCTCCGACCTTTCTTTTATGAAACTTGACAAAAATTGGGTACCGCGAGCTGCAATACTGCAGCACTTTCTGTCTCTGCAGTTTAAATACCCACTTGCAGAATTTTACAGTGACGCGTCTAAAACCTCCACTATGGTCTCCTGCGCTGCTCCTGGTCCGAATTTCAGTGCAGCCAGAACCATGAGCGTCCACACAACAATTTTCTCAGCAGAAGCATATGGAATTTTATTGATTGTACGACACATACTTGAAAATCAAATTCCAAAGTCTATCATCTACACAGATTCCTTGAGTGTTGTTCGCGCACTGTCATCGCATACACCCCCCAAAAACCTTATAGTTAATCTTGTATTTAAATCTATCATGTCTGTGTATGCGCAGAAGCATCAGCTGCTCCTCTGCTGGGTCCCAGGACACGCTGGGATCACTGAAAACGAGTTGGCAGATGAGAGGGCAGCTGCTGCTGCACTCAGGAACACTGTAGACATAAGAACCGTACCATATACAGACCTCAAGCCACACATAAGACAACACTTGCGTAGAACTTGGCAAACACACTGGGACGAACAGACAGACAACAAACTACATGTAATAAAGCCACACTTGGGACGGTACACAGCTGACTCACGCAACAGACACACGGAAGTCGCCTTGGGTAGGCTGCGGATAGGGCACACCCATGCAACTCACTCGTATCTGCTGGCGGGATCTCCTAAACCCCAGTGCAGCAGGTGCGGAGAGGCCCTATCCGTAGTGCACGTACTAATCACATGCAAGGCACTTCACACAACACGACACAAACACTTCAGAGAACTCTACAGACAACATATTCCCCTACATCCATCGTTTTTCCTAGGTGATGATGCCATTGTTTCCGTGAAACGTGTGTTTGAGTATTTGTCCGACGTCAAGTTTTTAAACCTCATTTCCTATCACGCATCATGAAATCTGACCCTATACACCAGCCATGCTCATTGTCGTGTTGTGATTTTACTTTTGTTTTTGCTGATTTTACTTAGTGTTTAAGGTTTCACCCCTATCATCGACTATTGTTTTGGCGCTCTTTGCCCCAGTTGGCCTTGCGCCATAAACATCCAACGATCATCATCATTTCTTAGTCTCTATATGTAACGACGTTCAAATCTCCTTCAAATCCTGTAATCTGTCTGTTTGCGAGAGGCAAGACCAGCTTGGTGTTAGCGAACTAGCTGACTAGGCAGAGAGGAATGGATTTAGGCTAAATCCAGAAAAGCGTCCTTGTGTTGTATTTTCAACGAGGCGCGGAATGAAGCCTAAAGGTGTCTCAATCCCTCTCAAAAAGGAACACAAATTTTTAGGCGTTGTACTTGATGAAAATATGACATTTATTCGCCATATAAAACACCTGAAACAGAAATGCCTGAAAACCATGAATACCCTGAAGGACCACTCGAAATGCGCCTACGGAGCTGACACACAAATACTCCTCCGCGTTCTTATTAACCTTGTTGGTTCACGGTTCGACTACTTGCAGTGTCGTGTATGGGTCCGCGTGTAAAACTGCCCTGAAAATGTTGGACACTGTGCTGCACTTGGAGCTCCATCTTGACTTTGGTGCGTTCCAGACGAGTCCCATTCAAAGGCTATATGCAGAGTGGGATAGATGGAGCCTTGAACACCAGCGTTCTTACAATTCCTTACTGTATGCTATTAAGGCGACTTCTGTAAAAATTACCCATGTAGATTGATCATAAAGAAAAAAATTCCTCCGCACCTCCCCGAAGGGAATCATGCAGAAATGCGAATGCATTGGGTGCACCGATGAGTGTGTTGCGAGTAGTGGCGTAATTAATGACGAGAGTGTGAACGTAATCATTTATTGATCAGCACCTGTTTGTGTTATCGTTGTACGTTACGGCCACAATCACTGCCTTGTGATCGCTAAAGTGCACGGTCCACGTTACATTGTGTTACACTTCTTTCTGGTGGTATCGTTGCTGCGAGGGATTCGACTTCACCGACTTCCATCGCTATCAAGGCACCAGTCGGCAAGCAGTAATGGGAAGGTGCTTCCGACGAGGAGGGTACCGGTAGCCGAAACTCACGCGCATCGAAGGAACGCGCCCGTTGACCAGAGACTCGCGGAACGAGGCACACACCAGGTATGACCTGACGGCGCCAGACGAGGGTTGTCGTCACAGAACGCGATGATGGCGTCATCGTTCTCATCACCTCCTCTTCCAAACTCGTTCCAAAGAACCCCAAGCGCGTTGACACGACTAGACTCCTTCTTGATGTTCCCGAGCGCGTAACGCGTTCGGCATTACGCGCTCTTCGCTTCGCAGACTTGTCTTCTTCTTCTTCTTCTCCAACCGATGATGTTGACGTGGAAGGAACTGCAGTGACGTCACCGCCAGGGAGAGGCGTAATGCTCACGTTGCATTGTGTGAACCCCCGACTAAGAAATGCATTCGCATTTACGACGACGACGACGACGAAGGCAGAACTACGAGGCGCGCGCTCACGTGCGCTCGCGCTGGAGGAATGCAGGCGCACGCCGGCCAACGGAGCAAGACAACCCCCGGCTAATAAATGCAGTCGCAATTAAAACTCATTCGATCCGTTGTACGCAGAACGGCCGTCGATACCCGCTCATTTCTCTATCCGAGTGAGAGCTCTCGCTGATGAACTACGGAATTCATTTGAGGAGACCATGAAGTCTTCCGTTGCTGAGCTCGTTTAGCCTTGGGTGAGGCCAGCAATTTCGAGTGATATTTCTTTTAAACATATTGATAGACGAAATGCGCCCAGAGAATTTATACTACAGCACTTCCTACAGTTACAACACAAATAGCGGGACACCGCCTTCTACACCGATGCTTCAAAGTTTTCTTCGGCCGTCGCATGTGCTGCACATGGCACCAACTTTACCATTACGAAGACATTGCACAGAAACAGCAGAATTTTTACGGCAGAAGCACATGGTATCTTCTTAGCAGTACAACACATTACACAAACTAGAACGGAACACTCCATTATCTTTATAGACTCTCTAAGTGTGGTAACAGCCTTACATTGCTTCAGACCTACAAAAGACATTGTACTCTAATATCTAATCAATTCTCAAACCTTTGCTGATAACTTAAAACTAAAAATAATTGTTTGCTGGTTTCTGGGTCACTGTGGAATTCTGGGGAACGAAATTGCTGCCATAGTGCCGCTGTGGCTGCCCTCCACAGTTGCATAGATGTACCGTGTGTTCCCTTCCTCTACCTAAAGCCACTGGTACAGACAGCTTTGCGGAAATCTTGGCAAGAATCATGGGGCACACAAACAAACAACAAAGTCTAGACTATAAAGCTACAGTTAGGTAGATACATAACAGACAAACAAGACCGACACATGGAAGTAGCCAGCCTTAGCCAGGCTAAGGATAGGCCACACCTATGTAGCACATTCACACTTGCTCACTGAATCATCGAGACCCCTGTGCGGCAGGTGTGGCGAGGGCCTATTCGTAGTTCACATACTAATCACTTGCAGGACACTCCACACCATACGACGAAACCACTTTCCAGAAATCTGCAGACAACAAATCCCACTCCACCCATCGTACTTAGGCGATAAACCAATGTCTTCTGTCAAACCTGTTTTTCAGTATCTATGAGAAGTTAAATTTCTGAATCTCGTATTGCATCATGCATAATCACAATCTGGCCCTCTACACCAGCCATCTCCATCGTCTTTATTTGTTTTTACTTCTGTTGTTATTCAATTTTAGTATTCACTTTTATTCTGTGGTAGTTAACCATCTGTTTTTGGCGCTCTGTGCCCCAGTTGGTCTTGTGCAATTAAAATGCAAACATCATCAAAAGATCCCCAGGTGGTGAGAGTTATTCCGGAGCCCTTTACTACGGAGCCCCTCATCTCCTGCATTGCCTCGGCGCGTTAAACACACCAATCAATCAATCAATCAATCAATCAATCAATCAATCAATCAATCAATCAATCAATCAATCAATCAATCAATCAATCAATCAATCAATCAATCAATCAATCAATCAATCGATCAATCGATCAATCAATCAATCAATCAATCAATCAATCAATCAATCAATCAATCAATCAATCAATCAATCAATCAATAAACAGTTGTTCTCAGAGTTAGATAACTTGAATAGAAAGGTAAAATGACCTCTGGTAGTTGGGCAGTTCTTGGGTAAAATCTCTTGGGTAGTTGTTCAGATGCATTCAGTTCTGTGAACGGGATTGTTGGATTGCTTTGTAGTGGAAACGTTACCTGGGTCGCCACTCAGTATCTGCTCTATACGACTTAAAAATGGGACCTGCGCTTAGAACCTTTGCAATGAAATGAAACTTTTGGCAGTTTAGGAATGAGCTGCAATCATTTCATTGTATTGAAGCAGAGAGAATGCAATTCGCCATTTCCTCATTTCTTTCTGTACATGTGCATTCATGGTTATCATTTCCATTCCCGAGATAAAGTGTTGGGTAAGCTTGTTTAGCTTGGAGTAAATTCGAAATATATTGAGCTCCTTCTTTCCCTTTTCCTATTCACACAGAAATTGTTTTCAGTACACTGGCACGCTAGTCTATGAGAGCCAAGTGCTTCTACGGTCCAAAAATTACTTTTACAGATTTAATTGTACTTTCAGGAATCGATTGCCCAGCTCTCTTCACTATTGCAGCAAGCTTGAATAGTTGGAACAGCTGAAGAAAATTTTTCTACTGAACCAACAGAATACAAATGGAAGCTGTGGCATTTGTCCTCACAAAAAGGCTACGATTTTCTTAGCCAAAACACTAATGCAGTTGAGCCTTACATAATTTAGTTGGAGCATATGTTAAAGTTGGTTTCGGAAACAAAAACAAGATACAATTATTGCAAGCAAAAATAATTCGTAGAGTGTCTTGCTTTTTGTCTGGGCCAGTTAAAAAATTTTATTGTCGGTGGGCTTATATCAGTATGAACTGTTTCTGGAGTGAAGCATTCTGCAAGCGGGCACCGAGCAGTGTGAAACAGCCTACCGTGCGTCATCAGGATTAGTCACAGAGAAAGCAGTGTTTAAATGGTAACTATAGTTGAAATTTTTAAACTCTCTAAACTTTGTCTTGAGTCCCTGATGTTGCGGAGCCTGGTCTGCTAAAATGTTCTGTCATTGTTTTTACGTTATAGTGTTTAATTTGTGTTGTTTAACTATTTTGAACAAGTGCAGCTTTCAACCAGCTGTATCTTTCAAAAATAACTTTGTCCCATACATTCATTGAGCCTTCCCTGAAGGTTGTACATAGCCAACAGGTTCAGGTGATTCACGATTCGCGATACATGTTCTTTCTAGATTTATTTCTTTCTAAAAGCAACATTCGATAAATATCAGCAGTGTAAAGATTTGTAGCTGCCCTGAACTAGATTGCTGAGAGTGGTGACAGTGTGAGCTGTGCAGTGTTGTAACTCGTCCTTTTTTTCCTTTTTGTTCACTGCAGCAGGCACTTCTGAGCATAGCATGGCATCTGTGGTTTCCATTGGAACAAATCCACTGTTCTCTGTCCACGACCATTATGGCGGTCGCATCAAATGGAAGCAGCATCGCTGTACGGTGCAATTCAGGAATAAATCTGCACCACATTTTGTAATCAACACAGTCTCGGTTCCTGCATTTAATTTTTTTCACTAAAGGCACGAAGGAGTGCTGTTACAAGGTTATAAATTGTGCACTTCGCCATAGAAACAGCTCGGATATACCTTTTCTCGGGATAGCTCATGCAACGCGCCCAGTGTGGACGTGGCCGTCCAAGTGCTAACCCAAACTGTTCATTACTTCATCGACCAACACATCCCAAAGCGGCGAATTCGCTCCTCTAAATTTCCATTCTGGTTTAGCCATGAGCTGCGAGGCGCACTTCGAAGAAAACGTCAATTTCACCGCTTGTTTAAGGCCCACAATGACCCGTCTGCTCTAGCTAGCTTCAGAGAATGGTGCTCCTTAGTGAAAAAGCTCCTTGCCCGGGATAAAAAGATGTTTACGGACTACTCTGAAACATCTCTTACCCACTGCCCTCGGGAGTTTTGGCGTTACGTCAAATTCCGCACACGTCATGCACGCGAAAGCATAACCCTTCAGGATGGTGACAAGATTGTGTCTGACCGTGAAGGCGTTTGTGAACTTTTCGCGCGTCATTTTTCGTCGACATACTCGACCTCTCACGACAGCGGCAGCGAACTGGATTTCGATTCTCACGGTCCTGTATTGCCAATCCCCAACGTAACCGAAAACGATGTTGTGTGCGCCATCCACAAACTCTCATCGAAAAAGTCGGCAGGTTGTGACAGCATCCCTTGCTTCATCGTGAAGGCGTGTTGCGCTGTTTTGGCCCCTTTGCTGTGTCACATTATACGTATGTCACTGGTTGAGCAACATTTTCCAACTTACTGGAAAATTTTTTCCATCTTCCCTTTGCACAAATCCGAAAGGGCCACAATCCCAGCAAACTATAGGCCAATCTCTCTTCTGTCTTCATTTTCCAAAGTCTTCGAAAAGGTCTTGCATCGATACCTTTTATCAGCTATGCATCCACTAACTCATTCCAAACAACACGGCTTCATGCCCGGAAGGTCGGTAGATTCAAATCTTGCCTGTTTTCTAAACGACATAAGCCCTCCAGTACTGTCTCGCCAACAGGTAGATACAGTATATTTTGACTGTAGCATGGCCTTCGACATTGTTAATCACGATCTACTACTTCGCAAATTGTCCGCATACGTCTTTCCCTTGAGTTCTGCCAGTGGTTCGGCAGCTACTTAAAAGGCAGGTCCAATTGTGTTAGTTACGAAGGCGCTACTTCCCGGCCATTCCCGATGACCTCAGGGGTACCTCAAGGCTCGACACTGGGCCCTCTCCTTTTTAACATTTTTGTTAATGACATACACCCCGCTATTAAGCACTGTTCGCTCTCCCAGTATGCCGATGATATGAAGCTCTATCGCACTATTTCTTCACCTTACGATCGTGTACTGCTGCAAAATGACATCAACGCAGTTTCGGCATGGTGTGACTGAAACTATTTCAAACTTAAATTCTCGAAAACCATCGTAATATCATACACTCGCAAGTCTTCCCCGCTCACTTGTACGTACTTGCTGCTCGGTGAACCTGTAAAACGCGCTACCGTAGTGCGCGATTTGGGCGTAATGATGGATGCGAAACTGCTTTTTAACGCGCATGTGAACTATCTGACCAAATCCTGTCTCCGTACGCTTGGCGTGATTTCCCGCGCGACCTGAGATTTCACCGACCGATCATGCTGTGTTTCACTGTATCGCGCTCTCATTTTGCCCAAGCTCTACTTTGCTAGTGCAATTTGGAATTGTTTAAGCCCTTCGTCCTCCCTTTGACTAGAAAGGATTCAGAAGCGCTTTACTAGAACCGTATTTTCTCGCCACTCACCTATGAGCCGATATGAGCACGGTGGGCTTCTGAAGATCTTGAATTTAGATGAGCTATCAGCGAGGCGCTCCAGGCGCGACCTGGCTTTTCTGTTTAACTGTATTCACTCGAAGTTCGACTGCCCTTGCCTTGTAAGCTCTGTCCATCTGCGAGTGCCAAGCAGACCACTACGGCCGCATAGATGCTTTGATGTAGACAGATCAATGAGTTTGGCACCAGCCAGCCGATGCCAGCTCACCTATAACAGTCTGTTTCTATCTCCTATAGACGTTTTTGTAGCGATTTGGTACTGTTTAAGGGCTCTCTGAAATGTATGATATTTTGAATACGCATGCTGTGGAGAGGTCGCTCCTGCACTTCCCTCTCTGCTCTCGTGTTTCCTCACATACAGCGCTACCTTGCCCATGTTCCTACGTGTTCTCCTGTGCGTACTCCAGACACATCCTCCGAGCCTTTACCGTTCAAAAATGTTTGTGTCTGCTTTCGATAACACTACACTTGTGTATATATTTCTCTGCACTTCCACATTTACGAATTTTTGATTTAAACGCTGCCCATATTTGTACTGTTTGTATTCCTTGTACCCATGCATCTATGTATGCTGCCTGTTCGTATTCTTTGTACCTATGTGTGCGGTGCATCACCCGAGAAGGCCCTGTGCTGTTGGTAAGCACTTCAAATAAATAAATAAATAAATAAATAAAAACTAAAAGATGATGTTTGAATTTTACTCGCGCAAGGCCAAGTAAGGGCAAAGAGCGCCAATCAAAAGTCATTTCGAGAGCGTGGCGTGAAAGTAAAAGTAAAGTATTTTATCAAAACTAAACAAAATAAAATACTATGTTATGAAGACTGGTGTAAAGGTCCAGGTTGTCAAGATGCATGATAAGAAAGGAGATGTAAAAATTTTACGTCTGTAAGAAACTCAAAAACGCGTTTATTGGAAACGTGGACTCATCTCCTAAAAAGTAACACGAGTGTTGTGGAATACCTCGTGTGTATAGTTGTCGGAAGTGTTCGTCGTGTTGTAAAGTGCCTTAAATTGACTCACTATGTGGATGGCGGATAGGCCCTCTCCACACCCGCTGCACATTGGTCTTTGTGATCCAGTGAGCAGGTGGGAGTGCATTACATGTGTGGGGCCTATCCATGACCTGGCCAAGGCAACCTCTGTGTGACTGTTGTGTGAATCGGTTGTGTATCGTCCTAATTGCGGTTTTACAATGTGCAGTTTGTTGTCCGTCTCTTCACTCCAATGTTTTTGTAATGTTTTACGGAGTTGTTGATTTATGCGTTGCTTGAAGTCGGCGTAGGGCACTCTTGTTGTGTGCACGGTTTTTGTGAGTACACCAGCGGCCATTTCATCTGCCGTTTGGTTCCCGCAATCCCTGGGTTGCCTGGGAGCAACGAAACAGTCACTTCAGGTTTGAGCCATATGCGGACATAATCGTCCTAAGAACAAGGTTGATGACGTAATTTTTGGACTTCTTTCAGGAGGGTAATGCCCACACAATGCTTAGTCAATCACTGTAAATTGCGAATTCGGGAGTATGACCTTTGACAATATGAGTCAAAGCAAGAAAGATTCAATAAGCCTCGGCTGTAAAGATGCTACAAGTTACATTCATGGTCTCAGAAACATTAAAATTCGCTCCATGCGCAGCACATGACATCGAAGAGAAAGTTTTGGAGGCTTCGCTGCAAAAGTCTGTACACTGCTACTTCTGCTTAGGTGACAAACTGGTGCGTAATCGTATTATGGTACCCTATTTCAGTCCAGTTGAATGAAAGAGAAGTCAAACGACGCAGTGCGAAGGTGCCATGGTGGTATACAATTAATGCGAGATTTTCAAGGTGTATAAAAAGAAGGCATAAGCAATTCCTTCTCCTGTCTGTCTCACCCTTTCTGAGAAGGGAACAGAAACGAATGGGCGATTCAGAAAGAGGCGTGATGTGGATGTATTCATTAAAACAGGTTTAAAAGGATGTTTGTTGATTGATGAGATTTTAAAAGCATATAAAAATCAATAAAATTCGCTTGTACCCTAGGCACCATTTGTAACATTGCACATACAGGCTTCCGACGGGGCTGGAATAGAAAGTACCACATGAGAGGCGAAGCTACAAGTGCAGCACTGGGTCCAGCATTTCTGGCGCTGTCTTTGTAGCCGACCCGTAGACAACACTTTCGTGATCTAAACGAGACCCTACTGGAGGGGTATAAAGGTGCAGCAGGAGTGGTGTATCTGCATTGTATGATTCATGAGATAGAGCATTCTTGTTTTATGTGAGATGAATGTGAGTTTTTCGTCCGCCACCATACCCCAAAACTTGTGTTTCTTTTAACAGGACTTGGGTCACCATAGAGTTTTATGGCAGGAACGGGCCTTACTCCGCGTCTCCTTGAGAATACAATACAGGTACTTTTTGCGAGATTAGGTTGAAACCATTTTCATCTGCCCAGCGAGAAAGTTTGTCTACCCCAAGCTGGACTTGACCTTAACGTAAGGATATGTTACCAGATATTTGTACACAATCAGCATACACTGAAGATGAGGTCGATGAGGCAATTTTTTCCGAAGTGAATTGATTTCCATAATAAAGACCATGCCGTTGTAAACCCCACATTGAGGCACGCCATTTTCTTGATTGCGAACTCTTTGCAGCTCCGAGCCGACTCTGACACGAAATGTTCGTCGGGCAAGTAACTATCGAAAGTGTTCAACTTGTTACCTGTTACGCCATAGAATTGAAAGTCTGCCGTGGCGGCCTGGCGTATCATACGCTTTGTTGTCAAAAATACGATCATGCAGCACTGTTTTTGCATAAAGGTATCTTTATTGAAGGAGTTTAATGCAACAAGTTGATAATGTTTGGTTCGCCCCTCCCGGAAGCATGCTTGGCGGCTCTAGAGAAGACAACTGTACTCAAGAAAGTACACGAACTTCCGTTTATTGAAATTCTCGAAAAGCTTGCACAGGCAGCTTGTCATGGCAATCGGTTTAGGCATTCGGGAGACAAAAGATCCTTCCATTCTTTCAGAAAAGCCACAACTATGTCCTATCTCCAAGGACTTTGAAGGTGCCTCGATAGCCATATATGGTTGTATAGGTATCGGAGTGTCTCAAAAGTGTCTGCGCGTAGGAGTTTAATCATAGTGTACGTGATGTTGTCTGCACCTGCAGCTATAGTCTTACAAGTGGCAAGACCTACCTTCAGATTATCAAGTGAAATTTCAAAGTTGCATGCAGACTTTGAGTTGTTCTTGTCACATGCAGGCTTGACTTGTTCTCGTTACATGCATGACAGTGTTTGTATAGTGGGCAGAACTGGACACGTGTTGCAAGTGTTGTGCGAGCGTATTAGCCTCGTCCACCATTGTATTCCCTGTCGTGCTAAGGGCAGGCGATGTGTTTGATGTCCCTTGAATTTACGTATTCGTGTGCATACGTTGTGGGTGTCTGTGTATGAGTTTATGGATGTGAGACAGGCGTGCAAGCTCTCCCGTTTTGCCTCACGGTGCACAAGCTTACCTACTGCCTTTGCTCTTTTGAAATAAACAAGCTTGAAAGGTGTGGGGTATCTAAGAAAATTATTGCACGTCTTGTTTTGGGCCCAGCCCGCATGCCGGCAGTGGCCATTCCACCAGAGCATTTTTGGTTTGCGCGGGGTACAGGAGGCCTGGGGAATTGAATTTTGGTGGTGGCAAGAATGTGCGCCGTGATGAGCTGGCTTGCCTTCTTCAGAAGTAAGTGTATTATATTTGTTTACTGTAGTAGAGATGTCCCTGTGAATGCGTTCCAGTTTTCTCTTGCTTCGATCAGCTTTCAATGGGAAGGTGGACTGTTAAGGGTTTTATCTATGTATGTTTGAGAGGTAGGGAAGTAGTCACTGCCTTATAGGTTAGTGCCAACATCCCACTCCTGCGATGAATAGCTAATAGCTGCGATGGATAGCTAATAGCGAAGTGAAGGTTTCAATAAGTGTTGTATGTTATGTTATGGTATGTAGGCTTGTTTTTGTAAATAGGCAAGCTCATGAAAATGTTAGAAATTTTTCGATTAGGCGACCTCAGGCATCCGTTCGGAGATAGTCACAAAGAGAGTTGTGTACATTGAGTTTGCCTATAAGAATTAAAGATTCTGGTAGCCGATCAAGAAGGCCCTCGAAATCGGAGCATAAAAGCTGGAAATCAGGAGGTATGTAGATGCAGCACACTGTTATTAGCCCAAGCCCAATGAAAACTATGGTTCGAATAGCAGCCTCGAGGACAGTCTGGAATTGGATAGGGGGACATAACAATGACTTTCGGGTAATGATGGGCCCACGACCTGAAGGTATATACACCACCACCATCCCTGGCCTCCCTAAGTACCATTCAAGAGATTTGTGTGTTTGGAGTTTAAATGTGCATCTTGTAGACACATCTCACTTGGCTGATTGGAATGCAACATTTAGTACACATTACCATGATTTTTAAGGAGGCCTCTACTGATGTACTGGATGATATTTTCTCTTCTCATTGTGTACATTTAGTAGCTACTAAAACGTGTGTGTGTGTGTTCATATTTTTGTCGTTCGGGGCTTGTATCTGGAAGCAGGTTTGTTTTTGTTTTTCTGGTGGTTTGGAAGCCGCAGCCTGTTCCTTCCGCTGCGATGCAGGCAGCAAAGGTCCGACGTCGATTTCCTTATCAGATGTCCGGGGGGTGTCCGTCGGACCAGATCTCCTGAACTTCGCACCCTTTCGGTTGCCCTTCGTTTAGCCGCCACCATCGCGGGCGTCGAGAGCACCGCGGGCGGCGCAGTCGGTGGGGATTGGATGGGCTGTGCTGCGGGCCATGCCGTGTCCCTCTCCTTTGTGCCCTAAGGATTCCCTAGGGACGGTGGAGAGAAGACTGTGAGAGCGGCAGAGCTCCTAGCAGCGATCGCATGCGCCACATTCTCTGCAGTCGTCTTCATTGGTGATTACTCGTGAATCTGGGCTGCGTAAGGCATTCCTGCAAGACACGGGGTCACCGCACCTTCTAGAGGTGTCGGAAAGGCATCATGTGGCTGCTCCACCGGGAGTAGCGACAGCAACACGTCGGAAAGAAGGCTGCACTGCCTGGCCATGCTGACGAAACGCTTCCCAACGTTCGGCGGGCAGCGTCTGCTTACAATGTGTCCGAAAGCAGCTTGTGCTTTTGGCGCGCTATTGAAAAGGTGATGTTTTCGTTTACGTTTATATGAATTATTTCTATTTCGGCCTTCACTGTGTTATATGCACGCGAATAAGCAGCGTGCTGTCCGCTGCAGTTCGGGCACTTAAGTGTGGTGTTTTCACAGTCTCTGTGACGAGTGATCAATTTCGGCACATTTGGCACATGTCAACTTTCCTATCCATGATAGGGATTTCTGGCGATATCCTCACACTTATAGCAGAGCCTCACATGTGGTAATTATGGTCGTACATTGCACCGAAGAAAACCCACTTTGACCATTTCTGTTGGCGTTGTGTGATCAAACGTTAAGCTTAGGTGCTATATCAAACTTTTTTGATTGGCCTTCCGGATTACGAGTCGTTTCACTGCAGTTACTCCTTGAGGTTGCAGCACCTCAAAAAATCCGCCTCTGTCTCAGACTCTCGATCTTTCTGTGATATGACACCTTGGGAGCAGTTGAGTGTCTGGTGTTGTGCCGCAGTGAGAGAGAAGCTGGTTGACGTCTTCTGTTTCAGTAGGTTCTCACTCTGATTTATTTTAACTTCTGCCAGTACATCATCTGATGCGAGTTTCTTAGGATCACAGCCTGAACCTACAACAGACTCGATGCATTTCGCCGACAGAATGACAGACGTCTTAGGTTGCTCCGTTACACACGTGTACATACTCAAATTCTTTTGTGGACAGGGCTATGGAAGGGGCGCTGACACAATCATCGCCTAGCCTGCTGATGTTCGCAGTCTCCACAATTTCCCTTGTCAACTGGTCACAATGATGCTGAATGACCTGGCATTTGTGACATTTTGTAGTGCATTTCTCGGTGGCGCCCTTGAAATCTCGCCAGTGTATGCCTAGGTGCCCTCTCACACTTTTGTGGACGTTATTACTGTGTTCTCTGAGCCTTGTGTTCAGAGACCTGCCCGTCGGGCCCACATACTTTTTGCCGCATGACAACGGAATCTCATAGACTACCGACGTTGTGCATGCGACAAACTTCGTTTTGTGCTCGATGGAGCAGTTGCGGGGTTCCTGTTTCGGGAGGTAGGTCTTTTTGCAAAGGGCCACCAGTTTGCGAGGGGCTGAAAAAATTACTTCCACATTACTGGCATTCCCTATTTTCTTAAGCCTATGTGCACTGTCATGTATGTAGGAAATCACCGCGACCTTTCTCTCTGTTTTTTCTAGAATGGCCATGGCCTCGCCCTCGCTCTGGCGGCGGTTTTGTTTGAACACCATCAAAATTTGATCCGCCAGAGACGTATCCACGTGAACTGCGTAGCGAGAGCTGTGCAGGCGTGCTCCTGCTCCCTGTAATTAAATGCTATCTCGCATCCTGTGGAGGCATGATCTTTTTAAGGCATTAAGCAAGGACATCTTTACAATACGCCTTTTCACCAGCTTAGACTGACCAGATGAAAATGGAAGTTGATTATTACTGCGTGGCTCATACTGCCAACAAACGTGATTCTCTGAAAAGTTAAGAACCAGGTCTAGGAATCTGAAAGTGTTTTCCTCCGGCATTTCGTGCATCAACTTCAACGGGTGAAAACACCTCTCCAATACTCCTAACACTTCCGCAACGCTCTTGCCGCCGGAAACCCCCACGCCATCCATGAGCACTAAAAAATCGTCGACGTAACTGAGAAGTTTAAGTACACTCAACGGCTCCAATTCCCCGGCTACCTTGCGCCCTAGGGCACGTGTTCTCTCGTACTGTATTAAGATGCACATCTTGCCTCCAGAAGTCGAAGGATTATTTGGGGGCTTCGCTCCTTCACGAGGTCATGGGGTCAGAATCTGCAAAATTATGGCAGCAGAGTAGAATAGACAGGCTAGATATTACAAGGACGCTCTCCACGCACAAGTTCAGACCCAGGCCGGCCAACCACAGAGGCGGAAGAAAAAGTGGTGAGAACTATGCAACCTCACATATTTCTCTGTGGAATCCTTGTGGAGGCCAGCTCTCTCTCAGCTGAATACGAATCGGCGACAACAAGGGCAGGAGGCGGGGAGCTTCGTCCGCACGGAGATGACTTTACACTGCCTGCGGTGGTGCGCCAAACCCTCAACTTAGGACCCAAGTTCGCAGTCGAACCGAGGTTGTCGCCGCCAGAACTTCTGTCGTTGGTGAGAAAAATTTCGAAGCACTGTCCGGACACCTAATATGAACGATGTGTTTAGGCGGGTATTGACATGTTAAGGAAGGCTCAACCCAGGGCGAGTGGTCTACCACTAAAGCGTGTAAAACAATTCTTTAGGAAGAAAACCCGTGTTTGCTTCCTGCCCATAAGTAAGGAGGTTTCATGGTGTCACGGCAGGCAGCTTCGGCAAGAAGGCCCTCGCGTCAGTCAACGGAGCTTTCACGCGTCACGATAACGTATCCTTGAGCAACGGTAAATCGGAAGCAAAAAACTGTGCATTAATTTGAACCTAACAGTCCTAGCCCAGGACATAGAAAAGAGTAACTCAAGCTTGCTGCAGTTGTTCTAAGCGGCTAAAACGCAAAAACTCGGCTGCCCACTCAGGGTATATATTTCTGAACATGGCACGTGGCAAAAGTGTTTAGCGATGTATCTTCAGAAAGGATTATCACTGTTAAGGGTAGATGACCCGTTTTTGGTCAGAAATTCGGAAGACACCATTGCTTTCTTGTCTACTAACAGTAAACAGGTAGTCACGGTCTTCTCAATAGATATAAAGAACCAAAATTACTGTCTACCGCATGCAGAATTGATGACTTGTGTTGAAGCAGAAATTGACAACTATAGGGTGGTTCCTTTTAATAAAATAGGAGGAGCAGCAAGAGGGTTTCTCAAACTTCTGTCCACGAACTTGGTTTCTACATTCACGAAGTGGGAAGGGAAATTGAACCTACAAACGAACGGTGTGTGCATAGGTTCTAGTATAGCCCCTGTTCTCATTGATGTGTATTTCGCAAGCCTAGGGTGCAAGGTGGCCGGAGTATTGGAGCCGGTGAGTGTACTTAAAGTTCTCCATTAGTCGACGAGTTTTTAGTGTTCATAGATGGCGTGTGGGTTTCCGGTTGCAAGAGCGTTGCAGAGGTGTTAGGAGTATTCGAGAGGTGTTTTCACCCGTTGAAGTTGACGCACGAAATGCCGTAGTAAAACACTTTCAGGTTCCTGGACCTGAGGCTTAACTTTTCAGAGGATCACGTTTGTTGGCAGTATCAGCCACGCAGTAATAAGCCACTTCTCCCATTTTTATCTGGTCTCTCTAAGCAGGTGAAAAGGGGTATTGTAAACACGTTCTTGCTCAATGCCCTAAAAGATCATGCCGCCCCATGATGCGACATAGCATCCAATTACAGGGAGCATGCCTGCACAGCTCTGGCTACCCAGTTCACGTGGTGACGTCTGTGGCTGAGCAAATTTTGAGGGTGTTCAAACAAAATTGCCGCCAGAGCGAGGGTGAGGCCACGGCCATTCAGAAAAAAACAAAGAGAAAGGTCGCGGTGATTTCCTACATACATGATGTAGCCCATAGGCAAAAAAATAGAGAATGCTGCTGATGTGCAAGTAGTTTTTTGAGCCTCTCGCAAGCTGGTGGCCCTGTGCATAAAGACCTACCTCCCGAAATAGGAACCCCACAAGCGCTCCCTCAAGCACAAAACGAAATATGTCGTATGCACAACGTCGGGAGTCTGTGAGATTCTGTTGTCATGCGGCAAAAAGTACGTAACACAGACGGGAAGGTCTTCGAGCACAAGGCTCAGGGAACACAGTATTGACGTCCACAAAAGTGTGAGAGGGCACCTAGGCATACACTGCGGAGATTGCAAGGGCACACCAAGAAATGCACTCCAAAATTTGACGAATGCCAGGTCATTCAGCATCATTGTGACTAGTTGACAAGGGTAATTATATAGGCTACGGAAATAAGCAGGCTAGGCGATGATTGTGTCAGCGCTCCTTCCATAGCCCTATCCACAAATGAACTTGAGTATCTACACGTGTGTAACGGAGCAACCTAGCTTGTCATCTCAATGTAAACACCCGTGCTGAGTGCGGGCGGGCTGATAATCATATTGTGGTTTGTTTTTAATGCACGTTTCCGGCACATTCAATATAGATTACCTATCGTGTCCAATGTTTCATCATACGTGTGTGCATACGTGTTTATAGATATGGCTTGTTTCTGTTATAAAAGTTCAGTTGCAAATCAGCGCTTGTCCTGTGTGCCTCAGCTTAAGTCTTTGTTTTCTATTGCGCTGTATTGTTAAGATGAATCACCAAGTAGCCCAATAATACAATAATACACACTGCTTAATTGTTTGGTTGATCAGGGTCGGGGGTGTTGCCAATACATCACCATAAATGCAGTTGGTGGCGCGTTGGGTTGTTTTGCTTTCAAATTATGGGCGTCTACTCAATAATCAGCATGCCACGGAAAGCCCTGTACCTCTCTCTAGTGAACTAGGGGATTGTCTTTACCTTAAATACTTCCGGTCCCGTGGTGATGACCTCAGAAGTCGCAAAAATGTAGTGCTTCATCTTATTTTGATTGTAAAGTACATCACAGTTTTTTCCATGAGCCTCAAAAATTGCTTTTATATGCTCGCTAATGATTGTGTAATTTACACGACTGCAGAAAACAAACGTAATTGTAAATTTCCGAAGCGTACTTTGAGCAGAAAAGCGCCCCCGTGTGCTAAAGCGGGTATGAGAGCGACTGAGCCCCGAGCCTTCGCGAAAGATATACTTAGAGCCGTGTAAGTGTATTGCAAATACCGGCTTTTAGGCACAGCGAGAAAAAAAATCAGCCAGTGGATTTTACTAAAGATGAGTGGTTAACCATCGTTGTAGACACCAAGAAACCTAAGCTGCGAGTGTTTTTATATTTTGAAGAAAAAAGTTCACATAAGGTTTCAGAGACGAATAGACACCTATGTAGGCGTTTGCTGGGAGTTCTTTACCTGATACGTTTACCTGATAAAGAGACGCCTGATACGTTTAAAACATAAAAATAACACAGTATTATGAAGTTTGTTTTGGGGAATTGAGATTGTATACTTACTATCACGAAGGAATAAAGTAACCAGAAAATTACATCTGGACATATATACCCTAGGTTTGCAAGAGTTTGTTATATCTGCCAGTCTGACGCTAGAATTAGAAGCATGTCCTAAACCATCCTGCATCTCAGAAATCAAGTCGGTCAAAATCAAGCAGTAGGCACATTTTGCACAACATTACATTTGTTGTGCAAAATACATTTAGTACATACATCTTGCACAACAATATATTTAGAACGATATGAGGTTGGAAAAATCTTCCGCCTCGGGTTGTGTACGGTTTTCGCTATAACAACTTTTACCGCGCTTTCTCTACTCGACTACGTAGTTTTCAATGTCTCAACAGTAAACTGTTCACCCCCTTCTGCTATAATGCCTCGAAAGGTGAAAATATATGTAACAAATAAATGTACTTCGATGTAACATGCATGTGTGGGCACGTCAGCTGGCCTCCCGTCAGCATCATGCCGAGACCATTTCTGTTTCTTGTGCAGATACTTCTGTTCGGCGTTAAAGCGAAGGCCAGCGTATCGCATCCAACAGCGTGCTTCATCGTTCCCGCGCCTGGTTCCTACGGCGCCTGCGCGGACGAGCCACTACGACATGGCGACGACTGGGACTCGTTTCGCCCGGTCGGAGCAACATCGACAGCACCGCCTATAAAAGAACCGCAACCGGACCATCTCTTCAGTGGGCACGTCAGCTGGCCTCCCGTCAGCATCATGCCGAGACCATTTCTGTTTCTTGTGCAGGTCAGTAACTATACTTCAACAATTAAAACGGGCAATCCGTTCCTTATCCAGCTGACGTGCCCACATGCGATTTGTTCCTTCGTCGAAGATTTTGTATTGTCCTTGCTGATGATGTGTGGGGACGTTGAACCCAACCCAGGCCCTGAAATAGAAAAAAATGTTGGAGGACCTTCTCAACGGTCAAAAAGAAATTCACAAAAGGCTAGGTGAAATTGAACTGAAACTGTTAACTGTCGAGGCGCTTGCATCCAACGTCAAGGAGCTAAACTCTAAAGTATCTAGTCTCGAAAAAAATGTCCAGAACTTGGAAACCAAGTTGATTGAATTAGAGGATCGCAGCCGACGTAACAATGTACTAGTGTTTGGAATTGCCGAGAAGCCTGGGGAAACAGCTGATGATCTAACGCAAAGTGTAGTTGAAGGGGTATTTAAAGACGTGCTGGGTGTTCAAGTATTGTCTACTGAGCGCATACACAGGATTGGCAGGAAGCAAAACGGCAGATCACGACCTGTGGTGTTAAAACTTATGGACTACCGCGAGAAAGACTTGATTTTCAAAAACTGTCCTAAACTCAAAGGCAGCACTATTTCGGTATCGGAAGATTTTTCAGCAGCTACCAGGCAAAAAAGAAAGAAATTATGGGATGGCGCAGCCGAGGAAAGGAAAGCGGGTGTCAAAGGAAGGTTCGCTTACGATAAGATCAAGATTAACGACGTGTTATATCGGTGGGATGAAGCCCGGAAGTGGAGGACAGTTGTGGGTGATCGCGACCCCAACGAAAGTTCTAATCAATGAACCGCACCTTCCTTCGCCTCGGCTGCAGTGAACTCTCGCCGACATGCGCACACGCCGAATACTGATACGTCCATCTTGTTCACGAATATACGCAGTGTTGTTCGCAATCGAGATGACTTGCTAAGCGCCATCGATGCAACTTCCGCAGATATTGTAGTTTTGACGGAGACGTGGTTGAACGATTCCGTTCGGGACAGCGAAATTTTTTACTCTCAAACGAGCTATTCAGTCTTCAGATGTGACCGTGCTGGACGCCGTGGGGGTGGGGTCTTGGTACCTGTAACGGACAACCATCAATGTTTTAGGTTAGATATAGCATCAACCCTCGAGTTTATTTGGGTACATATCAAAATTGCATTCCAGAAGTTTTGTTCTGCGTCTGTTATAGACCACCCTTGGCTCGCACTGGTTTCTGCTCGGACCTGAGGGATGCTCTTAATACCGCGCATAACATGTTTCCTAATCTTCCAGTTTTTCTTTTTGGAGATTTTAATTTTCTTGAAATCGACTGGTCCAACCCGTCCTATGTCATAAATGACAGGCCGAGTGAGTCATGCGATTTTTTGGCAGTGTGTTCTGAATTTTCGTTAAAACAACTCATAAGCCAACCAACTCGGGTAACACCATCCGTGTCCAGCATATTAGATTTAGTGCTAACCTCATCACCCAATCTTGTTTCAAGTATAACCTACCCACCTGGAATTAGCGACCATTGCTTACTCAGCGTTACGTTAAGCTTACCTGCACGTATATCCCCTAATTCAAGAAAAACAATTCGTAATTATGCTAAAGCGAATTTTGGTGTCATTAACAACGCCCTGGAGGAATTTATTGACCCATATATGGCCCATTTTAATGAACGTTCTGTTGAACAGAACTGGTCTCTTTACAAAAGGAAGCTCCATAGCTTAATCGACACACACATTCCACGAAAAACCATCACCACAAATCGACATCTCCCGTGGTATAACCAAACGCTAAAAAGACTTGCAAGCAAGAAACGCCGGTTGTTTCAAAAAGCACGATCATCAGGAAGTCCTGAATTTTGCTCGAGGCTCCGCGAGCACACCAGAATGTTTAAAGAAACTCTTAAAGAAGCTAAAAACAAGTTTCATACCGTCACTTTACCGTCGATGCTCACAAATAACCCAAAAAGGTTTTGGGGCATAGTAAACAAGACCGAAAAATCTGCAATATCCTCACATGACTCTGAATTAACTCCTGTCCCGCCCAGTCAGTGTGCCGACTTGCTTAACGAAACATTCCGGCAAGCTTTTTCTCCCATCGGTAATGAATGCTTACCAGAATATACTTGTCAAACTTTGCTTGAAATGAATCCAATCACTTTTGACTTTAATGGGATTGTTAAAATAATTGATCGCCTCAAAATCTGTTCTTCTACTGGACCGGATGATATTAACAGTAAAATAATAAAAATACTAAAATTTACTCTGCTATTATTTTGTACATAATATTTCAACAATCCCTGGAGACTGGAATTCTACCCGAGGACTGGTTGATAGGTAAGGTGGTTCCACTTCACAAATCTGGCGATAGGCACGTGGCCATTAATTATCGACCAATATCTCTCACCAGTATTCCTTGCAAGATCATGGAGCACATCATAGTTTCACACTTAACGCGCTTCCTGGAATCATCGTCTTTTTTCACACCGGCACAACATGGATTTAGAAAGTTCTTTTCCCGCGAAACGCAGCTATTAACGTTTACTGACGATGTATTATTCATTTTAGACAAAAGTTCCGAAGTCGATTGCGTTTATTTAAACTTTACTAAAGCTTTCGATAAAGTACCACATAACTTGCTTCTAACCAAATTGAAAGCCTTGAATATTGACGCTAACATGATGATGATGATGGATTGATTTTATTGGCGCAAGGCCGACATGGGCAAAGAGCGCCAAACGGAAAGTGATTTGATAGGAGAGAACACGAAATAAAATCAGTTAAAAACAGTGAGCACGGCTGGTGTAAAGGGCCAGGGTGAAGAACATGAGTGGTTAAAAATTAAATAAGGTGGCTGGTGTATAGAACCAGGGGTAAAACTATGGGTGATAAGAGATGAGTTGTAAGAAATGAACTTCAGATAGGAACCTTAAGGTTCGCTGAACAGAGAACATGGCTTCATCTCCTAAGAAGTATGACGGGTGTGGTGGAATATGTCGTGTGTGTAATTGTGGGAAGTGTTTTCGTCGTGTAATGTCGAGTGGCTTACATTGTATGAGGATGTGGATCACGGATAGGGCCTCTCCGCACCTGCTGCACAGAGGTCTTGGAGACCCCGTGAGAAGGTGTGAGTGCGTTGCATGAGTGTGCCCTATCCGTAATCTAGCCAAGGCGACTTCAGTGTATCTATTACGTGTGTCGGTGGTGTATGGTCCCAAGTGTGGTTTTATTACGTGTAACTTGTTGTCTGTTTGTTCACTCCAGTGCGTTTGCCATGTTTTGCGAAGTTGTTGTCTGATGTGTGGTTTCACGTCGGTGTAGGGTAATGTGGTTATGTCTACTGTATTAGAGAGTGTAGCAGCAGCAGCCATTCGGTCCGCTGCTTCGTTCCCGGCTATACCACTGTGGCCAGGGACCCAGCAAAGAACCAGTTCAAACTTGCGTACATACACCGACATAATACCCTTGACTATTAGATTTACAACGTGATTTTTTGAAGACTTTGTTGACGACAACGCCCGCACGACACTGAGGGAGTCTGTATATATAATGGATTGTGGGATGTGACTTTGAAGTATATGATTGACAACAAGAAGTACACCGTAAGCCTCTGCCGTAAATATACTAGTATGACTATTCAGAGTTTTGGTGACACTAAGGCCGGGCCCATGCGCCGCGCAGGACACAGAGGTGGAAGTCTTAGAGGCATCCGTATAAAATTCAGAGCACTCATACTTCTGCTGCAAATACAAGAAATGCTGCAGAATTGCACATGTGGGAGCTCGGTTTTTATCTACATGTGTGAATGATGTGTCGCATGAGACAGGGCGGAGATGCCATGGTGCTATGAGATCTGTTACAGAACTTTGGATGGTATCTAAAAAGGAGACAACAAGCTCTGACGCTTCCTCTCTAACTCTGTAAGAGAAGGGCGCAGAGAAAGATGGTCGATTTAAAAGGAGTTCAGTCATGGAGGTATCATGAAAAACTGATTTAAAAGGATGGTGAGGCATGGATGAAATTTTAAACGCATAAGGAAGGTCTGTGTATGCTCGCTGACATTGTAGGTTCCATTTGTTGCACTCTACATGCAGGCTTTCGACTGGACTAGTCCGAAAGACACCACAGGACAAGCGGAGCCCTAGATGAAACACAGGGTCAAGCATTCTGAGGGATGTTTTAGTGGCTGACCCATAGACAACGCTGCCATAGTCCAATCGTGAGCCTAGCAAGCTGGTAAAAACACGCAACAGAAGCTGTTTGTCAGCACCAAAAGAGATGTGCGAGCGAACCTTCAGGATATTCATTGTTTTTAAGCATTTATGTTTTAGTTTTTTTATGTGCGGGATGAATGTGAGCTTTTCGTCAAAGATTATACCTAAAAACCTGTGCTCCTTTTTGACAGGAATCGAGACACCGTGGAGTTGAATGTCTGGATCCGGCCGGATGCCACGCCTCTTGGAAAACAAGACACAAGTGCACTTCCCTGGATTAAATTTAAAACCGTTGCTGTCTGCCCAACCAGCTAGCTTGTTAACACCAAGCTGGACTTGGCGCTCGCAGACAGACAGGTTACAAGACTTAAAGGATAATTGTACGTCGTCTACATAAATTGAGCAGGAAATCGACGGTGGCAATGCCTTCCTCAGGGAATTCATTTTCACAATAAAAAGGGTGCAACTTAAAACTCCACCTTGTGGCACTCCATTTTCCTGCACATGCACCCTAGAGAGTGCAGTTCCAAGTCGCACGCGAAACGTCCTTTCGGACATGTAACTGGAAAGCGTGTTTATCATGTTACCCGACATGCCAAAAGACTTCAAGTCGCTAAGGATGCCGTACCGCCAAGCAGTATCGTACGCCTTTTCAAGATCAAAGAAGACTGTCATACAGTACTGCTTGTGGAGGAAAGCATCTTTGATATAAGACTCTAATGCAACGAGTTGATCGTTGGTAGATCGCCCCGCCCTGAAGCCCGCCTGGCAGCTCTCGAGAAGGCCATTGTACTCTAAGAAGTACACAAGTCTCCTGTTTATCATCTTCTCGAAGAGCTTACACAGGCAGCTTGTTAGGGCAATGGGACGATAACTGGCGGGAGAGGAAGGGTCCTTCCCTTCCTTTAGGAAAGCCACTACTATGGCCTCCCTCCAAGAGCGTGGAATGTGCCCCGAAAGCCATATTTTATTGTATAGGTGTAAGAGTGTTTCAAGAGTGTCTGGGTGTAGGTGCTGTATCATGGTGTATGTAATCTTATCTGCGCCTGAAGCTGAAGGTTTGCACGAGCTCAGGGCAGCCCTCAACTCATAGAGAGTGAATTCAGAGTTGTAAGAAGTTTTTGATCTGTCTTTGTCGTGTAAGGGCTTTTTTTCTGCAGATGTTTTGTGTTTCATGATAGTGTTCTTGCAGTGTGCTGAACTGGACACGTGTTCGAAGTGTTGTGCAAGCGTGTTAGCCTGGTCTTCAAGTGTGTCCCCTGTTGTGCTAACCAGGGGCAGGCTGTGTGTCTGTTGTCCTTTGAGCTTGCGTATACGTGTCCAGACTTTGTGTGTGTCTGTGTATGTCAAGAAGGTGTGCCAACTCTCTCGTTTCGCCTCACGGCGCACACGTTTTCCTAACGCCTTGGCCCGTTTGAACAAAATGAGGTTACCCGACGTGGGGTACCGACGAAGGATACCCCACGCCTTGTTCTGGGCCTCTCGCGCCCGCCTGCAGTCCTCATTCCACCACGGCCTCCGCTGGTTACGCGGGGCACCAGAGGCGTGGGGAATGGACTTTTCGGCGGCGTCGAGGATGTGCGCCGTGAGGAGTTGGGTGGCTTCTTCAACGTGTAGGTGTCCTATGAATGTGTGGTGTAGTTTCGATGTCTCTGTAAATGTGTTCCTGTTAGCTCGTGCTTCATTGAACCTATTATGGGAAGAAGAACTGCTTTAGCCGTTACATATATATGTTAGTGAAGTGGGGAAGTGGTCACTGCCATATGGGTCAGTGCCCACTCCCCACTCAAAACATGGAAAGAGAATTGCCGAACCAATAGCCAAGTCAAGATTTGAGTATATATTGTGTCCTATGTTATGGTATGTAGGCTGTTTATTGTTGAAAAGGCATGCTCCAGAAGATGTAAAGAATTTCTCTATCAGGCGACCTCGGGCATCCGTTCTGGAAGAGCCCCAAAGAGAGTTGTGAGCATTAAGGTCGCCTGTAAGTATGTATGGTTCGGGCAGCTGGTCAACCAGCGCCTCGAAGTCGGTGCTCGTAAGTGCAACATCAGGAGGAATGTATATGGAGCATACCGTTATCAATCTATTAAATATTATTGTGCGGACGGCTACAGCCTTGAGGACAGTGTTCAAGGTGACAGGGTGGCATGCTAAGGATTTGCGGGTGATTATGGCAACACCGCCAGAAGAGTGTGTGCAGCCATCCCTGTCTTTCCTGTATACCATGTAACTATTCAAGAAATTTGTGTGTTTGGAATTCAGATGTGTTTCCTGGACACACATTATACTTGGCTGATTGGCATGCAGAATCTCATAAACGTCGTCAAGATTATTCAGAAGGCCTCTGCATTTCCATTGAACTGTTTTCTCTTCCCATTATTATGTGTTCAGAGCTACTGGAGTGTGACTGTTTATGTAGGGTCTTTCGGGGCTTGGACTCTTGGGAGGGGTTTTCTGACCTTCTCTACTGACCTGGACGTCGCCGCCCGTTCCTTCCGCTGCGATGAAAGCCGGAAGGGCTCGACGTCCATGTCGTCATCTGAAGGCAAGGGGGTGCCCAGCGGACTGGGCCCCCTTGGCGTGGTACCCTTTCGGGTGTTCTTTGCCTGCGCTGCCAGTGCCGAAGGCGTGGGGAGCACGACAGACGGCAAAGGCAGTGAGGCGGCGGAGGGCGTCGCTGCGACTGCCTCCGTCTCCATCTCCGTGCCCTTGCATGTGCTTTGGGCCGGTGGAGAGGAAGCAGTGGATGCAGCGGCATCCCCAACAGATGTTGTTGCCACCACAGCCACTGCTGGGTGAGCGAGCGGTGCAGAGGCTGGTTGGGCTGCCTGGGGCAACCCTGGGGGGGGCGGGGGCGGGACCAAGTCCGACTCGCGGTACTGGGTCCCCGCCGAAACCAGACGCCGCTCCGCCCCCCGGCGAGCCGCTTCGGCGTACCTCCCCAGGGGGAAAGAGGCGAACCTCTTTCGCGCCTCTGGGAAGGTGATGTTCTCAGTTACCTTCACATTAATAATCGCCTTCTCCTGCTTAAACTTCTCGCACGTTCGAGAGTAGGCGGCATGGGGTCCCTGGCAGTTGGCGCAGGGGAGGGTTGACGATGGACAATTATCAGATGGATGATCATGCTGAGCGCATTTTGCGCAGGTCAGACGACCACGGCAGGAGTTGGTTCCGTGCCCGAACCGCTGGCACTTAAAGCAGCGGCGCGGGTTTGGAATGTAGGGCCGGACATTACAATGTACAAAACCTGCATTGACGTACTCTGGGAGTGTGGACCCGTCAAAAGTAAGGATAATGTGCTTGGTCGAAACTACTTTGTCATCCCTCCTCATAGTTATGCGCCTCACAGCTGTCACGCCCTGATTTATCAGGCCCTCCAGCAGGTCAGCATCTGTCTCATTCATCAGGTCTACTTCAGAGATGACACCTTGACTACTGTTCAGGCTCCGGTGGGGTGTCACCCTGATTTCAAGATTGGCTATGTGAGTTTGTTCAAGGAGGATCTTTGCATTCTGTTGGTTGTGTACTTCAACCAGGATTTCTCCAGTTCTTTGTTTTTTGGCCTTATATTTGTCACCAATGATGCCCTCCCGAAATTTCGATATTAGGAACACGGACTGTGATGCAAGAGGCTTTTCTTGGTCACTGGATTCCAACACCAAAAAACGGGGGTAGTTATCGGGCTTTGGAAGACTGTGGGTTGGGAGTGGCGGAAATGAACCTTCGGTGCGGCCCCTTTTCAGGGGCCGATCATGTTTGGGGGGGGATTTACGATTTACCATATGGCATGTAAAAGAAGCAGGGGACGGGGGTACTTTCTTCTCAAACCTTACCCTGATAGCCTGAGAGGTCCCGGAGCTCCCTGCCTGGTAAACAGACAGGGAGCCCATCCGCCGGAGCTTGACCTGGGCTCCGACGGCCAGCGTTTGAGGCTTCTACCCTTCACCTTTAAACACATCACCACGGTAGGTTACAGTTTATGTTGGGGGCTCGGGGTCCGCGGTATCGCCAGTACCGTCATCAAGGTTACTCAAGGTGCCCCGTGCGGGGTATTGACGCTAACATACTAATATGGATAGAATACTTCCGTACTAATCGCTCCCAGTATGTCTTTGCTAACGATCACTGTTCTTCTTCTATATCTGTTACATCAGGAGTTCCCCAAGGATCGGTATTAGGACCTCTACTGTTTCTAGTTTATATTAATGATTTACCTAATTCTATTACCTCCTCAATTAAACTTTTTGCTGATGACTGCGTAATTTACCGAGAAGTCAAAACTACTAATCACACCGTATTACTACAGGCCGATCTTGACCACATCTTGGATTGGTGCACTAAATGGAAAATGAGTCTTAACCCAACTAAATGCAAAGTTATGCGGTTTTCGCGACGAGCTGCGTCAGTTGCTCCCGCCTATAACATTCACAGTACTACACGATCGGTTGTTACCTGCTACAAATATCTTGGTGTACTCTTAACTTCTAATCTCACCTGGAATAAACATGTAACGTACATTATCTCAAATGCTAACCGCATGTTAGGTTATTTGAAACGCAATTTCAAAGCTTCAACGCCGCCCGTGAAGCTTCTTCTGTATAATTCATTAATCAGGTCTAAACTTGCGTATGCCGCACCAATTTGGGACCCACACACCAAATTGCTAACGGAAGCACTTGAAGCGGTTCAGAACCGTGCAGCTCGTTTTATTTCTGGTAACTATAACAGTCTTGCTAGTGTCACCGCAATGAAAAACACATTATCACTACCCAATCTTGCATTGCGGCGCAGGGTAGCACGTCTTTGCCTATTCTTTAAAATTTATCACCACAACACAGCCTTAAAAAATGCACTCCTAAACGCCCCCACTTACATTTCACGACGCATTGATCATTCTCGCAAGGTTGGCATTCCGCGCTGTCGCACTGCTGCATATTCCAATTCATTTATTCCCAACACAGCGTCAGAGTGGAACCACCTACCAGCATCAATTGCGCTTATCAATGATTTTGACGAATTCAAAAGACGTTTGAATGACCTGTATTCCATCAGCTGAGTGAAGTATTTCATTCTATGTACAATGTGTCATATATTGCGTTAGTGTATTTTGTCTTGTCATTCTTTTTCATGGGTCATCTGTTGACAATAGCATTTACACTTTGTGATTGTCATGTCGTATTTGTTTTTGGTACGTGTTTTATTACGAGTATGAACACGCTTACAGGTTTTTGGTTGTATTACTATCTTTTTTCCTTTGCCTTGTAAACGCGATGCGAATTTGTCTTACGTTTGTCCTTTTTTTGTGTTGTACTGTTCATGTACCACTCCCCTCAGTAATGCCCCTGGGGCCATGAGGGTATCTTGAATAAATAAATAAATAAATAAATAACCTGACGGTTATATTTAGAAGTCATTCCTTCGTTTCAATCAATCAATGAATCAATCAATCAAATATTTTATTGTACTGTACCTAAATGCATCTGCATGAAAATATACAGGCGGGACCCCAAAACCCAAGAATGGGTTGTAAAATGGGTCCCTACAATAAATAAGATGATCGCAGTCTGATAGAGCATTTTTTAAAGAAAATACATTCTCCTGGTTTGGACAGCCGCTTCAAAGGCTTGCAATGAAATCAGGTATATAGCACGAAAAATATAAAATCATAAAACAGGAGAACGGTCATTGGCCAATGGAAAAAAAGAAAATAAATAGAAGAGTTTTGGGGAAAAGAAGAAAGAAGAAAGATCATATTGTGAAAACAAAGCTAAAAGCTATTGCAAAAAAACAAAACTCTGGTTATATAAACCCTACTGTACTTCAGTCAAATAACATAAGCAATTGCGCTTTTAGTAGTTTTTTATACTTATAGAAGGATGGGGTGGAGGTGATGCTGTGTGGGAGTTTGTTCCATAAGTGTGGAGCCGTATACGAAAAGGAAAATAATCCATAGTTAGTTTTAATCTCGGGTATTGCTAATGTGGTTGAGCATGTGGTTCGAAGGGAATATGCAGTGGTGCGGTGAGTAATTCTAATCGAAGGACAGCTTATGATACTGTAAATTATCATATACAGAACAACAGGGCATAAAATTTAATACAGGTGTGTAAGGGCATTATATTGAGCATTTCATATGCAAATTTAACTGATTCTTGTCTATGCGTCAATAGTATTGCGCGGAGAGCTTTGTTTTGGGCGGTTACAAAAGGCACAGGAGTGGTGTGATATGTCAATCCATAGACACTGACTGCGTATGTAATGCGGGAATGTAATAAGATATGGTACAGTACAATCATAGTTTTAAGAGGTAAGACAAGGCGTAGTTTACAGAGCATTGAAATTTTTTCTAAATCTTGCAAGCAATTTCTTCAACATGCTTGTGCCATAAAATTTGATTGTCTTAATATACACCTAATAACTTTGTGTGTTTCACATTTTCTAGACTAACAATGTCAAGCTGTACGACCGCATTATGGGTTAGAGGGGTGTTTTTTGCTCAAAACACAATATAGTTACTCTTTGTTACATTCGGAACAAGCTGGTTGCGCTTTAACCACTGGGACAATTTTGATAGGACTGTGTTACCTTTTTTATAGAGGTCTGTTTCGTTTCTGGCTGTCAGGAATATGTAAGTGTCATCTGCATATAAAACACATTGTTCTGCCAAATATGCAGGCAGATCATTGATGTAACACAGGAAAAGAAATGTCCTAGAATTGACCCCTGTGGCACGCCATTATTTGTGGTTAGTCTTTGTAATGAATCATCGTTGACGACGACATATTGCTCGTGGTTTAACAGATATCTTTTGATAACTTCGAGATGTGTTCCACGTATACCGTATTTTTCTAATTTCGATAATAATGCTTTGTGGTTTATCACGTCAAACGCTTTCGCTTTATCTATGAACCCGCCGATAGTAAGTACCTTGGTTTCAATACTTTGCTTGGTTTTTCAACTATGTTAAGTAGAGACAGCTCTGTCGACTTTCTTTTCAAGTAACCGTACTGCTCTTGGCATATATTCCGCTTGATATAGAGAAGTTATCTAAACGAGACAGCATCGCTTTCTCGGCAACTTTCGATAGTGGTGATAAGATTGATATCGGTAGATAGTTTGCTGGATTTGTTCGGATTCCGAGTTTGAATATTGGCACAATTTTTGTTATTTTAAGCCTTGCTGGAAATTTACCCGTTTTACTCCCCCTAACCAGTGAATGGTGTGCGGGTCTCTTTGTGGAGGTCGCGAGGATACTACATATAATCAGTGAAGTGATCTGCCGCTCCGGGGTCCTGCCTAAGAATTTCTTCCGCATATCCCGCATCGCTAGAACTGCCCCCCTCCCTAGGTTCCACGTGGTGAATGATATGAGATCCATAAGTATTTCGATGCTTAATAATGCAAACGCTCTAGTTTCAAAACAAGTCTGAAATTTTAGCTTTTATTACAATATTTTTTGCGGGAGCAATATACGTCCGAATAGTTTCCGCGTATAACATACTTTACTGCTGTGCTGTTTATCTTTTCAAAGCCATACTTTGTAGCAAGAGCGCTTGTCATCAAATCTCCAATGCCAAAAATCAGAGGTTTTGGGTCATTCTTAAGTAGGTATCCCAGGTCACCAAGCAAAAATACGTCTGCTTTAAATATACACGTCTGAAAAGAAGAAACTTTATCAAATATATAACGAAAGCTTACAACTCTATCTACCTTTCTCTTAGGAAGTTATGTGTTTGAGAAAAGTCACATAAGGCAAAAAGATAAAGTTGCTGTCATGCAGAGAACATTTTTATCGGGAAATAAATACATCCTGTAGTTCTCTAATCATTGTAGAAAACTTTCCATTCCGGACTACCCCACCTCGGTAAAAGACATTTTTTTAATGAAACAATATAGCCCTTATTTTCCTAGTTAGGAATGAGTTTACTTAATGATGGTTAACTTTTTGACACTGCCTAGGGCGAACATTGCGAGAAAGAATTAGGTAATCAACAGCGATAAAAAGATGCGTACTAAACCTGTGCGCAAAACTAACCGCAAAATAAAATAAATACCAGGACGAGGGTTCTGTTGAAGGCCTCGTTTTGTTTATGAAAGAGATGCATTCTTCGGTCAAAATTATTTTTTGAAGATTGCAATAAACGCGGTGAAAAGGTAGCATAAATAGCCGGACAGAAAGAGCGGAAGCTTGACTGGGACATGTCTTTTTAGTTTGGGGAAGTGTTTGGGTCGTGATGTGCCCAGAGCCGCATTATCAATTAATATGTGGATTGTGGATAGGGGTTTCTTGCAACTGTTAACAGAGATCTTTAAGGGCCAGTGAGCAGCCCCGAGTGCATCGGATGCGGGAGGCCCATTGAAACTCGGAATAAGGCAACTTCGATGAACCTTTTGTGATATAAAATTTTATTGTTTCAAATGTAATTTAGTGTGTAAGTCTGATCTCTTTCTGTATTTTTCTAGGGTGCAGCTAATTGCAAAGATTGTTTAGTTGTGGGTTGAGTTCGGTGCACGGTCTTGGTTTTATGTCCGCTTTACTGGTAAATACAGCAGCAGCAGCCATGCGATCTGCTGACTGACTCCCGATAATCCAGAATAGCTTGGAATTCAGCAGCTGGTACCTCAAAATTTAACGCGAATGCTGACCTAATGGCTTTGTGCAGTAGGTTAGTAACAAGGTTTCTTCAAGAATTGGTGTATGATAATTCACGCACAATACTCAAGATAAAAATGATAGATTTGGAAGTTTTATCTTCAGAAAACCCAAACTGCATAAGCTGCTGTCGTAAAAATGCTGCTTTTGAAGTTCAGGGTCTCAAGAGCAATTAAAATAAAACAGTGCAAAGCACACGACCAACTAAGGGTAGCTTCTGATTCATTTGCTGATTTCTCTGCACACCTGCACAGATGTCGCAGAAAAAAGTAGCGATGAAGAATGGCAGACCTCGCAACTTGCTTTTAATGAATTTCTTAAACGGTGAGATGCAAAGCACAGAGCTGTGCTAGAAAAACACGCAAAAGTTCTGCAAAAGATATTTTATAGAAGTTTAAATACCACAGTTAGAAAACACAAACTCTCGCACTCTCCGTGCGAAGGAAGCAGAAAATAAAACGGGAAGTGGACAAAGAGTAAATTTCAATGCGCTGACGTAATAAAACAAAATAAGGTGGGTGGCCTTTTGTTAGTCCAGAAAGCCGCGAACGACCGCTGATGCTTTAGCGCGGAGGATCCGCTGATCCAGAGCCTCAATCTGAGAGCTGGTGAGCCCCCTAAACAGCCCTATTTCAACTGTTCCAGGGTTTAAAACGGAAGAAGGTTTGGGTCGTCGGCGCATGCCCATACGACATGGTAAGTCGTATCGGGAGTATGGTAAGTTGCGAAGTTCTAAGGGTATGCAGTGAGGGATATATGATGGAGGATCCAGGTGTGTTAACAAGTTCGCGTCTGTAGTCTGCGCCGTAGTCGGGCGTAGGAAGTATTCAGGGAGCGGTGAGGGTGGAGGAAATGGCTGTGGCTCTGACATTGGTGGTGCAGTACATCGGGGTGGCAACTGGGCATAACAAAGCTAGAGAGGGATGCTGCCAAACCGACTGCCCCCGATGGAAATTCCCGGAACATGATATCGCAGCAGGCGGCGTGAGCCACCTCATTTCCTAGGAGTGAGACATCATATAGGGTTTAAGCAATATAAATGTAGTGCACCGCTCACGTTGTCTGGAGAAGATTCATGGTGGGAGATAAAATGCATCTAGTGAGATTGTTCCGGCAGGGTTCTTGAGGGTTTATAAGGCTGGTAGCATACCCGGAAGGGGTGGTGGTCGCGGCGAGGGTGGCTACCTTCAGCAGTAGTATTGTTGGTTTAGCCGATATTGGCGTATGTCAGAATGGAGCTTTGGAAATTAACGGCAGCCATTGCATGGGCTCTTCGGGGCAACTAGCTGGCGTAGTTCGTGTATCGTGTGTCGGGGTTCTTAGAGTATAGTTTCAGTAGCAGATGAACACGCGCTTGCCTTGCACCCATCTTGCAAGTAGGTTGCAGTGGCGCGGAATATGTGAGACTGATGTGCGTGCGGCTTTTGGGGAACTTGCGTTGTTGTAAATTAAATGAAGTAGGAACGGAACTATCAAGCTGCCTTAAAATGGCGTCGAACGTGTGGGCGAGGGAGTGGCGAGGGATCTGGCCAGCTTGCTGGGCTCTTTGAAGATGAAGCATTGAAGTGTGCAGGCCGAGTTAGAGGGGTGCCTTGTCGAAGTGAAGGGCAGGAGTGCAGGGGCAATTTTGCATCTTTTTAGAATTAGTCCATCAATTTTGGGGTGTTTCGTATATAATGCAACCGTGGATGAATTTACAGCGACCGCAGTGCAACAAGGCATCCTTCCTGGCCATACGCACGATTCTGTCTAGCACAGGTTAGCACAATTGAAATGATTCATTTGCGTTTGCTTCGTCGTTGCACAGGTGTTGATGCCATATTGTTTGCTTTTCTCTTGCTGCCGCCTATCTTGCTGCGGATACATGCACCGCATCGCCGAATTCTGCTGCGTGTCTTCTCCTGCTTTCCTAACAGATTGGTTGCTGCTATGTCATCAAGTTAATCAAAGCAGAAGTGTTTGAACAATTGAACCCAAGTTTGTTCAACGCATTTCAAATTTCCCACCTTCGCAGTGCTTGCGCGTCCCTTGCTTGAAATAGCGACAGCATAATGTTTGTCGTTTTTTGTGCTTGCTTTTCATATCACACCTGCCCCTACGCATCAAAGCGCCTATGATGCGTAGCTTGGAACACGTGGTTTTCTCGCATAGCCACATTTTCCGCTTACTGTCGTAAAATCATCCCTAGGAGCGTTGCGCATTCAATAAATGCAGGGGCTGCCAGATGTATGACAAGCGCCACCGGTTTCTGAGTATCAAGCTTGTATGACTCTTTAAACCGCTCGCTTTCCGGGGTTTGTATGGGACGCCGCTCACGACGGCTACGTTGTGCGGCTCTACTTGGGTCCGTAATCTCGCGGCGCCGCCTGATTCCAAATGTCGCTTGACATCGAAGAGCGTTACAGCGAGCTGCTACAACAAGGCGAGCGCCTAAAGTGCTCTGCACTCAAAATAGACACACTTTGAAGATCTAGATTACAATGGGAATATTATACCTATCTTTATAGATAGGGATAACATTCCCACAACAAACGTATGTTATTATAATTGGTATTAGCTCAAATATTAGGTATTCAAATTAAGGTTTTTCGTAATATGAAAACCGGCAGTTTAGTCATTGTTATCAGGAGTTAGCAAACTTTGAAATAATATTGAAGAAAAATAAACGATTTGTTGTTGATGTAGCATGTCTGCAGTGAAGCAGCGAATTTCAGTGTGTGGTAAAGCGCAATGAGTAGGATTGAAATCATGCGTGCATATAAATTGATTGATTGCAGGGTTTAACGCGCCGACGCAACGCAGGCGATGAGGCGTGCCATAGTAGAGGGCTCCGGATTAATTTTGACCACATGGGGATCTCTAACGTGCGCCGAAATCTCGTACGCGCTGACGTTTTTGCTTTTCTCCTCCATCAGAAAAGCGGCCGTCGCGGCCGGGAATCGAACCAGCAACATCGTTCTCAGCAGCGCAACGCCTTAGCCACTGAGCCACTGCGGCGGGTGCGTGGATATAAATGATCGAAAGCAAGGTATACTGCGCCTGTATACTGCCCTGGTTGAGTTTCCGCTTGACTATGGCAGTGCCATGTGTGGTTCGGAGACAAAAACAGCATTTAGGATGCTTGACCCAGTGCTGCACTTTTCACTCCGCCTTTCTTCGGGTGCTTTCTGCACTAGCCCAATCCAAAGCTTGTATGTTGAATGTAACATGTGGTGCATAGAGGATCAACAAACGTGCATGGATTTACTCTATCCTTTTAAGATTTCATCGCTTAAGAACCGTTCTTTAAAACCAGTCCTTAGTGATACATCCACATCATGCTGTTTTTATATCGCCAGTTCATTTATTTGCCTTTCTCACTGAGAGTGAGAGCGGAAGCTCTGGGTCTCAATATGCCCTTCTTAGACGTGTACATCTGATATTTTAGTGACGTCTTATCACCATGGCAAATTTAGCCAGTACCCTCTGACTTATCTTTCATGTAAATTGATGAAACAGTGTCCCAAGAACTGAGATTTTGCAGCAGTTCTTGTCCCTGCAAGATAAGCATAACTATGAAGAATTTTCAAGTGATGCGTCCAAAGCCTCCCTTATGATGCCTTGTTGTGGTCATAGTTTGACCTTTAATGCGTGCAGAACCATGGCAGTACACACCACAACTTTCTCAGCAGAAAAAGATAAATTTCACTCATTGCACAACCTATTCTTCGAACTAAAGTTTCTGAGTCCATCCCCTGTATAATTTCTGAACATAGTTCATGCTCTCTCATCCTACAAGCCTTGCAGAAATGACACAGTCAATGATGTTATTAATGCCATAATGTCTGTGTAGGCTGCAAACTTCTTGTAGGAACGCAGTAAGCATAACAACTCTACCACACACAGTCCTTAGGGCAAACATCAGACATCTCCGTCACAAACGGCAATCAGATTATAGTGAACACATAGAGAACCAAATACAGGTAATAAAACCACCCGTGGGACGATACACAACTGACTCACGCAATAAACGCACCAAAGAGGCCTTACCAAGGTTAGTGTTAGGCCACACACACGTAACAAACTCCCACCTGCTTACTACATCACCAAGAACAATAAGCAGCAGGTGTGGAGAGGGCCTTTTCGTAATCCATATACCCATTTATTCAAGGCACGTGACACAACATGACGCAAACACTTCCCACAACCATACAGACAACACATCCCACTACACCCCACATTTTCGCCTATCTGACGGTAGCAGGGTTTCTGTAAAACGTGTTTTTAAATATTTAGCGGGCATAAAATAATTATATTTACTTCATACCACGCATAATAACAACCTCCCCCTCAACACAACTAATCCTCATTGTGTTCCACCGATTTCAAGTTTGTTCTTGCTAAGCGATTTTTATGATTTCGTATTATTTCCTCATACGTAACCACTGTTTTGGCGCTCTTTTTCCCAGTTCGCCTTGCGCCAATATCCAACCGTCATCGTCATGACAATTATTCGATGGAAGCATGAAATAGAAAAATCCCAGGGCAGACTGTGTCCCCGACAAATGCAGCAAAGAATTCGGCTGTCGGTCAATAGGAGAGGCCTTCGTCCTGCAGTGGACCCGGGTAGGATGACGATGCTGATGATGAGCACTGAAGGACACATCAACTTACTTTTGTATATGTTTAGAATTGTGCTTTTACATACACTGGGCTAGCAGTTGTCATCGTCATATGCATTGAAAGCGTCGTGTTACTCATGCCAAGCATTGCATGCGGGATAGGACTTGATAACAGTGGTTGAGTTGTTTTGTAAAGCCACTGCGAGAGTCTGGGACTCGGCGGCCACGGCTAGCCATACGATCACGAGCAGTTGGCATTTTGCCGCCCCTCGGGGTTGTTGACAGCTCTAACCGCGAAGCTGTTCAGCAAATCGTAATTTTTCGTGTCGGCTGTTAAAAGTGCACAGAAAATTTCATGCATACACAGTTCACGGAGATTAGCTAAGAAGGCCCAAGAGGCAGCGACAATGGCAAGTTAAGGTGTGAAGCGAACGTGAGGTCTACGTCATTCATGTTCCTTGAATGTTTTACAAAATCTTGCTATGTAAGATTTTTTGTAGACAGTAGCCGACTGCTGACACTTTCCCGCAATACATCTAACGAATGAAATTTGTGGTTGGGTTTTACTTTTACGTCACAACCGTTGCCACTTCTTTTATACGGTTGATGCGTGCTTTGCCTACACGATCCTATTCGAAATTGCTTAGTTGCAGTTCAGCGTCTTCTGTTTAGTGATATGTGCGCTGATCAGAAGCATAAAATATAGCGGCTGAATTATTGGTGTAATGCTAACACCCACAACATTGACACATCCACCCGCTAGTCTTACATATACTTTTCTACTGCTCAACCACGAAACAAAGTTGGCAGTAGAACCTGTGGTTTCCGGATTTCAGCTACTACTGCTTGTGCAAACAGTGGCTAGAGTGAAACCTGAAAAAAAGCGAAAAGGTCTAACTGCGAAGGCGGTTACATGTTGTGTTTAAAACCTGTGCGTCAGCGGTTGCCAGCTAAACGCGTCGGGATGTATAAAGAACACCTCGACCTCTGCGTTGTGCCGTACTACAGAGATGGTTAGTGCGGGTTTTTGTTGCATGATTGGTTCCTTTTCTAGCAAAAAATCTACAGCTGATGTAACGACCACGCGAGCTGATGTATCGCTAGATGCCGTAAATTAGAACTAGGAATCTTTGTACACAACTGAACTCATCTGGTTGTCCAAACAAATTTAAAAGTGCACCAAGACAAGCTTTTTGCTGTGAAGGCACATTAGAAGGCAATGCCTTTTCGTGTGCATCCCAAACAGTATAAAAACACGAAGACTAAGCGTGAAGGAAGCACTGGCAAGCGCTCGAAAAAAAACTTTGCCTATTTATTGCGGCTTGCGAATAAATACATTTGTCCCCCACAAAACAGAACAAAAAAACAGAGAATTACAAAAACATAAGATAGACACAATCACACCGTCTCTTTTCTATACTTACAAGATCACTTTCTCTAGTAGCCTATCTATTTCCTGTTAAGGCCCCCGACGGCTTTCCGCCGAACCTCATCCTTTAGAGCATTCTTTAGCGCTTCGTATATCTTCCGCGTTCTGGCATCCCTGTACTTCTTCGTGATGGCGCAGTCTTGTAGAGGAAGCACGCAACCGCACACTGCGGAATGAACCGCGAGGTTACTTCCCGTGCCTGTCTTTAGTGTATTTCACTGCAGCCGCTCCTTCACTAATCTTCCGGCTTTCCAAACGTACGCGAGACCGCAACACAGTGAAACACCGTATACTGTACAACTTCCTTGGTGCACTCCGCAAAGCATGTGGGATGATTATTGGAACACGTTTTTTTTATTCTGCGACTGGGCATTTACTTGGCGGCACAAGCTACTAAACGTTCTTTTGCTGAAAACACAAAATTTACACCACCAACGTTTCCCAATTTCTTGAGGCTATGGGAAACGCCGTCAACAAATGATCTGACCGCTGCTTTCTTCTTGTTTAGCTATCGCTCGTTAGACTTTTCTGTCCTTCTCCCATGATCTTGGCGAGGAGCCTTTCGGCAACCACATTCAAGAATTTCTTCAGGAAGCCTGACGCACTATAACTCCTCTCCTGGCCAGGAAAGCTTGTCGAAACTTGGTGTGGATAGGAACGACGCAGCGCACTCTTTAGTGCAGTCGTCGTGATATTCCTCTTCTCCAGTCGTCGTGATATTCGTGATCTCCAGCGCACGTGGTATAATGAGAAAAGGATAATCACATCCAAACGCTAAGGCGCCCATCTTCATGGAGGTCTTTCGTGCGGGTGACCTTATCCAAACTACAGGCAAATATCCCAAATATCCGCTCCCCTTCTGGCATGTGGTCGCCGCCATGTTTCTAGAACACTTTTAAACCATTTATGAACAGGAACACTGACGACGTCTGATTCTCCCAGGGCCTATTCCAGTGTCCTATTAAGGTGGGCCGGCAGGAGGTTGCTGAGCGCAGGCGCAAGGCACGATCCGATGTACGCCACATCCTCTTGAATGAACACTTCGCCATCAACAGTCACGATTTTGCTCTGCAAGTAAAAGGACAGCATGTTGAAGAAGTCGTTCGCGCTGATGCCGACAGGGCGAACCAAATTAGGTTCCAATTTATAGAAACCAATGGCTCCGCCCTCGTCAATTCAACCCTTGACCACATAGAGAAGCAGCGCTTGCGGCTATGATAATAAAGCTTCTTTACGTACAACGAAAAGACGCTTAGACATTCCCGGTATTCCTGTTCCAAAAAATTGTGATACAGCCGGCCCTTTCTTGAAAAGGAAGGGGTCGTTCTTTGGAAGCAGGGACAAGCCTATTTGCAAGTACCTGCCCATCTCCAGTTCCCACGATCGCTTTGTTAATGCAATTACCCCAAGAGGACCGTTATATTTATTGGTCTTTATCGATCACAATTGAGACAAGCCCAGTTCACTTGCCGACTGACTGACTTCGCTAGTTCTCAGCGCTAGTTTTCTTCGCGTGCTCATTCCCATCAAGGACTCCTTTCTTGTAAAAATGGCGCTGGCTGTACCAGAATGTTCGGAACAAAAAAAGGAAATGCCTATGCGGGTTTTTGTTGGGCGTGAAAGAATGAAATTATTATATGCCGCACGCGCTCCTTCCTGCTGGGGTCAATGGCGGAATTGCCAAGAGCGGACCCATTCGGTTCTACACTTCGGTCGGCATCACTGCAAACGACTTCCTCACCATGCTTTCCTTTTGCATGTAGGCCACGACCATGAACCTTGATGTCGAAGTGTTCATTGGAAAAGATGGGGTGTGCATGTTATCATGCATTGTATCTGCACTCAGCAACCTCCTGTTGTCTTGCTTTAATACGAGGCTGGAGGAGGCCCTCGGAGGACCAGACACCGTCCGAGTACTCTGCTTCATGAACGGTTTACTGTTGGTGTAGAAACAGGGCGGCGACCACATAGGTAACAGTTGAGCTGATCTTTGGGATATTTGCCTTGGTTTCGGGTGTGTTCACCCTCACGAAGGAACTACCTGAAGATGGGCGCCGTAGCATTTGGATGTATCTTCTTTTCTTAAAGGACCACGTGTGCTGGAGATTAGAACTGCGCTGTCAAAAAAATGTCTGTTCCTGTTTTCATCAGCGCGCTCAAAATTGGTGAAGAGGAGCATCGCAACAGCTGTGCTAAAGAGCGGCCTGCTTTGTTCCTATCACCACCAAGCTTCGACAAGCTTTTATGTCCAGGTGAGGCGCTTGAGTGCGCCATGTTTTCCATCCATGGTGTGTCCGACAGAGTAATGACATAGTTAATAGGACGAAGGGCAGAACGCCTGATTAGCTAGAGCTCGACAAGAAGAAACTAGCGGTCTTATCACATGATCACGGCGTGTCCCCTCGGCCCAAAAAAGTAAAAACTGGGCTGGCGTAAATGTTGTACTCCTAGCAAAAAAAACTACTTTCTAGCTTGCACCGCCAAGTATCTGTTCAGTTGATATATGAAGAAAAGACATGTACCAATAAGCATGCCACATGCTTTGCCGAGTGCACCGAGAAAATTGTGTACTACATTCCACTTCGTCGTGGTCGCTTGTATATTGGGCAAACCAGAAGATGCGTGAATGATCGGCTGCGTGAACACCTGAACACACTGAAGACATGCGCGGAAATCAACCTCGCCGTTAATTGCGCCTATTGCGGTTGTTTGCCTCATCTAGAAGAATGCGCTATCATGAAGAAGTGCGGGGACGCCAGCATGGGGTTGATATAAGATGGTTTTAGATTTCGGTAGGGATTACAAGTGCGTCAGTAAGCCGTCGCGGGCCTCAACAGCCAAAGAGAGAACGTACTTCAAAGGGTGGACTTGTAAGTGTACAAACGATGCGACGTGATTGCGTCCATCTTATCGAAGTCTAATTCTACTGTTTTTTTGTTTTGATTTGTGGGCAAGAAACGTATTTATTCGCAACCCACAATATAGACTCAGTGGTTTTCAGCGCTCGTCAATCCTTAGTCACTCTTAGTAGTGGCGTTTTGCGCTCTTTTAAGCTTGGGAATGAACCAAGTGAGCACACTTCAGGCGTTAACACTTTTCCTGTGTTAGTGACAAGATGGAAAACTTGCAGAAAGCCCTGGGCCCGCTTGTAAACCAACACCTTGGGATGCTCGAGCTTTGGAGTTTTTTTCATACCAGGAACTCCGAAGAAGTGTATGAATTTTTTCCTCAGCAGTCCCATTGTGCATTGAATCCTGTTTTGAATTATAAAGCACTTATCATTCGCTGCCACAATAATACATACTAGGCTGTGTTGAGTAGTGGATGTGTAGTTAGGAGTCGTTGCATGTCAAACTTGCACTAGTGAACCAATGTAAGAATTTCCTGACCTCTTGGCAATGTATCTGCAGTGAACATATGCTTCCTGGAAGGACACAACCTTCATACAAAGAGAAGGTGTATTCATAGGGTCGTGTGTTGCGCCAGTGCATGTTGATGTGTTTGGGGCATACATCCCCCGGTTGCCGTATAACATGAAAGTGTAGAGGCCTGCTAGTTGAATTTTTTGTTGTGCTTCTCAGTGGTGCCTCTAGCTTTAGAGGCAATATAATATCATCACTTGCAGCGTTCGGACATTTCCTGAGTTTCCTTTGGATAACGCAAGAAATGCCGTTAAGTACTTAAAGCTCTTCGCTATCAGCTTGACATTTTTTCCATCCGGTTTTTTAGAGTTACGTCCTATGAACGCCAGAACCCGTATCACATTTACTCTGCACGGTGTCGCAGATAACGTGTCATGTCCGCCTGGTATCGTGTCCGCATGGCGTCACGCTTAGGTAAAGAAAACCGGCAGAAAGGTTTTCCTTTCTCTGTTTTGACCGCACAACATGAAGCTTGCAAAGTTTCGTAGGGACACATGTGCAGTAAAAAAAGCAAGGACGGTCTGAAACGTCGTTCATTGCAACAAGAACACAAAATATGCTAACGACGTTGTGTACCGTGTTACGTAGGCCTGTGGAAAGAACAGACGACCCGGTTGTCAACTTCAGGCCACGGGAGCACCAGAAAAACGTTCAGAAAACGAAAACTGGTAACCTCGCAGCTCACTATAGAGAAAGGCCTGGTGCCCGCCATATCACGAATATTAAGTCTGATTCTTCTGTTATTGTGAAGAGCATGGTTGTCAGATAGTAGAGGCGTCGGAAATGCAACTAGGCAATTTTGAACGTGTCACTATGATATCGAGGCTCGTGTAGGAAAAGGAGGCAGCGTTCTTTAAAAAGAACTGAATTTTGTAGTGACTGCCTCAGAAACGAACACAGTGAAGACAGTTCGCTATTATAATATTTTATGTATTTGTAATATTTTATCTATATCTTGTAGGCCTTCTTTTTATTCATTCATACTTCACATTTGTTTGGTCAAATTTATGTGGAAGCTAGCGTCTGTCATTGTTTTTTGAACTCTGTTTTTGGTGCACCTAAGAGATCCTTATTAAATACAAAGAAGCCCGAACGCAAGCTCGTATTCAAGTTCGTGAACGCCGAGCACTACATTCTTCATAGCTAGGACAAGGTGATCTTGTGTTGTTTTGACACTAGGCTGGTTACACGGCCTACGCGACAATGATGATGATGATCGTTGGATGTTTATGGCGCAAGGCCAACTGGGGCAAAGAGCGCCAAAACAATAGTCGATGATAGGGGTGAAACCTTAAACACTAACTAAAATCAGCAAAAACAAAAGTAAAATCACAACACGACAATGAGCATGGCTGGTGTATAGGGCCAGATTTCATGATGCGTGATAGGAAATGAGGTTTAAAAACTTGACCTCGGACAAATACTCAAACACACGTTTCACAGAAACAATGGCATCATCACCTAGGAAAAACGATGGATGTAGGGGAATATGTTGTCTGTAGAGTTCTCTGAAGTGTTTGTGTCGTGTTGTGTGAAGTGCCTTGCATGTGATTAGTATGTGCACTACGGATAGGGCCTCTCCGCACCTGCTGCACTGGGGTCTAGAAGATCCCGTCAGCAGATACGAGTGCGTCGCATGGGTGTGCCCTATCCGCAGCCTACCCAAGGCGACTTCCGTGTGTCTGTTGCGTGAGTCAGCTGTGTACCGTCCCAAGTGTGGCTTTATTACATGTAGTTTGTTGTCTGTCTGTTCGTCCCAGTGTGTTTGCCATGTTCTGCGCAGGTGTTGTCTTATGTGTGGTTTGAGGTCTGTGTAGGGTACGGTTGTTATGTCTACAGTGTTCCTGAGTGCAGCAGCAGCAGCCCTCTCGTCTGCCAACTCGTTTCCAGCGATCCCAGCGTGTCCTGGAACCCAGCAGAGGAGCAGCTGATGCTTCGGCGCATACACAGACATGATAGTGTTAAATACAAGATTAACTATGTGGTTTTTGGGGGGTGTATGCGATGACAGTGCGTGAACAACACTCAAGGAATCTGTGAAGATGATAGACTTCGGAATTTGATTTTCAAGTATGTGTCGTACAACCAGCAAAATCCCGTACGCTTCTGCTGAAAAAATTGTCGTGTGGACGCTCATGGTTCTGGCTGCACTGAAATTCGGACCATGAGCAGCGCATGAGACCATAGTGGAGGTTTTAGACGCGTCACTGTAAAATTCTGCAAGTGGGTATTTAAACTGCAGAGACAGAAAGTGCTGCAGTATTGCAGCTCGTGGTACCCGATTTTTGTCAAGTTTCATAAAAGAAAGGTCGGAGGACACAGGACGAACTTTCCAAGGAGGTAAAATGTCTGAAAAGGATGATCTGTACACGTCTAAAAACGAAGCGCTCAGATCCGAGGCTCGCTCTCTCACTCGAAGTGAAAAGGGCAGAGGAACGGATGGGCGATTTACAAAAAGCAGAGATGTGGATGTGTCGTTAAAGACAGGATAAAAAGGATGGTTATTCAGAGATGAAATTTTAAAAGCATAAAGTAAGTCCATATACGTCCGTTGGTTCTCAAGTCTCCACTTATTACACTCGGCATACAGGCTCTCGACAGGGCTAGTGCGAAAAGCACCCGACGCAAGCCGTAGCCCCAAGTGTAGCACTGGGTCAAGCATTCGCAACGCTGTTTTAGTCGCCGACCCATATACCACACTGCCATAGTCTAAACGAGACCCAACCAAAGCAGTATAGAGCCGTAGTAGGAGTTCTTTGTCGGAACCATAGGATTGGTGGGAGAGAACCTTAAGTATATTCATTGTTTTCAGACATTTATGTTTAAGTTTCTTGATGTGTGGAATGAATGTGAGTTTCTGGTCAAACACAACACCTAAGAACTTGTGCTCCTTGTTCACAGGAAGCGACACGCCATTCAGAGTAATGTATGGGTCCGGATGGACCCCGCGCTTTCTGGAGAACACAACGCAGGAGCTTTTTGCAGGATTCAATTTAAACCCATTCTTGTCTGCCCAGCCGGCAAGCTTCTTGACACCAAGCTGGACTTGACGTTCGCATATTGACATATTACATGATTTAAAAGATATTTGCACGTCGTCTACATACATAGAATAACAGATGGTTGGTGGCAGTGCCTTTCCAAGAGAGTTCATCTTTACTATGAAGAGAGTGCAACTCAAGACGCCACCTTGCGGCACGCCATTTTCTTGGACGTGAACCTTTGAAAGTGCACAACCAACTCTTACTCTGAACGCTCTCTCCGACAAATAACTAACAAGGGTGTTCAACATATTACCCGAAACACCGAATGACCTGAGGTCACTAAGGATCCCATAACGCCAAGTGGTGTCGTAGGCCTTCTCGAGGTCGAAAAATACAGTTAAGCAGTACTGCTTATGCACGAAGGCATCCTTGATGTATGAGTCAAGTGCAACCAGTTGATCGTTCGTCGATCGCCCCACCCTAAAGCCTGCCTGGCAGCTCTCGAGAAGACCATTGTACTCGAGGAAGTACACAAGCCTGCGATTGATCATCTTCTCGAAGAGCTTGCACAGGCAGCTCGTCAGGGCTATTGGACGGTAACTTGAGGGGGACGACGGGTCCTTTCCCTCCTTCAAGAAAGCCACTACAATGGCCTCCCTCCAAGAGTGTGGAATGTGCCCCGAAAGCCATATTTTATTATATAGATGTAGAAGTGCTTCAAGTGTGTCTGCGTGTAGGTGTTGTATCATTGTGTATGTAATGTTGTCTGGGCCTGGAGCTGAGGGTTTACACGTGTTCAGAGCAGCCCTCAGCTCATGTAGTGAAAACAGGGAGTTGTAAGAAGTCTGTGATTTGTTGTTGTCGTGTAGGGACTTCTTTTCACAAGAGGCTTTATACTTCAGGAAAGTGTTCGTGTAGTGTGCTGAACTGGACACGTCTTGGAAGTGTTGTGCGAGTGTGTCAGCCTGGTCTTCCAGTGTTTCCCTGTTGTACTGACCAGGGGCAGGCTGTGTGTATGTTGTCCTTTGAGTTTGCGTATACGTGTCCATACCTTGCGTGTGTCTGTGTATGAGTTTATAGATGTTATGAATGAGCGCCAACTCTCTCGTTTTGCCTCACGGCGCACACGTTTACCTAACGCCTTGGCCCGTTTGAACAAAATGAGGTTACCCGACGTGGGGTACCGACGAAGGACACCCCACGCCTTGTTCTGGGCCTCTCGCGCCCACCTGCAGTCCTCATTCCACCACGGCCTCCGCTGGGGTCGCGGGGCACCAGAGGCGTGGGGAATGGACTTTTCGGCGGCGTCGAGGATGTGCGCCGTGAGCAGTTGGGTGGCTTCTTCAACGTGTAGGTGTCCTATAGATGTGTGGTGTAGTTTGGATGTCTCTGTAAATGTGTTCCAGTTAGCTCGTGCTTCATTGAACCTATTATGGGAAGATGAACTGCTTGGGCCTTTACCTATATATGTAAGTGAGGTGGGGAAGTGGTCACTGCCATATGGGTCAGTGCCCACACCCCACTCAAGACATGGAAAGAGAACTGCGGAGCCAATCGCCAAGTCAAGACATGAGTATGTGTTGTGTCCTATATTATGGTATGTAGGCTGTTTAGTATTGAAAAGGCATGCTCCTGAAGATGTAAGAAATTTTTCTATAAGGCGACCGCGGGCATCCGTGCGAGAAGAGCCCCAAAGAGCGTTGTGAGCATTAAGGTCGCCTGTCAGGATGTATGGTTCGGGCAGCTGGTCAACCAGCGCCTCGAAGTCAGAGCTTAAAAGTGAAACATCAGGAGGAATGTATATGGAGCATACCGTTATCAATCTATTAAATATTATTGTGCGGACGGCTACAGCCTCAAGGACGGTGTTCAAGGTGACAGGGTGGCATGCTAAGGATTTGCGGGTGATTATGGCAACACCGCCAGAAGAGTGTGTGCAGCCATCCCTGTCTTTTCTGTATACCATGTAACTATTCAAGAAATTTGTGTGTTTGAAATTCAGATGTGTTTCCTGGACACACATTATACTTGGCTGATTGGCATGCAGAATCTCATAAACGTCGTCAAGATTATTCAGAAGGCCTCTGCAGTTCCATTGAACAATATTTTCTCTTCCCATTATTATGTGTTCAGAGCTACTGGAGTGTGACTATTTATGTAGGGTCTTTCGGGGCTTGCACTCTTGGAAGGGGTTTTCTGACCTTCTCTACTGACCTGTACGTCGCAGCCCGTTCCTTCCGCTGCGATGAAAGCCGGAAGGGCTCGACGTCCATGTCGTCATCTGAAGGCAAGGGGGTGCCCAGCGGACTGGGCCCCCTTGGCGTGGTACCCTTTCGGGTGTTCTTTGCTTGCACTGCCAGTGCCGAAGGCGTGGGGAGCACCCCAGATGGCACAGGCAGTGAGGAGAGAGAGGGGGTCGCTGCGACTGCATCCGTCTCCATCTCGTCCGGGCCCTCGCGTGTGCTTCGGGCTGGTGGAGAGGGGGAAACGGTGGGTGCAGCAGCATCCCCACCGGACGTGGATGCCACCACAGCCGCTGCTGGCTCAGCGAGCGGTGCGGAGGTGGGTTGGGCTGCCAGAGGCAACCCAGGGGGGGGGGGGGGGTGGGGGCGGGACCAAGTCCGACTCGCGGTACTGGGTCCCCGCCTAAACCAGACGCCGCTCCGCCCCCCGGTGAGCTGCGTCGGCGTACCTCCCCAGAGGGAAAGAGGCGAACCTCTTCCGCGCCTCTGGGAAGGTGATGTTTTCAGTGACCTTGATGTTAATGATTTTCTTTTCTAATTGGAACTTTTCACATTTTCTGGAGTAGGCCGCATGTGGGCCCTGACAGTTTACGCAAAGAAGTTGTTGAACGTTACAGTTGTCAGACGGGTGGTCGTGCTGCGCGCATTTTGCGCAGTTAAGTCGGCCGCGACAGGAGTTTGTGCCGTGCCCGAACCGTTGGCACTTGAAACAGCGCCGCGGGTTCGGGATGTACGGCCGGACTGAACATCGGATGTAACCTGCGTTGATGAATTCTGGAAGGATGGACTTGTCAAAGGTTAGGATGAGGTGCTTTGTCGGTATTTGTTTATCGTCTCTGCGGATGGTTATCCACCTGACTGCTGTTACGCCCTGACTACGAAGGCCCTCCAGCAGGTCAGCTTCAGATTCATTTAGCAGGTCATACTCGGAAATCACGCCCTGGGAGCTGTTTAAGCTGCGGTGGGGCGTGACTCGGATTGGCAGATCGGCGATGCTGGTTTGAGCAAGAAGTTTATTGGCCTGATCCTGGCTACTGACCTCGACAAGAATTTCACCGGTTCGTTGTTTCTCGGCCTTATACGACCCTCCACCAATACCATCAAGAAACTTTGAAATGAGAAATACAGACTGTGAAGCAAGAGGTTTTGATTGGTCTACAGATTCCATCACGATGAAGCGAGGATAGTTGTTCGGTTTCGGAGGACTCAAGTTAGGACGTGGTGGAAAAGAAACTTCGGTGCGGCCCCTTTTCGGGGGCCGATCACGTTTGGGGGGGGGGGGTTTAGTAAATGCCATATAGCATAGTATAAAAGCAGGGAGACGGGGGTACTTTCTTCTTTGACCTTACCCTGGTAGCCAAAGAGGTCCCGGAGCTCCCTGCCTGGTAGACAGCCAGGGAGCCCATCCGCCGGAGCTTGACCTGGGCTCCGACGGCCACCGTTAGAGGTTTCTACCCTTCACCTTAAAACACATCACCACGGTTGGATCCAGCTTATGTTTGGGGGCTCGGGGTCCGCGGTATCGCCAGTACCGTCACCAAGATTGCTCAAGGTGCCCCGTGCGGGGGGCCTATGCGACAAGCTTCTGCGAAGGTATTTGTGACGACAGTGAATCTGCGGACGTGTTGGCAACCTTAATTATCAGGTTTGTCCTGACGGTGTCTCGGGCCCGTCACGCCATCGCAGGCGATTCGAAGTCGCCCTCATTGTGGACACAAAGCTTCAGTACTCGAGACGCCGGCCGTTTGGACGGCCGTTGTAGTTTACCATCGAGTAGAAGCACTCTAAAAGACGGGATGTTGCTGCGAACGATTTTGTGTGCTTTGTTTAGTAATGCGTTTTCTGTTCACCGTCTGGCTGCACCTAGCTGTCTAATCATTGTCTGAAGAAAAGCGCGTGCCACCTTCTCGTTCTTTTGGAGGCCATGCGCAGTGTTTATCAGCCTGCCTTAAGGTTTGATAGCATTTTTTAATTTGATCGAGTGCTATGGACATATTTGGACAGACACAGCGGTAAAGGTGCGGGGAGTTTATTCCTCGCTGAGACATACAAGGGAGATGGCTATGGCTTGGCTATGGACATATTTGGACAGACACAGCGGTAAACACGCGGGGAGTTTATTCCTCGCTGTGACATACGACGGGAAATGAATTTGACGGTACGCATCTGTGAAAATAACGTCATCAATTGCAGCTTCAGTAGTTACATATATTTGAGTGCTTAGCGGAGCACAAGTTCGCTCCATTAAACTTTTGCTCCCTCTAGAAAGCTGCGTTGTATTTCGTACGGGAGGTTATGTACGTTTTTCACATTGAAACATTCTGATTGCACTTGAAATTGCTGATACATTTATTTACAATCTTTACTCATGAACCCGATTATGGTGATTCTAGTGGAGATTACCGTGAATGACGAGAATGTTTTGTATACCCCATGGTTGCCTACACTGAGGTTATTGAGCATGGCCAGAAGGAAAGAAGACCACAAATTCCGGTGACCTGGAGTTTCCGTAACAGTTTTTGAAAAGCAATTTTGAACATAGTTCGTACATGACGATGACTTGCATGCTGGGTAAGACAGTTTAAACAGAGATGCCCACCCTTCTAAATTTCGCACGAAGTGGTGGTGTCTGCAAAATCATCGGAAAGAACAGAGCACGTCATCAGTACACTTGCGTTCTAATTGCCACTTTGGTACTGGCAGGTTTGATTTCTGGGCAGCATACGCGCATTTTAATGAGAACTTTGGTACAGGCAGGTTTGATTTCTCGGCACCATCCGCGAGCCGCCTTTCAGTTTTTTGAAAACGGTAAAATATTTTAAAAAAGGCAGGGCCTAACAAGTTATTCGCACAGAAGGGTCATGCAGACTATGTAGTCAACACAAAATCCGCAATAAATATTCAAAAAGTTTGCAGTGAAAGTACGGTCAATATTTAAAAATAAGTGACACCAGTACTAAGCAGTCCACCTCTCTCACGGTATTGTACGTTTCTGCCTTGCTAAAAGTAAGGTGGCCGTGTGCAGTTTTGGGTTCGTCTCTTATAGAAACCTGCATAGCACTGGTGGAAAATCTAGGCTAAAGTCGCGGGACTAAAGCTGGGTAGGTGCTGAACGGTCCACAGACGAGAAGCGGTGGATATTGAAACCTTCAGCGAAATGAAAGAATTCTCGAAATACAGGGCCAACGAGAGGAGTCCGTCCTTTTAAAAGAAGGGACTAAGAGGAGAAGCAACATTTCAGTCTGTAATGAATCGCCCAACACACAAGCCTAATCAAAACATTCTTAGAAGGTGTTTCGCCATTAGTGGCACATGAAATGAACAAATGGTGATGACCTTGTGTGGATCTAGCGGGCTTCGGTACTTGTCAGCTGTAAACCGCAGAAACATGACCTACAAGTATGTAGAGTGGCATTGCTTCAATTTATTACCACACCTTCACGTTGACTATCCCCAAGTACGAACTTAAGCCGTTCATGGTGTTCCGGGATTGAGCTTTCATAGAGAAAATCGTCGTGCAGATGCCTTTTCAAAGATCGTGAGAGTGTGCTTATAAACCACTCAGGTGATCCCGGAGCGGGAAAAACGACTACACGTAGAAAAGAACACGGGTCGGCGGGCTACTAGCAACTGATTTTTATTTCGAAAATCAGACATTTATAATGTAAAAAAGTGCAACCTCATCAATGTTCTCGGAGGAGTACATAGAAACAAAAAAATCTATAAAAGAAAACAGAAAAACATAACGTGTTATGCAACATGGCCACTTCACGTGCGGTTCCAAAAATTCCAGCTTCGCATTCTGCAGTCTCAGTGAAGGCTAACGCACAGGGAACCGACAACGTGAGCACAACAGCTCTTTGGAGGGCAGACCTCACACGCACTTAGCAGTGCTTTGTAAGGAGTGCAAAAAAGATGGGTGCAGGCCTCTCTTTGATAAGACGACAGTCATGTGCAGACACAAGGAAACAAAACAAAGAGCGATAATTGAACCATACCTTAACAGTCGGGAGGGTCTTTTTGCACTGTAATTCTATCACGTGCAACCTTAACTTTAATTCCGCTCGCCCTTTCCGCCTTCTTACTTTCCCATGGTTTTCGTTGTTTTTGCAAAGTAACATATGAAAGGTCATTTGTAATGGAAATATCACTGCCCTTTAGCTTGCTGCGGTTCTTGAATATCTTAACCTTTTCGTTGAAGTCGTAAAATCGCATAATTACCGGTCGCGTCTTATCCTCACATTTTTTCGCAATTCTGTGTATTCGCTCAATTGTTTTACCTGTCGCATGTAGACGTTTTGCAAATATACCTGTAAGAACTTTCGCTCTTAAGTCGTCATTGGTTTCACTGGGTGGCTCAGGAATCCCGAATACAATTAGGGTATTTCGCCAGCTGCGACCCTCAAAGTCATCCAACTTACACTGTTGAGAGGCTAAAACATCTCGTATGCTAGCTAGCTGTTCATCCAACTTAGCAATCTTTTCCGTATTTTTTTGCTACATTTGTGAGGACTGTTTTTATTTGGAATTTTTTTGATTGATTCCATCGAGTTGCTTCGAACACACGGTTTGGTTTTCTTTCTTCCTATGGATATCTGCAGCTACACCCCTTCTGCCCCTTCAAAAGCTCTTTCAGCATTTCTTCTATTTCCTCGGGTCCGAGATTTAGCTCAACATCTCCGGCTAACAACAATAACATCAAAAGACACTAGAAAGCATTAGTAGCAAGCACTTCGGGGCACGGCACATCGATAATGAACCTATTTATACTTCTATAACATTTACCAAATTTACTAACCTGGAAAAAATTAGCCCCAATCCACTCTGTGATTGTGGCAGGAAAGGAAAGCTGTAGACGGCACCCACAACGATTAGACATGCGACATCACTTCAATTACTCACGTCTCTCTACAAATAATGAAAGCGAAGAGAAGTGAAAGGCACTTCATCACACCGTCTATTACTTCAGAGATATTCTTGGTAATGTTTAATGAATGCATGATGCATGAACGCTGGTTGGTTGAGTTATAGTGGTGTAGCACATGTGTGGAAACTATTTTGTGTAACATTGAAGCTCAAACCCGGTGTTAGACGATCTCACTTTTTCGTCTCTGCCATCGCGCACGGAGGCGACGAGAGCGGCTGCCGAGACGGAGGCGGAGGAGTGCTTTTAGAGAAAATACTTCTATTCAGATTTTTGAACGGTCCAGAGTGCTGCCCAGGGGAGTGGTTCCTTCTTCACTGTAGCCCATTTTCCGTCCGCACCACCTGTGCTCTGTCCACTAGCTGAAGCTTGGTTGGCAGAGTGCCGCTGGACAGCGGCATCTCCCATTGCTCTTGTTCGGTAGTTGACGCAAAAAGAGGAGGGTGCTAAGGCATAACATCTCACACGCTGATTATGTAGCGGCGTGTTCCTTCTTCTGGGCAAAATTTACATTCAGCATCGTAGCGATTGGGGCGCATTTCCCACACCGCCTTCACTTAGGCGGTGTGGGAAGGAGCCGGATTGTATGAGCCAAAGGGTAGTTGTTGTTCTATGGAAATGTCAGGGTAAGGCGAATGTACGGCCTTTCTCAGAAGGCGATAATGCTGGGTTAAGTCCCGGAACGAGACAAGCGGGTGACTATGCTCGTGCAGCTCCATAGCACGAGGAGTAGAAGTGCAGGCTTGGTGGACCTATTCGTTCTCCTTCATGGAAGCGTGAGCGGGTGTCCAGATGAGTTGATAGGAACCATTTGGGGAGTGGTTTTTAGCACACGCAGTGCAGGTCGGGGCTCCAAACCCGACTGGTAATTATTGTCGGCTTGTTGCGAATCGGTGACTACCTTGCTAACCCCTCACTGAATGAGAGCCAAGGCGATGGCTGCCTCTTCTGCTGGCGTCATGTCTTCGGTCTTGAGTGAGGCACAAGCAAGGAGGTTGGTTCTAGAGGTAGCCATGATGATGGCGTACTACTGCCCTCGATGTTGGGAGGCGTCTGCGTACATAACTGCATTATCCCCACCGAGGGTGATGTTGAGCGTTTGAGCCCGTGCTTGTAGGCCACCCTTGTCGTGTGAGCGGTTAATATTTCTTAACAAAGGGAGCATCTTTAGTTCTCGTCGCCAAACGTCCAGGAGTATATCAAGCGGATTGACATTCTGTACTGCCCAGTCAATATGGTGAAGAATTCGGCGACCCACCACAGATCTGCTCATTCGGAGGCCTCGATTCTTGGTGGCAACTCGCCTGATCATGTGTATGATTTTATTGATGCCATGTTTGAGGCGCTGAAAGGATGCGTCATTGTTAAGGATGGCCTAAAGATGTAGGCCCAAGATGTTGATGCTGGGGCTTGGAGTGATGGCCTGACCGTGAAGGGGTATTTGAATGTGTTCCTTGAGGTGTCTTGGCGTGAGGGCGGACGACAAGGAGGTCAGAGTTTTTACGTGAACACTAGAGGCCACAGACTTTGGCACATTGGCGTACCAGAAGTGAGATACCGTGAATTGGTGTGAGCTTCCCTTAATCGCTATCGCATGGCATTCAACGAGAATGCAGGGATTAAACCCGTAGAAGCGCTTGGTGGGTGCACCACTTCTCTTCCCCGTCTCTGAGTGCGCTCGTAGCTAAATCGGCAAGATGACGGGCTCTGGCTTTATTCCTCTATTAGTTCCAGGTTCGATTCCCGGCGGTGCCAGTAAATTCTTTTATGTGTTCGCGGGAGTTTTCTGTTGACATCAACGGCCGCGGAAGAACCCTTGGGGGGTAGAGGTAAAAAGCTTTGCTTTAAACAGGACGAATGGTTTAGTTGTCTTAATCTGCGAAGTTGTGCCGTGCCCACAAGAAGGCCTGATGAAGGCTGGGTTGATGTAGTCCGCTCCGGGGTGTGTCAGCGCTTCCACTGTCTGGGTTCCGCATGCATGCGCCAGTCCATCGTAGATAGGCAAGTCACACGTAGGTTGAAGTGTGTTAACACCGCTGTAGCTTCCGATAAGGCCCGTACTTGAAGCGTGAACAGCAGCTGGTACATTGCACAGCAAATCCTGCAAAAACAGCGCGAATGGTTTAGTTGTCTTCATCTGCAAAGTTGTGCCGTGCCCAACAGTTGAAAGACGAAGCTGATTACACAGTTTCTACAAACATTTGTTTACGACAGTGCACTCACAACACTTGAGCAATCCATTTTCAGGTTGGACTGGAAAATCGGACATTCGACAATGTGATAAAAAACGACTAAACTTCCGGACGCTTCGTGTGAAAAATGCTGCTAATAATGTGCACCCTTCTAGAGAAAAAAAAGGTTTCGTCGGTGTGCACGACAACGAATGGTAGAAATTTTTTTTTCGCCTTACTATATATAATATTCTGCGCATATATACTTCTGCCATATAAAGGTATGCAGAATCAAACACCTCTGCACCCTATTTTTCTATATTTTTATAAATGACACATCGCATGACATATTTCGGCGATGTCAAGGCGGAATAAGGTCATGGATGGGTGGCTTGTGGGTGTCTACGAAAGGGACCTTGAGCTCAGAGGCTTCTTCTATTACTATAAAAGGGAAATGTCCAAACATAGATGATCTTTTATGATCCTACAAGGCTAAAGATCGAAATCAAGGTCGGCAACCTTTTGAGGTGGAAGGACGAGTTTCATTTTGAGTTTTATGAAAGTGCGGAGTGTGCGCGTATGATGTGCGTTAGACGATACCGTGTCGTAATTGCCACCTCTAGCAATGGCTCGGATACTGGCTTGCTGAAATAGTTCAATCACAGTGAGGGAAAAAGTGGGGCTTCGTTTGATAATTTTGGAACAATATGGTTGGGCTTTCGGTCTTGCAGGGCGTTATTTGACTGTTCAAACACACCTGGCATTTATTTCTGCTTTATTTAAATTGGCATTGCGAAATTATTGAGCGTATTATTTTGGAACTACGAGGAATCAGTGCGTTAGGCTTGAGCATGTCGTAACTGTCACCAGTTTCTACTGTTCGAATACTGAGGTCTAGTGCAGTATGGAGAAGGTGGCAGGTGCGTAAAGTTTTGTGCAAGTGTGTTAGCCTGGTCTGCAAGTAGTCCCCTGCTGTGCCAACCAGGGGTAGGTTGCGTGTTTTATATCTTGTGGATTTACGCATTCGTGTCCGTGCATTGCGTGTGTCCGGGTGCGAAGATATTGATGTTAGAAAGAAGTGCTAACTAGCTCGTGTTGCCTCACGGCGTACACCCTTAAAAATAGCATTTGTCATTTTAAATATTACGTGCACTGTGGCGGGGGATATCCATGAAGGGTACCTTACACCTCGTTCTCGGCCTGCCTTGCCTGCATATTATTTTCGTTCGACAGAGCAGTCATTCGGAGGTGTGTCCCAACAAAGGCCTAAGGGATGGTCTTTTCGGCGACATTGAGCATGTGCGCGGTGATGTGTTTGGCTATTTCTTGCTCGTGTAGGTGTGGTATGGACGGGTATTGTTGTTTTGATGTTCCTACAAATGTACTCCGGTTAACTTTAGCTTTATAGAATATAAGTAAAGGTAAACTGCAGCTTTACACATTGATGGCAATACTTTAGAAAAGCGACCACCACCACATGAGTTGGTTCTCACGAACCCAGCCCAGATATGGAAAGGGAACAGCAAAGCCAAATTCCGAATCAAGGTTTGAAAAAAAATGTCTCGTGTATTAGTTTATGTAGACGGCTTTTTTTATAAAGATGCATGCTCCTGATGATACTACTTTTCTGAGTGTTTTAAATTTGGATCTGTCCCCAAAATAGCACGTACGTAATTTTCTTGCATACCAAAACTGAAGGTTGAAATTTGACACAAAGAGACATAGGTTTGCTCCCTTGACAGTGACCGAACAAGAGGTTTGAAGGGATTGGAATGTTTCTTACTTCTTAAAAGCAGAGAACTGTTTTTTTTACTGATTTTTCTCTGATGACTGGTATTGACCAGGACCTCTTTGTCTTGCGGACAGACAGGGTATGCATCCACCTGAGCTTGAGCTTTGCACCGAAGGGAAACGTTTGAGGTTCCTGGCGTCCAACTCTCAACATATCACGATGGTTTAGTTGTTTGTATTAACAATGCAGCGCAATAAAAACAAAGACTTAAGCTGAGGCTCACAGGATCAGCGCAGACTTCCAACTCAACTTTTAATACTGAAACAAGCCATATTTATCCACACGCATGCACACACCTAAGAAGAAGCATTGGAAATGATGGGTAATCTATATCAAGTGTGCGGGAAACATGGCATCCAAAACAGACCACAATATGATTATCAGCCCGCCCGCTCTCAGCACGTGGGTGTACATTGAGATGGCAAGCTAGGTTGCTCCGTTACACACGTGTAGATACTCAAATTCTTTTGTGGACAGGGCTATGGAAGGGGCGCTGACACAATCATCGCCTAGCCTGCTGATTTCCGCAGTCTCCACAATTTCCCTTGTTAACTGGTCACAATGATGCTGAATGACCTGACATTCGTGAAATTTTGTACAGCATTTCTCGGTGGCGCCCTTCAAATCTCGGCAGTGTATGCCTAGGTGCCCTCTTACACTTTTGTGGACGTTATTACTGTGTTCTCTGAGCCTTGTGTTCAGAGACCTGCCCGTCGGGCCCACATACTTTTTGCCGCATGCCAACGGAATCTCATAGACTACCGACGTTGTGCATGCGACAAACTATGTTTTGTGCTCGATGGAGCAATTGCGGGGTTCCTGTTTCGGGAGGTAGGTCTTTTTGCAAAGGGCCATCAGTTTGCGAGGGGCTGAAAAAATTACTTCCACATTAGTGGCATTCCCTTTTTTCTTTAGCCTATGTGCACCATCATGTATGTAGGGAATCACCGCGATTTTTCTCTTCGTTTTTTCAGAATTGCCATGGCCTCACCCTCGCTCTGGCGGCGGTTTTGTTTGAACACCATCAAAATTTGCTCCTCGAGAGACGTATCCAAGTGAACTGCGTTGCGAGAGCTGTGCAGGCGTGCTCCCTGTAATTGAATGCTATCTCGCATCCTGTGGGGGCATGATATTTTTAAGGCACTGAGCACGCACATCTTTACAATACCCCTTTTCACTAGTTTAGACTGACCAGATGAAAATGGAAGTTGCTTATTACTGCGTGGCTCATGCTGCCAACAAACGTGATCCTCTGAAAAGTTAAACCCCAGTTCCAGGAACCTGAAAGTGTTTTCCTCCGGCATTTCGTGCATCAACTTCAATGGGCGAAAACACCTCTCGAATACTCCTAACACTTCCGCAACGCTCTTGCCGCCGGAAACCCCCACGCCATCCATGAACACTAAAAAATCGTCGACGGAACTGAGAACTTTAAGTACACTCAACGGCTCCAATTCCCCGTCTACCTTGCGCCCTAGGGCACGTGTTCTCTCGTACTGTATTAAGATACACATCTTGCCTGAAGAATTCAAAGGATTATTTGGGGGCTTCGCTCCTTCACGAGGTCATGGGGCCATAATCTGCAAAATTATGGCAGCAGAGTAGAATAGACAGGCTAGATTTTACAAGGACGCTCTCCACGCACAAGTTCAGACCCAGGCCGGCCAACCACAGAGGCGGAAGAAAAAGTGGTGAGAACTATGCAACCTCACATATTTCTCTGTGGAATCCTTGGGGAGGCCAGCTCTCTCTCAGCTGAATGCGAATCGGCGACAACAAGGGCAGGAGGCGGGGAGCTTCGTCCGCACTTAGATGACTTTACACTGCCTGCGGTGGTGCGCCAAACCCTCAACTTGGGACCCAAGTTCGCAGTCGAACCGAGGTTGTCGCCGCCAGAACTTCTGTCGTTGGTGAGAAAAGTTTCGAAGCATTGTCCGGACACCTAATCAGAACGATGTGTTTCGGCGGGTATTGACGTGTTAAGGAAGGCTCAACCTAGGGCGAGTGGTCTACCACTAAAGCGTGTAGAACAATTCTTTAGGAAGAAAACCCGTGTTTGCTTCCTGCCGATAAGTAAGGAGGGTTCATGGTGTTCACGGCAGGCAGCTTCAGCAAGAAGGCCCTCGCGTCAGTCAACGGAGCTTTCACGCGTCACGATAACGTATCATTGAGCAACGGTAAATCGGAAGCAACAATTTGTGCATTAATTTGAACCTAACAGTCATAATCCAGGACATAGAAAAGAGTAACTCAAGCTCGCTGCAGTTGTTCTATGCGGCTAAAACGCAAAAACTCGGCTACCCACTCAGATGTAATTATTTCTAAACATGGCACGTGGCAAAAGTGTTTAGCCATGTATATTCAGAAATGATTATCACTATTAAGGGTAGGTGATCCGTTTTTGGTCCGAAATTCGGAAGACACAATTGCTTTGTTGTCTACTAACAGTAAACAGGGAGTCACGGTCTTCTCAATAGATATAAAGGACCAAAATTACTGTCTACCGCATGCAGAATTGATGACTTGTGTTGAAGCAGAAATTGACAACTATAGGGTGGTTCCTTTTAATGAAATAGGAGGAGCAGCAAGAGGGTTTCTCAACCTTCTGTCCACGTACTTGGTTTTTACATTCACGAAGTGGGAAAGGAAATTGTACCTACAAACGAACGGTGTGTGCATAGTTTCTACTATTGCCCGTGTTCTCAGTGATGTGTATTTCGCAAGCCTAGGGTGCAAGGTGGCCGGGGTATTGGAGCCGGTGAGTGTACTTAAAGTTCTCCATTACTCGACGAGTTTTTAGTGTTCATAGATGGCGTGGGGGTTTCCGGTTGCAAGAGCGTTGCAGAGGTGTTAGGAGTATTCGAGACTTGTTTTCACCCGTTTAAGTTGATGCACGAAATGCCGTAGGAAAACACTTTCAGGTTCCTGGACCTGAGGCTTAACTTTTCAGAGGATCACGTTTGTTGGCAGTATCAGCCACGCAGTAATAAGCCACTTCTCCCATTTTTATCTGGTCTCTCTAAGCAGGTGAAAAGGGGTATTGCAAACACGTTTTTGCTGAATGCCCTAAAAGATCATGCCACCACATGATGCCACATAGCATCCAATTACAGGGAGCATGCCTGCACAGCTATGGCTACCCAGTTCATGTGGTGACGTCTGTGGCTGAGCCAATTTTAAGGGTGTTCAAACAAAATTGCCGCCAGAGCGAGGGTGAGGCCACGGCCATTCAGAAGAAAGCAAAGAGAAAGGTCGCGGTGATTTCCTACATACATGATGTAGCCCATAGGCAAAAAAAATACAGAATGCCGCTGATGGGCAAGTAGTTTTTTGAGCCCCTCGCAAGCTGGTGGCCCTTCGCAAAAAGACCTACCTCCCGAAATAGGAACCCCGCGAGTGCTCGATCGAGCACAAAACGAAATATGTCGTATGCACAACGTCGGGAGTCTGTGAGATTCCGTTGTCATGCGGCAAAAAGTACGTAGGACAGACGGGTAGGTCTCTGAGCACAAGGCTCAGGGAACACAGTATTGACGTCCACAAAAGTGTGAGAGGGCACCTAGGCTTACACTGCCGAGATTGCAAGGGCACCACCGAGAAATACACTCCAAATTTGACGAATGCCAGGTCAATCAGCATCATTGTGACGAGTTGACAAGGGAAATTATATAGGCTGCGGAAATAAGCAGGCTAGGCGATGATTGTGTCAGCGCTCCTTTCATAGCCCTATCCACAAAGGAACTTGAGTATCTACACGTGTGTAACAGAGCAACCTAGCTTGTCATCTCAATGTACACACGCGTGCTGAGTGCGGGCGGGCTGATAATCATATTGTGGTTTGTTTTGAATGCACGTTTCCGGCACATTCGATATAGATTACCTATCGTGTCCAATGTTTCATCATACGTGTGTGCATACGTGTTTATAAATATGGCTTGTTTCTGTTATAAAAGTTCAGTTGCAAGTCAGCGCTCGTCCTGTGAGCCTCAGCTTAAGTACTTGTTTTGTATTGCGCTGCATTGTTAGGATGAATCACCATCTAGCCCAATAATACATTAATACACACTGCTTAATTGTTTGGTTGATCAGGGTAGGGGGTGTTGCAAATACATCACCCTAAATGCAGGTGGTGGCGCATTGTGTTGTTTTGCTTTCAAATTGTTGGCGTCTACTAGATAATCTGCATGCCACGGAAAGCCGTCTATCTCTCTCTAGTGAAGTAGGGGATTGTCTTTACCCTAAATACTTCCGGTCACGTTGTCATGATCTCAGAAGTCGCAAAAATGTAGTGCTTCATCTTATTTTGATTGTAAAGTTCATCACAGTTTGTTCCATGGGCCTCAAAAATTGGTTTTATATGCTCGCTAATGATTGTGTAGTTTAGAAGACTGCAGAAAACAAACGTAATTGTAAATTTCCGAAGCGTCCTTTGAGCAGAATAGCGCCCCCCTGTGCTAAACCGGGTATGAGAGCGACTGAGCCCGAGCCTTCGCGAACAATATACTTAGAGCCGTGTAAGTGTATTGCAAATACCGGCTGTATCAGTCAAGACAGAACGGGCGGAAAAGCCTTTATTGGTTGTAGCTTCGTGCTTTTACAGCTATGCCGAACTCAGTCACGTGTGGCTGTAATCGCTTGCATTGATAGCCATGGCCGGTTTGTACGAGCATCCGCAGCTTGCACGATACATCTTCTCTTGTTTTTCAAGGGTTAGTTGCATATATGAAATCCACTTGGTTAAAGTTTTGGTCGTAGCCAAGGCGTCTTGGTTGGCGAGGTGTTCGACCGGACCGTCTTTGCTCCAGCGGTGCCGGTTGAAGGACCGTTGACTGCGGCATCGGTGGCGGCTGTACGTCCGGGCCCTCCTCGCTGTCGGACTCGTCGCTTTCGACCGGAATCTGCTGAAACGGCTCGAGCGTAGGCATCAGGTGCTTGCAGTTGCTTCGGAGCACTTGGTTATCTTCGGTAACAACACGAGAGGACCTCGGCGCAGTCAGTCCTACCACTTTAGCTTTTCGGTTAAATGCCTTCTCATGAACCCTCACAACCTCCGCTTCCTTAAGGTCTGTCAGGTTCCTCTTACTGGGATCATGTTGCTTGCGCTTGGAAACCCGGCATCTGGGCTGCCGTCTGAAGTCTGGTAGTTGGGTGCGCAGTCTCCTACCTTGTAAAAGTTCACCCGGTGATCGACCATCTTCCAGCGGAGTCGAACAGTAACCAAGAAGGCCAAGCCAAAAGTCGTCATGGGTTTCCTGCGTTTTTTTCAGTATTCTTTTTACCACTTGGACACCTTTCTCCGCAAATCCGTTTGACTGCGGAAATCCAGGTCTCGACGTCACGTGCGTGAAATCGTACCTGGATGCGAAAAGAGCAAATTTATGAGAAGAAAACTCAGGGCCGTTGTCGCTGCATACTTCGACCGGAATCTCGTATCTCGCAAAGATGCAACTCAACGTGTCAATCACAGTGTTTGCTGTTGTGTCACTTAATCGTTCACCTTCTGGGAAATTGGAGACCGCATCAAACACGCAGAGATAAGAGTTCCCGCCGTGTTGGAAGATATCGACGCCGACTCTGTACCATGCGTAGTTCGGTATTGGTCGAAGAATATATGGCTCACTTTGCTGCTTGTACGCGAACTTGGGGCATACAGCGCATTTCTTCAACATTGTCTCGATATCGCCATTGAGCCCCGGCCAGAACACCAACAGTTGGGCCTTCGCTTTGCACTTGTTCATGCCCAAATGGCCCTCATGTATGCGTTGCAGCATTTCTGCTCGCATCGACTTAGGGACAACTACTTTGGTGCCCTTCAGCAAAATGCCTGGAATGGTCGGCAGTTCTGCAGCGAATGACTTCAAACTTTTGCACTACCGTAGCGTAGTCCTCCTTGCTTTCGCCCTCCACAAAAGTGAAGTTGTTAAATACCTCGAGGGCGTCGTTTCCAGCGGCACTCAGCAGCAGTGGAGTCTTCGTCGCCTCCGACCTTGGCTCTTTCGGGTCCGCTGTCCCCTGCACGAACAGCTCAAATCTTTGCAATGCAAGTTCTACCCAGTTCTTTGCAATGCAACCAGAAAGCAGCAGCTGATCCGGTGGCTTGATCAGTTCCATCCTTCAGTGACGCCCTTTCAAGCTAGGGCCCTAGCTGACTCAATCCCATTTCTGACACCATGTATCGGTCAAGACAGAAGCGGGGGAAAGGCCTTTATTGGTTGTAGCTTCGTGCTTTTATAGCTATGCCGAACACAGTCACGTGTGGCTGTAATCGCTTGCCTTGATAGCCACGGCCGGTTTGTACGAGCATGCGCAGCTTGCACGATACACCAGCCTTTAGGCACAGCGAGAAAATAAATCAGCCGGTGGATTTTACTAAAGATGTGTGGTTAACCAGCGTTGTAGAAACCAAGAAACCTAAGCTGCGAGTGTGTTTATATTTTGAAGAAAAAAATTCAGAGGAGGTTTCAGAGAAGAATAGACACCTATGTAGGCGTTTGCTGGGAGTTCTTTGCCTGATACGTTTACCTGATAAGGAGACGCCAGGTACGTTTAAAACATAAAAATAACACGGTATTATAAAGTTTGTTTTGGGGAATTGAGATTGCATACTTACTATCACGAAGGAATAAAGTAACCAGAAAATTACATCTTGACAATATATACCCTAAGTTTGCAAGTGTTTGTTATATCTGCAAGTCTGACGCTAGAATTAGAAGCATGTCCTACACCAAACTGCATCTCAGAAATGAAGCCGGTCAAAATGAAGCAGTAGGCAATTTTTTAAAACGCCTTGCACAACAATACATTTACAACGATATGAGGTTCGAAAAATCTTCCGCCTCGGGTTGTGTACGGTTTTCGCTATAACGACTTTTACCGCGCTTTCTCTACTCGACTACGTAGTTTTCTATGTCTCAACAGTAAACTGTTTGCCCCCTTCTGCTATAGTGCCTGGAAAGGTGAAAATATATGTAACAAATAAGTGTACGTTGATGTAACGTCCATAACCTGACGGTTATATTTAGAAGTCATTCCTTCGTTTCAATCAATCAATGAATCAATCAATCAAATATTTTATTGTACTGTACCTAAATGCATCTGCATGAAAATATACAGGCGGGACCCCAAAACCCAAGAATGGGTTGTAAAAGGGGTCCCTACAATAAATAAGATGATCGCAGTCTGATAGAGCATTTTTTAAACAAAATACATTCTCCTGGTTTGGACAGCCGCTTCAAAGGCTTGCAATGAAATCAGGTATATAGCACGAAAAATATAAGATCATAAAACAGGAGAACGGTCATTGGCCAATGGAAAAAAAGAAAATAAATAGAAGATTTTTGGGGAAAAAAAGAAAGAAAAAAAGGAAGAAAGATCATATTGTGAAAACAAAGCTAAAAGCTCTTGCAAAAAACAAAACTCTGGTTATATAAACCCAACTACTGTACTTCAGTCAAATAACATAAGCAATTGCGCTTTTAGTAGTTTTTTATACTTATAGAAGGATGGGGTGGAGGTGATGCTGTGTGGGAGTTTGTTCCATAAGTGTGGAGCCATATACGAAAAGGAAAATAATCCATAGTTAGTTCTAATCGCGGGTATTGCTAATGTGGTTGAGCCTGTGGTTCGAAGGGAATATGCAGTGGTGCGGTGAGTAATTCTAATTGAAGGACAGCTTATGATACTGTGAATTATCATATAAAGAACAACAGGGCATGAAATCTAATACAGGTGTGTAAGGGCATTATATTGAGCATTTCATATGCAAATTTAACTGATTCTTGTCTATGCGTGAATAGTATTGCGCGGAGAGCTTTGTTTTGGGCGGTTACAATAGGCACAGGAGTGGTGTGATATGTTAATCCATAGACACTGACTGTGTATGTAATGGGGGAATGTAGTAAGCTGTGGTACAGTATAATCATAGTTTTAAGAGGTAAAACAAGACGTAGTTTACAGAGCATTGGAATTTTTTTCTAAATCTTGCAAGCAATTTTTTCAACTTGCTTGTGCCATAAAATTTGATTGTTTAAATATACGCCTAAGAACTTTGTGTGTTTCACATTTTCTAGAGTAACAATGTCAAGCTGTACGACCGCATTATTGGTTAAAGGGGTGTTTTTTGCTCAAAAGACAATATAGTTACTCTTTGTTACATTCGGAACAATCTGGTTGCGCTTTAACCATTGGGACAATTTTGATAGGACTGCGTTAGCTTTTTTATAGAGGTCTGTTTCGTTTCTGGCTGTCAGGAATACGTAAGTGTCATCTGCATATAAAACACATTGTTCTGCCAAATATGCAGGCAGATCATTGATGTAACACAGGAAAAGAAAAGGCCCTAGAATTGACCCCTGTGGCGCGCCATTATGTGTGGTTAGTCTTTGTGATGAGTCATCGTTGGCGATGACATATTGCTCGTGGTTTAACAGATATCTTTTGATAACTTCGAGATGTGTTCCACGTATACCGTATTTTTCTAATTTCGTTAATAATGCTTTCTGGTTTATCACGTCAAACGCTTTCGCTAATTCTATGAACCCGCCAATTGTAAGTACCTTGTTTTCAATACTTTGCTTGGCTTTTTCAACTATGTTAAGTAGAGACAGCTCTGTCGACTTTCTTTTCAAGTAACCGTACTGCTCTTCGCATATATTCCGCTTGATATAGAGAAGTTATCTAAACGAGACAGCATCGCTTTCTCGGCAACTTTCGATAGTGGTGATAAGATTGATATCGGTAGATAGTTTGCTGGATTTGTTCGGATTCCCAGTTTAAATATTTTCACAATTTTGTTATTTTAATCCTTGTTGGAAATTTACCCGTTTTACTTCCCCTAACCAGTGAATTGTGTGCGCGTCTCTTTGTGGAGGTCGCGAGGATATTACATATAATCAGTGAAGTGATCTGCCGCTCCGGGGTACTGCCTAAGATTTTCTTCCGCATATCCCGCATCGCTAGAACCGCCCCCCCAGGTTCCACGTGGTGAATGATATGAATTCCTTAAGTATTTCGATGCTTAATAATGCAAACGCTCTAGTTTCAAAACAAGTCTGAAATTTTAGCTTTTATTGCAATATTTTTTGCGGGAGCAATATACGTCCGAATAGTTTCCTCGTATAACATACCTTACTGCTGTGCTGTTTATCTTTTCAAAGCCATACTTTGTAGCAAGAGCGCTTGTCGTCAAATCTCCAATGCCAAAAATCACAGGTATTGGGTCATTCTTAAGTAGGTATCCAAGGTCACCAAGCAAAAATACGTCTGCTTTAAATATACACGTCTGAAAAGAAGAAACTTTATCAAATATATTATGAAAGCTTACAACTATAACTACCTTTCCCTTAGGAAGTTATTTGTATGAGAAAAATCACATAAGGCAAAAAGATAAAGTTGCTGTCATGCAGAGAACATTTTTATCGGGAAATAAATACATCCTGTAGTTCTCTAATCATTGTGATATAATATTTTATTGTGATATAATATCTTTTGTGATATAATATTTTATTGTTTCAAATGTAATTTAGTGTGTAAGTCTTATCTCTTTGTGTAGTTTTCTAGAGTGCAGCTAGTTGCAATTATATTTTAGTTGTAGGTTGAGTTCGGTGCACGGTCCTGGTTTTATGTCCGCTTTACTGGTAAATACAGCAGCAGCAGCAGCAGCAGCCATGCGATCTGCTGACTGAGTCCCGATAATCCAGAATAGCTTGGAATTCAGCAGCTGGTACCTCAAAATTTAACGCGAATGCTGACATAATGGCTTTGTGCAGTACGTTAGTAACAAGGTTTCTTCAAGAATTGGTGAATGATACTTCACGTACAACACCCAAGATAAAAATGATAGATTTGGAAGTTTTATCTTCAGAAAACCCAAACTGCATAAGCTGCTGTCGCAAAAATGCTGCTTTTGAAGTTCAGGGTCTCAAAAGCAATTAAAATAAAACAGTGCAAAGCACACGACCAACTAAGGGTAGCTTCTGATTCATTTGCTGATTTCTCTGCACACCTGCACAGATGTCGCAGAAAAAAGTAGCGATGAAGAATGGCAGATCTCGCAACTTGCTTTTAATGAATTTCTTAAACGGTGAGATGCAAGGCACAGAGCTGTGCTAGAAAAACACGCAAAAGTTCTGCAAAAGATATCTTATAGAAGTTTAAATACCACAGTTAGAAAACACAAACTCTCGCACTCTCCGTGCGAAGGAAGCAGAAAATAAAACGGGAAGTGGACAAAGAGTAAATTTCAATGCGCTGACGTAATAAAACAAAATAAGGTGGGTGGCCTTTTGTTAGTCCAGAAAGCCGCGAACGACCGCTGATGCTTTAGCGCGGAGGATCCGCTGATCCAGAGCCTCAATCTGAGAGCTGGTGAGCCCCCTAAACCGCCCTATTTCAACTGTTCCAGGGTTTAAAACGGAAGACGGTTTCGGTCGTCGGCGCATGCCCATACGACATGGTAAGTCGTATCGGGAGTATGCTAAGTTGCGAAGTTCTAAGGGTAAGCAGTGAGGGATATATGATGGAGGATCCAGGTGTGTTAACAAGTTTGCGTCTGTAGTCTGCGCCGTAGTCGGGCGTATGAAGTATTCAGGGAGCGGTGAGGGTGCAGGAAATGGCTGTGGCTCTGACATTGGTGGTGCAATACATCGGGGTGGCGACTTGGCATAACAAAGCTAGAGAGGGATGCTGCCAAACCGACTGCCCCCGATGAAAATTCCCGGAACATGATATCGCAGCAGGCGGCGTGAGCCACCTCATTTCCTAGGAGTGAGGCATCATATAGGGTTCAAGCAATATAAATGTAGTGCACCGCTCACGTTGGCTGGAGAAGATTCATGGTGTGAGATAAAATGCATCCAGTGAGATTGTTCCGGCAGGGTTCTTGAGGGTTTATAAGGCTGGTAGCATACCCGGAAGGGGTGGTGGTCGCGGCGAGGGTATCTATCTTCAGCAGTAGTATTGTTGGTTTAGGCGATATTGGCGTATGTTAGAATGGAGCCTTGGAAATTAAGGGCACCCATTGCATGGGCTCTTGTGGGCAACTAGCTGGCGTAGTACGTGTATCGTGTGTCGGGGTTCTTAGAGTATAGTTTCAGTAGCAGATGAACACGCGCTTGCCTTGCACCCATCTTGCAAGTAGGTTGCAGTGGCGCGGAATATGTGAGACTGATGTGCGTGCGGCTTTTGGGGAACTTGCGTTGTTGTAAATTAAATGAAGTAGGAACGGAACTATCAAGCTGCCTTAAAATGGCGTCGAACGTGTGGGCGAGGGAGTGGCGAGGGATCTGGCCAGCTTGCTGGGCTCTTTGAAGATGAAGCATTGAAGTGTGCAGGCCGAGTTAGAGGGGTGCCTTGTCGAAGTGAAGGGCAGGAGTGCAGGGGCAATTTTGCATCTTTTTAGAATTAGTCCATTATTTTGGGGTGTTTCGTATATAATGCAACCGTGGATGAATTTACAGCGACGGCAGTGCAACAACGCATCCTTCCAGGCCTTACGCACGACTGTGTCTAGTGCAGGTTAGCACAATTGAAATGATTCATTTGCGTTTGCTTGGTCGTGTCACAGGTGGTGATGCCATATTGTTTGCTTTTCTCTTGCTGCCGCCTATTTTGCTGCGGATACATGCACCGCATTGCCGAATTCTGCTGCGTGTCTACTTTTGCTTTCCTGACAGATTGGTTGCTGCTATCTTCATCAAGTTAATCAAAGCAGAAGTGTTTGAACAATTGAACGCAAGTTTGTTCAACGCATTTCAAATTTCCCACCTTCACAGTGCTAGCGCGTTCCTTGCTTGAAATAGCGACAGCGTAATGTTTGTCGTTTTTTTGTGCTTGCTTTTTATATCACACCTGCCGACGCATCAAAGCGCCTATGATGCGTAGCTTGGAACACGTGCTTTTCTCGCATAGCCACATTTTCCGCTTACTGTCGTAAAATCATGCCTAGGAGCGTTGTGCATTCAATAAATGCAGGGGCTGCCAGATGTATCACAAGCGCCACCGGTTCGTGAGTATCAAGCTTGTACGACTCTTTAAACCGCTCGCTTTCCGGGGCTTGTATGGGACGCCGCTCACGACGGCTACGTCGTGCGGCTCTACTTGGGTCCGTAATCTCGCGGCGCCGCCTGATTCCAAATGTCGCTTGACATCGAAGAGCGTTACACCGAGCTGCTACAACAAGGCGAGCGCCTAAAGTGCACTGCACTCAAAATGAACACACCTTGAAGATCTAGATTACAATGGGAATAATATACCTATCTTTATAGATAGGGATAACATTCCCACAACAAACGTATGTTATTATAATTAGTATTAGCTCAAATATTAAGTATTCAAATTAAGGTTTTTCGTAATAGAAAAACATGCAGTTTAGTCATTGTTATCAGGAGTTAGCAAACTTTGAAATAATATTGAAGAAAAATAAACGATTTGTTCGTTGATGTAGCATGTCTGCACAGAAGCAGCGAATTTCAGTGTGTGGTAAAGCGCATTAAGTTGGATTAAAATCATGCGTGGATATAAATTGATTGATTGTAGGGTTTAACGCGCCGACGCAACGCAGGCCATGAGGCGCGCCGTAGTGGAGGGCTCCGGATTATTTTGGCCACACGGGGATCTCTAACCTGCGCCGAAATCTCGTACACACGGACGGTTTTGCTTTTAGCCTCAATCAGAAAATCGGCCGTCGCGGCCGGTAACCCGCAACTTCGTTCTCAGCAACGCAACGCCTTAGCCACTGAGCCACAGCGGCGGGTGCGTGGATATAAATGATCGAAAGGAAGGTATACTGCGCCGGTATACTGCCCTGGTTGAGTTTCCGCTTGACTATGGCAGTGCCATTGCCATGTGTGGGTCGGAGACAAAAACAGCATTTAGGATGCTTGACCCAGTGCTGCACTTTTCACTCCGCCTTTCTTCGGGTGCTTTCTGCACTAGCGCAATCCAAAGCTTGTATGTTGAATGTAACATGTGGTGCATAGAGGATCAACAAACGTACATGGATTTACTCTATCCTTTTAAGATTTCATGGATTAAAAACCGTCCTTTAAAACCAGTCCTTAGTGATACATGCACATCATGCTGTTTTTATATCGCCAGATCATTTATTTGCCTTTCTCACTGAAAGTGAGAGCGGAAGCTCTGGGTCTCAATATGCCCTTCTTAGACGTGTACATCTCATATTTTAGTGACGTCTTATCACCATGGCAAATTTAGCCAGTACCCTCTGACTTATCTTTCATGTAAATTGATGAAATAGTGTCCCAAGAACTGAGATTTTGCAGCAGTTCTTGTCCCTGCAAGTTAAGCATAACTATGCAGAATTTTCAAGTGATGCGTCCAAAGCCTCCCTTATGATGTCTTGTTCTGGTCATAGTTTGAACTTTAATGCGTGCAGAACCATGGAAGTACACACCACAACTTTCTCAGCAGACAAAGATAAAATTTCACTCATTGCACAACCTATTCTTCGAACTAAAGTTTCTGAGTCCATCCCCTGTATAATTTCTGAGCATAGTTCATGCACTCTCATCCTACAAGCCTTGCAGAAATGACGTAGTCAATGATGTTATTAAGGCCATAATGTCTGTGTATGCTGCAAACTTCAACTGGTCTTTTTTCTGCGTTCCGGGCCAGGCTCGGAACGCTGGCAACGAGTTCGGTGACGAAAGGGCTGCTGCTGCTGCTGCTACTTGTAGGAACGCAGTGGACATAACAACTCTACCACACACAGTCCTTAGGGCAAACATCAGACATCTCCGTCACAAACGGCAAGCAGAGTATAGTGAACACATAGAGAACCAAATACAGGTAATAAAACCACCCGTGGGACGATACACAACTGACTCACGCAATAAACGCATCAAAGAGGCCTTACCAAGGTTAGGGTTAGGAAACATACATGTAACAAACTCCCACCTGCTCACTAAATCACCAAGAACTATATCAAGCAGGTGTGGAGAGGGCCTATCCGTAATGCATATACCCATTTATTCAAGGTACGTGAGACAACATGACGCAAACACTTCCCGCAACCATACAGACAACCCATCCAACTACACCCAACATTTTCGCCTATCTGACGGTAGCAGGTTTTCTGTAAAACGCGTTTTTAAATATTAAGCGGGCATAAAATAATTATATTTACTTCATACCACGCATTATAACAACCTTCCTCTCAACACAACTAATCCTTATTGTGTTCCACCGAATTCAAGTTTGTTCTTGCTAAGCGATTTTTATGTTTTCGTATTATTCCCTCATACCTAACCACTGTTTTGGCGCTCTTTTCCCCAGTTCGCCTTGCGCCAATATCCAACCGTCCTCATCATCACAATTATTCGATGGAAGCGTGAAATAGGGAAATACCAGGGTAGACTGTGTCCAGGACAAGTGCAGCAAAGGATTCGGCGGTCGGTCAATAGGAGAGGCCTTCGTCCTGCAGTGGACCTGGGTAGGCTGACGATGCTGATGATGAGCACTGAAGGATACATCAGCTTACTTTTGTACATGTTTAGAATTGTGTTTTTACATTACCTGTGCTAGCAGTTGTCATCGTCATATGCATTGAAAGCGTCGTGTTATTCATGCCAAGCGTTGCATGCGGGATAGGACTTGATAACAGTGGTTGAGTTGTTTTGTAAAGCCACTGCGAGAGCCGGGGACTCGGCAGTGACGGCTAGCCATGCGCTCACGAGCGGTTCGCATTTTGCCGCCCCTCGGGGTTGTTGACAGCTCTAGCCGCGAAGCTGTTTAGCAAATCGTAATTTTTCGTGTCGGCTGTTAAAAGTGCAAAGAAAATACCATGCATACACACTTCACGGAGATTAGCTAAGAAGGCCCAAGAGGCAGTGACAATGGTAAGTTAAGGTGTGAAGCGAACGTGAGGTCTACGTCATTCATGTTCCTTGAATAATTTACCAAATCTTGCTATGTAAGATTTTTTGTAGACAGTAGCCGACTGCTGACACTTTCCCGCAATACATCTAACGAATGAAATTTGTGGTTGGGTTTTACATTTACGTCACAACCGTTGCCACTTCTTTTATACGGATGATGCGTGCTTTCCCTACACGATCCTATTCGAAATCGCTTAGTTGCAGTTCAGCGGCTTCGGTTTAGTGATACGGGCGCTGATCAGAAGCATAAAATATAGCGGCTGAATTATTGGTGTAATGCTAACACCCACAACATTCACCACCGTCAGTCGAGATGTTTTCAGTTACTTTTTTCTGGGCATTGTTCTTATGCTCGAGTATTCTGGAGTTGACACATTCACCCGCTAGTCTTACATATACTTTTCCACTGCTCAACCACGAACCAAAGTTGGCAGTAGAACCTGTGGTTTCTGGATCTCAGCTACTACTGCTTGTGCAAACAGTGGCTAGAGTGAAACCTGAAAAAAAGCGAAAATGTCTAACTCCGAAGGCGGTTACATGTCGTATTAAAAACCTGTGCGTCAGCGGTTGCGTGCTAAACGCGTCGGGATGTATAAAGAACACCTTGACCTCTGCGTTGTTCCGTACTACACAGATGGTTGGCGCGGGTTTTTGTTGCATGATTGGTTCTTTTTTTGGCAAAAATCTACAGCTGATGTAAGGATCACGCGAGCTGATGTATCGCTAGATTCCGTGAATTAAAACTAGGAATCTTTGTACAGAACTGATCTCATCTGGTTGTGCAAACAAATTTAAAAGTGCACCAAGACAAGTTTTTTGCTGTGAAGGCACATGAGAAGGCAATGCCTTTTCGTGTGCATCCCAAACAGTATAAAAACACGAGGACTAAGCGTGAAGGAAGCACAGACAAGCGCTCGAAAAAAACTTTGCCTATTTATTGCGGCTTGCGAATAAATACATTTGTCACCCACAAAACAGAACAAAAAAACAGAGAATTACAAAAACATAAGATAGACACAATCACACCGTCTCTTTTCTATACTTACAAGATCACTTTCTCTTGTAGCCTATCTATTTCCTGTTAAAGCCCCCGACGGCTTTCCGGCGAACCTAATCCTTTAGAGCATTCTTTAGCGCTTCGTATATCTTCCGCGTTCTGGCATCCCTGTACTTCTTCGTGATGGCGCAGTCTTGTAGAGGAAGCACGCAACCGCACAGTGCGCAATGAACCGCGAGGTTACTTCCCGTGCCTGTCTTTAGTGTATTTCACTGCAGCCGCTCCTTCACTAATCTTCCGGCTTTCCAAACGTACGCGAGACCGCAACACAGTGAAACACCGTATACTGTACAACTTCCTTGGTGCACTCCGCAAAGCATGTGGGATGATTATTGGAACACGTTTTTTTTTATTCTGCGACTGGGCATTTACTTGCCGGCACAAGCTACTAAACGTTCTTTTGCTGAAAACACAAAATTTACACCACCAATGTTTCCCAATTTCTTGAGGCTGTGGGGTACGCCGTCAACAAATGATCTGACCGCTGCTTTCTTCTTGTTTAGCTATCGCTCGTTAGACTTTTCTGTCCTTCTCCTATGATATTGGCGAGGAGCCTTTCGGCAACCACATTCAAGAATTTCTTCGGGAAGCCTGACGCACTATAACTCCTCTCCTGGCCAGGAAAGCTTGTCGAAACTTGGTGTGGATAGGAACGACGCAACGCACTCTTTAGTGTAGTCGTCGTGCAATTCCTCTTCTCCAGTCGCCATGATATTCGTGATCTCCAGCGCACGTGGTATAGTGAGAAAAGGATAATCACATCCAAACCATAAGGCGCCCTTCTTCATGGAGATCTTTCGTGAGGGTGACCTTATCCAACCTAGAAGAAAATATCCCAAATATCCGCTCCCCTTCTGGCATGTGGTCGCCGCCATGTTTCTAGAAAACTTTTAAACCATTTATGAAGAGGAACACTGAAGACGTCTGATTCTCCCAGGGCCTATTCCAGTGTCCTATTAAGGTGGACCGGCCGGAGGTTGCTGAGCGCAGGCGCCAGGCACGATCCGATGTACGCCACATGCTTCTGAATGAACACTTGGCCATCAACAGTCACGATTTTGCTCTGCAAGTAAAAGGACAGCATGTTGAAGAAGTCGTTCGCGCTGATGCCGACAGTGCGAACCAAATTAGGTTCCAATTTTTAGAACCCAATGGCTCCGCCCTCGCCAATTCAATCCTTGACCACATAGAGAAGCAGCGCTTGCGGCTATGATAATAAAGCTTCTTTACGTACAACGAAAAGACGCTTAGACATTCCCGGTATACCTGTTCCAAAAAATTTGATACAGCCGGCCCTTTCTTGAAAAGGAAGGGGTCGTTCTTTGGAAGCAGGGACAGGCCTATTTGCAAGTACCTGCCCACCTCCAGTTCCCACGATCGCTTTGCTAATGCAATGACCCTAAGAGGACCGTTATATTTATTGGTCTTTACCGATCAGAATTCAGACACGCCCAGTTCACTTGCCGACTGACTGACTTCGCTAGTTCTCATCGCTAGTTTTCTTCGCGTGCTCATTCCCATCAAGGACTCCTTTCTTGTAAAAAGAATGGGGTGCATTTTTTGTTACTACACTCACTACAGTGGGTTGGCAAGTGTGCCCCCTTTGCGTTTGTTAGCGAAAGATAATGTTCCCATTATCTTTCGCTAACAAACGCAAAGGGGGCACACTTGCCAACCCACTGTAGTAAGTGTAGTAACAAAAAATGCACCCCATTGTTTCAGGAGATTAAGATTGTAGGCAGAAGCCGTGATAAGACAGCGCGAGAATTAATGGAGGCTTATCACATCAGAATAATGGGTGACAAGTGTGTTAGCGACACTTCGGTATGTTTGCGTGGCAAAGAGCAAGCGTTTTTAGATCTTTGAAAGACGTGATAATGGGCTCCGTCGACTCTTATACTTCCATGCTTTCTGCAAAGTAAACACAGTTGTAAGTGAGCACTAGTTCCGTCTGGTCTTTCTGTGTCTTTGTCGAATTATGGCGCTCAAATTTCCACTTGAAAATCTGAGCTTGTATGACCAATAAGCGCAAGCAAACGCTTTTTTGAGAATTTCAAGAGAACCACAGCATTTGTAAAAAACCTAAACTGGTGGATATGTATTCCATAAAACTTCGAAAGGAATGTACAACAAACAAAAATACCCTTCTTTAAACTGAAGTATAAGCATTTCAAGCGATGCAAAACAGGTCTTTATTATAATCAAGACTTTTACAATTAACTGTGCCACTTTATTGTTAGTATGAAAGTTTTTCGTTCATTAAGACACCTAAATAGTTTAATGGACAAATAGCTAGAAATTACACGTTTAAATTGTGTGTCTGTTTCAGAAGGGCTTGAGTGGGAAACTAACAAATACAGTTGTGCAAACTGATAGATATTGGCGTGTAGATTTTGGAACTACCAAAAAGAGGAGCAGCACTGGCAAGGCGAAAAATTTCTGAAAGTGCTTGATGGGTTTGCCTTAGAGAGAAATATATTGCACATCTCCGCTTGTATACATTTTTCAGGCATGTTCAAAGGTAACATCATTAGTACGAACCATCATAAATTGATAAACTTATACTCACCTTGGTTTGTTTACAAATGTTCCTCCAAAGGACGTCATGTTTCGGTTGACTCTTGTACCAACACCTTGGGCTTCTTGTTATATTGTTTTCTTGGTTAAAGTTCAGTGTAACGTATGTCGGAATCCAATTGGGATTGTGAATTAGAGGCACCTTAAACGTACCTGTTATATTCCGGCTTAGATTCCTAATTTCATCCAATATCCACGTAAATATCTTGTCACAGTGATAACGGTAGAAATCACCGCGCTTTTCATAAGCGATGACGGGTGAATCACACTTCATAGAAGATACTTTGATGCAGAGCGGTTCCCTGCAGTAAAATATAATCAGGTCTTCTGACTCTTCACTTTAATTGTAGTTTCTGAATTCGCAGTGCGAACAATTTACCCTATAGTTAGCGTAGTTGCATTAGCTTATAAGAATAGTGCTTATAATATATGACCCGCGGCGTGTTTGACCAAGCCAAGCCTCTGGACTGGGCCGGTTCTGTATATGTGTAGGCCAACAACTCCAAACAAAACCTACCACTTACACATAACCGGGTTTTTCTTAAGATTGCCAACCACACTACAAAAACAACACTGCATTGTACACGTAGCCCCTATTGCAATCAACAAGCTGAATCTGCCCGGCCCACCATATCGGGCGGTAGTTGACGCACCTACAACAGCGACCCCGCGCAACGCGCGCAGACGTAAAAGACAGTGCAGAAGGGCCGTTATAGTTGAAGCCACTTAGCCTAACCGGACGCCGTAGGCAGTTCGCTGCCAATTACGCGAACTGCAGGTCAGGTGGCCTTAAAATGGGCCAGCTGTTAAAGCGCAAAAGCCGTTCAACTAGAATGAAAAGGTTGCTGGCAAACGAACATTACACCAAACACCAAATTCGATGAACTGCCGAATGAGCTGGCAATAACGCAATCATGACATGCGGAAGTCAATTCTTCGCATGTGTAATTGGATGGTAAGAACAACGAATCGAGCAACAAATACCAGGAATGGCAACATGCATGACGTATCTACGTTTAGTGATGTCGATTGTCACTTGCTGAGAGCCCGGCCATCCGAGCAAGCTATCCTGTCCCCGATGAATAGGCGAGCGACACGCGAGGATATATACGAACGCTAAGGCGTGCTTCCGCAGATGCACGTGTAGAGCATGGGGGTTAGATTCGCTCAACGCTGAGAGCACGTCAGTCATCTTGTCTAAAGCTTGATGTGGAGTCTCCGCAACTGGGCCGCTGCAACAACTTCCACGTGCTTTGCCCAAAAATTGCCTTTCACTGCTCTTTGCATGAACACCCATGATTTCTTGTTGAAGCAGCAAACATGACCCAAGCTTCGTTAATTGACTGTGGTAATACATTAGATTTTTACATCACGTATTTGTCTTTTCACGTTGTGATGCCAGAGCCAATGCCAGAGCAATATCAGAGGCGGAAAGTGATGAGCTGGAGTTGGCTAGGCGGCGCTCGTGTAGGTGGCTTGTACCGCTGATATTGTGGGAAACTCGAAACGTAGCGCTCAGTTCCCTGACTGATTTCCGGCCTGCAGACGCGTTGGCGGATGCGATGAAGTGTGCAAGCGAGTTCGCGTGTGCGGACGTGGCGTCATCGTGCATGGTGTTGAGAACTCAGACAGCGAAATCTGGGGAACAACAGGTAGCAGTCGCGAGCCTGTGGGCGAGTTGTTCTTGTAGAGAAGGATGGGCCCTGTGCCGAGCAGTCACGCGCACATCAAACCGCGTTTGGAGGGTATGTCTTCCTTGTTCGCTCTTTAACTTACTGAAGTAAGGACACTGTTCTTACGGCGGCAAGATCGTCCTCAAGGTTGTCAGAATCGTCATCTCTCGTTTTGATGAACAGTTGTCAAGACAATCTGCGTCGGCATGCTTGCGGCAGCTCTTGTAGGTGACCGTGTAGGTGACTTGGAGTCGAAAGGCCCAATGTCCAAGCCGGCAGAAAGGATCGCAAAGTTGCACAAGCCAGCGCAGGGAGTGAGGGTAAGAGGCGACGGTGAAACTGTGTCTGCGGAGAGAAGATCTTAAGCCTTGCTTGGAAAACTCACGGCAAACACTCTTGTTTTCTCAAGGCGCAGACACATTAAAATATGCTAGGTAAACGACTGGCATAAACAGTGACTTATTGGCGGCCATCACGAAGATGAACAAGCATTGCTCTAGTTCCCAATCTGCTTGCATCCGTGTGGAGTCAAAATGACAAAGGACTGGCCCTACAGTAAGCAAACACTTTATTTGGCAAAAAGCTTCGTCACGTTCAGGAGTACAGGTAATGCTAAATAGTAGTAGTAGCGGAGTAAAGGAGGCGCGACGTCGAGAATTCATGGCACAAGCGGTGAAATTATTAACCAAGGCCAAAAAAACTTTTTACTTCTTTCACAGACTGCGGTTGTGTGAAACAGGCTGCAGCTCTTGCCTTTTAGGGTCCCATCGGATGAAATCCTTGTTAACATGAATTCCTTGTACAAGAACCAGGCGCGGGTCAAAACGACCTTACTTTGAATTCAATACGCAACCCGCGTTCTGGCTAAAGTTAGGCACAACAGTTAACCATGGGAGGTGCTCGGCAAATGCGCGCCAATATGATAAAGCGTTCCATTACATTAAGCATACCTTCCACTGCAGTCCCCTGAAAACGGTGGCCACAAATCGCTCGAAAGTGCTAGACGCATTACATAAGCCGAATGGCCTAATAATAAAGTCGTATAGTCTTTCTGGGGCCAAAGAGTGGTCTTCGCCTTGTCTGAAGGATGCATCGGTATGTGCTAGTATTTACATCTCAAGTCCACAGAAGAAAAGGTGGAAGACGAACGGGGGTAATTAACAGCGTCGTCAATCCATGTGAAAGAATACATATTCTTTTAGAGAACTGCATTCAGGTGGTGTAAGTCGACGCAGAAGCGTCGAAAGGAATTCTTTTTTCACGAGAATAGCGCCGGCTGCCCATGGACTAGAGAACTCCTAAATCATGCAATGCTTCAACATTCCGCCTACTTGCTCACTGATTACTTTACACTCTGATGGGTACTTTTGATATTCTTTCTGGCGAATAGGTGCTGCCGAGGACGTATGTAGGTGTGGTGCGACTGAGATGCTCGAATTGACCGCGTGGACTGGGTCAAAGAGAAGTCGAACACGCAGGTGTACCGGGAAAAGATGTTGGCGAGAGCGCGGCATTTGTCAGAGTGAAGCAAGTTATCTCTCATCTCAAGGGCCTTGCTTCGGAAGGAGCAGAAGTCGGAGGAGAAATTTGGGCATCTGTCAGGACAGCAATTGGTGTTGAGGCATATTCATCGAAGGAGGTGTTTGTTGAGCTCTGGAAAGCAAAGCGGCTCTGTTCGAAGTGTTTTCCCCCCACAGCTTGACATGGCCCCTAGCAACTGGGAAAACACGCCGTGGAAAAAAGAAGTTCTTTCCATAGCTGTTCCGGACTGGTTCTGCGAAAGCGTCTAACGGTTGCGAGAGAATAACAGTCACAGGAACCACAATAAATGTTCCTTAGAGCACAGACATTTCGCTGTCTTCTGAGACAAAATACGAAGAGGTATACGTCAACGAGTCATCGCTGAGGGGTGCTGCAAGAGGGTCCGGCATTTTTTGTATTTCTGCAATCAACCATACCGCCATTAAATTTCAGAAAATTTATCCCAAATATGACGTCGTGCGAGGACCGACGGACGATGGTATATTCGGTCCTGAATACTTTCCCACTAAAATACACACCTGCTGAGCAGGTTCCTGCTGGTCGCAACACTTAAAAACCAACTCTACAAAACGTGACCGGTTGATCACAATCAAACACCCCTTCCCCTCTCCAGCCCGGCCAAACTGGTAAACGCATGACCTAAACAGAACATCCAAGGTCCACTAAAGCGCTCGTGCGTACCATATCAATATATTCGTCCAACTTGATTTTTTACAAAATTACTGGATGAGGTATGTTTGAAGAAGGCTGTCCGGTGAATATCATCGGCCGCCGCTACAATTTTCCCTGAGCGTGGGCACGGCGTTGTAGAGTTTGAGAATGACAGTTGCGCTGAGCCGAGCGCGTGAGACCTCTATGGGAGGCCGGAGAGTTGTTACGCGCAGAAGGTGGCTTGATTGCCTCCCGCATATGCGCAACTGTTGCCGCCAAAAAGGTCACCGCCGATATCACGGCTACCTGTTGAGGGTGAAAACGACGGTCTTCCTTCCAATCGTAGTGACTTAAGCCATTCCGGGAGATGTGTAGAACCGAGCCGTAGTGGTAGCAACCCGAAGCCATTTGCCGATATTTAAAGTGAATGGCACTGCTTTCCGCAGTACAAGTTTGTTTAAAAGCTTCCTTGACACGTGTGTGGATGTCTACTGTATGATCTATGGAGTAAAAACCCGCGATCTCAAATAGAAGCATAGCAATACCAGCCTCCTGCAAACCTAAAATAGCCAGTTTATTTTATTTATATTTTAGGTTTTTTAAAAACTGGCTGTGAGGATCACATTTTTTTGTTCTTAAGCACACGTCATAACTTCTTTTCAGTACTTTCAAATAAACGTTGCTATTCCTGGAGGATGATAAAAACTAAAAAGTCAGCTTCTTTGTACAATATATACTCAAACCTTTGTGTCCGGATGAGATCATCATCAATAGCCTACTTAAGCTCAATGCAGGGCAAAGGCCTCTCTCATTCGCATCCAAGAATGTCTGGACTGCGCCGCTGGAGTCCACTGCTTGACACCGAACTTCTGTATTTCAGTCCTCCATCGTGGTATTAGCCTCCCCCTTCTTCTAGACATAGCTCTTGGTATCCACTCTACTCACCTAATTATGCACCGGTTCTCGGTTCGTCTCACTGCGTAAACTGCTCAAGCCCATTCATTTTTCTTTGCTTGAACTATGATATCATCTAGTAGAGCTTTTTATCTTGTCCAGAAAGTTCGTTTACTGTCCCTAAGTCTTACTCCTGTCATTAGTTGTTAAATTGCCCGTTGAGCCTAAGTTTTTTTTTCTGTTGGTTTAGTAACATGCCACGTTTCCCCTCCGCACGTAATCTCCGGCAGTATGCACTGGTTGTCGAGTTTTCTTTTCAGTGACAGCGGTAGCTTACTTTTCATTATTTGATAGTGCTTGCAGGTTGCGTCCCAAGCCATATCTATTCGTCGCCGGCTTTCTCTATCATGGTTAGGGTCAGCGCTAACCATCGGTCCGAAGTACTTATATCGACGTAATTCAACTAGCTTTCCTCTCCCACGCTGAAGAGGGCACTTGTTGCATGCTTGTTCCTCATTACTTTAAATTTATGAATATATATTTTAGCCCCACAATCATGCTTTTTTTAGTACTTCAAGCATTTTTTGCAGGAGTTCTGCATTGTGACCTTGCAATACTATGTAATCTGCAAATCTCCAATGATGCAAGCACTGAGCGCTTCCTTCTGGGATAGTTGGTACATTATTTCTTTTAAAAACACTACCCTAAATTGAAATTAACGGCGAGGAAGGACAGCGCAACACAAGATGCAGTTAAGGCTGAATTTGCATCTTGTGCATCTGGTCCTTCGTCTTCGTTAATTTCAATTTAGCGCAGTGTTTTTACAAGAAATGTAAACACTCTCCGTTTGTTTTTAATCCCGTGTTTTCCCAATCAAGCTTTCTTAATGCCACATCCAGACATGATGTGAACAGTTTTAGCGAGATAGTGTCCCCGGCCATTCTCCCTTTCAGAAGAGGGATTTATCGCTTTGCTTGTGAAGTTTTATCCTGCCCGTAGATCCCTTATATATGTCCTCTACAAATGTTATGTAGGTTTCTCGTATTCTCTTGACCAGTACTACTTTGAGCACAGATGCTGTTTGTACTGAGTCGAACGCTTTGCCATAGAATACAAACGAGTTTTGTGTATCCAGCGGATTTTGCTTTCTCTTGGTTGACAACATGATTGTGATCCATGGTTATCATCCTTTCCGAAACGCCAGCTGCTCTCTCGGTTGTTGGAAATCCAGAATGTCTTAAATGCGGTTACTATAACTTTCGCAAACAGATTGTAAACAACTCAGGGTAGACTGAGGGGTCTGTTTCTTCAGGTCCGTGCACCCTTTTCATGAATCAGAATAATGTTCGCGTTTTTGTATGCTATGGTAATTCCTGGGTCCATAAGCATTCGAGATACATTGCAGCAGGCGTATCCTGTGGAACATGTCCTGCGTCCTTCCAAAGATCCACACTTTTGCCGTCGTCGCCTGCAGCTTTTCCTCTTTGCAAGCCCTTGAGAGTGTATCCTACTTCCTCTTTAGAAACTAATGGGACATCGCAAGTTAAGCTTGTGTTCTCACGAGCTTCCACTGATCTAACATCAATGGAATACAATGTGGTGTATAAGTGTTCTGCTACCTTCCTTATTTCGTCCATATTGTACGTAATATTGCCCTGCTCGTATTTGAACGCGTACATTCAGTGTTTGCCGATCGCAATCTTCCTCCTAGCTGTTTCAAACTTGCTCCTAATTGCAGCATTTTCTCGATCGCTGCCACGTTCTAAACACGTCTGTTAATCAATTTAGACAGTTCTGCCAACTCAATTTGATCCACACCACTTGGCAGTTTTAAAGTCTTACGTGTGGCATTTATTTCCTTCATTTTCTCAGCCAGTTTTCCCGTTTTCGTCCGACATGCTTCGTTTCCCTCAGCGGCTGCAGATTATGTGGTTTTTGTTGTGAGGTTGTCATTTCGCCTTTGTACACTATCTTCGTTATCTTCGTTTAGAAGCAAAAATTTGTTTTGGAGAGTTATTTTCAACTCCGTCATCCCGGGTCTGACTGACTCTGTGCTAGGGTGCCTACATTTATCGAGTTTCTTTCTTTTTTTTTTTTGGTATCTCGCTTGCCTTGTATCTACCCATACTGTGATCGCTGCACCGAATCTCACGTATCCCCTCTATGGCTTGAACAATACCTAGGTTGTCCCTTAAATAAAAACATTTTCGGTTTTTGTTGTGCTATCGGGACTTTTCCATGTCTATTTGCCAATTTTTAGTTCGCAGAAGAATGGGTTCATGAGCCGCGGAATATTTCTCTCCACAAATCCGACCAGTATATCTTTTAATATATATCTTTTAATATATATCTTTTAATATCTTTTAATACCAGTATATCCGACCAGTATAACTTTTCAATGCTGTTTCTTTAAGAGTCATGATTTGTAACTGCTCATCGAGGGTCCCGTGGCAGTCATGGGACTTTGGGACCCTCGTCTGTATATTTTAAGAATTGTACCTCTCTTGAACGGCAAATAAACTCTCTCTCTCTCTCCCAGAGTGTTGCGATTGTCTATTCCACAGTTTCCTACTAACCTTTCTCTGGTTAGCTTCTTACCGACTTATGCGTATACAGAAGTCCTATACCAAATATGCCCCCCTAAACAACTACATGAAGCCCTCTCCGGTACTTCAAACTTCACTTAACCCTATCATACCGCATTTAATGTCCCAGAGCTCCTCTAGTAGTACAGATAAGCTTCCTTCGCTACACAGGGTTCGTGCGTTGAACGTTGCCGTGGTCAAGTTCCACAGGCTGCCTTTCCGAACCCAGAGACTCGTATAACACTCTGCTGTAGCGCAGTCCTGACCGCCGCCGTGGTCGGTTGCTCTATAGCTGCTGCACTCTGAGGGCCGAAATATGCTTTGGGCAATCATAGGAGTGTCAGCCAAATAATACACCAGGGTGGGCAGCCCTTTTATGGTTAAGGAGTGCATATTACGCGCCAGAAAGCCTTCCTAGCATGGCTGAACCCCATCTGGTTTAGGCTCTCTGGTATCCGGGATGACGGTTACTTCCTGAACCGGCAGCACTCCGTAACTGCGTTGGTTGGGCTCAGGGAGCTGGAAGACGGCAAAGCTAAACCTGAAAGATCCTGAATACCCTTACTGCGGCGGCTGTTGCTCGGAGAGCAATAAGTGGCACCCGATTGTCTGTGTTTCGATGCGCTGTTTCCACACTGCGGTCTGGCCTCTACCTGTAGTGGTAGGAGCCAACGGCTGCACTGTTCAGGCTAGTATTACGTTCACGACGCTATGTCATGCGCTAAAACATAAATAAAAATCTAAATCTTCTTATCGCTCTTAGTACGTACATGCGCGTGAGAATCTAACTCGCCTCAACTTCAGTCCCTTTTTGGCGCCGCAGCAACTGTGGGAATAAGAAACCACGTTTTCTAACAAACTATCGACAGGCTACACCTGTAATAACTTGAATTTTCCCCGTCGGCCGCAGTCGGTTGGGAAACAGCGTGGCGTCCGCTTGTCTTCGCATGAAATAACGACTACACCATTTGTTGTGGCCTCTGCATCTAAAATTGCGAGCGAAGCGGCTATTCTTATATCAGTAGTGTTAAGATCAATACCCCGGAAGCAGCATCGCTTCGCTGAAGCGTAGAAACAACCAGAAATAGAATAGGCGAAGCAATACGTCGGATAACTTCAACTTCACGCGACAGGCGCGGTCGCTTGGGAAGAAAAGCTAGGTGCCTGGCCGTCTGCGCAATGATTCGTGACTACACCGTGCGTTGTGGCGTCTAGCAAAGTGTTAGAGTTTTGTGTAGAAAATATTCTTGACAGCTCACACGCAGGATCACCGGTTTTTCCAAAGTTAGCTACTTACCTTTCTTTACCATTGCAATTGCCTTCCCCGCGCTTGCACGTAAATTGAAAGCTGCCCTGTATTTAAAAAAAGACGTTCTGCATACTTATACTTGTAAAAAAGCCGCTTATTTTTATGAGTACATGTAGTTGATTACGAAAGAGTACAACTCAGTCATCATGTAGCAAATTCGCTGCTTTAAGAAAACCTTCAGGGAAACTATTATTATGACTTCGTTCAAATACCGGCTCGGGGTTGCCTTGGCTAAACTTTTCGTCTAGGACTGGGCGCGTGTTTATATCTCCTGCGGACACAAACTGTCATCCACTCGCAAATTGCCAGAGTCAAAACCCTATAAACATGCGCCCAAAATTGATATACGTGTACACCCTCTACAATCTTTTCTTAATATTTTCCCGAAGTATTCGCCCAGAAAGATATAAATAGGCGTTCCGTTTTCCTGCAGTTCTGCAAAATAAGCACTTTGTCACTGGAGCCGAAAAATCAACATATTAGGGTTGCTCCCCCTATTACAGATAAGTTTTACCCTGTAAATAATATTGTACTACATACTCAATTTAGCGAAGTCAGCCAGCGAAGCCTCTCGGCGATCACTGGCTAACGCCTGACGGAGGGAAGTGCCACCTTTCATGCTCATACCCCGCGTAAGGAAGTTGGTGTTCGTGTTAGCGGCCATGGTCTATACAGAACACTAATTACAAATACAAAATTGATGACGGCGCTTTGCTATGGTGGCGCAGAAAATTTTCATCTTGGGGTAACTGGTGAAATGGTAAAATTTATTTGTAAAACCATACACTGATTTAACTAAATCTATTTAAAACAAACCCATTTCCACTTTCATTGGTAAATCGAACTACTATTTTATAAACCTGAATGAATCTATATACATTTACAGGCAGCAACTACTTTAATACAGTTGGTGTTCGTGTTGGTGAGAATCATACTCCCAGCCAGAGCGGAATATTGGGAAGCGTGCATTAGTCTGGTACCAAAACTACCACCATAATAGCATCCTTCTAGTAAACTGGGATTCTGTGAATCACGGGCGTGTATCACGCTGACCGAAGCCAACACATTTTGTCGCATAGTATTTTTATTTAGACAGATTCACAAACGTGTACGGTACAGTGTTTATTTTCGCCTTTTGACCATGCTTATGAAAAGTATGTTCCGCGGACCTAAATAAATTATACGGAGGTTTTAGATGGTCAGACTTTATGTTGCGGTTGCGTGACCCTACTAAAACTGAGAGTTGATGGCTGTGAACATTTACCATGGGGTTACCACAAAGAACACCCATCCAAACAGAACCAAGCGCGGACGACCGGTGCGGCAGATTTGTAATATGAGCAATGCTTGAAGCGTTTTGTTAGGCGCGGCCACATGCTACTTAATTACATCGGCTGAGTTTACCGGCTTCTAGGAGTGTGTCTATTGACGGACTCAAATACCCGTTAAAAAGCATCACAAAACTCACTATTCCTAGCACAGAGCGAAAAAGACGAAATAGCTACAAAACATAATATTGCATTCTACTTCTCCTCGTGATCTATGCGAAGGTATTTTAAGGTTTCTCAGAGGTGATACAATCGGATTACTGTACCGTCTTTTCTTTTTGGCAGGCACGATGTACTGCCGGCTACTCTCAGTGAGAGAAGTCATATTGTGGCCATCATTGTATATGGATAGCTCCTAATTGATGTATCCAGCAAACTTTAAATGAGAAAAGCCTACTCTTTTGACTAGAAATAAACTCCCCAATTAGTAGCCTCACGGAACTAATTGGCCCCCGAATTTCCTTCGGTGGTTTCTGTGATTCGTGTATTTTTTACAACCACTGAGAACGGCGTCTCATTCGCTAAAAATTTTCGTTTCTTTTTACAAAGTTGTGATTTATGGTTTTGCTGACGCTGTAATAAAGTAATTGCTGCCTGTAAATGTATGCAGATTCATTGAGGTTTATAAAATAGTGGTTCGATTTACCAATGAAAGTGGGGATGGGTTTGTTTTAAATAGATTTATTTAAATCAGTGTATGGTTTTACAAAATAAATTTTACCATTTCACCAATTACCCCGAGATAAAATTTCCTGTACCACAATAGCAAAGCGGCGTCATCAGTTTTGTATTTGTACTTTGTTTTCTGTATAGACCACGCCCGCACTGTAAAGAGTCAATAAATGCTCATTGGAGCACACCTGAGGATCATTGAACCCATGGTCACAATGCGTGAACTCTGAGTTGCCTAAGCTTTTCGCCACATAATCAAAACAACCTAAATCAGTGCATGGCAACTGGCAGGTGTGATGCTTCTCCAATTATTCACCAAAGCGCATTTTTTTACGTTCATTCGCAAAGAAATAGCAAGTGCACATAAGGGTGGGTGACTGCAATATGTACGCGCTGCCAAGCTCAACTATGACCCCAGGGAACCTTGCGTGTGCCACCAGTGTTTTTGTTGAGGTGTTTCGGGTCAACAGAAAAAAATATAAGCGACAGCGCTAAAACGCGGTGTACTTATAAAGGCTCATATCAAAGTAATCCACAGAAAAATAATGGCTCAAATCAACGCTGTCAAAATGGTTGTAAAGCAAATCTTTAAACGATACCCGCAACACTTGGCGATTCGACGTCACCTTAATTCACACTTGGGGCTCTACGATGAGTGAAACCAGAAATTCTGCCAGTAGTTATCGGGAATTCGCTGAGGCGGCGACCCGAACACAGTAGCGAGGGCGAATTCCTTACTAGAGCAGTGGACGCCGCCGCTGTGTCGCGGCCGTCCGTCGGCCGAAGAAGAAACGGAGGAGCGTCTTCCGAATGCTGATACAACGCAACCTAGCCCTCCTGATCTGCTAGCTCGGTGATATACCACCGTGCGACACAACCGAAGAAACCACAACAATTCGGCACGTGGCCTTACTACTTCCCTTTTTTACCGATTTAAACTTGTTAGTTTAGAAAGTCTGAGAATTACGAGAAATCTGAGGAAACTTTTATAATCGCTATTTATCACAACCAGTTGCTCCTTTCGCCTTTTGCAATGCCTCTTAAACACGACCGTATTTTAATGCACCAATTTAGAATGTGGTGTTCCATTCGAGAAAAGAGGTGCGCAAAACGCAGCGTTTGTTTAGCAGCCAGACGTCTGTACGTACTCTCTACATTTTGTTTTGCAGCCCTGCAAACCACTCCTTATTGTATCTTTGCCGCACGACCACCTAATTCCATCGGGTCGGGGATCCCCCGGAGGTGTTGCCGAACAAGTTATTCAAGCCGTGTGAAGGAAGCGTGCAATGGACACAACGCTGCGCCAAAACAGCCCCAAAACAACCATCGCTTAGGCAGATGACGAAGCCGTCCCGCCCACGCGCCCGCTTGTGTTAGCAGGCACCTGCGCGTGGAGAGCGCTGGATAATAACTATTCGCCCCGCCATCTACACTATGCTTTTTGAATGGAAACTGCCTTTCCCCTCACGAGCCGCGTTGGGAGTTTCTCTCTGCGCACGCAGCGGAGGAACCGTTGGCTGGTAGAGGTAGAACGGCTTTGCTTTCAAAAACGAAGTTTTGAAGCCCAGAAAAGTCGCTGATAAGCAGTCCCAAACTCTTCTGTTCAAAACACGCACGCATAACTTAGTGTTTGAAGTAATTTTTAGGTACTTGTCTGGTAATACTACAGCCACTGAAGGAAACAACATTAGGCCAAATTGTGTGGTGTTAAACACATTATTGATGTAAGTGAAACTGTTGATTACTTAAAAAATAAATTTGTGTTGAATGGCACACACAGGGCAATTGTTCCCCGCTTATGGTAGTCATTCGATATATTGAGGTATCCGTTAGACATTGTTACAGTTTGGGACATTTCGAATGCTATACCCGTTGCAAATGTCCGCTTTTAAAGCTGTTATGGAAGTTTGATTCATTACTTGAAGGTTGATACTTTCGCTGCGCGCCACCTCACATTGATCTTATACGTTTGCCTCTACCACGGCCCTTTTTTTGCACACGATCACCTAGGTATTTGTCCCGCCTGTACTGTATAGAGAGCCAACCGAAGCTTGCTCCAGTTGCACAGACACCGCCTACACCCTATTTTATGCCGCTACGACTCTTTACAGAAAAACCTCTCGATCGTACATGGGACACTCCCAAGCAAATACTTGATCTTTGCTTTCTTCAGGTGACAGCAACTTCACCTACGCGGCACCTTGTGCGAACCACCATTTTAACGTCCAACAAGTGGGCGCGGACACGCGACAAAAATTCTGAACGCCTACATACACCACAGCTTGCATTTCGTAAAAAATGGTCGCCTGGTTATGCCTGTCGCAAGGGGACTGTTGAAACCCTTACTGCGTTGACCAAATAAGACCGAGTATGTGTTTAATGTCATTTAGATCGAATAAATTACAACAAAGTTATCACAAGACGTTACAACGTAATCATTTGTGTATTATAGCCCTTGTCTTGCCGCAGCTAAGGTTGGTAAACACATTTTTATGACAAGTTTAACCGAATACAAACACGAAGAACACGATGACAGGGAATGAAACAAGACCTGTAACTCCGCAGTGACTTACGCTCTTTGCTTTTTAAAAGCATCGTCCCATTGTTTTGAATGGTTCCTGATATTGTTGTCCGTGATATATTTAGAGGCACCTGGAAAATTTGCTGTTAAAATCTCCTTGAGGGTTTTGTCAGTAAGTGGTCCTGGATGGAATATAATTATACGTAAAATATAGTATCGTTATATAGCAATCGGCTCTTCGAACGTCGATATATTCTGAAGGAAATACAGAATACTGTTATATAAGACCACGTTTCTGTAGCAACCATTCCTAAAAAACAACACTTCTGAATTCCCGTGATAAATTCTTTTCTTTGCAATATTCCACTTTGTTTATGTTAATAAACTAAAACAAAGCACCGTAACATTCACCACGTGCCACAAGCAAATAAAAAACCTTGACGACGTTTTTAAAAATACGCTTTGTGCCGTGCGGTTTTTTATAAAATTGTCTCTCTGCAATTTCTTACTTTTTAAAGAAACTGTCCTGTTAAGAATGTTCCCGTAAAATGGAGGTAACACAAGCACGCAATGTAAGTGAAATATGTACCCGGAAGAGTTGCACCCATTATTAAGGGTGTATTTGTGTGAAGAGCTCTCCCCGAGTTCTATGCACAACACAGGCAGCCATCAATGAAAATTACTGAAGCTATCTGACAGCAATACCCTGCGTCTTTTCTCAATACCCGCTGCACTTCTCACTGTACCCGTCCTTCAATGACGTGGACCAAACACCTCACAAACATTTTTTTTTCATTAGGTAAAATTCTTCTCCCCCCCTCTCCTCCAATGGAACTAAAATACACTACGGCACGCGCCCATAGCGAGCATTGCGATGATGAACTATACGCACAAACCACAGATGAAGTATTTGGAAAAACTGGCCATGAGCCTATAGGAGTGCTGAAAGTTGAAAAAGTCCAGGTGTTGTTAAAGTGTAATTTACACTCCAACACACATTTGCTTTCACACCTAGCCCTGCTTCTTGACAAAGTTTCAGATTCCTAAAGAAGTGCTAGTGGAAGGGAAGGCACCTGACGCTCGACGCAGCTGTAACAGGTGTCGCACCAGAAGATCGCGTGACACGCAATTTCTTAAAACGCTTCATAACTGCCATAGAAAGAATCAGGAATCAAACTAAAATTTTGGTTGACAGAAATGATAGCCTTTAGTGCGGAACGCAATAGCCTTGATCGGGCTGTTTGCACAGGAAGAATGCTCGCTTTAGTTCACGCTTCTTGTGTAGCGGGCGGTAGTCATCGAAGAGCCTCCACGATACGAACTATGCGAATAGGAGAAAAAAAGAACACGGAAAAAATTCCATGGGAACGTAATCCTTCTTACGTGCTTTCAAGCTGTAGGCCGAACGATTATCACGAAATTTTTACTGCGATATACTGTTTCCCTGTTTAAAGTGCAGAATATTTTAGGTCCCCAGCTTTTCGTCGTAGCTCATCTGTGGTCACGCTATCTAGACACTGCAATCACGTCGCGTTATGCACCCAGAGTCCCGCAGCGTGAAGCACCTAAATAGATGCTTCGAAAACACCCCCCCTTTTCTATCGATTCAGCCATCTGGCTCAAAGCTAGGATATTTGAACGAAAGACTTATTTAGGCAGGCCCATTCAAAAGCCTCGGAAACGCTAGCACTTGTCATACATGCTCTCATTATTCAGTGCAACGAAAACCTCGGAAGAGTTTAAGGCAAAATATATGTAATTAACCGCAGTCGCCGCACCCATTTATATAAGAACCGTCATTGGGTTGCCTGTTGCGATTGTAAGCTACAGCAAAGTAGACGTTAAAAAAAACCCGACGGCCTCAGACGGGCGCAGAAAAAGCCCAGCACGTGAGAAATGAAACAAAGCCAAAAACAACCTAACTGCCGTGAATGCTCCTCCAGGCAGAACGACAAACAAACGGTAACGAAAAGGAGGCGAGCTCTCACAGGAGTAGGCGGGACAGCACGGCGAAAGGAGGATAATTGAACTGCATTGTACAAACTACTGTTCAATTTGTCAAGAGAGGAGGGAAAGAGTCAAGGAAGGGGGAAGGGGATGAAATTTTGTAGCAAAGGGCGGAAAGCGGTGCCACCGCACATCTGGAGACTGATTGCTCCGCACTTCCCACAGCTTTCCGGCTGAGTGGAGCTGCTTTATTTTTCTTTGTTATATTTTTTCGGCTCTTGGGTTTAAATACTCTGACAAGTACAGTTTGGGAACTTCATGCTTCAGCTCCTGTAGATACGATATACAGAAACTCTCTTCTGCTTGTGTGCTTGTGTTCTACGCACATACAGAGAGGTCACATTTTTTCACAGGGCGTGCATTTTTTTACATCTTGTTCTGCCACTGCGGTGAGGCCTGGGCAGCGCTGCGTTGTCAAAATTAAGCCAACGGCTGCTTAAATGTATTTGATTGTTTATTTTTGAGGCCGTGCCGGCCGGTTTTATTGGTCGCAGCGATTTACCGCACTGGATTTTTCTCTCGCGGAAAGCGCCTTCGACGACTTCAATTTTCCAAAGGTGCTACCCGAAACATTTACCAAGTACAAATTCAAAACTACAACCCAAAAATAAAAACAATTAAAAACTTTTTGGGAGTTTGTTTTAAAATTACAAATATATCCACAACGTGTAATAATACATTGTGAGTTCGGTACGGTGCTTTTTCACAAAAACATAAAAATATTTTTATTATATTATCGCAAAATCGCTGCTTCAGGTGACTTTCTATAATGTTGGATTCTCGCGGGGGATCACCACTTACCACTCTGCAATTCTACCAATATTACTGACCAGTTGGATGAACCGAACTTTGTGCTTCTCCGCGTTAAATGTCAGTGCAGAGATAAGTTTATGGGACACACACACGATCGGTGTGTGCACGATGTGATATGTCGGCGCACCATTGTGAACTATTCGATGTTAGAATAAACAATTTTCTTCCAACTGTGTTAGCTTAGGTAAATTATAAGTACAAAAACATGGGAACAATTGTGGATCACGGTAAGGCAGTGTCACCTGGGGAATAGCTGGAACGTTTGCCGAAATGTACTTTTGATCTTAGAGCCCTGCTAGCTTTTAGGTCACATATGAGTCAGGATGTACACCATAATAGTTCATTCCTGTTCTATTGTCGATTGTTTTGTTTCGGCATATGCCAGATTGGAATGAGAATGGCATGAGCACAATTCTTGAAGGAATAAAGTGGGAATGAAATTGAGCCCCTTCTCCGGGAATGTAATGCGAATGGAAAGATTGTGAATATTAAACGATCGCGCAACCTTCGCTTCCACCTTCCAGATACTTAGGTAGCCTAAGGTTGCATTTTAGAAGCTTGTTTGTACCATTTCCTTCTTTTCTCCATCCTTGTTAGCACATCCAACTCCAGAAAAAAAAGTGATATATAACCCAGAGTGCCTCGCAAGAATGTAGTTAGGTTGAGGCGAAGAGTACCAGGGAATATATCGTGAAGTTGTTTTGAAACTCATTGTTTTGTCAGAAGTACTTAATTATCTCTTTTCACCTATTTTCTGTCTGCTAACATTGGTCAACAACCTATTTTTATTGTTCCGTTTCAGTTACTAGGATGCTGTAAATTTGCTTAACCTGCACTGCTTGCTCTGTGAGAAAATATTTTGATGCAATGTGGCCACATGTAGCTAAAAGTATTGATCAAAACGATTTAATGTAGCTTGTCAGATTTACCCAGAAATTTCTGATGTAATACAGAGCTCTTGGTCGCTGGGGTGAAGTACGTTCATACTGCAGACGGCTGGTGCCTTTGACAAAATTACTCGAAAAATGAACAGGGTATTCTGCTCTTGGCGTGAATTGTCACGTCTGTCTGCTCGTGCCATCAGGTGGGCTCTTCCTGCTTTGGTAGGCTTTTTAAGGCATTGCTTTTTGTGTACATTTGCCTTACGCGCCGGAGGCAGGCGGGCGCCTCAGTGGCAGACGCTATTTGCCCAGGCCATTAAACATGGTAAAGCACAGAGAAGAAGGGAGGCAGGAGGAAGGTTACCGTTAAGGATTAACTCACGAACGGCGCGCAGCCGAGGTCAGTGTGTTTCACGCGCCAAGCTGATACTGCGTAAGCTTGCTCCTAATAATGGGAATTGCACGTGCAATATAAAGCACCTGAGAACGCGTCTGCTTGGCGTTCTCTCCACACCTACATGCCGGCGTGCAATAAGCAGCCTTGCAACTTGCAGGCCGAACTAGCACGCGTCTTCGGAAATGCAGCACCAACCTGTCAACCGTTTGTTACAGTGGGGCAATCTGTCTCCAGCAAAGTTATACCCTATTAAGGGCAGTTTTGTTTTTAATGAAATGTGCCAAAGCTGAGGTGACTTTTTATAGTTATCGTATATGACTCTCAATAGTCCACACTAAAACTATCATTGTAATCGCGCTCTTTTTAAAAAAAAAATTGTCCCGTGACTGTGTGTACACGCTGGGCTCTTAGGCTGCAGCAAAAATCACAAAGTGACCAATTTTATTTCAGTTCTTTACACATTGCGAAAAATTAGACTAGAGATTTGTCTGGCGCATGTTTAGTGTTATATTGTATGAAACACGGGATGCACTGTACATAGCTCGGCAAAACTGGATGCCACTTACTCACACTCAGTGAAAAAATATATTTATACTAAAGCACTCACTCGTACTCACGCTCGTCACTCCGCCCTCACCGCTCGCTCTCACTCACACTCACGCTCGTTACTTCGCTCTCACTACTCGCGCTCACTCGCGCTCACGCTCTCCACTCGTTCCCAGCACTCGCTCTTCCTAGCGCTCACGCTTACACGTCGTCGTCACCAGTCGCACTAACTCGCACTCACGCTCGCCACTCCGCTCTTACTACTCGCACTCACTCGCGCTTACGCTCACCACTCCGTCCTCACCACTTCCACTCACCCGCGCTCACGCTCCCCACTCGTAGTAACCAGTTGCACTCACTCGCGCTCATCACTCGTGATTCCGAGTTCCACTCGCGGTGTGCCCCACTCACCACTCACGAGTGTGAGGGCTCTCACCAGTCACGAGTGTGAGTGTTCTCACCACTCACGAGTGCGAGTCCACTCACCACTCGCAAGTAGTGAGCCCCACTCGCCACTCGCGAGCGGCGGGTGTACTAGTGCGATGTGCGGTTGTTACTGATGTGAGCGCCACCCTCGAGCTACTTTGGCAGGAGCCGCTCGCTGTGGTGGAACACCACAGCAAGCGCCTCCTGCGAAGCATAGCCAACACGAGTAGAAGCTCAAGGTTCGGCGCTCACAGCGGTAAGCACCGCACATCGCGCGAATGCACCCACCGCTCGCGAGCAGCGAGCGGGGCTCACAACTTGCGAGAAGTGAGGGCACTCCCACTCGTGAGTGGTGAGAGCACTCGCATTCGCGACTGGAGAGTGGGGCTCACCGCGAGTGGAACTCGCACTCGCGAGTGGTGAGCGGGGTTCATCTCGAGTGGAACTCGCACTCGCGAGTGGCGAGCGTGGCTCGCCGCGAGTGGCACTCGCCTTACTCGCACTCGTACTCACCAGCTCACAGCGATGGTGAGGCTCACTCACGACTCACTCATGAGTGGTGAGTGGGAGTGTATGAGTGCACTCGTGAGTGAGTTGGCCGACCTATGGATGCACATGACGACGTCATATTTGAGGCACTTTTTGCGCACAGTGCTGTTGCAGTTATCTTTATGACGCCTGCGACTTTTTTTGTTAGGCACAGTTTGGTATGATACATTGGTTTGACGTAGATATGGCAAGATAGCCCACGGAAATTGGGTGGTTTTATAATACCAGGTACCACAAAGTGCACTGTCACCAAATGTCAAAGTTCTTCGACGACCTGGTCCTTTTGCCGTCTTATCCCTTCTGGTAAGTAGCCTCGAGCGATTTGCCTGCGGAATTCAAGTCGCCTGATTTTGGATCCGGTGCTGCGGATAAGCACCCAATTGTTGCTTAAGGCTAAGCCTCAAAGCCATGAATTATTGAGCTCCCCCATTTCTTGCCGGGAATTGCAATTTGGTAGACGCCTACGTTTCCATCTATCTTGTCAGTGCCTTACATAAAGCAGCTATAGTGGGTAACGGCATTAAGGTGAGGCACTGTGATCAAGTTTTTCTGTGCACCCGAATGCCTTTCTGCAGAGGACGTCGGCCCTACGCCGTGCACGGTACTTGCAATTGTTACAACAGGGTTCTCCCATCACCGCACAATGAAAAATCCGTCATTCGAAAGCTTGTGCTGTTTGTACCCACGGCTCGATGCCGAGCCGAGCGATGGGGAATTCCTTCCATACAGTTTTGTCCTCACTGTGCCCGTGGCTTCAGAGTTTTTTTCAGGTGCCTGAATAGGTGCAGGCTTGTGAAGAGATTTTCGAAGTAAAAGTGGTATGGCAGATGACGAACGTAGATTGAAAGTTTATCCACCATTTCAAGGAATGGTTCTGCTGCTTTCGCGATGTCCTGTTCATACTGCGCACTCGTTGAAGTGTCTTTCTGCTTGCCTTGGAAGACTTCAAAGTTTGAAAGGTTGCCAGTATTTACATTCAAGCACCACGCTTTCTACCCGAAGCGAATTGGTTTGCCACGTATAAATTGCCTGCAGCCCTGCTGACCACAATATTCTATCACTTTTCTCCATAACACAAAGGACGTACACTCTGAAAGTGCTGCAGGAGTTATACCTTCAGTTTTTTCATGAGGTGGCAGACATTTATCTGTTTGTCGACCACAGTAAGGGTCGTGTGGTCTGCACAGTTAGAAACCTCATGATGTGCACAAAACGGTTGCTTCGGAAGGCGTTGTATATCGTTTCATTCTGCGTGTCGGTTCCCAGTAGCACTTCTTGCCTGACAAGAAGTTCAAACCCGGAAAGAACCAGGACACCAGGAAAGCACTTCATCTCTTTTTTTTTGTGATCTCAGGGTCGGGCATATTAAAAATAAAGCTAAGCATCTTGTTTTTTGTACCAAGTTATGCATGACGCTTTCGACAAAAAAAAACGAGTTAAACAGTTCTATATGCGAAAGGTCTCTAAAAGCGGTAAAGATTGCGTCTGGTATGTATACTCTGGTCTTACAGTGCAGAAAGCCTGCGTTTACATACTCTGGCAGAGTGCAGCGATCAAAGTTCAATACTATGTCCTTCGTCTTAATTTCGTTTCCGTCCCGTCTAATGGTGATGCGTCGCATAGTGGGGACCACCTGCTCGCGCAAACCTTCAAGCAGGTCACAGTCTGTTTTGTTGATCAGTTCTAATTCGGAGGTGACACCCTGCCAGCTGTTTAGAGTACGGTGGAGAGTTACTGTGATATCAACGTCGGGTAGGTTGGTTTGCTTTAAAAGAGTGCGGGACTGCGCTCTACTCTTGACTTCGATCAGCAGGTCTCCAGAAGTGAGATGTTCGCTTCATAGTTTTTTCTTATAAACCTTCAATTAACTTTGCCTCCAAAAACACAGATTTGCTAGTAAGGGGGGTTGTTTTATAAGCTGACTGCATCATTAGGAAGCGTGAGAAGTTGTCAGGGTTGTTGAAGACGAGGTTAGAAATTGGTTTGAAAAACTCTTCGGTGCAGCCTCCTTCCGGAGGCCAATGAGTTCGTCTGGTTGGAATGGAGAAGGAAGACATAAAAATGGAATGAATTCAGTGGCAAGGTAAGTCACCCACCACGGAGCCCAACAAGGGAACGTTGCTTTGCAGCCCACGCTAATTGTACGTTGCCACTATAACCCTATGCTTGGGATCTAGGTTGATGCCTTTGGACAGGGTTAATCTTCGCCGAATGGAGAAAAAGGAAGAAAAAAGAAAAGAAAAGATCACAGGACAGGGTTAGGAAAGACAATAGGAAAGCGAAAGAATGGCGAGGATGATAGGAAAAGGCGACTTGCTGATTTCCACCAGGTCCGGTCAGACTGGTGGCACCGTCTACGGGAAGGGGGGCCGAACTTGTGTGTTGCATCTGCCAGGGGGCCATAAAGGTCGAAAACAACCCTGGCTTTGGCTCAACCACTAGGATGCCCTTTTCGCCGCACACGGCAAAGCCAAGCACAGCTAAGGGCGTGGGTGGGTACAAGCCACATGGGCTCGAGGTCCGCGGTGTCGCCACTACCGTCACCTTGAATAAACAAGGCGCCCCTACAAGGAAAGTGCGAAATTGGGAGGAAGGTAAATGGAGCATACCGTTATCAACCTAAAAAATGTTATTGTGCGAGTTGGTAAGCCTAAAGAAGAGTGTTCGGAGTGATAGGGTGGCATGCTAAGGATTTTCTGGCGATCATTGCCACACCGGTCGAAGAGTGCTTGCAGACATCCCTATCCTTGCTGAATACCATATAACTATTTAGAAATTCGTGCGATTAGAATTTAATGGCGTTTCTTGGACACATTACACTTTGCTGATGAGCATGCAAGATCTCGTATACATCATCAAGATTATTAAGAAGGCCTGTGCAGTTCCATTAAACAATATTTTTTCTCCCCATTAAGATGTCTTAGAGCTACTGGAGTGTGACTATTTACGTAATGTCTTTCGGGGCTTGCACTCTTGGGAGGGTTTTTTAACCTTCTCTGGAGGTTTATATGAAGGGAGGACCCGCTCCATCCGCTGCGAAGCAGACAGGGGAGGTCCCACATCCATCTCATCATCAGATTTGGAAGGGGTACCCGGCAGACCGGCTCCCTGGACTTGGCACCCTTGCCGGTGCCCTTCGTTTGAGCCGCGACCGCCGAGGGCGTCAGGAGCGCCCCGGGGGTCACTGACTGTGTGGAGGGGGTGGGAACTACTGCGCTTCCCTCCATCTGCATATCCTCCGTGCCCTCGCGTGTGCTTAGTTCCGGTTAAGAGGCAACAGTGGATGCAGCAGCATCCCGAACAGACGTGTTTGCCACCACAGCCACTGCTGACTGAGCAGTGGGCACTGCTGAGTGAGCACTGCTGACGGGATGGACCACCGGAGCAAATCGATCGGGGCGATGGCGGGACCAGGTCCGACTCGCGGTACTGGGTCCCCGCCGAAACCAGACGGCGCTCCGCCCTTCCCCTCCCCCCCTCATCCGCGTCGGCATACCTCCCCAAGGGGAAAGAGGCGAACCTTCTTCACGCCTCCGCGAAGGTGATGTTTTCTGTAACCTTGATGGTTATTATTTTATTTTCATGTATGGACTGTTCACATTTCATGAAGTAGGCTGCATGTGGGCCCTCACAGGTAATGCAAAAGAGTTGCTGTGAACTACAATTGCCGGAGCGACGGTCATGTTGGGCGCACTTAGAACATGTTATTTCGCCCCGACACGAGTTAGTACCATGCCCGAACCGCTGGCACTTGAAACAGCGCCGCGGGTTCGGGATGTCTGCTCGAACGAAGCACCGCTTGAAACCAGCATTGATGTGTCTGGAAGGACGGAACGGTCAAAGGCAAATCTCACACGTTGGACATTCGCACTCTAGTGGTATAATATTGTAGTAAAACACCGGAAAGACGATGCACCCACCAATGGGGATGCCCTGTCTCGCATCCCGAACGAGTGCCGGAATGAGGCGCAGTAACAGCTCTCACATACGCACTGGCTGGGGGAAAGCGTGAGCAGGCCACCAGTGCCGGTGTGTGCGCGAGTGTGTGCGTGTAGAGGAGAACGAAAGCCCGAAGAAGTGGCAAGGTGAACAATCGTCTAGTCAGTGGCAACCAGTGTACCTCTTGTGTTTCTATGTTTTTCCTTCTCTTTTCTAGCAGCGTGGTATTGTTTTGCGGGGGGGGGGGGTAGCGTGTCTCACATTATATCATGTCATTTTTAGTTTTCACTTCGGGTTGATATATAGAAAAACAATAGGTACATGAAGCTGACTTTCATTTAATTTGTTTTGTTCTGCGATTACTAAGTTCAAGTTATTGCATAATCTTGGCATGGGGGTGTAATCCAGCTGCGTAATTGAATTTTCGTTTTGTTTACGGTCTCCGGCCAATGGGGCAGAGCATGACAAGCAGCAGCCCTCAGTGAGGCACAAGTACTTGATTCAGCACCGGTAGTATATTCCTTTCTTCATGGCGGAGAGTTGCGTAAGCGGCGCCTTACAACTTCCCGTTGGATTGTTTTGCGCGCGTGTGTTTTGTTTGCCTGGAGTGAACCAATCTGGGATTTTCGATCTGATGTTATGCCCTGATGTCAGCCCAGATATCCGCCTGACGTCATGTCAATGGGCACACCAGCAGGGGCGCTGCACAAATCCTATCAATACTAGGAACCCAATTGCCGGAGGTAGGATTTTGCTTCTCGCAAGAGCTACGCGCTATCGGCTATGCCGAGTGACTTTTCTTGTAAGATACACCACTTGGTTCCATTCTCTTGTGCAGGTACAATGTACCTTTGGTATGTTTTGAGTCCTAATGAGTTACCCCAATTTATGTATATACTGTATAATTTGTTTGTAAATAGTTCTGCCTATAAACTTCGAGTTATACCGTACACAAGCCTTCGCCTCATTGCTGCCGGAGACCATCAACCATCGAACTCATCGGCCCCTCGACAGCCACCTCCAGTGACTGAAGGGATCAATGACCGCACCTCAAGACCGCTACGCTGGACCTCATTGGGTAACGGTGGTACCAGCGGATGTCCCTTAGAGGAGGAAGTCGAAAGCAAACTATACTCCTAGCCTTTCAAGGAGATTGGACATCGTCCGACTATGAAAAATTAAAACGAACAACCAGTAAAACAGACAGGGAACATCGTCAGCGAGAACAGCGATAAGAGCGCGTGAGAGCCAGCCGTGTGTCCCGTTTGGCTTGGACTGCATACGCTGAGGCGCCTGCTTCATTTTATTCGGAAATAAACACATCCTACAAAGAGAGAGAGAGAGAGAGAGAGAGAGAGAGCGAGAGAGAGAGACAGAGAAAATAAAACTCACAAAGCGCGCAGAAACAATAAAAATGAAGAGCCGGATACACAGCAAGAACAATAACAAAGAATGTTTACTTACGTAGCGGTAACGGGACTTGCCTTCATCAGAGTACAGTTACATGACTGTGCTGTCACAAACATTTGGAACACATTTCTTATATAGATTTGCAGAAAACTGTGAGAAGGATCGGGAGAGATTTCGAAAACGGAGAGTATGTAAGCAGTCGGGCTAAGCCTATGTTACAACAACAACAACAAAAAAAGAGAAAGGGGAGAGGGGGAGAGGGAGAGATAAAGGTGTCATATTTACAAGACAGCGGTCAAGGTTGCTCTTCGACGGGGCAACGCACCTGGCATGGGCTGCGAATGTGGAAGACTGGACAATCGCGGTTTCAAAATGAAGGGAAAAGTATACAGTAAGGTATTCAGTGTGTGCGGAGACTGTTTCGGAGGGGTCCATACACGCATGAAGGAAGAATGTGTTTTGGGTGTTCCCCCAGCGGATGGACAGAATAGACACAGTACACAAAATAGTATTGCACAAGGGCTAGAAACTGAACAGGAAATAGGTAGGGTCACTAGATAACAAAGGGTTAAACGCTTCTACGTGGTGGGGGGAACGCGGCCTCCTTCCCAAGGACCAATCGCATTGTGTAGTCGCATTAGGCTAATAAAGGTGATGTATTTGGGGAGTTTCGGCGAATTCTGTTGGGAAACTCAAGGGTAGGGTTAATGAAGGATGTGATAAAAATTATGAAGTCACCAATTTTAATCGAGGGACAAGCACGTTAGTTTTCTGTAACTTTCATTATAACAAGCGTCGCTGACCCAAACTATTAAATGAGATGGGATTCCCGAACTTCACGGTCGTGGTGGGTTTTGAAAGCGGATTATAAAATTGTTGCTTTTAGATGTTCAAATGCATGACCGGGACCATTCACATGTGTTGACAGGGGCAAATAAGCGCAAATGTTTGTATGAGAGCGGTGAGTATTGAATCGTAATCGCAAGGGCGTTTCAGTTTGGCCGATATATTGCTGACAACAAACAGTGCACTCTAGAAGGTATACGACATTAGCAGAGTCACAGTTGAAGTTATCATTTATATTTAGGTAGTAGTCTGAAGCCGTGCTGGTGGCACGCTGTGTAGTGGTCATGTGAGGGCATACTTTACATCGAGGTTTATTACAGGGCAAGCAACCTTTAGTTTCTGGTCGGCTGATACGAGAGCTAGTAAGAAAGCCGCCGAAATTCTTGTTACGCCTGCAGGATCCCTCCGAACTTGTCTCCCCATACATTGAATACCTTATTGTATACTTTTCTCTTCATTTTGAAACCGCGATTGTCCAGTCCATGCCAGGTACGTTGCTTCGTAATAGAGCAACCTTGACCGCTGCCTTGTAAATACGACACTTTTGTCTGTCTCTCCCTGTCTCCTTTCTCTCTCTTTTTTGTTGTTCTTGTTGTAACCTAGTCTTAGCCCGACTGCATGCATACTCTCCGTTTTCAAAACCTTTCCCGATCCTTCTCAGAGTTTTCTGCAAATCTATATAAGAAATGTGCTCCAAATGTTTGTGTTAGCAAAATCTTGTACCTGTACTCTGATGAAGACAAGTCCCGTTGCCGCTACGTAAGTAAACATTCTTTGTTATTGTTTGGCTGTATCCGACTATTTACTTATACTTTAAATATATATATATATATATATATATATATATATATATATATATATATATATATATATATATATATATATATATATATATATAACACAGAAATAAGGGTTGGCAGTCGAGAAAACCTCGGAAAGCAAAGGGGAGGATGTGGTAGATCATTGAAACAGATTAAGAATTTGGAAAGAAAGAAAGAAAGTGAAGAAAAAATGCCCGCCAGGTGGTATCCGAACCCACGACCTCCAGAATACCGGTCTGGTGCGATAACCACTACGCTACCGGCGGGGCGATTTTCCCATTCACTTTCTGGGGTATTTATGTTAGGTATATTTGTTTTCTGTGCTTGGGGGTGGTAGCCAGCGCCATTCGGACTAATCGGGGTGAAGGGGACCTTCTTTTTAACCCCCGGGTCGTGACTCGAGTGTCTACGACATGTCCAGAGTGGTCGACCAGCTTTGAACCCTCTTAAGCTCCCTTTGGCAACAAGACTGCCAGAACAGAGGCCCTCGCTATGCATATAGCGAATCAGAATAGGAAATGAGGGGCTCGTTGAAAATAACACAGAAATAAGGGTTGGCAGTCGAGAAAACCTCGGAAAGCAAAGGGGACGATGTGGTAGATCATTGAAACAGATTAAGAATTTGGAAAGAAAGAAAGAAAGTGAAGAAAAAATGCCCGCCAGGTGGGATCCGAACCCACGACCTCCAGAATACCGGTCTGGTGCGATAACCACTACGCTACCGGCGGGACGATTTTCCCATTCACTTTCTGGGGTATTTATGTTAGGTATGTTTGTTTTCTGTGCTTGGGGGTGGTAGCCAGCGCCATTCGGACTAATCGGGGTGAAGGGGACCTTCTTTTTAACCCCCGGGTCGTGACTCGAGTGTCTACGACATGTCCAGAGTGGTCGACCAGCTTTGAACCCTCTTAAGCTCCCTTTGGCAACAAGACTGCCAGAACAGAGGCCCTCGCTATGCATATAGCGAATCAGAATAGGAAATGAGGGGCTCGTTGAAAATAACACAGAAATAAGGGTTGGCAGTCGAGAAAACCTCGGAAAGCAAAGGGGACGATGTGGTAGATCATTGAAACAGATTAAGAATTTGGAAAGAAAGAAAGAAAGTGAAGAAAAAATGCCCGCCAGGTGGGATCCGAACCCACGACTGGGTTCGGATCCCACCTGTTTCAATCTGTTTCGGATCTGTTTCAATGATCTACCACATCCTCCCCTTTGCTTTCCGAGGTTTTCTCGACTGCCAACCCTTATTTCTGTGTTATTTTCAACGAGCCCCTCATTTCCTATTCTGATTCGCTATATGCATAGCGAGGGCCTCTGTTCTGGCAGTCTTGTTGCCAAAGGGAGCTTAAGAGGGTTCAAAGCTTGTCGACCACTCTGGACATGTCGTAGACACTCGAGTCACGACCCGGGGGTTAAAAAGAAGGTCCCCTTCACCCCGATTAGTCCGAATGGCGCTGGCTACCACCCCCAAGCACAGGAAACAAACATACCTAACATAAATACCCCAGAAAGTGAATGGGAAAATCGCCCCGCCGGTAGCGTAGTGGTTATCGCACCAGACCGGTATTCTGGAGGTCGTGGGTTCGGATCCCACCTGGCGGGCATTTTTTCTTCACTTTCTTTCTTTCTTTCCAAATTCTTAATCTGTTTCAATGATCTACCACATCCTCCCCTTTGCTTTCCGAGGTTTTCTCTACTGCCAACACTTATTTCTGTGTTATTTTCAACGAGCCCCTCATTTCCTATTCTGATTCGCTATATCTATATATATATATATATATATATATATATATATATATATATATATATATATATATATATATATATATATATAATTTATATATATTTATATATATATATAAATATATATATATATATATATATATATATATATATACACACATCGACGATGCGGTTACTATTTCAGGTGCTATTCGGCTGCTTCAAGGTGCTGTATAAGACTGAATGAGGTGATTGTCATTTTTATGTGATACACGAATAAAGAAACCACAGTCGAGACATATCCGCCGTGATTGGAAGCCGTAATCAAACCCACGACCTCCGCATAACGCTTGCGGTGCTCTACCAACTGCGCTATCCCAGCGGTACGCTAACAACTGCGCTATCCCGGCGAGATAGCGCAGTTCGTAGAGCACTGCACGCGTTAGGCGGATGTCGCGGGTTCAATTCCCGCTTGTGATCTGACCGGATTTTTTCTCGACTTTGATTTCTTTATTCCTGTATCAGGCATAATTCACACAGGCAGCCTACCGAATTTTGAACTGCGCTACAAATCGAGATGTGAGCATGTGCTACAAACACGCCTGATGTCCTTCACTCGTTCAAACTACGTCAAGAAGCTACTGATACAACGAAGGCACGCGAAGCTGAACGTGAACAGAAACGTCGAACTAAAAACTTTAGAATAGGATGTTGAATTTCCAGCGGGAAGGCTTTGGAGGAAGCGCCACGCGCCTTGCAGCTCAACCAGCGAAGAGGACGAAGAGAGCGGGCAGCGGGGTAGGAGCGTGAGCATGCAAAAAAAAAAGACGAAAGCCAGGAGGTGTACGATCAGGTAACGCGGGTGTCGGTCTCTGCGCTGTCTCTACATTTCTCTACATTTCTCTGTCTCTACTTGCGGGTTCACACTACGTTCTTATTCGTGTTGCGATAAATAAAACAACATAAACGGCAACAAAATGGAAGCTACCTGGAACCCCCACGGGACGATCGTGTAATTTTTTTTGACGGGCACAAACTTACCGCGTCATTGAATACCACGGGGAATACTCGATAGTTTAGTCGACAACTTGCTGACACGCTGGAAAAGTGAAGACCCCGTGAGACGGTCCTCTGATCCCAACTTGCGTGCGCCACCCCTTTGAACCCTTTCGGAAAATGTACCCCTAAGGTCTGCATTGACGATAGCGTTTCTTTCTTCAAATTTCGATGTTCTTCGGCTGTGTTATCGATACCTCTCCATGAGCATGGACGTTTTGAGCAAACAAGATGCAGCCATCATCAGCCACCACTGCTTTGTTACGCTCTGAAACGTTTTCTCACCCTCGACTGCAATCAGCCGCACCGCTCGTTTGCGCCCACGCCTTCTTACGGTAAGCGAAAGTGTTTTGAAGCGTAATCGAAAGACATTTTTGCAAGAGAAACGAAACTGAAGCTCAATGAAAAAAATAAATATGTTTCTCGAACTACTACTGGTTGTAAAGCTGTGCAGAGCATTCAAAGTTAAATTCTAGAGGAGCCTTACCTTTCGAAAACAGTGACCTGTAAAAAATATGAAAACATCAGTTGTAGTGTCAACATAAGAATGTCGGCATATACCTACAATGTCGAAATAACCTGCGGTGCTCTTTGTTCCTGCATGCTCATGTATGTATGTATGTATGTATGTATGTATGTATGTATGTATGTATGTATGTATGTATGTATGTATGTATGTATGTATGTATGTATGTATGTATGTATGTATGTATATGTATGTATGTATTTTTTATTCATTTTTAATACTGCCAGTCTCGGGTGAGACCATAGCAGGTGGGCATTCATACTATTTCAGCAGGAACAACAGCAATGGGCCTAACATTGGCCAACAAGCAAAAACAACAATAAACTGTACAATAAAAGGGTACCACACACTTTCACTTCACGTGCAGAACCGCTGAGTTGTGCAGCATCGTCAACGTTGAGGTTTCCCTCAGGGAGCCCTTGCGGGGTGTTACATAAGGGGAAGGTCAAAACAACGGTATAGACACAACAATGGTGTAGACACAAGAATACAGACAACAATACGGACGTACAGACATGTAAACGATGTAAAGACATAGACATACAAAGTCTTTGCGTAGTGTAGACCACCGAAGTTTAGTTTAGGAAAAGCATCAAATTCCCTCCACCCCGACATCCAGTTCACGCTTCAAAGCGAACGCGACGGCTCCCTTCCCCCCCCTTCCTTCTTCTTTGATGTCCAAGTGACGAGTAGAAGCAGGAGCTCTCCGCTCACAGAAAGAAGACGCACACCGGTTGTCACCCTCAGTTTAGTTCGGCTCCCCCCCCCCCCCCCCCCCCCTGGACCGAAAGGCCTCAGCTGTGTCCTCCCTATTCCCAGAGCGGCGACTATTTGTTTCCCGGATTATGGACGCAAAGAGAGCAGAATCGGGTAATTTCAGACCCAACAACAAGAAAGAAGAAAACGGGAACCACTCTAAAGGTTTATCTTTTTTGTGTCCGCCGCCGTACGCAAGGGAGGGCGGCTAACTGCGAGAGGGCATCGACCGTCGGAGCCCTGGAACGCCGAAGCTGGTGCCCGGCGTGCCATGAGCAAGCGAGGCCCCAGACGGCTTATTCAGAAAAGAGGGTGCAAATCGTCCGTAACCACCAACGACGACGGGCTACGCGATCCCCGCCCCAAAGACAGCGCCCCGAACGCAGAAACGAAGTCGGCGGATAGAAGAAAGGACGCAGCGCCGTCGCCGAACAATGCGGGACGGGATACCAGAAAGTTGACCTTGCCGGAACGGCCGTCCTCGAAAGGGGAACGAACTGGGGGAAGCAGCCCCTCCCTTTGTTGCCCCACCGGGCTGAATCATTGGGCTTAGCCTGCCGACAGGAGCCCGTCCGTGTAGGAAAAAGGGCTACGTTCCTCAGCGAAGATCCCCGCGAGAGGTCAACCGCGCTGAAAGAATCCAAGACGTCCACGAAGCCTCGAGGCCGTGCCGGCCTCGAAACGTCGGATTTCTATTCCCTGCGCTATTGGTTTGGCTGGGGTGCAACCATATCCAAAGGACATGTAGAGAAAACCGCAAAGTGAGTTCATTGCGTGGACAACAGATGTGCTTTACAAAAAGAAAACAAAACCAAACAAAAGTGGCATTGACCGGAATGTCAATTTGAAAGGAAGGCACTTTGTACTTAAAGCAGGTGGCTATGGGAATGAGTACAGATATAAAGTGATCTAAACATCTTTAAAGTTCGCTATTGTGATAGGTTGAGTCGTTATCCAGTAATTTGCAGAAAGTTGAAAAGCATACTGTATTTGATATAGTTGGGTCCAGTTCGTTCCATTCTTTCACTGCAAGCGGAAAAAGCGAGTATTGAAATGTATGATTATGGAAAGAGTACTCTTTTAGTGTGTACGAGTGTTTGCGGCCTCAGAGGCGTCAAGTCGAGAGTGATATATATTTGGAAGCATCTATTTTCAGCCGATGGTGTAGCACCTGGTGTAGAAATTTCAAGCGCGCTACTCTTGCTCTGTCCGATAGTGTTGAAAGACCCGCAAGAAGTAGCAAGTTTGTGGGCAAGTCGTTACGGGTGTACCTGTTGTAGATGAACCTGATGGCTTTTCTTTATACCCTTTCTATTTTATTTCTGTTGGAAATTGTGTGCGGAAACCAAACAACGTTAGCATACTCGAGAATTGGGCGTACGAACGTTGTGTAGGCCAGCAGCTTGGTACGCCATGGTGCGAGTCGCAAGCGGCGTCTAAGAAAAAATAACTTGCGCAGAGCAGTTGAAGTGATGATGTCGATGTGTGGATCCCACTGAAAGGTTGATGTTAAAGTGACACCTAAATATTTCTGCTGGTTGACTTTGGTAAGGACGGTTCCTTCAAGAACGTAGAAGAAGTTAGCGGGGTTCTTTTTCGCTGTAATGGTCATACACACTGATTTTTTTTGTTGATGGACATTTGCGTTACATTTGCCACGTGTTACGTGTTTGGAGTGAACTATTCAGAGTGCAGAGGTCTTTCGGGCCCTTCACTTCTTTGTATATGATGCAGTCGTCTGCAAAAGTTTAATGTGACAGTCTAAGTGCAGGTGATGTCGTTAATGAAAATGAGGAATAACAGAGGTCCTAACACTAATCCCTGGGGGACGCCTGAGGTGACGGTAACTGTATCGGATGGTGCTTGGTCGCAAACAGTGTATTGCAATCGCTGGGACAGAAAGCTTGTGATCCATGCTGTAATTGGTCCTTCCCCGATAATGGCAATTAGTTTCGATATTACCTTGGCGTGGGATACACAGTCGAATGCTTTTGTGAAGTCTAAAAGAATTATGTCTGTTTGACCGTGGTTGTTGATCGTTAGCGCGAGATCGTGTACTACCTCGGCTAACTGGGTGATGGTTGATAGGCTCCTTCGGAAGCCGTGCTGGTGAGGCGTAAAACGTTATTGTTTTCTAGAAAGGTGGTTAAGTGTTTCACTCTGATGTGTTCCATGATTTTGCAACATGTGCTAATGAGGGAAATTGGTCGGTAATTACACGGTGTGTCCTCACCGGATTTGTGAATTGGTACAACTTTGGCTATTTTCCAGTCATCTGGTAACTGCGCAGTCTGAAGAGATTTTCTGAACACAATTCCAAGGTAATGGCTACACAACTCCGCGTATCGTTTCAGAAATTCGTTCGGGATATTGTCGAGGCCATTTGCTTTTTTGTGGTCAAGGTTGAGTAGAAGATTAAAGATACCGGCGTCCGCTATGTTTAGGGGATCGATAGGTGGATCCGCGCAAGAACTTAGTGTCGGGAGCGCGCCGTTATCGGATATAAACACCGAGTGAAAGTAGTCGTTGAACTGGTTAGCCTTTGCTGTTTTTTCATTCGACGATACCACTGGAGCTGTGGTTGGGGGTGTGCGGAAATAGTTCCAAAACCTTTGCGGGTTGTTTGTAATCAATTGTGGCAGTGTTTCGTTAAAGTAGTGTTGTTTTGCGTTAGTCACTTGCGTTTTGAAGTCTTTTGTGGCACTTTTTAGTCGACTATTTACCAAAAGGCTGCCACCCTTTCTTTTGAGGCTACGCCGTATATTTTTACTTTACGCTTAGAGTGAATTACATCGCGGGTAATCCACGGGTTGTGTTTTCGCGTTTTTAGAGTTTTCAGGGGAATGTAATTTTCTATGCTGTTTACAATGATGGATTTAAACCGAAGCCAAAGATCGTTTACATTATTTGATGGATCGGAAGCCATTTGAGCGAAGCTTTGGAATTCGTGGGCCAGGTAGGTTGTCACGCTGGCGTCGTCCGCCCTATTGAAATTGACGACTTCTCGTTGAGCATGTATTTTTTGAACAGCAGTGCCAAGTGGTAAGGTACATTTGGGTATATCATGGTCGGAGAAGCCATCGATTACGACTGTTTGGCTTTCCTGCAGAGGAAACAGATCACTTTAAAGTATTAGGTCGAGAATGTTGTGCGTGGAACCCTGAGTGCGTGTGGGATGACGTACCACTTGATGATGATTAAAGTTTAACATTAGGTCTGTCAGTGCGCTTGAACCAGGTGATGTGTAACGCATGGACAACCAATCAAAATCCGGGCGGTTGAAGTCGCCGAGCAGAATAAGTCGTGAGTTCTGGACGTAGTTTTGCATAAAGCTCTGTAGTGCTATTATGGGTTCGAGTCCAGACTGAGGGCTTCGGTAAAAGCAGCCGATGAATATGGGAAGTCGTTGCAAATAATTCGGGTGAAGACGGCCTCGGTGTCTGCAATGCAGGAAGAGGAGTGAATTGTATTGCGTTTTTAATCAGCAGGGCTACGCCCCCGCCCCGGCTGTGTCTGTCTTTGCGGATAACAGAATAATTGGGCGGCGCAAATATGTGGTTCAAAATATCGGAGGTGAGCCATGTTTCGGTGACGCCGACGATGTCGGGAACATGCGCAGGAAGCAGGCTTTCCAAATCTTCTGATTTGTTGAGTATGCTTCTGGCGTTCACGTTTAGTATTGTTAGTGCGTTTCTTTTGTTCGGCTGCGGGTTTGTGGACGGCCTCTTTCTGACATCGACTTTTTTTGCAAGGACACTCTTTCGTTCTTATCTTCGTCCCAAATGAACGCGAAGTCATTGATGAACAGCTTATCGAAGGAGAGAGAGACCTTGTCGTTGTTTTCTTGATTTGGTTTAGCACTGTCGCATAACTTCTTCCTAACATCTCGGATTCTTTGGCTGAAGTCTTCTCCGATTGAAATGTTTGTTCCTCTAAGTTTTTTGCAGCTTCTCAGTATGGGCATTTTTTTACTTGAATCCAAAAGTTTGAGGATTGGCGATCGTGTTTTCTCTGTCCCCGGTTGTCCTATACGGTGGATGCGCTCGATGGTGACCGGTTATAGTTCTAGTTTACCTTTAATTATGTTGTCGTTAACGGCTGACTCGAGATCTTTGCTGGTCTCTCCCTCTCTCTCTGCTAAGCCGTACACAATGAGGTTCTACCTTCGGCTACGATTCTCAAGGTCATACACGCGTTTTTCCAGTCTCTTTATGACCTCGTTTGTCGCCGCGATTTCATGCACGCATAACTCGAGCTTTTGCTCGAGATTGGCAATCGCTTTCAGTTGTCTGTCGATGTCTGCTAGTCTTGTTTCTTTTATGTCGTTATTATCTTGTACTATGGCTTTAAGTTATGCATGTGCTATTATGTATGTGCTAAGTATGTAATGCATGCATTCATGTATGTATGTATATATGTGTAGGCGGCCGATAAGGTGGTGCGGCCGAGGCCACGTTTATTGTGGGTGAGTTGGCTGTGCCATAGACAGGACGAGGCGCGTAGAACGAGGGTGCCGTTCCAGAGGTGTGCCGGGTGCCGAGAGTCTTTCCTGTGCCAGCTCGCCAATTTGCTGCTGATGATGGTGGTGCTTAAGAAGATGATGATGGTGGCGCTACAGGGCTCCCCCCCTAGCGTGAAGTGCGGTAAAGTGACGAATGTAAATGACAATGCACGAAATTGCACTACGCACTATGTACACGTATGTACATTTTGTCCGTTGTCAGGAAGAGTCCGTGGGCAGTCAGTGGTCAAGGGGTAGGGGTTGAATAACGGCACCATCCTGGTCGTCGGCGAGGTAGCGTCCGGGATGTGGGGAGACCTCTGGTGGACGAGGCTGGGAGTGCGGCAGCAGACGCGTAGGTGGAAGTGGTGCAACTGGATCTTCTGTAGACGGTGTGATTAGCAAGCACAGCTTCCACGGGAGGCACAGGAGCGGCCGATATGCAGTGTAAGGGGAGTTGAAATACCTGCGCGGCTGGTCTTTAGAGTGGGGATGGTGGCTGCATCACTGTCTTTGCAACTTGCGCACACGAAACGGGAGGCAGCATCGCGGAGCCTTTGCAAGCAGGGAGGACCGATGATGAGCCGTGGTTGCTCTGCAGTGAAGTCTCATTCCCGTCTTGCGCGCTCGTTTTGTGTGCCTTCCTTGTAGTCGCACAGTTGAGCTAATGTTATAGTGTCGACTGAAAGTTCTCTTGCAGCAGGGAATCGGTAGAGGTCTGGTGGCCAGTTTGTGAGGCATCTCGCGATGGCACGGAGACGCGTAATGCTGCTTTCAGCCACGTTTGGTGGGATGCTTGTCCCGCAATCATTGTTCCAGTCTGGTCATTGTAGGCAGGACGTCAGAATTCTCTGGAGCAGTCTGATCTGCTTCGACGGTAAGATGGACTTCCGTGAATCTCGGGCTGTCGTCGGCTGCTGGAGGCTGTCGTACATCCTGAGGCGAGGAAGACGGCTGTCGTACAACGGGAGTGGAGTGGTCTCGGAGATCACTCGTACACCTGCCCTGCGGAGGTGGTTCGGCGTCGGGATGTGCTGTAGAGTTCACGAAGCAAAAGGTCGACTCCGTCTTGCTGAAAGTCGTAGCTGGGGCTCGTGTTTCCTGGACAGGCGATGCTGGACTTTCCGACGAATTGGAATCGACAGGTGCCGTTGGAAGGTGTGGTGGTATAGACAATGGCGTTGGTTCAGCCGCCGTTGGCGTCCGCTGGGTTCCTACACCGTAGTGGTTTAGGACAGCGGCCTTGAGATTGTCGTATGCACTAGGGCCTGGGGCCGGCAGCTCGATGCGCTCAATGAGGTCAGCAGGTAACTTCTCTAAAGTGATGAAGTACCTGGTTTCCTGGGAGTGGATATCGTGAGCGTAAAAATGGCTCTCCAGGATGACGAACCATGCAGCGTGCTTTCTGATGGGGTCAAACGGAATCAGCAAGGGAAGTTCTGGGAGGGCGATGGACGTTCGTCCCGTACCGTTGTCCGCATTTTGGGTGGGGAAGCAGCGCTGTGATGCCATGGCGGAGCCGCTTGTCCGGGTCACCAAATTGTAGGCGGCCGATGAGGTGGTGCGGCCGAGCCCACGTTTATTGTGGTTGAGTTGGCTGTGCCATAGGCAGGACGAGGCACGTAGAACGAGGGTGCCGTTGCAGAGGTGTGCCGGTTGCCGAGAGTCTTCCTTGTGCCAGCTGGCCAATCTGCTGATGATGATGGTGGTGCTTAAGAAGATGATGATGGTGGCGCTACATATGTATGTATGTATGTATGTATGTATGTATGTATGTATGTATGTATGTATGTATGTATGTATGTATGTATGTATGTATGTATGTATGTATGTGTGGATATACGTGTTTACTGTTCTGGTTCATTAACAATTGGACGAAATACGCGATTCGGTCAATAAATAATCACAAAACACCCTTCTAGGCATCGTTGTTACACAAGTGAATTTGACTAAGACAGTACCGGTAGCAGGCCCAGGTAGACCAGATGCCCCAGGCCTTTTTGTCTGAAGCCCATCGCGGGTTACGTCAGTATTATTTCCTGCATGTACATGGTTTTCACCCCTGTAAATTTATACATCAACCAACTGTCGCCTCCGGGATAGGGGAAGGAGAGCCCAGCCGAAATAACCACGGCAGCAGCTTTACCGTCGCAAATTATGCTGCCACTGGTGCTAGATGTCTATGATGCAACGGGCAGCACCTGAATTGAAGAAACAATTTTACCTATTCGTTTATTGCTGCCTGAAAGACAGCGCATAAAAGATACGCAATAACTCACGCTGCTGGTGATTATTCACTAAGAAACAAAATAGGCCACAGCGTTTTTAAAGCTGTAAACAAGAAGGCAAAAATTCCAAAGCCGTCCATTGTCCGAATTCCAAAAGTTTCTAGCCGGAAACTGATTTAACAGTAAGGAATTACAATTTAAGCAAACAAACCAAACGAGGCTGAACATTCCATATTTTCTGGTGGAACTGCGAATGTTAAACTGAAACTGCAAATGTGGAACACCGGAATACAAGGCCCCTCATAGCCGAAGTGTATTCGGGATTTGAAAAAAAGAGCTTGCACCAGAGATTGTTCATTTAAATAACTTCGTTGTAGCATATCTACTAAAATTCATAAACCGTCTGCAAAGGCGTCTCTTGACCCTTACACAGCTACCGTCTGTCGACTTTGTGAGTGGTTTATATCCAGATGGGGATATTAGCAGCGTAATAAATTGGGTTCTTTGAGTGTTTTAATATTTTTGGCGCATAGCCTCCAAATATGTATTCTTAAAACACAGTGTGCCTCTATAGAAGGTGTCTTGACACAACAAAAAGCCTTTAAATTGATACTTACGGTAAAACGAACACCACATTAACAAACTTTTCAGATAAACGAGTGTTTAAGAAGTCACACGTCGACTACTTATAGTTTTAATATAAAATTAATTCACTATAACGGACTTCAAAATAGCGAACGTTTCAAAATAAGGATCGTTTTATTTAGTTCCGTGCCATGTTAACAACACCTCAGTACTACGAACTCATATTTTCAAGGCCGGAGACTTTTAGAAGTCCGTTAAACAATCGCGGCCACCGGGGCAGTGTGCTAGTAGACGACACGGCAAAGCGCAGCGAAGAAGAGGACGTCTTGCAACTTGCTCCGCGGAATGGGGCAGCCGATGCAAGAGGGAGAAAAAAGCTGAGGAGAAGAAAAAAATGAAGAATGGGTAGCCTTCTCCGTCCCGAAAGCCGCGGCCGCGCTATTCGCGCTCACCCCAACTTTTTCTACGTTTCGCCGCTGCTCACGTGGCTTGCTGGATCTTCACGGACATCAGCGGAGCTGACAACAGAGGAAATTGCCCAGACCGTGAGCGTTCAGGTGAAGAAGTGAAGATGGCAGCGAGGATGGAATGAACAAGGATGCCTCTAAGGGTGCCGCAGCAGCACTCGAAGACTACGACGAGCACGCGACGACTTCGGATGTGGTGGACTGCATACAAAAACTCCGCACATGTCCGGGAAAAAACCGCACGGCCACTCATTCACTCCCCAAGAATGTGTAAGAGTTTGAGTCCTTCGTGCTAGGAAGCTTGTGCTACTCGCGCTAGATGAAAATCGCCAACCACTTTAAATGAACGTGCATTGTTTCATGATAACTAGTGCAATTTTTTTTGTGAAAAATGACACCAAGGATGCACTGCATTACACGTAGGTCGTTTTAGGCATTGAAATACTATTTGTTTTCTTAAATTTTGCCATTTTTACTATAACGACATTTCAGAATAACGAGCAATATTCCACGGTTCCCTGAAGTTCGTTATATCGAGATTTCACTGTATATGGTTTTCCGCCGGGAAAAGGTGTACTGCTGAACTGGCGTGATTTTGCTATTATTATTCTTCTTTACAATGTTCCTTTCGTGAATTTCGACATTAGTCGTTATTTTTCGGCCAGTGATTGCCTATCCCGACAAAAGTATGAGTTCTGCGTCCTGCCGATTAGATGATCTCCCAGAAACACTTCCAGTGCTAGGGAAAACATACAATTTTAGCGGCGCGGGGGCACCAGGTTGATGAGTAGGGTACAGCACGTTGATCCTACCGAATTCCCCCTTCATCCCCTCTGTTTGCCGAGTTCCTCATAAGACTGGTATAGCTCAAGGGCAAGGAACGCGGAAGAAACTTAAGACCTGCACCGTCGGTGTCTTGGGGCAGGCTAAGTAACAATCGGTTCGGTGTTGAGCGCACGTAGAGTGAGGACGTTTGTAGAGTCTCCAGAATTGCTCAGCCACGTCCCTGCTTCTGTTATAAGGACAGAGTTAGCCATTGTCAGGATCCAACCTGGAGCAATGAAGCAAACTATGCAGATAATCGCCTCTCCAACATAGAGGTTGAAGGGTTGAAGTTCGGTGCACCGCACATTTATTGCACGCTTCATGCAGCTATCTGGGGTTAGAAAACGAACGGTAACATGTGAATCTCCAAACTTAGTTGAATGAGCACGCCATCGGTGGCTATCGGTTCCCTCGCAAGCCGTTTAAAACTTCTTCAGCACCGGAACCTTTCAACGCAGCAACGTACCGTGCTTTAGAAGGCAGCTATACGGTGCATTTGTAATAATTGACCTACTCTGGGGCACAACTAAACGGGGACACGAATTCAGCGCGGAACTTGAATATTTTATTCTTTTCAAGGTTTGTTTTGTTTATTTTCTCCAATAATGTATGTATACCTTTAGCGTGACGAAGTACCTTCCATTCGTTAATTATTGTTTTTGTTCGCGCAATAAAATGTCCTGCAGCATTGTACCGCTCATGATTGATTGATTGATTGTAGGGTTTACGCGCCGACGCAACGCAGGCGATGAGGCGCGCCGTAGTGGAGGGCTCATTTTTTATTTATTTATTTTTTTTTATATACCTTAAGGGCCTCCAGGGCATTACATAAGGGGGGTTTATACAGTAATCAGTGACAACAGCAATTTTTTAGCAAGAAAAGAAGAAGACAAGAAAACATGCGCAGGATACAGTCAGTCAACCAAAATAAGCAAAAAAAGAACACAGCAAGGTTTTCACATGCGAGCACATTGAAAAAGCTGCACGACACGCTATACAGCAGCAAAATAGTGGCAATGACTAAGATTGTGGATCACATTCAAGGAACGCAAATAATGCAGACTGGAAAGATGATTGCTGTGCATGCGTTACAATGCTGGCAGCCAGAGCATTCCACTCGGTTATTGATAATACAAGGGGTGAGTATTGGTGCTTTTTTGTGCGAGAAAATATAGGTTCAATTTTATGATCATGGTCAACGCGTGCGGAAATGTACAAAGCAGGGTGAATGAACGTACGGCGGAACGGCGAATCACTGTGATATAATTTGTTGAAGAAATATAAGCGGAAATATTTTCTCCGCATGGCAAGAGGTGGGAGATTTAAGTTTTTCTTAATGAATGACACACTTTCATAGCGGGAATACCATGACAAAATAAATCGCGCGGCTTTGTTTTGAACAGATTCGAGCGTATCAGTGAGGATTGCTGTGTGGGGGTGCGATACTATGGAAGCATATTCTAGGGTTGGCCGGATTACAGTATTGTACGCGTGAGGTTTGGTGTCCTTGTTTGCAAGTTTCAGGCGGTGCTTAAAAAGACCAAGTTTCCGTAATGCTTCCGCGGTAATGTATTCTATGTGGCTAGACCAGGTTAGATCAAAATGTAATAAAATACCTAGATATTTGATAGATGGAACTGTTTGAATCACTAAGTTGTTTATGACATACTCATTGGGCGAAGGATGTGCAACAGATCAAAAGCGTACGTGTTTGGTTTTGTTTACATTTCTTTCCATTTGCCATAAACGGCACCATTCTGATAATTTTGTCAAGTCGGACTGCAATATGTTTACGTCGTTTGGTTCTGTGATTTCCTTGTAAATTACGCAATCGTCAGCAAAGAGACGCAGTGATGAGTTAATGTTGGATTCAATGTCATTAATATAGACTAGAAACAATAGAGGGCCTAGTACGGAACCCTGGGGCACTCCGGACTTGACGGGTCAGGGTCTAGAGATAAGGTTGTTAAGTTTAACTGACTGAACCCTGTTAGTAAGAAAACCGCTTATTCACTGGGTTGTTTTATCGTCTAGCTGTAGATTACAGATTTTAGTCATCAACCTTTGGTGTTGCACGCGGTCAAATGCTTTACAGAAATCTATAAAAATTGCGTCAATGTTGCGGGAGTTATTCAGAGAATTATTAAGGTCAGTTACCAATTCGATGAGCTGAGTTTCGCAAGATCGGTTATTGCGGAAGCCATGTTGGTTATCAATTAGCAAGGTATTTTTATTGAGGTATGATGCGATGTGCGTAAACAGAATATGCTCGAGTATTTTGCACGGAATAGAAGTAAGAGAGATTGGACGGTAATTATTAGCACATGATTTTAAGCCAGATTTGAATATAGGTACCACTAACGCTGACTTCCAATCATCTGGGACGCAACCTGTGTCCAGTGACTGCTGAAATATTAGTTTCAATAGGTACGATGATTTTTGGGCGGTTAATTTCAGAAGTTTGGAGCTAATGCCATCAGGCCCTGGACTTGTCTTGTACTCAAGTCGCTCAATGGCACGTTCTACGCCATTTTCGGTGATTACAATTGGGATAAAAGTATCATGAATGACGGTCTCTGGTACGTATTGCGAATCTAATGGAAGCTCACTTGAAAATACCGATGCAAACTGATAGCTGAATATTTCCGCGGTTTCCTCAGCCGACGGAGAATCACCATGCTCACCGTCTAGCAAGGTCGGGGAATCAGTGTTTTTAGGGTTTACCACTAGCCAGAATTTTTAGGGTCACTTTTTAGGAGGTTAGGCAGTGTGCAATTGAAAAATTTATGTTTGGCTTCTTTAATGATGGCTTCGGTTTTCCTCGATACATCATTATAGTTATCACAGTCTACTGTCAATTTTGTCCGTGACGCCTTCCTAAATGCTCGCTTCTTTTTATTAAGACTTCTTTTCGCATCCTGTGTGAACTACGGATCGTTTTTCGTTGATCTAATAGTCATTTTTGGTACACACTAATTACGCACGCACATTTGTGCGTGCGTAATTGAGTATGTGCTTGGCAGTTATGGTTTTACCGGGGAGTGGGATAGATAAGGAGCAATGTACGGCGCGGTGATCACTGATTTCCTCCAGGACATGAGTAACTGCATTATCGGGTTGATTAGTGAGTATGAGTTCCAAAATGTTGTTTCCACGCGTTGGTACCGCCACGAGCTGTGACATGTTGTGCACATGTGTTAGGTGTATAAAGTTAAGGCTTTCTTGACGACGGCTGGCACAGCTAACAGTGGAAGAGGACCAGTCTATGTCGAGGTAGTTGAAATCCCCGCCAAGAATGGCAACGGAGTTTGGGTGCTTGTTTAAGACTTGATCAAGAGAATCGCTGAAGTGTTCAATAAACTCTGGGCCACTATCGGGTGGTCTGTAGCACACGCCTATGACGCACGGTACATGCCCCAAGCGTGCCGCAACCCATGTAATTTCAAGGGGCGAGTCGCAAACTATGACCGAGGGACGAAATTCTTTCCTAATGGCAATAAGCACCCCTTTACCACGACAAGCGGCTCTGTCTTGTCGAAATATCGCGTACTGCGCAGGGAAGCTAAGTTCACTGTTTTCCGTGTCAGAATTTAGCCACGTCCCCGTGCCAAAAATAACATCAGCATTGCACGTGTGTATAAGGGCTTTAAGTTCATCAAGTTTGCTATATATGCTGCGAAAGTTCGCAAGGTTTTTGATAGCTTTTATTCGCAGTTGATTTCTTAGCGGATGATGGTCTGGCGGATAGGTTGTGTCAGGCCGGTACAGGTTCATGGTTTGTGGCTACGCCTGCGCTGTTCTGTTCCTCTGTAGTATTATTTGCGAAATGTTCGTATCTGGCGGGTACTTGGACGATACTATCTGTGCTAGATGCATACCTATAAATGTTTTTACGGATGTAAAGGAGGTTGAAGCGGAGTGAATAGCTTTCGTTATTATTACGGGTAGCTTTGACGAAGTCGCGAAGCTTTTTGCGTGCCAATTTTACTTTAGGAGAGAAATCTTCGTCAAGTTAAAATTTCGGGTTCTCTAGCTGTTTAAGTTTAGGGGCATTGCGTAAAACGTCCATCTTGAATTTAAAGTTGAGAAATTTTACGATTATGGGCCGGTCGACGTTCGCGCGCCGCTGACCCAATTGGTGAGACCGTTCGATGTCATCGGCTTGTACGCCGGGGTGAGTTGCAAAGAATTCTTTCACGATTGCCCTTGACTCTTCGTACCCCTCCTTTTCTGTTTCTGCTATGCCCTTGACAATCAAGTATTTCCTTCGCATCCTGTTATTGATATCATCAACTGCGTCAAATAATTCCTCATTTACCTTTGCGATGCATGTCTTCACTCACGTACAGAGTCGCCTACATTCTCACACTTTCAAAAGGGTGAACTGAAGGGCTTGTTGGTACATGATATCGTTTGAAAACAGCGCGGAAGACGGGACGGAGCAAGTAATGGTGGAGCAAGACGACACCAGCGCTTGTGTCGTCTATTACTTGCTCCGTCCCGTCTTCCGCGCTGTTTTCAAACGATATGATCTCACACTTTGTTTCCCACACTTTGCTCAGATTGTTTTCTATTGCACAGATTCTTGAATTAATACTATTGATTTCCTGTTTTATTGTGGTCATAGTAGCCGTGGTTTCAACGTGAAAATCTTTCATTAAGGCGAGAACATCGTCGATCTTAGGGCCAGGGTTTGATTCCACGTCACCACAGCAGAGCAGGATGAGTGAAATAACCGAACCTAGAAGCAGGAAGATTGGTCTGGGGCACAGGGATCTAAAAAAAGCGGGCGCAAAGGTAAAGCGAGCATTGCGGGAGTTCCTAGGTTGCCGGCAAGGGACAAATGAGCCAATCCTCACGCGGTAGGTCAACACGTCAACACCCATCACACTTCCCACAAAAAAAGATACAACAGAGTGGGATCAGCGGCCATACACTCGAGGGAACTTATGAAACAGCAACTTGTGCCAAACTACATGCCTACCTGAAACAGCGAGAGCAGAACTTAGCCGTGGGAGCCGTTGGCCGCGAATCCCAGAGTGGTGATCGCCGGTACTCCTTTTGTGGCCCACAGCGGCGCTGCTCTTGTTGTGACGTCGGTGGATGAAGTCACCGGAACAACGATGATGCAGGAACGGAATAAAACGGCTCCAATCCTCGGTGACGAGAGCGGCCGGACAGCAATCAGCGACACGAGGCAATGGTATCTAAAACAGCGAGAGCAGAACTTAGCCGTGGGAGCCGTTTGCCGCAAATCCCCACCTAGGGATCTTTAACGTGCGCCGAAATCTCGTACACACGGGCGTTTTCGCTTTTCGCCTCCATCAGAAAAGCGGCCGGCGCGGCCAGGAATCGTTGTACCGCTCATGCTATTTTATAAGGATTTCCAATGTTCTTCGAGGGACTCCTGCTCTTTATTTTTGTTTTTTTTGGGGAGAAGCATAGAGTATTCCCGATGTTTCTTTGATCACCTGTGAGAAAATCAAAATCCCGCGCATTTCCCCGAGGGGAAGAATGTGAAAGTGCGAATGCACGAGTTGAATTTGCGCGGTTTGGTAATGTTCGCGAAAGAGAGATCACACACACACACACACAACTACAAAGAAAGAAAGATGCATTTATTCAAAGACACCTATTTGTGTTGTCGTTGTACTTGATTGCTAGAGCGGATCTCAGCTTTGAAATTTCGTGTCAGTACTCCTTTAAGCAGGTGCATTAAAGGCACCTTCTTCTTGCCCGATTCTTGGCGAATCCCCGGCGTGGGTATGTGCCATGTCAGCGGCCAGGCAGCGCGCGCCCATCTCCCCCCGTTGCCAAGGAAGACGAGGAGATTCCTGGCCAATCCCCCACGTGGGTATGTGCTATGTCAGCGGCCAGGCTGCGCGCGCCCATCTCCACGTGCGCGGACATCGCCGGTGGACGCAGGTTCAGGGTCGCTTAAGAAGTGCATTGCACTTAAAATTTTCTTTTATTTTTTTACATTCCGGTTGTTCAAAATTATTTTCCACCCCGCATTCATTTGCGCTATATAATAATTACTGGTATTTTTTGCCAAATACGCCTTTCTTGTGGTAATGGCTGGCGGTACACTGTTTGTAGACATTTTCACATTTTTTTCGTATTTAATTTGTTTTCGCGGACTTTTTTGTTTATTCTTTGGTTTTGCGAGGTGGTGTAAAAGATGCATATTTTTTATTGTTGGGTCATTTTTGCGAACAAAATATTTTCGTTTATCGATTTTTTAAGTTTTAAAATTTTCTTGACCAATTATCACAATTTACGCTATTTTAGCAATTAAAGGTGTCACTTTCGCGAACTCTGCCCTTTCATAGAAATGCAGTGCATTACCCGGTCCTGGCTTTGGCATTACTCGGCAAAAGATGCTGCGCAATAAATGTTTTTTGTTTAAAGAAATCCAGAACTTTGGCATGTGTAAAAATTTACATAATATGTAAAAACGTTTTGTTGCACCGCACTCCAAACATAATCAGTGTGAATATGAAAGAGTCTTCGTTGCGAAGCCTTCACCACACACATATTGGCAATGTTTGCAGCCTGAAATTTTTTGTACAAGAAATACTTAGAGCACTTTATTCTTGCTAAAATAGGGAACAAGTTGGCTTTTAGGTGTGGGGGTAAAACATAAGAAAACACCCCCGACTGCGCGATTTGAGTGTCTGAACTCTACAAATCATTAGTTCGCGCCGTATTATGAAGGTTTTTGCTCTTGTTTTCTCGATAATGCATTAATGCATGTCCAGGGATAAATGAGGGTCTAGGCGCCGTCCTTCTAATTGAGGATGTGGCCTAGATAATGTGTTTTCCCTTGCAGCAAAGCGCAGTACTCGGTGTAACTTCAATGTTGTGCTGTTGACAATGCGAAAATCGGCATAAGATAGCTCCACATTAGTAGACAATGCCATTAATTTGTCAAGATTTATGTCTTCTGAACGACGTAAGACGATATAAAAGGGGGTGATGTTTATGCAGTACATCTGCAATATCACGTTTTTTCTTGCCCTATACTTGAACAACCAAATTTCACATAAATCGACGAGGATTTTTTTGGCGTTTGGGATATTATCGCGATATTTCAACATGCAGCAGTTACTCTTTCGAACGGTGGTCAACACAGTCGGCTGCTTCATGGCCCTTGAACCTGCAGCACATCAGGCTTACCCTATTTCATCTCTCCCTTGGGTGGAAACAAAATAAAAGCGAAGCTGCTAGAGCTGCATGACTATTAGGAGACAGGGCCCTGGAAAACTCCCTTTGTCCCCTCTGAAAAGTAGCACAAGAGATTTTGCCGTAAGAGAATGGGTATCAGAAGAAGGCAAAGAGATAAGGGAGTTTAAAAAGGAATGGGGATAGGGTTTTTTCTCTGGTTTACTGATCTCAGACTCCTTTTGAAGCCTGGTCTCTCACCTCAGGAAGGACATCAGATCACGTCCATTGAGAGGTTTGCGGCCCCCGCGACGCGGTTGCTGCTCACTGACCTGGGATTCTTCCCAGCTCCGACCGTCGAAGACAGAAAAAGCCTAACACGCGTTAAAACCTTGGCTTCTCCCCAGAATTTCGTTTCCACAGCCCGTATCTCCGGCGGGCTCCGATGAGTGGTACTCTGTCGATTTATCAAAGGAGCATTCCACAAATCCCGGTACTGTAACACTTTCATGACTTTCCCTATCCACGTGTCCGGAAAGCTTGTTTGGCGAGCTCCGTTCAATCAGCCGCATCGGCACGGAATACAATGCAACCTTTTTTATCTAATCTTTGCCCACTGAGGACGGACAACCCATTTTTAGACTGCCTGAAAAGGAGGTAACCCTAGCCCTACCAGCGGTTATTCAGCAAGAAAAGTTTCGCTGGTCGTTGTAATAACTCCAACTTCAGCCACTTTCTCTTCAGATCACCCCCACGCTTTCACCACGGACCTGGCCAAAATGATCCCACGGAAGGCCTGATTCTCCGTGACAAGTAACATAGGCGTCGGCACCGAACAGCAAGCTTTCAATGCAAGACGAAAGGCGACACAGCCCCCTGGATGTTAAATTGAAATTTCGTACCGCTTTTTCTTCTGATTTCCAGACTCGACCACGGTAGCTACCCAGACTGTTTTGCCCTTCTTCTGCATCGAGTGTCAATCTCCTAGAAAAAACTAGGTCCACAGCTGCAGGCTGACTTCCAGACTCAACCAAGGTAGCCACCCAGACTGTCTCGCCCTTCTTCCGCATCAAATGTCAACCTCTTAGAAAAAAAGAAGGCCCACAGTTTCAGTGGCGCACCTGCATCCTCATTTTAGATTTCAATGCCTCGAGAGTGAGACCTGCTCACCCACCCACCACTGCCGTTGAACTGCCCAGAAGGAGGCAGCCGAAAGCGCTGTCGCTAGAAAGCTGTTGGGTGGACAAGGAGCAGGCCGCAGTCGGACAACAGTCGGAAAAGGGTTGCTTTTCGACCGTGGTGTCTCTGTCGCAAGAGGCATTGCGCGCTTCAGGAAATACCGATCCCACGTTTTGGCCACTAATTTCACCGAGCAGGACCAGCATTTTAACAAGGGCGCGGCAATTGCGTTCCTCAAAGAAACGCAAAAAGGAAGGGACTCGATTGCGGTCGCCGACATTGAACGCCCACCCGAAGACACCTTGAAGCCTCCGCTGCCCTTCGACGTGAATCCAGCGCTACCGCAAGAAGAATGGAACAAAAATATTGGCTTTGCTGCTTCGCTACAGCGAGTGTTTTTCGTCCAACTCAAAACTACGTCAGACACCTCTGCTACGCAGTGGATAATGGACGAACATGGAGCCCGACCTACCCGACAGTCATCGTACCGCGTCTCTTCACACGAGCGGGAACCCATCCGAACTCAAATCGACGACATGCTCAGCGACGACATTATAAAGCCATCGAAAAGCCCCTGGGCTGCGCCGGTCGTACGCGTGAAGAAAAAAGACGGCCTAATAAGGTTTTGCGTTCACTACCGGCGACTGATCAAAATCACCAAAAAGGACGTGTACCCTCTCCGCCGAATCGACGACGCCCTCGACCACCTCTGCCACGTGAGTACTTCCCATTGATGGATCTGAAGACCGGCTACTGGCCAATTGAAGTGGACGATATCGACGGAGAGAACACTCATTTATAACCCCGGAGGGCCTCTACGAGTTCAAGGGGATGCCGTTCGTTTTGTGCACGGCGCCAGCAACGTTTCAACGAGTGATGGACACGGTTCTAGCTGGCCTGCAGTGGCACACCTTTCTCGTATACATTCACGACGTTGTGGTATTCTCCCGGACTTTCGCCGAACACCTTGCAAGGTTGCAGTCTGTACTCGACGCCATCCGTACGTCGGAGTTAACACTGAATCCTGAAAAGTGCCGCTTCGCGTACGAGGAACTCAAGTTTTTGGATCATGTCGTCAACGCCGCGGGAGTCCAGCCTGGTCCGGCGAAAACTTCCGCCGTAGCGAACTCCCAAGACCGAAAGATAAGAAGGGCGTGCGGATATTTCTCGGACTATGCGCATGCGCTTCTACGCAAACTTCGCCCGCATTGCACAGCCACACACCCGCTTGAAATAGCACCCCTTTCAGCTTAGAAACTGCCCAAGAAGCAGCCTTCTGCGAGCTGCGACAATGCCTGCAAAGACCGCTGTGCTCGCGCATTTCGACGAAAACGCCGAAACGGAAAAGCAACGCGGGTGCGAGAAAGTAATCGCCTATGCCAGCCGTGGTCTGTCCAAGGAAGAAAGAAATTACTCAGCCTCTGAGAAAGAGTGCCTCGCGAATATATTGGCCATTCCAAAATTTTGCCAATACGTGTATAGAAGACCATTCAAGATTGTGACAGACCACCACGCGCTGCGTTGGCTCGCCATTTTGAAGGACCCCTGTGGTCGTCTCGTTAGGTCGAGCTTGCGCCTGCAAGAATTCGACGTTACAGTAGTCTATAAATCCGGAAGGAAACACACCGACGCCGACTGCCTGTCCCGTGCCCCCGTCGACCCACCCCCACAAGACTCCGACGAAAACAGCGCATTCTTCGGAGTCGTGACTGAGAGCGACCTGGCCGCCCAGAAGAGTGCCGACCCCGATCTACGCGTCATGATCGACTACCTCCAAGGATGCAACGTCGCCATGCCCAGGGCCTTCCAACGCAACTTACCTGCATTGAGCCTGAAAACCTGGGTCCTCGTGAAGAAGAATTTCAGCCCCGGAACGAGAGCGAATTATCTACCTGTCATCGCGGCAGATCTTCGTGACGAAATTTTGGAAGCGTGCCATGACGACCCGTCTTCCGGACATCTCGGGACACCTCGCACAGTTGGGAAAATCAAGATGAAGTACTACTGGCCACGCCTTGCTACCGACGTCACCCACTGCGTACGCAGCTGCCGTGACTGCCAGCGACGAAAAACGCCACTGACGAGACCCGCCGGATTTCTGCAGCCGATCGGCGTCCCACCTAGGCCCTTCCAACAGATTGACATGGACCTTTTGAGCCCGTTCCCTACATCCTGATCCGAGAACAAGTGGATTGTTGCAGCGACCGACTACAAGACGCGCTACGCAGAGACCGCCGCTCTTTCGATTGGGACTACACAAGAAGTCGCAAAAGTTTTCATGAGCCAAGTTGTGCTGCGACTAGGAGCCCCGGAAGTTCTAATCACGGACCGCAGAACGGCCTTTACTGCGGAGCTGATGCAAGGGATATTACGCCACAGAAACACGGATCACAGGATAATGCCGAACAAGAAAGTAGCTTAGAGGAGATAGACATCCCACCAGTAACGACCGAAGAAGTAAGGAAGGCTTTGAAAGAAATGAAAGGGGGCAAAGCACCTGGTGAGGATCAGATAACAGTCGACCTCTTGAAGGATGGCGAAGAAATTGTACTTGAAAAACTGGCAAACCTGAATACGCAATGCTTAATGACCGCAAGTGTGCCGGAATCTTGGAAGAACGCGAACATCATCCTAATCCATAAGAAAGGTGACATGAAGGACTTGAAAAATTACAGGCCGATTAGCTTACTGTCAGTCGTCTACAAGGTCCTTACCAAGGTAATCGCTAACAGAATTTCTGCAACCTTAGATTTCAGTCAACCTAAAGAACAAGCAAAGTTTCGTACAATGGACCATACTCACATGATCAATCAGGTCATAGAGAAGTGCGCGGAGTATACTGAACCCCTATATATAGCATTCATAGATTATGAAAAACTATTTGACTCGATCGGAACCCTAGCAGTCCTTCAGGCATTACAGAACCAGGGAGTAGATGAGCATTATGTAAAAATACTAGAGAATATGTACAGTGGGTCCACAGCTACCATCATCCTCCGTAAGGAGAGCAGTAAAATACCTATAAGGAAGGGCGTCAGACAAGGAGACACAATCTCTCCATGTTATTCACAGCATGTTTACAAGAAGTATTCAGAACGTTGGATTGGAAACAGGTGGGAGTAAAGATTAACGGAGAATACCTCGGTAACCTCAGATTTGCTGATGACGTTGCCTTGCTAAGTAACTCGGGGGACGAATTGCAAAGCATGCTTTCTGCACTGGACGAACAGAGTAGAACCGTGGGCCTGAAAATTAATATGCAGAATACCAAACTAATGATCAATAACCTCGGGACAGCACGGCAGTTTGGGATGGGGGCGAGGCAGTGGAAGTGGTAAGCCAATATATCTACTTAGGCAAAATACTTACCCCAGAACCCAACCATGAGGCAGAGATAATTAGAAGGATCAGAATGGTGTGGAGTGCATACAGCAGACATTCCCAGATAATGAATAGCACCGTACCATTGTCGCTGAAGAAGAAAGTGTATGACAGCTGCATCTTACCGGTACTCACCTACGGGCAGAAACTTGGAGGCTCACTGAGAGGGTTCAACTTAAATTGAGAACGACTCAGCGGGCAATGGAGCGGAAAATGATAGGTGTAACATTAAGGGACAAGAAGAGAGTGGACTGGGTCAGGGAACAAACGCGTGTTAAAGACATATTAGTAGAGATTAGGAAGAAGAAATGGACGTGGGCAGGGCATGTAATGCGAAGGCAAGATAACCGTTGGTCATTAAGAGTAACAGAGTGGATCCCTTGAGAAGGCAAGCGCTGAAGGGGGCGGCAGAAAGTTAGATGGGCAGATGAGATCAAGAAGTTTGCGGAGAGAAATTGCAGAAGGATCAGAAGGAGAGAAATTGGTCACAGTTGGCACAGGACCGAGATAATTGGAGAACAATGGAAGAGGCCTTTGCCCTGCAGTTGGCGTAGATAGGCTGGTGGTGATGATGATGATTATGAACACGGATCACCGAAGGACGACGGCGTACCACCCCCAAACGAACGGACTAACGGAACGCCAGAACAAGACAATCGCGGATATGCTGTCAATGCACGTCGACGTTGAACGTAAGACTTGGGACGAAGTGGATTGTCGATATGTCACCTTTGCGTACAGCACGGCTATCCAGGAAACTACGCCAATGACGCCGTTCGAGCTTGTCTACGGAAGACGGACGACTACGATGCTCGACGCCATGCTTCCGCACGTATAAGACGGCGACCTCAACGCCGACGTTTAAGGATATGTTCAGCGTGCGGAGGAGGCCCGCCAGCTCACTCGATTTCGTACAACATACCAGTAGCTGGTGGATGCCGGGCGCTAAAACCTCCGACGCCGAGACGCCGAGTACTACCCTGGGGATCGTGTGCGGGTTTGGACTCCCATCCGTCGACGCGGACTAAGTGGGAAGCTTCTGCGATGGTATTTCGGACCCTACCAGATTCTACGACGTGTCGGCCAACTTATCTACGAGGTGATCGCCGATAGTGATTCGGGAACATCACGATGACGCGCGCTGCCCGAAGTCGTCCACGTGGTTCGCTTGAAACCTTACAAATGCAGGATGACGGACTTTTTTTGTTGTTCGTTCGGACTCTCTTGTATTTTAGCATCGGGTTGCTGCACTCTTAGAGGGGGGGTAATGCCACGGACCATATATGGGTTTGCTTATTTATTGTTTGTTTTTACTGTCGGGCCACGCCCGGCTGTGTTATCTGCGTTCCAATGAAGCGCGTCTTACTTGCTTTACTTTTATGCCGCACTGGCTATTACATTCAGATAAGTACACTGTTTCGTCATAACGTCAATAGCCCTGAATAGTCCTCTGTGGTCTACAATGTTCTGGATGCGAATCTACGGTTCCAGAGACGCTTGCGCCGAAAGAAAAAAAGCCTGCAGAGAAGACGCCGCGGCATTCCAATAGTCGAAGCGCACCCACACACGTCACTTTCTTGACTGCTGCTTCACCGCCTGTGCATTCTTTGAGTTGTAAGGGGAGCACAAGTCCCCTCTAATAAACGTGGTTTCCTTCAGACAACTGCGTCATCTCTCGCTTAGTGAAAATATCATGATTAGTGTCCCAAAGAGAATAAGTGATCCGCGCAGCAAAATACACGTAGTTCTTCCCGCTTTCAATAGCATTCAAAGAGAATTTCACTATTGCACTTCAGTTGTCTACCTAAGATAAAATAGACATAGCTCCATGAAACCTCGTAGTGAAACGTGTCGGCGCTTGAAAGGCGCCGGTGCTCTCTTCAACGTAAATTTTGTGTTAACCGTGAGGGAGCAAAAAGTTGAAATCCTTTATAGTAACGTTAGGCGAACGTCTTGTTCGCAAGCTCTCGTCCATCATTTAGCCAATCACGTCTTCAAATCTCTTAATAACATATAGCCACACTTAACATATTGTGTTCCTCTTGCAAGTTCAAGCAACGGCTTCCTGCCACCATCTTAGATATGCACCTTTTTGCACGAGCTACATCGTATGATTGGAAACATTTGTTTTGAATAAAGCTAAAGTTGATTAAAAGTTTGAGTTATAGAGGAATAACCAGTGAAGCTTCCGAAGCCATGGTAAAGCTGATGGGATTGCGTTTAGGCGTCAGATGCTTTTCCACGTTTTACGCCCTTTGAATTACAAGGCATGGGTTATGCCGATAAATTGGTGCTTCAGAAAACCAGTTTTTATGTACACAAACACTAGAATTTTGGTTATCGTCTTGAATGCACAAGATACCATTAAGTATAACTTGAGTGGTACCACGTCAGCAGAACACCACTGAGCTGCAAGGTATTCAAAGGCTCTCTTATGTGTGAATTTGAGACTTAAGTTCCTACTGGCACCTGCATCACCCGCGCTCATTGGCATGGTTAAAAAACCTAGCAGTAGAGGAATACTGTGTCTACCACTTAGAATATACAATTTTGATCAATAAAGTTCAGTCACCCAGCCGTCCCATCGGGTCTTTCAGTGAAGGCAACAAGCACAGGGCATGGTTCTCAGCAATTACCGCGAAGGTGCGGCCATGAAAGTAGAAACAAAATATAGCCACAGCCTCAAGTAGACCAAGTCGTTCTCTCTCAGTTATTGTTTAATTACGTACAGATGGTGCGAGAAAACTGGTCGCTTTTTATGTGAGAAGTGAAAGCTCCGTGTGACGACGACCACGAAGACAGAGTAGCCGAAACATGCCCTCACAGTGCTAGCTAGCAGTGCGAGTGCTGCCTGCGGAGAGTGCCCTCAGTGTGGTTGCGCCAAGGAAAAAGACGTTAGAAGCCACACCAGGTAATAATGTAAGCCACTGGTAAGTGGCCAGAAGCAAGGAGCTTGAGAGGCCAGACTGGAACAAACGACAACGCCGGGAGGAGGGGACGGAACAAGTTCGAGCAGCGCGACGGCAAGTGGAAGACTCGAAGCTCATTGGGTTTTCGGGACCAGACCTCGAAAAAGGTCGATCTGGCGCCTTAGTACTCTAGATCCGATGCGGGACTCCTGACTCGTGGAGGTGCGCAACGCAGGCGTGCTTCACTGTTTTATGGTTGACTGCCGCCCGGTTGACTGCCGCCCGTAGTCAACCGGAAGTGGCCTGTTGCGTCCTGCCCGCTGCTACAGGGCACCCGTGCATGAGCTTGTGTTGGGCAGACCGTTGTATACGAGGACAACGGTGCGTCTTCCTCATGGACGTTTTGGCACGTGGACGTTCCGGCCCCAGAACCCGCGACGCCCTGCAGACACCACCTCATCGCGGCGAAAATTTGGTGGTGACTTTTTATGTTTTCTTTCGGCTTCGTATGCCTTAGGGTTACGTACATTTCGCAGAGCTTTCAGTAGTGACTTGCATTCGGGTGTAACCCTTTGCGGTTTGATGTGTGTTGTGTTGGTTCAAGAATATATTTCTTTGTGCCGTTCTTAAGCGTCCTCCTCTGGTTATTGGCGTTGTGGCAAGTCCCAGTCCCAACTGAATGGCTGAACAGAACCTGCGGGGGTATACTTTCACATAATGAAGTGATAGAAGGCAGTTTGCCCCAATGCCTCCAGGCACCTGGGCCCAATGCCATGTCCGTCGGTATGTCCACAAACCCATGTCGATTTTCGTTAGTCCGTAAATTGGCGGCGGCAGAAATTTCGAACTGGGCCTACACAGGGCCAGATACAAGCCAGAAAATCATTGTTGCAACTTCCTGAGCGTGCACTGGACCCAGGAAAACGTGGCGTCTTCTTTCAGTAGGTCGGCGAGATGGCGGGCGATGTTAGCAAACCATTTTAACAGCGAAGGTGTTTAGCAAATCGTAGTTTTTCGTGTCCACACTGAAAAATAAGAAGAAAATAAGAAGCAAATAAGAAGAACCGCCAGGCTGTTAGCAAAACCACGGAAATGCCGACAACTCGTGTGTTCCTGCCTCGCACCGACCACCCCGCGTCGCTTGCACACATTCGCAAAGCCAAGTGTACCCAGTTATGGAGCTTGGAGCTTGGCCAATACTCCAGGGATCGCCTGCCAGGTAAAAAAAAAGTAAATGTCGAGCGCTCGTATGTGTGTGGCTCGCGGCGGCCGCCCAGTGTCCCCGGCGGACGTTTGTCAATCTAAGCATACCCACGTCAGAAAATAACGCAAGATTGGCCAAAACACTTGCTCGGAACAAGAAAGAGCGTGCACCCATACAAGGTGATATCCAATGTTTATCACTTCCAATAAAATGAAAGCTTAGACTATAGCAACAATGATGGAATAAAGGTTGTTTCGGCAGCAAGGAGGAAGGAAATCACCGGCAATTAGAGAATTACACCTTCCTAATGGTCGTGGACGTTCCATACAGCTTAGTTATTTCAACTATTACGCGTTAGCGTGGGCTTCCTTCTTTTAGGAACCTACGGTTTTAAGGGCAAATGGCCAAAATAGCTTTTTATTTATTGATTTATTTATTTATTTAGACATACTGCAGACGGTTTTTCTCCGTCATAGCAGGAGAGGGTTACATCATGTTTCTAACGCAACTGTCAAAACTTTCAGAGGCAGCATGCACGCGGTCGGAAGGCATGGTCTAACATTTTTTGAGTGATTTAACCTTGCTGATCGCTGGGGAGGTGGTAGAAAATACAAATCCTTCTTTAAACCAGATTCGTTATGGTACAGTTTATAAAAACGTTTAACCTTGCAATTTTTCGTCTGGTTTTAGGCCACTCAAGCCCACAATTTGTTATCATTTCAAAGACTGATGAAACGCGCCTGAAATCTGAAAAACGAATCTGGCGCTTAGTTGCTAGGTTCTATACTGCTTCTCTATACCTTTCTTTAAGCATGGATTCCACACTTCTGACGCATTGATCACTGGTCGGAATAATGTTTTGTAGGCCAGAAGTTTTACTGTCCAGTCACACGGCCCCTGTTTCCTGCTTAAAAAACACGGCTTTTTCTTGGCTTTGGCGCAAATTTTATCTCTGTGAGTGTCCCACCTAAGTTTTGTGTTGATTGTCAAACCCAAGTATTTCACGTCTTTCACAGTAGCAATCCATTTATCACCTACATGATATATATATTTATGAGGAGTTTTAGATGCGACGCTGAGAGGGGCATCTCTTGCCGGTGGCCCTGTCCTGCGTCCGTCGTCGTCGTCGTCCGCGTCCGCACAGCTGCGTCTCTCCTCCGCTCAACCCCTCTCCTCACTCGCATAGCGGACACTCTCACCAAACATCTGCGGGCGCGTGGCGGAGCACACTCTCACTCCGCCAGTGGGCGGCGCTGCGCGCTGTGCGCATGTGCAGTACTCTCTTTCTCACCGCGGTCTCCTCCGCGCTGCGGCCGTGCGTGAGAAGCGTGCTTCCGACGCCGAGCTTCGGCGACGCGAAGCAGCCTCCGTCTAAACGACAACAACAACAACGTCTCTCATTATGCTCAAAATAACGCCCGTATCCCCTCGCGTGGAACCCAACGATGTGATTGAAACGCAATTCACGTTCACTACGCGTTTCACGCAATTCGACTAATCGACCCAACGGAAACACCCAACGTAACCCCCTTCAGCGCCGCATCACACGAGGGTTCCCGCGCGGGGAGGTAGGCGTTATTTTTGTCTTGCTACGTTCGTTGCCATGCGCAGGGTCCCCAGGTTTCTCATTACTTTCGTCACTGTATCTGGGGGTCATAGAGATTCATTGGTAGTAGTGTGTTCTGATTGTGGATGTTATGTAAAGGTCGTTGTTTCTTCTTTTGTTTTTTTTCTCTTAAGGGAGGGAAAATGTAGTATTCGGGGTTTTCAGTTTCGGTTTTGGTTTGACGTCGACCGATTCTATCACCAGGGGGCTAGCCCTGGGTACATATTTCACGTGACTAAATAAACTGCTCTCTTTTGGCTTGACTCTTTCACCGGGCGTTTGTCTCCTGCTTCGCCCTTCGGGGCCGTCGCCGACGCGACACTACAATTATGGAGTTCACAATGCTCCTCAGATTTGTCAGATACGTACTTAAGGGCATTACGGTGACAGCTACGGTTAGCATTTTATTTTGCGTTCACGTGTTCTTATTTGGCAATTACTGAAACATGCACGCTAAAAATTTTATGTACTTGCTCCTAAAACCACCGCGAGCCTGATGACGGCTGCCGTGAAAGGTTCACGGGCGGACAAGTATGTTATATAAATTTTACGTTCTCAGTGAGTATTATTATTGCATCATGTAGATAAAGTAGAAAGCAATTATAATATCTAAGCGCACAGAGAGCCAAAAAAGGCGACACAGCTGACAAAATCACCGGCAAATTGTCTTCGTCATCTTCTTTCATGTCCTCTCCCGCGACAACGTTAGCGGGATTGACCAAGTCGCCACGGTAAATAAGACGACACCACGACACTACCCCCCTATTCTGCGAGCATCGCACCGATGCCAATGTGTATTACCAGGCGAGAAAGGCTTCATATCATTAGACGACGACGCGGAGCCTCACTGTCCAAGTACGTAGAGCTGTCAGCGAAGAGACCAGCTTCCACACTGGGCCTTGGCGTGTGGGCGTCATGAGCTTGAGCCGCCTCTGTCGTAATACGGCTTCATTCGTACGAGCTGCATGACCTCAGAAGTAGACTTCCGCCATGAGGAGTGCGCCCTACTATCCGTCGTGACTTCATATTTAACGTCACTAATGCGAGGCACCACGTTGTGGGACTCGAAGTACCGGCGAAGCAATTTTTCGGATCGTCTTTACTGGCGTACTGACATCAGCACCCACACCGGGTCTCCCAGGTTGTAGAACGCAGTACGTCGGCGCTGCTTGTAACGGCTGTCGTCGACACGCTGTTGATTTTTGATCCCTTGTCATGCGAGCTGTCGAGCTTCCTCCGCCTTCTGCAAAAAGTTGTCGACGTCACCGTTGTATTCGTCATATTGAAGAGGTAGCAATCGAATCTAGGGTACTGGTGGCCGTGAGACCGTAAACCAATTTGAGGAAAATTAGTCCTGTGTTGTTTTGAACTGGCATTTTCTAGCGGAATGTTACATACGGTAGAATTTATTCCCATGTTTTGGGTTTGACGTCCGCATACATGCAAAGCATGTCGTTGAGGGTCTGTTCAATCTCTGGGCCAAGCCGTTGGTTGGCGCGTGTTATGCTGTCATTCGCATACGAGTGGTCTGAGTTAACATCAACATGGTCTGCAGGAGATTGGCTGTAAAGGCTGTGCCTCGATCTGTTATGTCGATCGGTGCGGCCCCGTGCCCTAAATAACGCTGCTCATAAAGAACCCCTAAATTTCAGCCGACGTTGCCCGCATGACAGACGCTGTCTCCGCATCGTGCGTCATGCAGCCTGGCGCTACCCCTATCCATCCGTTCCCCTGCGTTGACATCGAAAATGGGCCACGAATGTCTATGCCGACTTGCTGGAATGGCGCTGTAGGCAGTTTGACCAACTGAAAAAGCCTTGCCGGTTTCAAAGGCAGAGTCTTGCTCCTTTGTCACTCACGGAAGCTCTTGACGTATCGATGGACTGTTTGCAAAGGTTTCTGGCAGCGGTACTTTTCCCGAATCTTGCCCGCTGTACGGTTGAAACCCAGGGGCCCCGCTCAGACTTCGTCGTGACCGGCATGCAAAATTTTGGCACATATTGCCGCCGTTAGAACGAGTAGAAATGCCTTCCTCCTGTTTCCTAAATTGCGTCAGTAAAGCATGCTGTTCCGGAGGATGAAAGAGGCTACGTTGCGGATAAATGCAGGCAGTATACGAAATTCATTTATTCCTTCATACTGCAGGCCAAGGTGCTGGCCCATGCAGGGAGAGCAATACAGAGAAAGAATACAGACAACACATGAACAGAATGCTATCTATAACATATCACAAAAACTTACAAATACTTGACTCAGCACAACCACGACATAAGAACAACACAATAAACCGCAGTGGGGCAAAACGCCTTGCCCCAAAAACACAGCACTAATATAACAAATCATTGATTGATTGATTGATTGCATGATTGATTGATTGATTGATTGATTGATTGATTGATTGATTGATTGATTGATTGATTGATTGATTGATTGATTGATTGATTGATTGATTGATTGATTGATTGATTGTAGGGTTTAACGTGCCGATGCAACGCAGGCGATGACGTGTGCCGTTTTTGAGGTCTCCGGATTAATTTTGACCACCTGGGGATATTTATCGTGCGCCGAAATCTCCTACGCACGGGCGTTTTTGCTTGTCGCCTCAATCAGAAAAGCGACCGCCGCGGCCGGGAATCAACCCCGCGACCTCGTGCTTAGCAGCGCAACGCCTTAGCCACTGAGCCACCGCGGTGGGTATATAACAAAACAGCTGGAAATTTTTCTTATAATGTACAGGTTGACACAAGCCTAGGTTTTGATTATTCTAATTCATGGGACAAGTATTTTCCCAGTTCTGGTAAGACGTTTCTTGATTGTAAAACCTCGAGGCGGATGGAATTTCATTCGTTAATATCACGCACAAAAAAACTATTCATGTGAGAATTGGTACTAGAAAATATTGGCGTAATGAAGAGGTTATGTCTGTGTCTTGTTTTTCGGGCTTCTGGGTCAGTTCGTAGCAGTTGGGCCATTTCCGACGTGCTCACGGCTCCAAGCAAGTGTAGAACCGCGTTTATTTCTCCGCCTGGTGAGTTGATAGGTGCTCGAGACAAGCAGTCGGCACTGTTGTGAATGCGTCCGGACTCGAAGACGACCTTCATGTCATACTCCCACAGCCGTCGGCTCCATCTTGCAAGCCGCCCACATGGGTCTTTTGAGGTTGCGAGCCAGCACAACTAGTGGTGGTCGCTGACGAGCTTAAATGGCCTACCGTAGGGGTTTTGGAGACACTTGGTGATGGCCCAGAATGCTGCGATGCACGTTTTCTTCGTCGTGGACTAATTGGACTCTGTTGTGAGAGTGCGTATTTTGCTACGACTCTTTCCGCACCATCCTGTCACTGCACGAGGACTGGCACCGAGACCGACATTACTGGCGTCTGTGTGCACTGCGGTATCCGCATGTTCGTCGAACTGGGCATGGACCGGAGCTGTTTGTAGTCGGTTTCTCAGGCCTTTGAAAGACACTTCTTATTCTTCATGCCACATAAATGGTTTGTCAGTGGTATCATGTGTTCGGCTATGAATGAAGATTTTTCCACAAAGCGTCTGTAATAAGCAGACAGTCCCAGGAAACTCCACACAGATTTTTCGTCAGCTGGTCTCGGCAAGCCTGCGACTGCTGCCGTCTTTTCAGGGTCTCGGGGCGCTCCTGCTACGCTGATAACTTGGCCAAAAAACCCAGCAGTTTTTACCCAAAGTGGCACTTTGCGGACATTAAAGTAAATAAGCAAAACTTATAACCTCGAGGAACAGCCGAAGTAATTGTAGATATTCTTCGACACGGGAGGGGTGACACTCGCAATACACGCGCTGGCTCGCTGCAGAGCTGGAGCGTATGTGGCTGAGTTTAGAGGAGGCAGCTGGAGATCTAGTTCCTCTACTTCTCGAGCAGCTTGCCTTACTTTCTCTCGAACCATTTGAGCGAGAATGGCAGACACCGGTGAAGCCGTAGTTGGGCAAACGGAGGTCTTTCCGAACAACCGAAAGAATTAGCTCCCTTAGAGCATCTTGGTTGGCGGCCAAAAAAACACACATAACCTCCACTGGCGCGCAATTCAGGTTGCGGCCATACTGTCTGGCGCGCTGTTTCGGTGTGCCCTCAATCGTCCTCTCTTCTGGAATAAGTTCTGCGACAGTGTGCTGTGATTGCGCACAAGCCCTGCAAAGAGCTCCTGCTGCACACCTCGCATGAGGTAATGCAGCTTATTTTCTTCAGCCATACAGGGTTTGTCGTGTCTGTAAAGGCGGGACATGACATTGCGGTACATTCCGAAGCTCTCACTGGGACGCTGATTACTGATGTGTATTGCAGTTTCAACCTCTTCCCTCATGTCGGCCCTTGTATAGCCAGCTAGAAACCTGTGGTGAAATTCGTCCCAGAAGGAGACCTCCCTCGCGTGGTTCTACAACCACGTCTCCGCGTGTTAAACGAAAAATAAACGTGTCGACGTTTCACCACTCCACCCCAACCATCAAACATTGCGACGCGCTCATAGAGATGAAGCTAGTTTCCAGCATCCTGAAAGATACCGCCGTGAAATGTTGGCGGCGTTCGGGGCTGATAGATCATGAACTGACCTTGGACGGAATAGTCGGCCTTCATCGTAGTCGAGGTCACGAACTGTGTTGTTGCTGCCCGGGTCGTTGCGGGCAGCAGTCCAAGTTCAGGTGAAGCACCTTGGAGTCGATGACTGGTGTGCTGGTGAACTGGAGTCAGCTTCGTTCGAGGAGCTTCGTCTCCAGCAACGCTATATTCTCGATTCATACAGAATCACAACCCGCACCCTTCGCAAAATAGTAGCGCGTAGATAAAACTAGAAAACACTTATAATAACGAAGGACACACAGAGACGAAAGTGGCGACAGAGCTGGGGCAAAATCACCGGCAATAGGCCTTCGTCCTTCTCTTCTTTCAGCCCTCTTGTCGGCTAATGTGAGCGGGATTGACCACGTCGTCACTATATTTAACGAGTCGGTGCTGCTCCGGTGTTCCTGCATAAGACCACACCATGACAATAATTTAATGCCGCCAGCTGTTTTGTACAGTGTAACTGGAGACTTTTATCGCTGTATTCATGCCCTTGTTTTCATTTACAGATGTGTACCCGAATCTGAAAGCATCCGTGTGGAGAAATCATGGCAGGGTGACATCGAAGCTCACTGTCTCCAACACTGAACGGGCAAACCATACCTTTGTTGGGCTCAACACGTCCACATTGAAATCATGCGACCACGGTCTTACGAATGGTATGCATGCTATTATGGCATGTTTTGAGACTCATAAAATTATTAATTATATTTCTAAACGCTATGAAATCACAAATATTCAAGGCAACTTTCACGGGCTAGATGTATCGCTTTCGACGGCATTCATAAAAGGTTTCTGCTAACGGTTGGAATAATATTTACATATCTCTGTTGTGAGGATGAGTACGATGGCCGTGAGTGGCTGTCGTCACCTTCAGGGTGCAAAAGAAGGAGACAGGTAATAGGGTATTAGACGCCCTGTTCGTCCCCGAGAGGGGTATAGCAACTTACAAGAATATGTACCATAGCAGAAGCCACCGGCTCAAATACCCACCATCAGGCCAAACGTTAAAAATGGGGGAGGCCGGGTATGGCGACTTTGTCAGGCCAACAGGTATTCTAATCCCGCGTTACACAACGTTTGCTACCAAGGATGTATGATGCACTTTGTACATGGTCTGAAGAAACCATGGCAGGTTTGCATGACTTGCTGTCGGCCTACTAAGGGTCAACAAAGGCCAGGCACCAAAGGTCGCATCACGACAACCTGACCTCCTCTGCATGGGGGGCGCGAAAAGAAAAAATGCGTTAGACAAAAAAAATAGGCAATAATGTTTTATTATATTGCTATTAATTACAGGGTCAATGACGTGGGAGACAGCGCCATTGAGTAAGATTTCTAGATTCAGAGAATGCGATCGAGCTAGCCGAGGCTGCCACTGAAGATCGCGGTCTTGTGGCCGCCACTTGACCAGCAAATCACGTTAAGTCTGCCAATAGAATTGTACCCAAATGCAGGTCATTTCTTTCTTCCTTTCGCCCGCTCGCCGCTTTACATGGTTACCTGTGGGAACCGCTTCCGCCTGTTGTTTGTGATTGCATTCCTTCTGTGTGCTACGCCTCGCGCTAGTGCTCGTAATGTCTCACGAGCGTGGACTTAGGATATCGAGCTATGAAATAATATGCGAAATGAAAAGCCTCGCGCTTTATGGCCACAAGGTTTCTTTCAAATTTTGAGCTGTTTTAATTGTTCTAGACTTTATGAAATTAGATTAAAATGTTCTTTTGAACAAGTTTTTGCCAGGACCTAAATTATCACTTAGTTTACATATTGAAAATTATATAAGTAATAAACCTTTGCGTGCATATCTTCAATTCTGGCACAGTAGTTGTGACAAGATTGTTGATGACAAAAAAAAATATTCGGCGGGTAATCTTGAAATTTATAGGACATAATGGTACGATTTAATAAAAACAGTTTTGTGACAACTGAGTTTAAGAAAACAAACGACGTGAAAAACAATACCTTTATGCGAAAAACATTGTTAGAGTCATTTATTACTAAGCACCAGCTTCGCAATCACACTTTTGTCGCTTTTCAGGCTATTGTGTGCCCTGCCTAGGTTTTTTGTGAGCTGTCATGCAGCTTTGTTTGCGGAGTATTTTTTCTTGCCGTCAACCTATTTTACCCACTTGATGGAGGTGTGTTCAATCCGGAATATTTCGAAATGCTAGGTCATGTGGTGCTACCATAATTAAAGGAAAGCGGAGCGTCCAATGCTGCAATCTTGAGAGTGTGCGGCCCAAAAGACATTTTGTGGCGCCGAAAAATTCCTAATACAACTGGTTTCAGTGTAGCGCTTTGATTTGGAGCTGCGAGCTTCTTGATAAAAAAAATCACAATAAACACTGAGTACATTTTAAAATGGGACGTGTTCACTTTCTACTCGTGTACGACCAAACTTTTTGAACCAGGAATACAGCCTTCCAAAATTAGTGTAATAATGGAAATGTATGTAAGGAGGTGAACTATCCTAATTCCAAAAAAAAGTCACCATTTTTTTTAAATAACGCCTTACCCGGTGCCCCAAAAGGTTTATGGAGCTTAGGTAGGTTTAATAAATGGCCATCAGAAAACGCGTCTTACGTGTAGCTTAACACAGTGCCGCTATGAAAGTACGGGAGAAACATGTAGCAAGTGGTGTACGGCGTCGCTGCTGTGATATTTTCTGTACCCCATTTCCGTGACATGATTCCATTGGATCGCTGCACTCTCTTTGTTCTATTTAATGAAATGCGGTCTTTACTCTGTAATGATAAAAACTGTCCCTTTTTTGTCAGCTGTTTTCTTGCATGCTGTTTTCGGCGCTTTCGTTCCATGACCAGTGCCCGCGCCACGCAGTTACCCATCATAGGATAAGAAAAGAAAAATAACTTTCATGATAAGAAGTAGAGGCAGTTGAAAACGGGATTGTATTGAAGTATGTGCTTTCTTAAATCCACACAATGTTAAAATATAGCAAAAGTTTCATTCATTTGCCATATTTTGCCCAGAAGAGTATTTGTGATGATTGTAGTTTTATAACCGCAATTTTTAGGTTAATATCTAGCAGTCGTTTTTCAAGCAACTGTGTACTAAATAGAAGTCCACCCAGAGCTTACCCTTTCGTTCAAATCAGGCGCAGCAAGCTACCCAACTCATTCAAACTTTTTTTTAAATTCTTCGGCACATGCAGGAAGTTTTTTTATATTAAAATTGAAGAAGAAGCATTTTTTGCACTCAAATAAAAGGTCTGTATACATGTAAATATGAAATAAACTCAGGGCTTGCGAGTTGACCGCACCCAACAACGTTGCTCTTGAATCAACACACACAAAGCTTAAATAAAGCCTTTTGTTTTTTTTAATAATAATATGCGCTTTTTGACGAAGTCATCACTCTATTTCACATCTGAAAAAAAGACATCAACAACCCGAAATGCTTTCACTGGCTTTGTCTTAAAAGCATCCCATAAATATATAGCAATTTCAAGTGCGCTACCCCTAGATAAGCGTTTGTTTACTTTATTATTACATTTGAACTTTTCCACGATTCAACAGAGCTTTGACTTAGCTTTTTGGCCTCTAGCGTAGCCTTTATGACACAGCTAGCACCGGAAGCACACATTCACCGCTATTGGCTGACTCCATGAAATTGTGCAGGGAATCAGCGGTCCTAGCTCTGCGGGGAGGCGCAGGTGGTTTCGACGGCCAGGGCGCGGTCTACGAGAGCTACACTCTGGCATGTCGTATCTTTGTAGGAAAAAATGTTGGTCTTCGCCATTTGTTACAATAGGTTTGCTTAGTCTCTTGAAATAGCACGTCAGTTACAAGATATGAATAAAGCTGAGAAGCACGGAGCACCTTCTGCAGGTGAAAACACAATGCACGCGACCGCGGCAACCATCTGCCTTCACTGAGCATATGGATCGCGCACGAATCAGCACGCACCAAAGGGGCTAAAACTCATCGCCGCCAGCTAGATCCAGATTATTGCTGGAAATTACTTTACAAATGCATGAAACAGATAATAGTGCGGTGATAGTTTGTGCTCGGGATTGTCGTGGGCGTGGCTTATAATGCTTTGACGAAAGAACCGCCGTGGTGTTAAGTCGTTTTTTTTTGCCTGACGCGGCCTCGGAGGTAACTGTTTGCCGCGACAACGCCCCAGGCAAAAAAAGCATACGGGCCGCTAATCGTTTGTAGAAATCTTCGTCGTAACCGAGCCTGTTGTTTTCGGAGCAATTCTATATGGCCTGCGAACCCTAGTTTCCCTTTGATAGAGCTGATATGCCATCGCTAGCACGGCCGGCACGTAAAGCAGTGCCCTGTAGAGATAACTAGGTGGAGCATGATCGCCAGCTTCTAATAATGGAAAGCTACACGAACCGCTAAACGGAGCAAATGGCTGCGGGTATCTCCAGTGCAAGCGCCCTGACAAGTGCCAGAGCTCTTTCAGGGACGTAGAAAAAGTGCAAGCTCCAGCCTTTATAGCCCTCGCCACCAAATTTAGTGCCCGTTTGAATAAAACGGACTAGCTTCGAGCTTAGAAAGAACGCGCGGAGATAATGAAAGCGTAGAAACAAAAACACATTGAATTAGAGCCTTCCAAATTATTTGGTGGAAACAACATACAAAACATACCTGTTATCGATGGCATGCGCCGTCTCCGCACTGTGCTTGCTTCTCAACGCCATTAGCTCCCTCACGTTCGAGGAAGTTGAAGCAAATAATTCAGTAGATTCCCTGTATTTTCTTTCTAAAGACATGTCGCTTTAATGCCGTTTATACGTCTTGAGATGATCAAAATATGCCCAGTTTAGGTAAAGTGTTCCTGAAATTATATTGTTGTTTGTTAAAACTATTTGCCTCGATATGTAACAAACACCCCTAGTCACGTCTGATATGGCTCGGGCCCACCCGATCACTAGGTTGCCCGATGTAACAAATCGAAAATTTCCTTCACAAACACAACGTTTAAGGAAGTTCGCGTGGAAGGTGGTGGTAAAAGCGTCTTCATTGAGCCATGAAATGAAAGATTTTTTTTAGAGTATTTGCTGGCTGTGGGAAATTACATGCAATCGCTATGCTGGCGCTTGTACTTATTGCATATAGGGAAAAAATGGGGGCCTTGGGTGGTTGACTTAACGCATTAACGACCAGTTAACGCATTACTAAAATTATCCTCCAGGTTCCTATTTCCTTGTCAATGATATTTGCTGCTTTCTGAAACGGCTTTTTTCTTGGTGATTAGTAGCTGACATGGTTAAAAAATGTCTCATCATATTGTTTATCATAATAACGGCGTTTAAAAGTTTAGACGAGCAACCGACAAGGCACTTTTCCTGCGACAGCGCTTGTTAATTACTACTTTTTTTTCAAGCTTGAAAGTCTGTTCTGAGGGCGATCAAGCGAACTGGCGGTGCAATTATTGCGCACGAGGGTGGAATTGACTTTAATTATACGTTTTACATTGTCTCCTTCATCAATTCATAGTTTACTAATTGTGATAGTTTGCGCTGCGGAGATCTATTATTGTCAAGGGCGATGACTTCTATAGTGTAGGTACTGTCCCGTGTTTGTTGGCTTTTTTTAAGTTTCGGTTAAATATACTATTTTATGCTTAACGGACCTACGAGCGTTCCAAGCAGTCCGCCTACTGCCACCGGTCCGCGAAGACTGAAGAGAAGGACAAAGCGAAGGCCTTATTTCCTGAAGCTGTAAGTAAAGTAGAATAAGAGCGAAACGCCTGAAATACTCCTAGCAGCAGATAATGCCCCGTCAATATGTTCGCTCCAGCTAAGCTTCAATGTGATTGTTACACCGAACGGCTTTTCTTATGAAGACGGGAAGCGAAAACGCTGCTGCGTTCAAGATTTGCGCGTAGGTTAAAGATTTCTAACTGGTCAAAAGTATTCGGGCGCTTTCAACTCCGGCGAAGCGCAAAGCCTGAGTAGTATTGCTTTTCTAAACTACAATCAATCAATCAATATATTTATCAATAAATCATCATTTACCAATCAATAAAGCAACCAAATAGTTATTTAATCGAACATTCGATTGTTACTCTTAAATACGTAAATATGTCTAAATATCTGATGCTGTAATGGGCTGCATTCTAAGTACAATATAATTCTCGTTTTATTCCTGATGCCTAAGGGAACACTTTTCTCGAAATTATTTACGATGTTCTGCTCTTGGCACCAAATGTTTATGGTTATTGTTTTCACAAAAGCTAATATGGGGAGAGATAGAATTTGTGGTATCGAACATTGGGAAGAAGTTCGCAAATAACTTGCACAGTTCAAAGGGGAATGGCCGCCCTTTAGAACTGACGAAACTACCCATCCCGAGACGTGGACGGGACACACCACAGAATAAAAAAGGCGTTTCTTCCGCAAAATCATATAGAAAATTTTGTTGCAAGAAAAGTGAGAAAGGGGGAGAAAATTGAAACAGAGATTTCGAGCCGTCACTGCAGTTCACGTATGGCCTCCAAGATAAAAAAACTTTCCCCGCATTTCCCCGAGGGGAAGAATGTGTAAGTGCGAATGCAGGAGTTGAATTTGCGCGGTTCGGTAATGTTCGCGAAAGAGAGATCACACACACACACACAACTACAAAGAAAGAAAGATGCATTTATTCACAGACACCTATTTGTGTTGTCGTTGTACTTGATTGCTAGAGCGGATCTCAGCTTTGAAATTTCGTGTCAGTACTCCTTTAAGCGGGTGCATTAGCCCTTCTCACGCCCGATTCCTGGCCAATCCCCCACGTAGGTATGTGCCATGCACAGACACCTATTTGTGTTGTCATTGTACTTGATTGCTAGAGCGGATCTCAGCTTTGAAATTTAGTGTCAGTACTCCTTTAAGCGGGTGCATTAGCCCTTCTCACGCCCGATTCCTGGCCAATCCCCCACGTGGGTATGTGCCATGTCAGCGGCCAGGCAGCGCGCGCCCATCTCCCCCCGTTGCCAAGGAAGACGAGGAGATTCCTGGCCAATCCCCCACTTGGGTATGTGCCATGTCAGCGGCCAGGCAGCGCGCGCCCATTGCTAGAGCGGATCTCAGCTTTGAAATTTAGTGTCAGTACTCCTTTAAGCGGGTGCATTAGACGTTCTCACGCCCGATTCCGGGCCAATCTCCTACGTGGGTATGTGCCATGTCAGCGACCAGGCAGCGCGCGCCCATCTCCCCGCGTTGCCAAGGAAGACGAGGAGATTCCTGGCCAATCCCCCACGTGGGTATGTGCCATGTCAGCGGCCAGGCAGCGCGCGCCCATCTCCCCCCGTTGCCAAGGAAGACGAGGAGCGCGCGCACCCGCAGCTGTTGCTATGTGGACGGACGGCGGTCACCGGAATTCAGGGTCGCTTATAAAGTGCATTCGCACTTAAAAAATATCTTTCTTAGTCAACTGCACAGTAGAGTAGCTGGCACGCAAGTCTTTATTGGGCATCAAAGTCTCGTAGGCATCAAAGATCCCCTCTGTCAGTTGGGTCTTACTCTTTAGAAATATAGAGTAGTTGTGAGGTCAGGATAGCAACCACAATGTGCGTGTAGACGTCAGTTATCTGCTTCTCCGCGTTATTGCGTTGCTCAGGCAATCTGTCATTAACACATATTCCCCTTTGTCCGACGTGCTTTCTTTTTGCACTTTTTAACGGTGTTTACGTTTTAGCGTAATTTACTTTTTACGGTATTTTTTGTGTGCGCGAAATGTACATGTGACAAACGGGAAGGCGGGTTAACGACAGATTGCGCGAGCTAAGCAATGCGTAAAAAACGCCAATACCGGACATCCAGTACCACATTGTCAAGATTGTGGTTGGTATTCTTACCTCAGCAAATGCTCCATAATTTACAAAAGTGAAAACTAACTGTCACGGGAGATCGTTGAGACGGGCAGGATTCATTCCAACCAAGGCACGTGTGTCTGCGACTTTTCTGTCCTGTAAAAAGATAGAGATGTCAACGCGTAAATGTGATCTAGTTGGTTCGAACTGTGAAACATGGTTAAGTAGCGCGGTAAAGACGGGAGAAAAGTGGAGACCACACAGGACTAGCGCTAGACGTCAACTGAATGTTTACTACATGTATCGAAATATATATACAAGAGCGCGCATGCGGGGACATGCTCAAAATACAAAGAAAAATCATGACAGGGTCATTTTCCTGTCATGATTTTTTTTTGCATTTTGAGCATGTCCCCCCATGCGCGCTCCTGTATATATATTTCGATACGTGTAGTAAAAATTCACTTGATGTCTAGCGCTAGTCCTGTCTGGTGTCTACTTTCGTACCGTCCTTACCGCGCTACTTAAGCATGTTTCACATAAAGATGTCGCTTTTATCTCTTTATGATTCACGAACTGCAGAGATGGCTCTAAATGCCAATGTAGTTCTACCATCATCCCTATTTCCCTTCGTTGTTGCAATGTATGTCTGCTAGCGACGCTAGATCAGGGCAAACTACTAAGCATATAAGTTCAACTTCCGATGTCCCATTTGTAACTACAGAGCAAGTAACAAAGCCCTCAAATGCACGAAAATAGAAAAAGCTGCAGGTGACGACGCCATAATGGTGGAACTTCTGAAGGAGATACTGTATTGGAAAAACGTTCTCTACAACTTTCGGAATGCTTGAAGAATCAAAAAGTGCCCATAGCCCAGAAAACGCCAAGATTATTTATATTCATAAGAAACGCAGAGCCCAGGCTTGGATTTGGAAAGGGTACTCAACCATGGATTGCATCCATGTCGTCAACCAAGTGACAGAAAAAAACTGCGGGATACACTAAACCCCTGACATGGTATTGAAAAATTACGTGAAAGCTTTTTATTCCGTACTCACCGCAGCCGTTTTCGACGTACTACAAGACCAGAATATACAGGAACCTTACATAAAAATTTTAGGAGACATATGTTAGAGATGCACAGGTAGGATAATCATAAACAAGCAAAGCGATAACTTTCTGATCTGAAAGATAAAAAGAGAAGGCGATACCATCTCTCCAAATCTATTCACAGCGTCTCTGGAGGGCTAAAAAATGTGGCTGGGAAAACCTAAGATTAAGGATAAACAGGCTGGTATACTTGAGCCGTTTGAGGCGTACAGACGACAAAGTCTTGCTGAGTGAGACTACAGCAAACATGCAAACAATGCTTGGGGAGCTACAATAAAATACCGCAGCCCTGGAATCAACATAAATATGAGTAAATTTTATTTAATAAGGAATAAGCATGCCAAAGACTTCTTTGCTAGCTTTGGAAACGAAACGCTTGAGGAAGTAACGTAATATACCTACCGTGGATAGATGGTTAGTGGTCACCCGTACCACGAGATAGAAATTCGGCGCAGAATATGTATGGTTTAAGGTGCACTCGGGAAGCCCTTCCAAATTATGAAAAGTGCGCTACCTCTGTAACTCAATAGAAAAATCTACAATCAGTGCTTACTTCTGGTGATGACATACGACACTGAAACTTGGCGCGTTACTAAACAACTGGAAAGCAAACTTAAGTCGCCTCAACAGGCTGTGGGACGAATAATATTAGGAATAACAGGCACGAACGAGAAACGAACTACCTAGATAAGAGAACAAACTAAAGTTGACGGTATCAAAGCTCAAAAAAAAAAGAACTGGACTTGGGCTGGGCATGTGGTGAGAACAACGGACAACGGGAGAACAATTATTGTAACTGAATGGATATCAAGAGATTCGAACAGAAGGGGAAGGTCAATAACAAGATCAGGGATCAGAAGGTCAGAAGGTCAATAAGGTCAGAAGGTCAACAAGATCAGAAGGTCAATAAACATCAGGGACTCGCATAGCGCACGACTAGAGCGGTTGGAGGTCAATGGCAGAGGCCTTCGCGCTGGTGTGAACCTGACCAGGCAGATGGCGATGATGGCGTCGAACATATTTCTGTGTAAAATTATTTTTGAAATAAACGCCTGTTGGCCGGCGCTGTGCCCGGTCTACGTCTCGTCCACCTACTTAGATGCTCTAAATTGTTGTATAACACGCCCGATTGATACCTTACTTGACAGACACTGTAGGTGAGATAGTTTGGACTACATAGTTATTATAGACAGCAGATATTACCGGCCACAACAAACACCCCTGCAGCAAACCAGTAAATACTCCCAGAAAGCAAAAGTCAGAACATGTTGCATCTATCTGTTTGTTAAATATGCCATAGCCCACATAAATATTTCTGGAGCTTAAGAGGTTATTGAGCGTCCTTGTTAAAGGACTTCGAAAACTTCACGAAGGTCGAATCAACCTGCCTTGCATTGTCCAGGACTTCGGAGAGCTCGTCAACAGCATAATAGTTGCGGGGCGGTAGAATATTCTAGTCGAATGCTACATAGCGTGAATTCCATCATTCCATTCAACAAAAGCCTTGGCAAATTACACTATACTATGCTCATCTAATTTGCTACAAATGCCTGTAATTGAAATTTGCCGATAATTCCTATGTTTTCCTCCCCCATTTTAGTGTTAGAATTACACAGGCTATTAGACAATTGTCGGGCGGTGCAGAAATTGTAGCCAAAATATAAAATATTATCACGAGACATCTCGCTGGTAATTCCGCTCATCCTTTCAGAAGAAACGTCTGAGACATCATCCTAGTCGGTCGATCTTTTCCTGTATATTTACAATAATACTTTTGTCACTCCTCCAAAGCATATATATTTGTGAAGTTGGAATGGCCTCATAAAAATGTGACACATTTGTGGCCGTATAAACGCTCTCAAAGTAATAAATAAACGTGTTTTTATTCGCCTTTTATCTGTTCCAACTGTTTATTAGTTAAGGTACTCATCACGAATGCGAATGAATGTCTGTTCCACGAGCTTGATTGATTGATTGATCTTTGGGTTTAACGCACCAACGCAACGCAGGCGATGAGGCGCGCCGTAGTGGAGGGCTCCGGATTAATTCTGACCACCTGGGGATCTTTAACGTGCACCGAAATCTCGTACACACGGGCGTTTTTGCTTTTCGACTCCATCAGAAAAGCGGCCGCCACTGCCGGGAATCGAACCGGCGACCTCGTGCTCAGCAGCGCAATGCCTTAGCCACTGAGCCAGCGCGGCGGGTTGTTCCAAGACCTGCTAAAATTTCCATGGATTCTGTGACGCAAAGCAGGCAGTGTGACGACGTAATGGTGGACCCTGGCCTCCCTCAATGTAGATGCTGAAGTACTTTGCAGAGTATTTAAAGCGCATTATTAGCTATTGTCGCTTTCTTGTTTATTTCAACAGCAGAGCTATTTATCACGGTAAAACTCCATGCGTCGCTGGAAGAACCTTCGAGGGCTTGCCAATTATTTAAACCTACATTATTAGCTATTGTCGCTTTCTTCTCCCTTTTAACAGCAGAGCTGTTTGGCCCGGTAAAATTTCATGCGTCGAAAGAAGAACCCTAATTGGCTAAAAAAATGTGGTTAGAGATTTCCCTGGAATGGAGCCTATGACTTTATCGCCGTTAAACTTGCAACTTAAGCACTGGGCCACCCTAAATTACCTCGCTGCACCGGTCCTGTACGGTGACTGCGGGGAATAATACGATGTGCAGCCAATCGTAGGAATCGTTACGGTTTAATTTAGGTTAGGTCTAGGGTAAAGCAAGACAAGAAGACACAATCTTTCCAATGTTATTCACAGCATGTTTACAAGAAGTATTCAGAGCATTGGATTTGGAACAGGTTGAAGAAAAGGTTAATAGAGAATACCGGAGTAAGGTGAGATTCGCTAAAGACGTCGCCTTGCTAAGTAACTCGCGGGAAGAGAGTGAGAGAGAAGGAACTTTATTGGAGAAGAAAGCGGAGAAGTTTGCCGGAATTTCGCCGCCGGCATGCTACTTAGCGGGGGAAGGGGGAAAGGGGAAAGAAAAGACCCGATTGATTACAGGGCAGGCGAAAGAAGAAGAAAGTAAATACACAATACAGAGAAAAATAACAAACAAATTCACAGCATATCCACGGGGTGAATGATGATGAGTGGGCGAAGCTCCTGAGGGGAAATCATCGGTAAAACCGTGACTCTTCAGTGAAAGTTCGCCACTACATCTGTGTCCGAACGTAACGTCTAGAAAGTCTCGCTTAAACCGCGCGTCGGCACCTTGGGGCTGAGCTCGCCTGATGCGTTTTGCAGACGCCTGACGAGCTCTCACTGCATCGGGGTCTGCCTGCCGATACGCGCGCTTTCTCGCCGCTTCCCGTTCTCTGACGTTTTAGAGATCCTCTTCGCGCCGCAGCCGTGCTGCTTCGCGTGCGGCAGGGTCCTCGCGCCGTTGCCGTGACGCTTGGGACTCTCGTTCTCGAACGCTGGGATCTTGGCGGCGTCGTCGCGCAGCCAGACGACACGCTTCGGCCTCCCGCTCTCGTACGGCAGGATCTTGGCGGCGGCGTCGCGCAGCTTCACGGAGCGCTTCTGCCTCGCCGGCTCGCACATCTGCTGCCTTATCCATCGGGCGACTCCGAGCGCGCGCCAACAGCGAACGGATTTTATTACAACGCTCCCCGCCATCTAGTAAACAATCCAAGAACTAAACTAGAGGTAGCCACGCCATCTAGTAAACAATCAAAGCGCATCTTTTCATCATGTACAAGTACCGCCATCTAGTAAACAATCCAAGAACTAAACTAGAGGTGGCTACATACATACGTCTCGGATGGACAGACCCACGCCTTAAGGAGCTTCGCCCCTAAAAGGTTATGTTAAGCTTGTGTCAGTATTGCGATTGAAAAGTCCGTTTTTTCACTTTAAATCACGGCAATGCCACCAATCCTGCCCAGGAAGGCGAACAACACCGCCAGTAATTTTCGTTGAGCTGATAGGAATGGCCATGGACCAAAGAGTGCTTTCAAGATAATTGGTTCTGGGATGAGGCGCCCTAGTTCCTGCTCAAGACTGCACCTTGCATTGATATATGCGGAGCATTCCAACAGCACATACTCTACGGTTTCCAACAATCCGCAATTGTCGCACTAAGGGTTTTTCATGATACCAAGCCGAAAAATGTATGATTTCGCACGCGCTGCGTTGAGACGAAGTCGGTGATATAGCGTCTCCAATTGGCGCGGAAGTACGAATTGCAAAGCATGCTTACTGCACTGGAGAAACAGAGCAGAACCGTGGGCCTGAAAATTATTATGCAGAAAACTAACGCTGATGATTGCATTTGTTTGGCGCACGGCCAGCTGGGGCAAGGAGCGCCAAGCAAAAGTAGGTAAGAGAGGAAGGTTGGTAATAAAATGTGTATGCCAGAATAACAGCAAAATCAATTAAAGGCAAAGGTGATGGCTGGAGTATAGGGCCAGTTTTGATTATCCATGACACGAAATGAGGTTTAAAATTTAACCTCATACAAATATTTAAACATGCCATGGAAACCATGCCATGAGAATGCCATGGAAACCATCGCATTGTCACCCCAAAACAAGGATGGGTGTCGCGGAATCTGATGCTTGCGTAGTTCTCTGGAGTGTGTGTCTTGTTGTGTCGAGTGCCTTGCATGTGAATAGGATGTTGACAACAGATAGGCCCTCCCCACACCTGCTACACTTGGGTCTTGGAAACTCCGTGTGCCGGTGCAAGTGCGTCGCATGTGTGTGGCCTATCCGTAACCTGGCCAGGGTGACTTCAGAGTGGCTGTTTCGTGTGCCCGTAGTGTATGCTCCCAAGTTTGGTTTTATTATGTCTAACGTGTTTTCTGTCTCGGTATTCCAGTCTGCTTGCCATGTATTGCGAAGGTGCTTTCTGATGTGTGGCTTGAGGTCAGTGTAGTGTAAAGTCAGTATGTGCAGTGTATTTGAAAGTGCAGCAGCGGCCGTCTGATCCGGGGCCTCATTAACGGCTATCCCAGAGTGACCACGGCCCCAACACACAGTCAGTTCAAAATTTGAGGAATATGCAAAAAAAGTGGTCTTTAGGACGAGATTGATGACATAGGGTTTGGATGAATTTGTAGATGAGAATGTTGACAGAACACTCAACGACTGTGTACTAATTATGGACTTAGGGATAATCTGTTAAATAATATGACTTGTAAGAAGAAAAATGGCATACGCCTGCGTCGTAAAGACACTGGTATTTATATTCATAGTTATACTTGCAGTAAAATTGGGACCGTGCACAGCACAAGACACGGTGGCGGATGTTCTGGATACATCAGTGTTCTGCATCACTGTGAAATTTTGCACAGTGATATATATGTCGTAGAAACAAGAAGTACTGCAGAATTGCGCTTCTTAGAACTCGATTTTCCTCAATTTGTACGAATCATAAGTCGCATAGCACGGGGCGAACTTACCATGGGGGTAAAAGCATGCGACAGGACGTTTTATAGCGATCTCAAAATAATACAGCCAGTTCAGACACCTGCTCTTTGACTCTGAGTGAGGAAGGTGCAGAAATGGTTGGGCGGTTTAAAAAGATCTGGGATGTGGATGGTTCATTCAAAACAGGTTGAAAAGAGCGGTGTTCCGTTGATGAAGATTTAAAGGCGTGTAATAAGTCAAATTAGGTTCGCTTGCGTGATAAGCACCATTTGTCACACGCTCCGTAAAGACTCTGGACAGGGTTCGTACGGAATGCGCCACAAGAAAGGCGCAGCCCCAAGTGAAGCTCTGAGTCGATCATTTTAAGTGCTGTTTTGGTGGCTGACCCATACACGACACTCCCATAGTCCAAACGAGATCCCAGTAAACTGGTAAGAGCACACAGGAGGAGTTGCTTATCTGCCCCATATGATTGGTACGAGAGGTCCTTCATAATGTTTATCGTTTTGAGGCATTTTTGATTCAGTTGTTTGATGTGTTGAATGAATCCAAGTTTTTCATCTAAGACTACACCTAGAAATTTTAATTCCTTTTTTCCGCGAATGGAGTCTCCATGAAGCTTAAAGTGAGGGTCTGCTTGCATCCCGCGTCTCCTTGAACATACAACGCAGGTACTTTTAGAAGGATTAAGTTTGTTGTTGTATGTGTTGTCTCTTGGCGCAAGGTTAACTTGGCCAAAGACAGCGAAATGCCATGGTTTTGTGTATTTTTGGGGTATACTTCCTTAGGTAAAATGAGTAAAAAACGATGTAGCGGGCCATTTAATCAAAGCAACTTATTTGTGTATAGGGCCATACTCTTGAGAACCAGAACTGGTAAATGGAAATTCATTTCGGCTTTCAGTGATTACGGAGTCCTCTTCAGAGTGAGATCGGGGAAACAATTATGGTAGATATAAAACTGGTAGTGAAAATACGACGCAAAATAAATGCTCTAAAACACGACTGCATGTAAAAATTGGATTGTCGGCAAGGAAATGTGCCGGTGGATTGAGATGTGGTACGTGTAGAGTTCTGGAAAATGTTTGCGTCTGTCAGCATCGGTTTCTTCGCATGCAACAAGGATGTGAACATCGGTAATTGCTTGTCCGCATCTCGGACATTGGGGCCATTGTGTGCCCAATAAAGGTAAGAATGTATGCCGCGTGTGTGTCCTATACGTAACCTGCAAAGTGTAACTTCACTGATTCTGTTCTGTTTGTGTGTTATGTATTTGCCTATTTTTGGCTTAATTACATGAAGTTTGTTCTCTGTCTGTATGTCCCATTCTTCTTGCCATTGCTTGCGGAGTTTGCGTCTGATCAGAGTCTTTACATCAGTGTAACGTATTAGTGTCACGTCGATCTCATCACGGTGGGTGATGTCAGCTGCTTGGCTGTCGGCAGACTAATGGCCAACTATTCTGAAATGGCCAGGGACTCAGCAGATTCTAATTTGGAGCCCCATGCAATATGCACACATAATGGTCTTTTGAAGCTGGTTGAAATATGTGTTCTTGTGGCTTTTATCATCCGGTAAGGCTGTTAAAACACTCAGTCTGTGTATATACCTGACATGGGGTTTATTCTTTGTATTATGTGTTATCCATAGTAACACTGTATGCTTCTGCAGTCAAGATGCTTGCGTTTAGGTTCTTTTTTTTTGAACAGAAGTTCGGTCCAGATGCCGCGATGCTACTGCAGAGCGTCTTTTTAAAGCAAAGCTTTTTACCTCTACCCCCAAGGGTTCTTTCGCGACCGTTGGTGTCACCAGAAAACTCCAGTGAACAAATAAGAAAATTTACACGCACCACCGGGAATCGAACCTGGAACTAAGACACTAACAAAGCGAGAGCCCGTTGTCTTACCGATTTAGCTACGACCCCACGCGAAGACAGGAATGACAGATGGTGTACTCACCAAGCACATCTACGGGGTTTCCCCCTGCGTTCTCGCTGAATGCCACGTGAAAGCGTCACGCAACCACTCACGCCCGTTTAGCCGCCCTGTGCGCACCTTGCTCATGTGCTAAGAAATACAAAAATTAAAGGAAGCTCACACCAATGCATGACATCTCACTTCTGGTACGCCTATGTGCAAAAACATGTGGCCTCCAGTGTTCACGTAAAAATTTACAGCTCCTTGTCGTCCGCCCTCACGCCCAATCAAGGAACACATTCAAATACTGCTTGATCGCAAGGCCATCACTCCAAGCCCCAGCATCAAGATCCTGGGCCTACATCTCGAGGCTAACACCAAGAATGACGTCTCCTTGCAGCGCCTCAAAACAGCATTAAGCAAACCGTACACATGATCAGGCGAGTTGCCACCAAGAAGGGAGGCCTAAAGGAATCCGGTACCTTTCTAATTATTGAAGCTTTTGTCCTCTCGAGAGTCAGTTACGTCAACCCCATATCTTCTTGTCGACAAGGAAAACATAGAGATGCTTTATATAATGATTAGAAAGGCGGTCGGGCAGGTCATTGGTCTTCTCAAGAGTGCGGCCACACAGAGGCTGCTTAGCACGGGGCTCCACAACAAGGCGAAAGAGCTGATAGAAGGCCATCTTTCAAACCAGAAGGTCCGATTCAGAACTGCGGTGGGTAACCGCATGCTTCACCAGATTGGCTCGGCAGCCCAGAATATCTTTTTCCTTGACGTACTCCCAGACCTTTGGCGGATAAAACTAAAGATGTTCCCTTTGCTTAGAAATATGAACCCCTCACATGACGAGGGTCACCGAAAAGCACGGGCTCAAGCGCTAAACACCACCCTCGGTGGGGATCATGCAGTTATCTACACAGACGCCTCCAAATATGGAGGGCAGCAATACGCCATGATCGTGGATACCTCCAGGACCAACCCCCTTCCGTGTACCTCGCTTAGGACCCAAGAAATGACGGCATCACAAAAGGCAGCCATCACTTTGGCTCCCACTGAACCAGGGGTTCGGAGGGTAGGCACCGATTTGCAGCCATCCTACTGGAATTACAAGCTGGGCTGGGTGTCCTGATTTGCAGTGCGCGTGCTAAAAAAACCACTCCCGAAATGGTTTCATTCAGCTCATCTGGACACCCCCTCACGCTTCAATGGAGGGCAACAAATACGCCCACCGAACAAGCCTGCGCTTTTACCTCCCGTGCAATGGGGGTGCACGAGGAGAGTCACCCACTTGTCACGTTCAGGGAGATAACCTAGCATTGTCGCCTTCTGAGACAGACCGTACCTTCGCCTTACCCTGACCTCTCCAGAGAACAACAAACTACCCTACGACTCATACAATCCGGACTCCGTCCCACAGCCTACGCGCCTCCACTTAATGCATCCTTATCGCTACTACGCTGAAGGTAAATTTTGCTCAGAAGTAGGAACACTCCCCCCCGTAATCGGGGTGTGCGACTTTACCCCTGAGCACCCTCCTCACTTTCCGTCAACTACACAACAAGGGCAATGGTAGATGCTGCTGTCCAGACCCTCTCTACCTACCCAGCGTCAGCAGATGGACGGAACACAGGCCACGCGGACTGCATATGGGCCCTACAGAAGAAGGAATCACTCCCCAGGGCTGCACTCCGGGCCGTTCAGAAATCTGAACAGAGGTATTTCTTCCTCCTGTTTCTCCTTCTCTGCCGCAGATCTCGTCGCCTCCGTCCGAGGCGCAGAGACCGAGAAGTGAGATCGTCTAACACCGGGTTAGAGCTTACTTTAATTTTATAAAAAAAGTTTCCACGCTTGTGCTACACCAATACAACTCAACCAAGCACCGTTCATGCATCAAGCATTGATTTAACCTTACCAAGAATATCTCTTTGAAGTAATAAGTAGTGTGGTTAAGTGCATTTCACTTCTCTCTGGTTTTATTATTTGTAGAGCAATGTCAGTGAATTAAAGTGACGTCGCATGGGTAATCGTTATGGGTGCCGTTTACAGCTTTCCTTTCCAACCACATTCACGGGGTGGGTTGGCGCGATTTTTCGGATGCATCAGTGTAGAATTCTGAGCATTGGTATTTGTGTTGCAGACTTTGGAAGTGTTGTATGAGGGACTGAGGGGCTCGGTTTTTATCAATGTTAACAAATGACAAGTCGCCTGACACGGGTAAGAGTTTCCACGGTGCAATAAAATCAGAATAAAAAGAGTTTTCTGAGTGTCCGTAAAAATATTCCCAACTCAGAGGCTTCAGATCTGGCTGTAAAAGAAAACGGTTGGGGAAACGAGGGGCGTTTTTAAAAAATGTTCGCGGTAGTGTTATCGCTTATTAGTGTGTTACAGGGATGCTGAGGTAGCGATGCCACTTTAACGGAATACAAGAGTGCGCTGAATGTAAGCTGGTGTTCTAGGGACCACATGTCAGACTCCACATAAAGACTTGAAAGGGGACTCGTATGAAAAGCACCTGTAGCTCGCCGGAGTCCTAGGTGGTGAAGAGCATTGAGCATCTTGAGGGCTGTTTTTGACGCCGACGGATGCACAATGCTTCCATAGTCAATTTTGGAGATAATTAGGCTACGGAATATTCTCAGTAAGCATGTCTTGCCTGTGCAATAGGACTGCTGTGATAAAACTTTAGGTATGTTTATGGATTGCATGCACTTCATTTTGCGTTGCTGGATATGTGGAATAAAAGGGAGCTTTTTGCCGAGCAAAATACCACAAAACTTCTCTCTTTTCTTCCATAGGATTTGGTTGCCATTTAGCGTAATGCATGGCTCCCCTGTGATGCGTAGCTGCCTAGAAAAAAAACCAGAGCTGTTGCGGGCGTCGAACCAAAAGCCATTTTCGGAAGCCCGTTTTGACAGCCTGTTAACTCCTTATTGTTCCCGTCTTTCGCAAACTGCTTGGTTACAATATTTGAAACCTTTCTGGATGTCATCCACATAAACAGAATAGAATAAAGAGCGTTGAAGACATTTTTCATGGACTTCGTTTTACAATAAAAAGGGTACAACTCAAGACACCCCCCAGAGGAACGCCATTATCTTGGGTAAAGGTTTGCGACAGCGAGGAACCTACACGGACTCTGAAAATACGGTGGGTTAAGTAACTTGTTATGTAATTTAACATGTTTCCGCAGATTCCAAGCGAGTCTTTGTCGAGAAATGTTCCGTGGTGGGAAGCGGTATCATACGTCTTGTCTAAGTAAAAAAATACTGATATGCAAGATTGATTGTGAACAAAAGCGTCTGGTACATAAGAGTAAAAGGGCACAATATAATCATATGTGGAACAGTGTACTCAAAAACCTGATTGGTGATTATATAGTGCACCATAAAACTCCAAGAAATGAAGTGCACGCCGGTTTATCATATTTTATAACAACTTACACAAGCACTTTGGAATGGGTAGTGGCCTGTAGCTGCTAGGTAGACCTGGGTCTCTCCCTTGCTTCAGTACAGGAATGGCAATTGCCTCTTTTCATAATTTTGGCAGTCGTCCTGTTTGGCATATCAAGTTAAAAGGTAAAGAATTGCTTCAGTGTGTCCCGGTGTAAACGTTTTATGATATTGTATTTTATGTTCTCTGCCCCTGAAGCTGTTTCTCTACATGATCAAAGAGCAATAGAAAATTCCTGTTTTGTGAAGGGAAAATTATACCCGTCACGTGTTTTCATGTTGTGAAGAGGTTTACGTTCCGCAATCTTTTTATGATGAAGGAATTCTGTTGAATATATGGTAGAGCTTGAGATGTGTTCACAATGCTTGCTGAGGGCATTGGACTGATCCTCTAGTTTGTCACTTGTGCTAATAAGTCGCACAGTGTTCGTATTCTGACACTGAAGTGTTCTTATTCTTTTCCATACCTTGTGTGTATCAGTCAACGAATTTATAGAGGTCAGGAATGTTCTCCAACGGTCTGTTTTCTCAGCACGTCGATTGCGCATCCCTTTCGCTTTTGCTCATTTAGAAGCTACGAGGTTTTGAACTCTTGGATATCTTCTTGAAGCTCCCCAAGGTTTATTTTGTTATTGGGGTGCAGTCTCACCGTTCCACCACGGCCTCGGCCTATTTTGTGTGTTTATTGACGCTCGAGAAATGGAGGAATATGCGGCATCGGTAATATGCCCAGTAATAACGTCTGTGGGTTGGTCAATGTGAAAATGCTGCGTGGATGTTTAAGAAAGTCGAGATAATTCTTTGAACTTCGTCCAGTTTGCTCCGGAATCTTTAAACCTTGTTGGGATGGTTGAAATTGCAGAGTTTTGGGCTAATTTAGGTATCGCAGGAAAGTGATCACTGCCACATGAATTTGGAGCAACACTCCATTCAACAAGAGGAAATAAAGTGGCGGACCCTAGCTCTAGGCCAATAGAAGAAAATACATTGTGTGTTGCGCTGAAAAAAGTTTCTTGTTTCTTATTGAAGAGACAAGCGGCAGAGGACCACAAGAATTTTTCTTCCAGTCGCCCTCGAGTGTCGGCCCGTGGTGAACCCCACAGCGGAATCCTCTACTATTAGGAATTGTGTCTGAAGTTGATCTATTAAATTTTCAAACTCTGTTGTTGTTAGGGGAAAGTCGGGCGAATTGTATATTGAGCATATAGTTGTTAGCCTACCAAAAATAATTGCCATAATCGCTACAGCTTCTAGATTAGTTTGTAGGTTTAGTTTTTGGCAGGCCACCGACTTTTTAAGAACTAAAGCTGGACCGCCTGATGTGCAGCCGGCTCTGTCTTTTCGAAAGATAGTTTATTGCCAAAGAAAGTTAGTTTGTTGACTGTTAAGATGTGTTTCTTTAAGACATAATATGCTTGGGTTTAATATATATTTATAAGGATAAGGATAAGGATAAGCGTAAGGATATATATCAGGATTTCATATATATCGTCAAGAGCTTTATTAAGCCCTTACAATTCCAGTAAATTATGCTTTCTTTCATTATTTATTTACTAGAAGAGGAAGTTTAGTGTTTTGCGTTTCTGCTGTATCATTTGGTTTTGGGTGGTTGAACTCTTGGAGGTGGCTTTTTCTGGCACTCAAGGAAATGGCGCCTTTCTTTGTACGTTTGTGAAACGGGTGAGGCCTGCGTCACATCTATATCTTCATATCATGGCCAAGGAGTAGCTGACGGGTCAGTTCAATGCAGAAATTTAGGCTAGTTGGTGATGATGGGAGGTGAGGTATCTTTTATTTCAATTTATCGTTGTTACATCGAAGGCTGACGTAAAAGCTGCATAGAAGCAGCTTCACAAGCCCGTCAGCTCAATTCAAACGTCACCATCAGCCTTAATTCAGGCGTTTTTCCAACCGAAATGCAAAAGGCAAAAGTGTCCACCCTCTTCAGAAAGGGGGACAGGAGATGTGTGTCAAACTATCAACCCATGTCAATATTGCCGGTATTTTCTAAAGGGCTTGAAAAAATATTTCGAATTCAAATGGCATCATTTTGTAAAACTCATAAATTAGTTTCTGATGATCAATTCGGATTTGTAACACACAAATCTTTCCAATTAGCACTACTTCAACAACAATAATACGTTTTACGCTCCTTTGAAGAAAAGAAAGTTGTTCTAGGTTTGTTCATAGATTTTTCTCAGGCATTCGATTGCATTATTCACAACATTTTTTTATCGAAACTTGATAGGTATGGTTTTCGCGGTTGCGTTCACTCTTTACTCGCCTCTCACTTAGCCAATCGTACACAGTATGTTTGCATTGACAACCACAAATCATCTGTTAAGCGTATAATAGCTGGCGTCCCACAGGGAAGTATATTAGGACCCTTGTTGTTAAATCTATATATTAATGATATTTTAAGCTTATGTCAACAAGCGAAGCGCATTTTGTATGCCGATGATATGACCATACTTTTTTGTTGGACTCGTCAGACCAGATCGGAAGGAAAACTAACGCTCTCTTGCAGTCTATTCAATGCTGGTCAATTACTAATCGATTAAAAATAAACGCAAATAAGTCTAAAGCCATACTGTTTCGTCCCAGAAATAAACAAATCATTGTTCCGCAGTATGTTAAACTTGGTTCTGACTCAATAGAAATTGTGGAATGCCTGAAGGTATTACGAGTGTATTTCAGCAGTCATCTTATCTCGGATGACCACGTTATTTCTGTAATTATAAAATTGTCTCGCATTGCAGGAATTCTTAGCAAACATTGTCACTTAATTACGCCTAAAGTTAAGTTACTGCTTCATAAATCTTTGTTTGAATCTTATTTAAATTACGCTCACCTAGTTTGGGGAACTACTACACTTGCTAATAAAAACAGACTTCATGTGCTGCAAAAAAAATCCTTACGTTCCATTTTGAATCTTAGCTCCTCGGCTCACACTGGTCATATATTCTAGAAATACTGCATTACCAACATTTTCGATCTTTTTAATGTAAGATTAGCTCTAAGCTTTAAGAAAGAACTAGCGCAAAATTGCAAAAGTTTATCTGAGCTGGCCTGCCTGCTGAGCTGGCCTTTGCCCTACGACTTCGACATGGTAAAAAGCGCACTAGACGGAACAAAAGACAAGACAGTGACACGGGACGAGCGCTAAACATCAATTGTGGCTTTATTGACAAGAAAGGCTATATACATGCACACTAATGCGTAGAAACACTAACAAGATACGTAAGGCGCAGCTTTCACAGAAAATATGATTGACGCTGTAGATAGTCTTTTTCTTTTGTGTGCAAAGCCAACGACGGATTGCTTACGCATTCGTCATTTTCCTTGATGACACATAACGCCTCGAAGATTTCTTTTTGTAGTTGCGTCCTAAAGCTGCGCAGGACACGTTTTTTCTGAGAGTCAGGCGTGCAAGAGCACCGCTAGTGGTATCTGATAAATGTCCTCTCCCCGCCAATGAGTTTACGGCTGCACGGTGCTCTCTTCATCTTTCATTATTGCAGCGTCCGGTCTGTCTGACGTAGCATTTTCCACAATCTAGTAGAAATCCTGTACACCACACCTACTTTACATTCCACGAAGCGTGTGGCGTGCTTCGTTGTGCAGCCAGCCTTCGCAGCTTCATTGTTCATGGCTTCGCACATACGTGCAAGCGTGCCTGGGGCCGAAAAAATAACCTGGGTGCCGCACCTTCCCGCCAATTTTTCTAGCCAGTGGGGCAGGTTGTGCACTTACGGCACGACCACAGGGCGCGCCTTCTGGCGCTCAGGTTGATTCACATTGGCCTGGCTCCCTGAATTTGCTTCTTTTATCAAGCTCCCAGCTATGGAAGCCAGCACTTCTGCCGTAAAACCGGCATTGCGCTGGCGTCGAGCTTGGTGCTGCAGGCTACATGCAACTTGGTGGCAACAGGACTTTTTGAGAGCGGCGCGCATGCACTTTTTGGCCATGCCCCTTTCACAATCTTGGAATAGGCCGAATTGTAGTTGAGGACACATGGGCGTTGCGTTTTTGCTTGTATCGCCTTCATCAGAAAAGTGCTCGCCGGGACCCTGAATTGAATCCGCGTCCTTGCGCTCCGCAGAACAACGCGTTAGCCCCTGATCCACCGTCTCAGGATTACTCGTTCGAGCACACGCTTTGTCAGGCGGTTTCGAACTACCTATAGGTGTTTCTTTCATAAAAGCAGTCGATAGCAGCGCTGGCGCGTTTTGTCTTGTCACGTCGATGTGTGGTTGCGCGATATAATGTCTTAAACTTCACGAGCTAGCAAAGGTCACTGCACTACATCGATGATATGGTCAGCTGTTAAGCTCCCGCTCCAGTGGTTTAGCCTTGTCCGCCGCCGTCGGCCTCCTTGTAACTCAGCAAACAAAAATCCCCCCACCTCCCCGAAGGGGATCGTGCGGAAATGCGAATGCATTGGGTGCACCGATGAGTGCGGTGCGAGTAATTATTATTAATGGCGTACTTAATGAAGAATCGCTATCAAGGCGCCAGGCGCGCGGTCCACTGCATTATATAGATTCCGAGCGCAGCGAGCGGAGAGAGGGTACGCGGAGAGGAGAGAGAGCCCGCCGAGCTCCGCGATGCGAGGCCCCTCACCCGGCCACTCTCCGCTACTCCGCCCGAGCTCCGCGATGCGAGCGCCCTCACACGCCCAAACGCGCTCCTCCTCTCCGCTTTCCCTCCGCTACTCCCGCCCGAGCTACCACCTGCTCCGGTTGCTAGGCGCGCCACAGCTGTTGATAGAGGCGAGGAGGAGCGCGGAAAGATAACACCTGCGGGCGCACGCCGACGGAGCACGACAACCCCCGACTAAGAAATGCAGTCGCATTCAAAAAATTTCACCATCTTCCCGTAGGGGAGCCCTGAGTAGTATGCGAAGCAGCCATGGGGTCGCATTATCGCACGCGAAGCCGCAGGTGTTGCCATTCGTTGCGCAATCCCAGAGAGAAGAGGAGCTTCGGAGAGGAGACGAGGAATGCCAGAGAGGAGAAGAGTGTCGGAGAGGAGAGGAGGAATGCCTCGCATACTCAGGGTTCTCCTACGGGAAGATGACGACGGTGGTTGAACGCGAACCTATCTCGTGATTGATTCTTTGGTTTGGCAATCCCTAGGGGCATCCTGCCACAATCATCATCAGCGGTGCCTGGCGAGGCATGCGCAGAATCTGTGGGGGTGTGGTACTAAGGGTTCCCCTACGGGAAGATGACGACGGTGGTTGAACGCGAAGCTATCTCGTGATGAATTCTTTGGTTAGCCAATCCCTAGGGGTATCCTGCCACAATCATCATCAGCGGCACGCGCCAGGCTTGCGCAGTGGGTGTGCGGACCGCGGACAACAATGACAAGGAAGCGGGAGGGACAACCGCGAGCATGAGATGCTTTGCACCTAAAAAGACACCGAGAAAAACCCGAGATAGAGCCAGCAGGTAAGCTGAGGACAAAGTATGTCGTAGGCGTGACGGGGAGGGCAGTATGCCGAGCCAACGTGTGAGTTGCTTGCAGACGGCGATGCGCTGCCGAAGATTGCCAGAGTATCGCATGACGTAGCGCGTTCGCTAAAGATGGAAATGACTTCCCGACAGGTAGGAGCTATGCGCCCGCATGGAGGAGACTGTTCGCGCTGTTCTGAAATTTCGCATTAGAAAGTGTCATTATTGTCAGCCTATTCTTGGTATTTATTCTCCACATTTGCTTTAAATATATTTTTTTGTTTAGGGTATATTCGAGGGCCCGCAGAAATTGACTACCTCCATGCAGAGAACTGTGAAACCCAACTTGTGCTGCTGTGGTAGAGCGAGGCTTCGCATCAAAATGCACGGAGCTCGAAGCGGCAAGGCGTTTGCATCCATGTTGCAAAGTGGCAAATTCACGTCTATTTTTTCTACTTCCTATAGACAACCCCCCCCCACCCCCGCATACAAAATTGAAGCGGTGGTTCATATATTCACGCGGAACCCTGATTACCGTCCTTCCTAAAGAGTCCAATTCGCACGCACTTCAAGACGTAATAAATTTAGACTTATGAAGCATTCACCCTGTTTTATTGACAGGAACACTACCGACACCTTACTTCCCTTGTATTATATACGAGTCTCCTGCCATCAGTAAATCAGAGCTACATGCAAGTGTGCCCCTTGCAACCCAAAGGAAATGAATATAACTCATAACCCCGCCCTTAGGGTCTCTTTGCAGCGCAGACATACAAACATTGCGCACGGATCCAAGGAAGCCAAGATTACCCTCCGCTTCGTGTGACGTTTGGTAACTCTGTTTTGGGAAAACCGACTCCCGAAATTTATGTCTTCTTGATTATCAATCAGCCTAAAACCATTTTTTAGGCTGCCTGCAATGACCCCTGGAAGACGACCAACTCGTCGCCGGTCACGTCACACTCGACCCGTTTAAAAGGACTTCATCGCGGCATCTTCTTCAGTGGGCTAGGAAGGAGCGGCGTGAGCACGATGCCTGATCGCTGCTTCCTTTTGCAGGTATGTTACCTCACAGATGCTGCGTGCTTTAGAAGCGATGATCGTTTTCTGTTGCTCTGTGCCTGCCCACGAAGTGTTGTTTCCTGTTATTCACACATTGCGTTTTGCTTACATCGTCTTATCCTAAGCGGTGACGTTGAACTTAACCCGGGCCCTACCAAGGAATCCCGTCCTAAGGTTACTAATAACACAAGTGATTCTGTCAATCAACTATCGACTCGCGGCAAATCAGCTTCTGATGTATCGGTATCCACTCCTTTTCCGGGCGTTCCTGATTCATTCGCGGAAACTCTTTCGCAGATACTGGCTGGTCAAAAGCAAATCGCGCGCGATATCTCTGATATTAAGCAGTCCTTCAACGCCCGTCTTGAGTCTCTTGAAGCGCGTGTTTCTGCACTCGAATCAAAGCAGGCATCTTCCGTGAACAGTTTGTCTGAGCCAGAACGTTCCGAGATTTTATACTTATGACAAACAGTATCAAAACTTGTTTCTAAAAACGACGAACTAGAAAATCACTCTCGAAGGAACAACATTATCATTCATGGCTTGCCCGAAGAATCAGAAGAAACGAATGCTTCTTTACTCGCTACCGTTGCAAACGTTCTGTCCGAGCATTTGGAAATGGTGTGCCCTCGTACTGAGCGCTGTCACCGAATCGGTACGGCGCAAAATGGTCTTCCATGTCCGGTCATTCTCACACTGTTGGATTTCAGAGATAAAATGGATATTCTGAGCAATGCTCCAAAGCTAAAAGGTACTTATTTCCGCATTGCTGAAGATTATTCTGCACGAGTACGTTTGTTACGTAGGAAACTTTGGGAGGCCACCTCATCTCATCGTAGCAATGGTTCCACAGTTAAAATACGTTTCGACCATGTTTACGTTGACTACACTCGTCATGACTGGGACACTAACCTCAATATGCTAGTTGAAAGTCGGGTTCAAGTAAACCGCCCCCTTCTGTGCCCGCATCCGTTCAGTTTAGTTGTTCGTCGCCTTCCTGACCTGCACGTAAGCTACCAGATAACCTCACTCTCCTTAATTTAAACACCAGAAGTATCACTAATAAATTTCCAGACCTTCTTGCTCTTGTCTCCTCGTATTCCCCCAGATTGGGATCACCAAAACATGGTAACATGATGGCATACTTGAATCAGAATTTACCCCACCAGTATTCATCGCAGTTAGGTCTGATCCCTGTAATATGAAAGGTGGTGTTGCTTTGCTACAGCGTTCTGACCTAACGTTTTTGGTGTTGCCTTCTCCAGCTGCGACTGAATCAGTATGGTGCAAGCTGCATCTTCCTAAAAAGTCAATTGTAATCAGTGTATTTTATCGCCCTCCTGGGTGTTCGGTTGAAAGCATTCACTCCCTCAGCATATTCATTCTTGAACATAACTTTTATGCGGCACATTTTGTTTGCATGGTTGATTTCAAGGCACCTGGGGTTAACTGGTTGGCAATGGCCTGCAGCGGTCGCGATACCATTATTAGCAAAGCACTCCTAAATTTGTCACTCTCTGCTGGGCTTCTCCAGATCGTTACCGGCACCACAAGGTCCAACGCCCTACTGCATTTAATTTTTCTTAGTGTTCGTGCTGCGCAGAATGGCATCACTCATGAGATAATAAAAGGAATATCTGACCACAGTGCAGTTGTTGTTAACCTTCCTTCTTCATTGCCTAAACCTGGTTCGCTGTTCACAGCTTTCCCTGAATTCAATAACGCTGATGATAATTCTATTATCAAGAAATTGTTCGATAGCTTTGAGGCGTTCAACGAGCTCAGTCTCGGGTGGTGACACTAACGACCTTGTAGAGTTCTTCGAGCGGCTTGTTAAATCCTGCATACGGCAGTTTATCCCACTAAAGACGAAGAAGACTAATCCCAGTGTTTCATGGATGAATCGCGACATTCTACATTTATCACGCCGTGTGAATCGCGTCAGGCGATCTAAACGTAACAATAACCCTGACACTATCACCAAGTTCAAACTCGCGAAAGAAGAACTTCGACGGATAAAAAACTCGGCTAGGGATTTTTATTATCGCGTAAAGCTTCAAAATTTGCTTAAAAGTAATCCCAAAAAGTTTTGGCGTTCTATCCTTCCCAAATCCACTTTACCGTCTTCATTCACTTCTGATGGCGAAACATTATGTGACGCAGCTGACATATCAAATGCCTTCAATGACTATTATAGTTCCAATTTTTCTGTTGACAATAACGTTGTCAGTCCCTTCCGAAATCACCTTTCTAATATCTCCATTGGGAATATTACAATTACCGCAGAGGGCATTCTGAACCTTACATTGAATCTGGACGCAAAAAATGCAGTGGTCCTGATTGCATTCCCAATGCATTTCTACTCCGGTATTCCCAGTGGTGTGCTCGGTACCTTGAAATTATTTTTAACAGATCCATCCGCACCGGTACCGTTCCCTCGTCCTGAAATATAGGTAAAGTTCTGCCTTTGTTCAAATCCGGCGATAAGCACTCTTTTTCCAATTGTAGACCTATTTCATTAACCTCATACTCTTCTAAAATGCTTGAGCACATAATCTTTAAACATATCATAAACTTTCTCGAGTCTAATAACATTCTGTCCAATTTTCAACATGGGTTTCGACGCGGGTTCAGCACGGTGACGCAACTTATTGCCTTTTCACAAGACATTTCCATGAACCTTGACGCAGGACATCAGATTGACGCCATCTTTATCGATTTTTCTAAAGCCTTTGACACTGTTATTCATTCAAAACTCTTGCACAAATTAAATAGAATCCTCAATAACCCACAATTTGTTCACTGGATTTCTTGCTTTCCTCCGAACCGATCTCAATTTGTGTACTTTTATTCCGTTGCTTCTTCGCCGGCCAAAATCACTTCTGGTGTTCCGCAGGGCTCAGTCATCGGGCCTCTGTTATTCTTGCTTTATGTTAATGACTTTTCTGATATTGTTCACTCTAAGATTCGTTTGTACGTTGATGATTGTGTTTTATATCATGTAATTCGCTCGCCCAATGATGACATCCTTCTCAACGATTCATTTGCATCTTTCTGCAACTGGTGCCGTTCCTGGCAAATGAATATTAACTACAAAAAACTGTGTCCATGTCCTTTACTAATAAATTAGTTCTTTCAGATTTCAACTACTCATTTAATGGACTGTCCCTGCTGAGAGTTTACCAATATAAATACCTTGGCTTGTTTTTTTACTCCTAACCTGTCCTGGTCCCTCCGTGATTACAGTACTTCTAAAGCCCTACAAAAAAATTGGTTGCCTCCGGCGTACACGATCTGCGGCCCCTAGCGATGCAAAACTAACTGTGTACAAGAGTACCCTTACCCGCCCAGTGCTCGAATACGCGTCACCTGTATGGAACCCCTACAACCAGCGCGAAGTAAAACAAATAGAATCGGTACAGAAAAAGGCCATTATATTCATCTTCAGGCGATAGGACTCTGCTTTTTCACCTACATCAGCATTACCATCTTTCAACCTATCTCTACTTTCATCGCGAAGGAACATTGAGTCTCTCAAGTTATTACATTCTATAATTTTTTGACGTGCAAACTTTCAATAGACCTCTACTTACCATGTTCCAGACCTTCTTCAACACTCCACTACCATCCTTTGAATATGACACCATTCTACACCCGTACTAAAACGTTTAAATTTAGCTTCTTTCCACAAACTGTTGAACTTTGGATTAACTTATGCGGTGACATACGTTCTTTGCCCTTAAACAAATTCTTGTTATCCAGAAATACCCTTTGACAGTTTTTTTGCTGTTTATCTTTGCTGTGCACCGTATGCACAGTATGCACATTATGCACAGTTTTCCACAGTATGTTTGCTGTGTCCTGTTCCTTGCCGCCATGTCTTCATTATGCCACCATGTGATACCATGTCTTGCCACTTTGTATCTTACTTTCCTTCGCAAAGTGTTACACCATGTTTGTTTTGTACCGGCCTGTTCCCCACTCCTGCCATAGCCCTGACGGGTTGCAGTATGTATCAATAAATAATAAAATAAATAAATAAATTTTCTGGGTCGCTAATTCCGACGGGCCGCCTGAGTGTTTCCACTGTCACTTTTCCGGTTTCTCACAGTATGGTTGTCTTTATGAACCCCGACTACCTTGTAGCTAACCACAAAGCCTTGTCCTTTCATGTAGCCTCTCTACTATCCTTCTGGTTCACAATCTAGGAATGAATATGCTGGTCCACTTACGAACAAGTCGGGGTGGCGATTGCTTCACTGTGCGGTTGTTACACAGGTAAGCTAAAAAGAAACTTGATTACAAAAAGCCTCCTGTTGTCCGCGAAGTTGGCGTACGTCAAGAACACGAGTGGCCATAGCGATTTCGAATTTTTCGGAAACCATGCATTTACAGACGACGGCGCAAGCCTGCGTCTAGGGGTGTAAGGATTGTTTTTTTGTTGAATGAAAACCCCTCCTGTGGTTCTCGTTCCCTGCACCTCAAAAATATAGTAAACCACAGCTCTGGCTCTTCTCAAAACAAACGCCTTGCATAGCATAGTTTTATCCCCACAAAAAAACTTCTCAAAACGGTTTTCTTAGCATTTCAAGATGTTAGGCTGCGGTAAAGGTGGGTTTTCAGCATTTACAAAAACGCGTTGGCTAAAGCATATTTCAAAATATAGTGTGAAAATGTCATTGCCTCAGCTTAGCCTAAAGTTCACCAAAAGTGTTGTTTCAACTGCTCTTTTCGTGCATTCGGCTTTTGACATTGAAACTATATTTTGCACCCTTTTTGTGTTATTAGAACCCGAGCGTCTTAACATACAAGGAAAATAAGGCGACCGCGGTCATTCTCAGCCAACCCCTAGGGTAAAGCGATCCCTCAAAGAGGTTAAAAATGCCCTTTGGTGTTGTTTCTTTTCTGAAGTTTAGAGCATATCTCCATTTCAACGTGTATTTGTTGACTTCTGATTCCCATACATTAGCGTCTTAGAGGTTGAACCTACTCTCCAGCACTAAACAATGCGCTGTCGACCATTGCGTGGCTGAGAATTCCTGGCCACATTATTAAAAAATATGGTAAAACAAAAACTGTTATTTTTTGCACATTTGCTGTACAAATATGCCATGCATATTTTTTAAAAATTGCGAAATTGCCTCTACATCCTCAAATAGTAACTATGCATAATTTGTAATCATTTGTAACTTACTTATTTAGTGCCTCTAAAAGTGCTCAAATAAGGAGTTGGCATGCACGGGCACAACTAAACAAAATGGCCGCGTATGTGCGTACTTGGTTGCAAATTCCATCTTGAAGCAGTAGTATTCAGCCGCTTGATGTAAACGCATCTCGTCTTTTTTTTCATCACCCTTTCCTGATTAGCCGTGTTTCGGAAGGGACAGTAATCGTGGCCCTAAAAACGGGAGAGCAGGAAAAAACAAATACCGGCGTTCGCCAATCCTACAAGGGCGCCTTTGAATTACCCCGAAAACAGCAACAAGAAAATTTCTACAGCACGGCGTCCATAATACACGGGGGGAACTGGAAGACGCTATGCGCATCTTCCAATTCACGTGCTTCAAGTTAACGCAAACCCGAAGGGCTACTCTTACCCGGCTCGGCTAGAGGCATCTTCCAGAATGCTAAAGGAGGCAAGGCATCCCTCTGGCCAACCGACAATCCATCAAAGTCCCACCAATTCCTAAAAATATGCATCCTATCTACAGCAATAAACGAGAGACGACCGGATACGAGCCCTTAGAAAATGCTTGCCAAACTATCCCTGTTCTAGTTTCACGAATGCCTTTCCCGCACCCCCAACAACCTGCCCGCGCTGTGAGCGTCACCGACGTCAACAGTGCAGAAATGACCGCCGCTACAGTTCCCACGACATCTATATAGGCAGCAGAAGAACTTGTCATTGCTTTGACTACCACCGCTGAAAATGACTACGTCACGGCCAACGTCCGAGCCGCCAACTTCCACGCCACCTTCCACAACATCCGGATAGGTCGCATAACACCCGTGGTCATCAAAATTTTGTAAAGTGTGGGCCAGCTCTGGCAAATGCACATCATTCGACCGGTCGACCGGAGTTCTGCGAGGAAAGCGAGGCGGCACTTGCCGAAGCTCGCGTTCATACCCACCTAGATATTTCTCAAGAAGGCGAAGACACGAAGCCCCATTCGCAGTCCCAAGCCCACTATTCTTACTTCAGTTACGTATATCCTCGCCCACTAGCGCCACGAATGACGACAGTCCCCGCCACCACATCCCCATTTGTCTAGAGCCAAGGCGACTGCATTTTGCCGACTTCAAATTCCTGTCCTCACGCCACTGTCCTTACGCCATGTACCCCACCCTCTACTACACTAGCTGTAATTTCTGTTCACAACCTGACCCACTGCACCCCATGGTAAGGGAATGTCAGAAAACCTATACCGTACCACCGCAGTGGGCGGGTTGAATGGCCAGGTCCGATCTCTCAATCCAGCGTAGCCTAATGGCATGCGCCAGGGCAGCCGGAGTGGGCCAGGACTTCCTGTACTGCAGGAGGTCAACCCACCGGGCAGTCGCTCAACCATCAGCGCCTAAAGCTCGTCTTCCCACTCATCAAATCCGTCATCGCTCCTCCCATAATAAACACTCCGGAAGTTAGCGCAAGTCAATTCAATTTGCCTGCCTTTCCTAGCTCGAGGACCATCAGAAGAATATTTTGTGACTTTTGTGGTGCAGATTGATGGGGTTGTTGGTACTTTGACATTCTTAGAGCACAGCGAACCGCGAAAGGCCTGTGGAAGTACGCTGTCAAATCCTGTCCCGTTCATGCGCAGATGGAGTAGTGGACACCGCTGTGTGTGTGTTCGTATGTACTATTGTTGTGCGCTGTGCTGCAAGAATGTCGTAACTTTGGATTTAGAATGGCGCCAGGGTATCTAGAATCAGGCAAAAGCGGTTTTTGTATTTATTAGATGCGAAACATCTCATGGTCGGGGCTACGTCCCTCCCTTGTCGTTGTTGTTGCGCCGTCCACACCCCAACTGCGCATACTCGGCTTGCTGAACGCCCGGTCGCCTCTATGGCTCCTAAACCGACAGTGCTGCCGGTGTCGTTCTGGGCCGGCACAAGACGAGCACGCTTACTCTTTAAGGGCTCCTGTAGCGACAGTGTTTCTGCTGTCTTCCTGGGCCGGCACGAGACAAGCATATTTCAGGCGCCTTCGACGTTTCATCGTCGTCAGCAGCGGCGTGCGTCGGCGAGTCTCGGCGCGCCGTGATGAGAATCATCCTACAACTATCCGGGGAACGTGCATCGCCCTCATCTTCACCAAGCTGAGGGTTCATTTACTACAACAGCCCTTGACGTTACATTTTACAGACCAAAAAGAGGTCATAATCAAAGCGGAACGCCAACCATGGCACTACGTCACCTACGTTGAACATTATGATAATAATGCATAAATAAATAGTAACCCATGCCACGTACAACGTCTCTCTCTCTCCTTAATGCGTCTCCACTCTAACACCCCCACCCCCTCCAATGAAATTGCACCATCTTCCCGTAGGGGCACCCTGAGTAGTATGCGAGACAGCCATGGGGTCAACGCAAGTTCCCATTTCGTAGTTCCGGTAAGTGAAAAGTGTGGTAGTTAACATGAAAACCAAACGTGAACATAACCGTAGCTACGTACCTCTACCTCACGGAAATGATCATGATAATGATTAAATAAAGACAAAGTCATACCGCCTACAATGTCGCCTCTTTCTCTCTTTAATGCCTCTCCACTCTAACACCCTCACCTCCTCCAATAAAATTACACCATCTCCCCGTAAGGGTACCCTGTGTAGTAGGCGAAACCACGAGGTCAACTCAATTTCCCATTTCGTAGTTCCGGTAAGTGAACAGTGTGGTAGTCACCATGGAAACCAAACGGTAAATGCAACTGTAGCTACGTACCTCAACTTCACGGAAATGATCATCTAAATGATTAAATAAAGACAAACTTATACCGCCTACAACGTCGTCTCTTTCTCTCTTGAATGCCTCTCCACTCTAACATCCTCACCCCCTCCAATAAAATTACACCGTCTTCCCGTAGGGGTACCCTGTGTAGTACGCGAAACCACGGGGTCAACTCAATTTCCCATTTCGTAGTTCCGGTAAGTGAAAAGTGTGGTAGTCACCATGGAAACCAAACGGTAAATATAACGGTAGCTACGTACCTCAACCTCACGGAAACGACATACCGAAAACTACTGGGCACTTGAATCGGCCTCATGCCTGCTTCGCATACTACTCAGGGTTCCCCTACGGGAAGGTGGTATAATATTTTATTCAAGATGTCGTTAACGCGTATTCTTGTTTTGGTACAATATCAAGCGCACATCAATTTTCAAAATAAAATATTGCATATTGTTTGCTTGGCTTGGAATGTGCCTAGTATTTTTTTATAGCTGAATAATGTTGACAAGTATAAAATGTAGAACCAGATTTAGTTTGGAGAGGTTCTGGCCCTAAGCTTCTAGTTCCAGAATTTTTTATTTTTTGTCCGGGTGCCTCAGTCGAAGGACAGGCAAACTGACAGAGAGAACAAAATGTCTTGTTAAAGTAAGGAAAAAATAGTATTGTCTATAACCGCTAAAACTAAAACTAGTGCCCAGATCATTTCTGGGATAGGGATATTGCCGCGACTTTTATTGTGGGAACAATCCCCGACCGGCTAACGGGGCTGTTTGCAGGCGGCTACACAGTTCATCAAATGCCACTTTCTGCTCTTCCGTCCAAACAAAGGGCACGTCTTCTTTAGTGAGGCGCCTGAGTGGCTCCGCAATTCCAGAGAACCCTTACATAAAGCGTCTGTAATAGGCACAGAGGCCTCGGAAGCGTCGGACCGCTTTTTTGTCGGTTGGTGCTGGGAAAAGAGCACATGGCCGCTGGTTTTTCTGGATCCTGGCGGACGCGTTGAAATTTGATCTCCGGGAAACCAAGGTGGCATTTTTGAGGCAAAATGGTGAGCTCGGCAGAGCGGATTGCTTCCAAAACGCTTCGCAGTCGTGTTAGATGTTTTTCGAAAGAACTAGAAAACACAACTACTAAGCGTTTTGCAAGCAATCCGCTTTCCGCATTTTGGAAGTTTTGTAGCGATGAGCTCCAGTAAGGAGAGTGAAAGCGTTTAATTAAAGAGCAAACTTGTGCCGGAAAACACTGTCGATCGACAGCTAGAGCAAGCGAGCTTGCACTTCTTTCTCCTGTGACCACCAGTGAGGACATACCCATTACTAGAAACAGCCCCGTTAGCCGGTCGGGGATTGCTCCAACAATAATAAAGATGCAGCAATATCACACTCGCCCTAACCCGATGTAGTGGAGCTTGTTTTGTAGTGATGAGCCTAATATCTACCGGCGGAAAGGACGCGGGTAATTGGCAACGACCATAAACCAGAATAAATTCACGAGACAAAGAACACGTGAATTACAAAGTACATGACCTAGACGCCCTAATAAAATCAAACCCCAATGTAAACGAAACCGCCATTATGAAAAGTCTTATCTTACAAAAGTTCGGGCTCACGTTTGGTGTAAGTGCTTCGAAGCTGTCTAATTACAACGCTCTCCTTGCCTTTGTCAAGGTCGTGATTGGCGGATAGCGTGCGGTCTGGCAGGGATCTCGCGCGACTAAGAACAGCCATGGCGGTGCCGGCACTGTCAAGTTGCCGCCACTCATGAGATCAGGCGAAAGGTGCGGTGTGGGGTTGAGGTATCCTGGGCGATTGCGTCCACCATAAAACACGCCGAGAACACAGCACCTGCAGCCTCCTACTATTGCCGTATCTCCGCATCTTACTCGCGTTCTTCTTCTCTTTTCTCTAGTTTTTCCTGTATGTGCACACGTTAGAGTAGGCACCTACGTATCCTTCCGCAGCCTGTAAGAGGTCCTTTTGGGGCTAGCCGGCTTGATTAATGTTTGCGGGCAGCCCATTAGCCTCAACTGGCGTATTTGTTAATACGCACCTCTCTGAAAGGCTGGTTCAACCCCTGTGGTTTGACTGCTACGACTTAAGGCAATAACTGGTCACCCCACAAAGGCTACCCAAGGTAGTGTAGTGTAGCTTGCGCTACAAAACTACACAAATGAAAATGAAGAGAAATAATCAGTACAGTTCCTACAAAAAGTCTTGTGCATAACCTTTCCTTCTAAGGTTTGGGGTCGTAAGGTTTGGGGTCGATGACACGGAGCTGGCGTGGTGCCCTTGTCGTGGTAGTGAGATGACACGGTGCTGTGGCGCCTCTGTTTTCCCGGTGTGGGGAGGCGCTGCTCACCGGACAGGGGTGGGCAGGTCGAAGCGAGGAAGACGAGGTGTGTGCGGAGGCGGAAGAAGGACGCGAGAGAGAAAGAAGAGGAGGAAGAAGAGGGGGCGAGCGCTGAAGGCAGGAAGCAGGTGGTTCCAGAAGCTCTCGGCTGGGCGAGAACGCCTAGGAGGGTCTTCGTCACGGAGCCGCACATTCCTCCTGGAAGCTCTCAGCTGGGCGTCTATGCTCCGGAGATCTTCACACCGAGCAACACTTGGTCTCTTCCAGTCGAGACTGTCCACGGAACACCCGGCCGAATACAACGTGTTGTTCATCGGCCCGGCACCGACACCGGCACCGGCACAGCACCGGCATCGACAAGGGCACCGAGCCCTGCGCACCGAGTAAACTCTCCGACTAGGAGGTACGCGTGAGCGCGAACAATTTGGAGCGGGACTTCTCGCAGGGGACTTTGTTATCATAGCACTGTTGTCATTAGATTAGTTGGATGTTCATTTGTGCACGGTATTTTGTAATTTGCCCGTAAATATATTTTGGTCCTTGTCCGTTGCCAAACCGTCTCTACTCTTGTCCGTGCAGTAAACTTTAACCTCCTCAGTTACAAAAACAACCTGCATCACACCCGGTTAAAGAAGGGGGGTGGTTTGTGAACGCTATCAGCAAGTCGAGGATGCGATTTGGCTATGAGTTAACCAGCACGTTGACGTCAGCCATGAACTGACCGAGACCACCCCGTTCCTCTTGTCTCCTAGGTGCCAAACCACTTTTGCTTTCTTGCCGCCTCTTTTCTCTTTTTTTCGCAACGAAATCTTTGCGACATCAGCTCGAGTGCTTATTTGTCACTGCTTTAAAGCTGCGCGAAGAGAACCTGCTCACTTCCGAAAACACTAAAGCACTATGGCCTTAATATATCAATCAATCGCTTGATCGATCCATCACCGCTTAGGATATAGCTCAGGTCCCAACGTAGCATTCATTCTGGGGCCCTAAAAAATAGACTCATGACACACAAGTACCTCCGCACATAAGAAAATCAACAAAGGGTACTGACTAGTAAAAAAAACTAAACCTTAGATAATAGGATCATCTAAACAGATTCAATAATATGTTCGCACTTTTGTTGGAACTACCGTGAAAAGACAAAGCACAATGGTCATAAAATTTGACGACGCAAACCGCACGCGCAGTTTAAAAGATTCCGTCACGATTGCCATACTCCCTAGTTCGAAATTTTGGCGCAGCACTAACTCCACTCTTGGTGACGGGGCATATCTGCTGCGTCGCTAAACGTGATCGCGCGATCACATAACGCAGGGGGGTACGCGTTACTCTGCCGTTATTTCCCAGCGCTTCGCGGCCGCTGAGCTTGTTGTTGCAAATCGTGTTTGAACCTCTCCCGCAAATGTCACGGGGTGCAAATGAGCCACAACGAGAGGAGCCGCGTCTGCCCGACCTCCAAGGGCGAGGGCGCTGTTCCGTGGCGCTGCATGACGAAAGTTCGAGGGGGAGGCAGTGAGTGGTGCTGAATCATGGTGCAGCTGTCGGAGATTACGCCTTAGCAGCGCGTAGTGCCCTCATGTCATACTTTTGCCAGACGCTGGTCCTCCGTTTTCTTTCTCCCTGTGGTGCGTCGTTTGCTCGTTCGGTTACGCGGACATCGCCTTCCTCTTACTTAACCCCTCTACCAAACCCCTGCACCAGGCGCAAAAGTGCTCCATAATAAAGTGCGAGCGAGCAAAACGGAAACGGCTTTGAAACAATTGCCAGGGGGCAAAGCACCAGGTCAGAATCAGATAACAGCACTCGTCATGAAGGATTGCAGGCAATTTGTACTAGAAAAGCTGTCAAATTTGTGCACGCAATGGCTAATAACCACGTATGTACCGGAGTGTAACCGAAAATAACAAGCGAGTGTAACCGAAAAGAACGCGAACATCATCTTAATTCATAAGAAAGTTGTTCATGAAAGACTTGAAAAATTACAGGCAGTTCAGCTTGTTGTCAGTGGTCTGCAAGGTACTTACCAACATAATCGCTAACAGAAGATCTGAAAGCTTTGATTTCTGTCAACTTAATGAACAAGCAGGGTATCGTAAAGGCTATTCAACAATGGACTATATTCACACGATTATTCAGGTGATAGAGCTATGCGCGGAGTACATTAAGCACCTATATGTATAGCATTCATAGAAAATGACAAAGCATTTGACTCTATCAAAACCCCAGCAGTCCATGAAGCATTGCGGAATCAAGTTGTAGACGAGTATTACGTAAGAATACTAGAGGATATCAATATTCGGTTCACAGCTACCAATGTGCTGCGTAATTTTGTAGACTGGATTTTAAACAGTGGGCGCAAGGGGAATGGATAGTATGCTCGATCATCATCTATTATAATAGAGATGATGATGACGATGATGATGGTGATGACCTTAGTAACAGATCTTCTCATGAGTTTCCTTGCTAACTGCTTACTAACTCGAGCGACGAATGCCATTGCATGATGACTGCACTGGAAAAGCAGTGTAAAATTGTGGGCCTTAAATTTAATACTCAGAAAACAAAAGTAATGCCTAATAACAATGGGAGAGCACAGCGGTTTGAGGGAGGTGGTGAGGCAGTGGAACTTGTGGGCGAATATATTTATTCAGCTGCAGCAGGAAGGCGAGTTTAACATCCTGCTGCAGTAAGTTGAAGTTGCATGTCGAAATGTCCAAAACAGCGCAACACTTGAAGCAGCCTACCGTTGTCGCTGAAGAAGAAAGTGTGTGAAAGATGCAACGTACTCACCTGCGAAGCAGAAACTTCCACAGAAACGTTTGCAGAAAAAGGGTTCAAATTAAACTGTGGAAGAGGCAGTGAGCAATTAACAAAAGATTATGGGGGTTAGATTAAGACACAAATGCCTGCCAAATGCACTCCCGCTCTATTATCCTTCTAATTATCTCTACCTCACGTTCGGATTTGCGGTCACTACCTGGCCTAAGTAGATATCGAATGTCGAAATTTTCAAAAAAGTGCAACACTCCTCTGCACTCTTCCTGTGTTCCCCTGTCCTGTGTTTCTTTTTGCTCGCCCTGTATTCCCTTTCATTTTGAGCCGCGTTTTTTCAAGTGTTGCGCTTTTCTTAAGATTTCGACATGCAATTTCACCAGCGCAGTAGGTCAGGGAACAAACCTGTGTTAAGATTTTGTAGAAGTTAAGAAGAAATGGGTGTTTTCAGAGCATATAATGCGAAGGCAAGGTAACCGCTAGTTCTTAAAGGAAACAGAGTGGATTCCTACAGAAGGCAAGCGTGGCAGTGGGCGGCAGAAAGTTAGATGGGCAGATCAGGTCAATTAGCTTGCGGGGATAAAATGGTCGCGGTTAACGCAGCACCGGCATAAATACAGATCCATAGTAGAGGCCTTTGCCCTTCAGTGAGCATAGATAGGCTGGTGCTGATTATGATGATGATAATAACAATTATAATGACACCAACGAATCGCATCTGACTGCTCTGGCAGACAGGGTCGCCACCTCCGCAGGCGGCCGCAGAGCCGGAGGAGAAGTTAGATCGTCTAACAGCGAGTTTGAGCCACCTTTAATTTTATAAAAACAAGTTTCCACTGCTGTGCTTCATCAATACAACTCAACCAACCTCCGTTTATGAATCATGCACTTATTTACCTGTAGCAAAGAGTATGACTTTGAACATATAAATGACGTGGTGAAGTTTATATTTGTACAAACATTTTTATACTTGACTCAGTACATCTTTATACCTACATATCTGCGTATATAGTGTATATAAGAGTAAATAAAGGATTCATTCATTCATTCATTCAATCATTCATTCAGATATTCATACATTTATTTCACTTGTCTCTTTTTCAGTCTTTGTAGAGCTACTTGTGTGAACTCAAGTGACGTCGCATGGGGTAATTGTTGTGGGTGCCATTTACAGCTTCGCTTTCCAGCCACATGTACAGGTTGGATGGGCGGTCATTTTTTACAGCATTCTGTTTTTCCTCTGAATTATCTTAGCTGCGTTGCTTGACGGTAACTTCACTGTAGTTCCAATCAAGCACAACGAAATGAGCAAAGGAGTTCACTGTAGCAGAGCAAACGCGCCCTCGTTCCCACTGCGAAATGACGGTATGTTTAGTTTTTGAGTACGTGCACATGGCGGCAGGTTATAAGAAATTTACATAATAGTGTGAGTGAAAGCCGTGTTTGAGCATTGCCGAGTGCGTTGTTAGCGTCGAAGTCACGTCTCCTAGATCGACTCTGTTTTTACGACATATAAAGAAAGCGGCCGTACGAAATCTTGTCATAGGCCCAACATTTCACCTCGGAGTAGAGTAATCTCCAGTTAGGACAAGGCGTTCGTGCCACTGTGCAGCACTGGTTCAATGTGGCCTAGGGAAGCCGTATTTGTTTGGCGCTATGTCTTTGTATATGCTAACGTGCACCGAATGAAGACGACTTCGTAGCTACAATACTACTCCGTAGACAAAGGCGACGCCATTGTTGGGGGTGGCTTCGGTCGCTACGCCCAGCCTACGAATGGTCTGGGTGTGTGCGATTGTCATTACAACTGGGAAGATACTCGAGAAGGCTTTTGCCTGGCCGTGTTGAAATTGGGACTCCCGTGGTGAGCGTTGCTACGGCATGTTTTATTGTTCATGGTCGCCTTAGCAGGGGGATTTCTAGATGGTCCCTGTTGTAAATATATAAAGTAGAAGACAAATGGCGCCTAACTACTATCGGAAATGATGTATACACCTTCTCACAAATTTTTCCACCATCATCTTTGTCTGGCGCGATACAGACGACGCAAAGTGAGTGAAGGGGAGAGTGGATAGGTAAGTAACAGCGTGACGCCACATGGAGGCTAACCGAAATGTGGAAGGTGGCGAAAGAAGAGAGGGAAGTGAAGCGATTGGGTTTATTGCAAAACAACAAAACCCAACGACTGCTTGAGCGCTGTCCGATGAAAATGGTGAACGAAAAAAGAAAATAAAGCAAACCAATCTGAAAGTTCCTACTGCTGCTACTCTTTATTTTCTTCGCAGCACTGGAGGTTTAAGGATGGGAGGTTAGAGGATGTAATTTGCCAGGTGTGCAAAATTAATAAAGCAGTGAATTGAAAAATTAAAAAGTGCGGAATAATACCTGCCGTGTGACACCTGGAAGTGCTGGCAGGTGAGAAGGACAGGTGGACAACAGCCGCGTAGAAGGTCGATTCTAGGGTGGCTGTGGTTTCTACCAGTTCTCTTGCTGTGATAATTTAAGAAGACATGAAAAATAAACGCAGGAAACCACAATACACAGACAAGAAGCCGGTCGAAGATTATTCGTGTGAAAATACAAAGAAAAAAAAAGCCAGGAAAAGGGCACAAGAACAGTGCATCACTAAAGTAGCTTGTTAAGTATCGCCGGGTATTAGCCTTCGAAGCTAGTAAGCACACTTAAGTGCGGTAGAAACATTGTCTGTCGGAAATGAGAGGGAGGGAAGAAAGCCCATAACCAGCCACTATTAATATACAGTCGTTAGATTCAACAATGGATGAGTTCCTTATCGCTCAGGAGGGCATTGCTGGAGCCATTGATAGACTCCCGAACAACTCTGCACCAGGCCCCGATGAAATATGCACCAAGCTGCTAAAAACGACTAAAGTGGTCATATCCCCGATCTTAGCTGCTTTATTTCCGTAATCGATAGACACAGAATGCGTACCGTTTGCTTGGAGAGTTGCCCGTGTTATTCCCATCTTTGAGCCAGGCGACCCATCCGTGCCTCTTAATTACAGGCATATTTCCTTTACCAGCATAGTTTTCAAACTTCTAGAACCCATAATATCGTCTTCCGTTATGAGCTACCTAACAAAACACAGCTTCCCTTTTCTAATCAACATGGTTTTTTGAGAGGCCGTTCTTGTGAAGCTCAGTTATTCGAACTAATGACTGATGTCCAAATAGTAGCAGATTCATCCTCACAAATATATGATTTATTCATAGATTTCGCCAAGGCCTTCGACAGGGCCTTCGACAAACTTACTGCCCTTAATATCAACACTAAGCTTAACACGTGGATGCAGAATTTCCTAACCCATCGGTTTCAGTGAGTAACCATTAATGACCATTCCTCCTCTTCGCAATGAAAAACTACGATAGGGGCACAATAAATCCTGCTTGCAAAATGTGATACTCTTCGAAAAGCTTTGATATAAAAACATGCAATTGAGACACGTAGGATTGCATACACAAGTGATTAGCGTTCAAGAATTTTATAATTCGCCCCTAGGTTAGTAACAATACAATGTCCCTGTAAAATGCCCTCCTTGCTTGGCTACAGTAACTTGAAAATGCCACATCCACACCTGTAAAAATCGAAAGTAAAATCCACAAAGGTTAAGGGCAATGTCATTTATTGGCGGACTAGCTCCCTAAATGAGCATATATTTAATAGCTTAGTCGCTGTTAGTACCTAATTAAAGGAAATTTATATAGGATTAATCCATGTTTGCTTCCACCGGTCGGCTATATGTAATCCATAGGCAAGTGAAGATGCGCTTAGAATTAGAATATTGTTTTTCTGCAACAACTTACGTGTCTCGCAGCAGATAAAAATATGTTGAAACAATGTACTTTTGTGAGTTTCATGCACCGAACAAATTAAAGGTTCGATGAAGGTACCCATTCTTACTTACCCTAGTTTTCTTTTGAAGACCGTACCATAAAAGAAATTCCCCCGCATTTCCCCGAGGGAGAGAATGTGAAAGTGCGAATGCACGGTTGTCGGCCCGCTTGCGGCGCTTGCGCTCAGCACCCGCAGCCCACCGCCTCGCCGCCTTCTCTTCCATCTCTTCCATCGGGTTTGTAGTATTACGTGTACACCACGCAGTTATCAAGCCGCTATAACGCCGCTGAGTCGCCAACGCAACGCCGCTGACGACGTAGTTTGAATGCGTTAAAGATATAAGGAGCGTTCCTAACTCTTAAATCAGCGTGGCTTCCGTGGCTTAGTCGGTAGAGTGTCGCGCTGCGGCCGCAACGTCCTCGGATCGAAACTGGATGCTGCTATTTTTTTATATAGTGTAGTGGCCTGGCTGGCGCGCCGAGAGAGGGTGTTGCGAGCTGGAGAGTAGGCGAGGGGTGGAGGAGGCGCTATGCGAGCGCCCTCACGCGTCGGTAATCCGGCGCCGTTGCTACGCACGCTAGCTAGCTCCGTTGCTAGGCTGCGGACGGACGGTGGACGCGTGATTCAGGGTCGCTTAAGAAGTGCATTCGCACTTAATAGTGCCATCGTTGTCCCAACCCCTTAGTCTCTTTGTTATATTTTTGTCACTCTCGAGCTTTTGTCACTGTAATTGTTTGATTTATTCATGCAGGGTTAAATGTTACAGGTGTGTCGCCAAGGTGAGCTGGCTCTTGTGGTCTCTACGTCAGTATCTTGTCACAGTCATGACGTAAGAAGTTGCTTAGGAATGTTTCCACGTTGCGTTCCCCATGACATTTCATTGAAGACGTTTTGATACTGATCGGCCCACTGAAAACGTGCATAGATAAAACATGTATTGACCTCAAATTATATGGGTCTTCTTTGAAACATCTGTTATTATCTGGCTGTATTCGGTGTTTTTAATACTTCCTCCAAAGATATTACAGCGGAAAACACAGAAAAGTTTGCTCACATGCTCGTTCAGTTCGCATACATCAGCAGCCCCAATAGTCGCGTAACAAAAGAAAGCGAACCATCAAACAAATTATTCTTCGCTTTCCGAAATTGATACGCCGTTTGGTTTTTAAAATATTTTTAGGTGGCGGCTGGACAAAATTGAGAGAAACGATGCGAAGGGGTGGAGAAATCTGTTTACATTATGTATATAGCGGCAATGACACATCTGGCGAAATGTGTCCGCCAGGAACATCGTCGTCGTCGTAATCGTTCTGCGGTCAAGGCGCTGTGAGGCATTACCACCCTGAATCTTCTAATATAAGCCAATGGGTCCAAGCCGAACGTCGTGGTCGAGGTCAAGTCAACGAGAGGATTGTCATGCGGATAAGCAATGAGACGAAGACAGGGTGAAGATATACCTGCCGCGAAAGATGAACATGATGTGCCTGACGATGCCTAGCTCCACAGCAGCGACGTATTGAAGGCAAAATCAGATCGCCTGAGAAACTCGAACCACGTCGGAGGAGAGGGCCTGGGATGCGGAGTCTTCTTCTGTCTGGTCTCGGTCTTGATCGGTGGCTCAGTGGGAGGAGACACGTGGCGGGGATTTGGTCGAATGCTGGTCACTCTGAGCTGGGGCTTTCTTTCCCGGCCCACGTTTCCTCTACAGTTTCTCCCAGGTAGAGACGATTCGAAGCAGAGGCCAGGTAACGGCGAAACAGCGTTGGAAGCCATTCCTTGTGAAAACACAAGTTTGTTTTATTCGGGCGATTTCGTGTTTAATATTGCCCCCAGCGCTTGTCCGAATGCAAACAATGCTTTATTCACTGAGAAAATATTGAATTAAGATAAAATTTTGAATTTCCGGCCACATCTTGCGTTTTCGCAGTCTTCAATGACATCACAGGGCCTTGTTTACCTGTTAGGTAACCTAGATGGCGCCACCACACCGCGGATATCCGTTTTCTGCATTTGGTTTGTTTGTGAACGTGTTTGTACCTAGCTCGCTTTGTTCACGGAGACAATCGTTTCGTGAAACATGGTGCTCGCTCGACAAATACGCTCACGTAAGACATCGTCGCTTGCGTCGATTGGACAGTGTCGTCTGAGATAACCTCAAAGCCCCGCAGCCCTGTGCAGCTAAACCAAGCATAGTGCGCGCAGTACCAACAGCAGTACGCATCGGTAATTCCATGTTTACGTGTGCTTTCGTAACTTACACTGTTTGTGCCACCATTCTTAGGGCTTTAAAAAGAATGTGCCCTGAATTTTAGAGCAAGTATCTCGTTCGGCAAGCTTATAAGCTCTACCTAATTAGCGTTTGCTTTTGCCGCCCTCCGCCAATTGCAGAGCTGTCTCGTATGACATCAAAGGTTATCTGCGGAAAATGAGCTAGTGGGTCGCATGTCCGTTCCCTTTCTTCCTAATCGTGTAGCTTTTTTGAGAGACGTTTACGTTAAAAGCGGTGTCACTATGATTCTTACGAGGCAATCTTTTGAATGAACCAAACTTGTGTTTTCTCATTATGGCTCCTTTAACACCATCTTATGCATTTCAGGTAAAAATCTCAAAGATTTCTGATGGCGGATAAAAGCAAAAGCATCCGTGTGTACGAAATGTGTGCGCGCGATAAATATCCCCAGGTGGTCAAAATTAAATCCGGAGCCCTGCACTACGGCGCGCCTGATTGCCTGCGTTGCTTCGGCAACTTAAACCTTTCAATCAATCAGAAACAGGAAGGAGTGTTGCGAATAGTCAAGCAGGAGATAAACAAATTGTACTCTGCTCAAACTCCAATGTGGGCATGGCGGCACCGCATGCGCGATGTGCTCAAAGAACTTTCGGATGTTTCGAAAGGTGATTCTGGTCTGCACTTCCTTTAATGGAAGCTCACAGAGCATTCGCCTGGGCTACAAGACTGCAGCAGTTCATTCTACCAAATTGTAACTTCCCTCGTGGATCATCGATAACATAGACATCATGAACCAAGGTGGAACAACACCGGGGCAGCACCGTATGAAGCCCGCACCCTCGTCGGAAACATGCAATGGGCACGAAGGCAATGCATTGGGGATGCGCGCAAACAATTTTCTTCTATTTCAGCGAGTTAATTCATTCCTGTATCAAAAGAGGGACACTTCTTACCCCGCACCGCTGCCGTCCCTACGGGTGTTCTTTTCTTGTTTTGCATCACTATGTTTGGTGTTTGATGGTGACGTTGATGCAAATCTAGAGACGATATAATAGTACTTGTACAAGGATTGTTTGATTGCAAAAATTTAATTGAGGAGACCCTAATCGCCCTAACGAGACACTTGCGGCCTGGAAGACATTGTACAGCTTTGCAGTGACCAAGCGGAAATTTCTGGTTGGCTAAAGAGGCAACTGTGATTTTGAATTTAGATTTCGAAAAGAAACAAGGAAAACTTGCTGGTTTGGAACATAGAATTCATAGAAACAATCGAATGGTGCTTGGAATATCGCAGAGTGAAAATAAAACTTTATAAGTACGTGAAAACAGGTAGTTTTAGAAGTACTGAAAGAAAAGGTAGGTCATAAGTTAAAAACCATAAATCGGATGTACAGAACCAGAAAGCCGCATAACAACCAATCCGCCGAATACCTTTTCAAGCCTCGTCCAGTATTACTGAAGCTGTATGATTTCACGAAAAAGGGAAAGCCTTTTCAAAGGCTGTTGGAAACAAATTAAGTGGTATTTCTGTTGACAACGACTATTCAAAACAGACACTGAATAAGCGCTGTCTACTTTGGAAGTCGGCGTTTCAAAGAAAAAAACAGAGACAGGCTTACTGTGAATAACAATGTCTAAACGTGGGCAGACTCCAAGAAGAGGCGGGCCAGGATACGGCCACTGCGGATAACCACACTGAAAACGCCATAGACTACAATGAAAGATACGGACCATTAACCGATGCCATCTTCTGCGTAACAGAACTTCTACTTATGAAGCCTTATACTCAGATTCTAGCGACTAACGTCGATGATACCGAGCAAGTGCAAGCCAGCTAGGTCCCACATGTGGATATTATTACCGAGACGTATCTAAAACTAGAAATATAGGATTGCGATATATTCCCTACAGGTTTTAAGATAAAACGTAAAGATAAAAAAACTTGCGGAGAAGTTGCGATTCTAATAGAGGAAAATGTTGAATGCGTAGACATAAATGGTACCCCTGCGCTTGAGAGCGCTTCGCGCCAAATGAAAGTATGAACCAATTCAATCATAAAAGGAGCAATCTATAGCTCCCGTAACGCGTCAATCGAATAATTAGAAGCCTTTTAACAGTACATATAATTATAAAGACGCAAAACGAGCGGTTGATACTTGCCGCATAATTTAACTTGCCGAGGTTTGACTTACTCACCATAGAGTTACGGGAAAGAGCTGACTGCGAAGTGCCGCACAGCATTGCTTTCGTTAATGCAGTTATGCAGTGTCGACAGAAAAGCAATCGAAAAGCGTGAACAGTGCAGTCCATATTAGAGTTAATATTTGTTTGTGCACATCTTGAAAATGATCAAGTAACAGTTGAAAATGGCATATGGGACCATAAATTTGTATTTGTACAAATCAAACCAAACGTTTCTGCAACTACTAATAAAGATTGCATTGCGTATGTCCATATTTTTTGGTAACGCTGACGATAGAATTATCGCTGATTTCTTGTCGTTTCATCTAGACAGTCCTTGCTGTCACAATGACGCCAAAGTATAATGGACAATATTAACACCATTATCTTGCAGTGTCTTAATTTAGCAAAAAAAAAATACGCGTAATCCCAAGATAACGGGAGAGATCACTTGTCTCAAGAAAAACTGCGAAGTCACAGGAAAGCAAAATATTGTAAAAAGTAATTTTACCTATCTTCAGTGCGGCAAATAAAGCTTAGTCAAAGAAAACAGAAATAGTGCGCGCAAACACTGAAGAACTTCTTGGTGTCTTTCCTGCAAAAGTTTTCGCGTCACTTTTTGTAAACCGCTTAGAGCCAATACAGCATTTTGTTAACGACAAAACCACAACTGCCCGTTCATAATTTGAGTCTTCCTATAATAAGTTATCCCCGTCAGTCTTTTCAAATGTTTTGAAGTGGGCTGCTTCAACTGCGGCAACGACATCATCGCAGATGTCTGACATGCCAGAAGGGCGAATTACCTATACAGAAACATTGATTGATTGATTGAAGGGTTTAACGCGCCGACGCAACGCCGCCGATGAGGCGCGCCGTAGTGGAGGGCTCCGGAATAATTTTGACCACCTGGGGATCTTTAACGTGCGCCGAAATCTCGTACACACGGGCGTTTTTGCTTTTTGCCTCCATTAGAAAAGCGGCCGCCGCAGCCGGGAATCGAACTCGCGACCTCGTGCTCAGCAGCGCAACGCCTTAGCCCCTGAGCCACTGCGGCGGGTCTATACAGAAACACTATCGGTCCTGCTAAACACAACAGAACATAATTGCCTCACTGCTCAAATAGAACATAAACGCCTAAAACGGGCACGATCGAAATATGTGGGTCTGGATGGCATCACAAATGTGTTCTTGCATAAATATGTTGTAATAGTTTCTCGATACGTGTAAATAATTGTCAATGCATCCTTGCGACAAAAAATGGGTACCAGACGACTGGCGTGTAGCGAAAGGGATCGTAGTACACAAAACCGGAGATAAGCAGAAAAGTAATAATTGCGGCCAATTTCTTCAAACTCCTTGATGCTGTAATATCTAAATCAATATATCACTACCTTGAAAATACAAAAAGGCAACATTTTTATCAACATGGCTTCTGGCAAAAGCTATTAACTGTGGCGCAGCTCATTGAGGCCATCCAAGACTTTTCGAAAGCAATAAATAATAAAAAACAGCTGGCTGCAATATGCCATGAGAACTCAGAAGCCTTCGAGAGCATTTCTTATAAGAAAGTATTATAAAATTCAAGTAGCGTGACACAAATAACACTATAAGTGAAGAGATCAGGTCTTATCAAACGTGTGGTGTGATCTAGAACACGCTACGTGGGCACAAACGGTTAACAGTGCGAATGTTTACTCGTAACTGCAGGAGTCGCTCAGGGGTCCGTCCTCTGGCCTGCGTTACCTCTGGGTTGTATTACCGTTATTCGTTCGGATATCAATCAAAACGATGCTGTTCGATTCGTTCTGTGACGATTGTTTATCGTACAATATGCAACCATAATAGTAAAAATTGCCTAGTGTTGGATTGACGTCCTATAAAAGTTTCTAACTTGGAAAATGCAAATAAATAAAGAAAAAGCGTTCTTTTATGTCCTAAATTAATCCACGTACAAAATTTTGAGTATCAATAAGTTTCACTGTACTGGTTACTGTTAGCGAATGTAAATTCCATGCAGTAACACTATTTCAAGACCTCAACTCGACAAGACATATCACTAATATTTGCTCTACCTCTGAAGAGAAATTATGATGCCTAGATAAAGTTCCTGTAACGCTCCCGTAAAATTAACAGCGTACTTAACAATAGCAAGGCCTACACTTGAATACGCAAGCATCGTATGGGAACCCTATCAGAATGGATTAGCAAATAAGATATACTAGAAGGGCCGCAAGAGTTATGTTTTCAAAATCTTTCCGTAATAATTTGGCAATATGAGCAAGAACTAAATTTACACTACCTCGTGGAACACCCTCGCATAGCAAGACCTAAACTCCTGTTTTTGCCTTCCCAAAGTACATTTCAGTTAGATGCAGAGCAGTTCCTAATCCCCTCAAGTCCGGAGTCTACGAAGTGACCTCTGCAGAAATTTGCTTGTCCCTCAATACCGTGTGAACACATATCCAGGCTCTTTTTCACTACAACAATACAAGGCTGGAATAACTTACCGGATTATATACGGGGTTCTCAAACTGTAGAACATTTTGAACACAATGTTACAAAATTATTTCTAGTTACTATTCGTGATTGATTGGTTGTTAGTTTTTTTATAGTAAAGTTGACTGTATCTGCTTTAAGTTGTCTTACATGTGTTCTAGGACGGAGTATTGTTATGTATATATTGTGATGTATGTGTTGTAGAATGTAAGTGTTGAAGGTAGTGCAGTGATGCATTCTCTTTCGTATTGGCTAAGCGTCAAATCTTTGTGTGTGACGTGGCAGTTCTTATGTGACATTTATACCCCCTTTATACAGTGCCCAATCGCCCAAGAGTACCTGAGAATGAACAAACAAAAACGATAAATAAATTTTTACAACAACTTGAAGGTATCTAAGCAATCCTGATGCAACGCAGTTTGCGCAAAAAAACAAGCCAACCTGAATTATTGCACAATTAGAAGGGGGAACTTGCCTACCACTCTTAAACAGCTTAGTATAGTAAGCATAAATGTTTTAATCCATATGACATGAAAGAGTACTATCAGGTCATTCACTAATCCATTCTCGTGACTGGCCGGTACAATCCCAATATGAACATTTCCTTCCTGCAAGGACGAAGGTACGAAGCTATCCTGACATTGTTCTCCTCGAAAATTAAGTATTGTGCGTGTCGCTGGTGAACAACTAATATGAACATATTCTCACTGTTTTGGCGGCAGAAAACACACCACATCGTAATACTGCGAATGTGTCCCTCGAGCACTCAGAACATATATTGACATATGCAGTGCCTGTGAGGTGCAGAATTCGTTTATACAGATTTCCCTCTTTTTTCACGTGGTTTATTGAAGGAATATATGACATCGTTCCTTACAACACCCAAAAATGAAAAGTGGAACAATACGTTATCGCATACCTGGAAAAGATAAGGGACTGATTCCATACCGCCACGCCGGCTAAACCGCGGTCTATGAATATATACTATTTTTTGCTTAATAGATATGGAGCAAACTACACTGCGATCTGCTTGCATACAATACGATGAGAGAATATTATGCAAGTTTGCTACAGCAGTTTACTGTTTTCAAGTTTATGATTCCGTCATCATGCTTTGCTTTGTTGAGTTGGAAACTTGCATACACGTATTTCGTTTCATTATTAATAAATTTCATTTTTTAGCGAAACGTTTAGTTTTATTAATTAGTTTTCGTGTGCTATGTATAAAGGTGGAGAGCTAATGTTTGGGACGAACGTTTAGAAAGAGGATCAGGCGAAGTGGAGGTGATGATTATGTACAGGCGATGATGATGACAGGAGTAAAGAGTTAGTACTCATGATAATATACAGATGATGAGGGAGTTATAAGGTTTGAAACACTGCAAGCGTTGTCAAAAGGGCTTACGAAAATTTCCCCTCCGGCTGCGGAAGCAGCCGGCTGACCACAAATCAGTCGCTAGTCCGGCACTGAAAGGGCTTCAACTGAGAGATAGAGAAATAACTTTATTCACATAAAGGGTTAGGGCTTGGTGGGCACGACCCGAAGGGTCGCGACGACTTTAGCCGCTCGAGTCACGAGCTCCTTCTGGAGCTGGGGGTCCGAGCGGCCCAACGCCTCCATCCACTGGTCAGGAGAATTAATTGGAGGGAATGGGTCCTCATCACAAGCCCACATTTGGTGTTGGACCGTGGCTTTTTCACCGCAGCGGGGGCAGCGCGAGGATGGGTAGAGGGAGGGGTGGACGTGATGGAGGACGGCTCTGCTCGGTAGAGATTCCGTTTGGAGTTGACGCCAGAGGCGTTCCTCCTCCAGAGTGAGGGACGAGTGAGCGGGTGGAAGCTTGCGGTGGGAGAGGCGGTAATGCTGTGTGACCTCTCGGAATGTGAAGAGACTGTCCCTGGTCGATCTGGCTCCATGGAGGGAAGAGTCCACATCGTACGCCCTGGAGACAAGTGCTCGGGCTGCCGTGTGGGCCGTCTCTATTCCTCCAATGCCCGTGTGAGCCGGGAACCATTGGTGTTCGACCGTGTCGGATGGCAAATTTAGACCGAGAATTTTGTGTGTCAACCGAGAGTCACGTGCAATTTCTGTACCACGCTGACAATGGTCTGTAGGTGATGTTCCTGGCGTGCCACTATAATTGACTGGAAAGGAATACATATGGCCCAACAAAACGAGGTATAAATGTATCGCGGAAACCGAAAACACAAAATGAGGTCCACAAGAGCGCTTTATCTCCTGGGTGAAATCGAACAGACGAGTCTGTCTTGTAGTAAAATGTTTAGCGCACTTGCAGTTGAATGTCAGTGCGACGTTGCGCTAATTTCCGGTAGTCAGTGAGGCGCAATATGCACTGTTCATAAGACGGTGCATCACGAGAGTTGGAGGCTTAGAAGAAATGTGAGTGAAAGGCAGCACATGGGGAGCGGCTGAAAATAAGAAAGAATGGCGACTAATCTGTTGTCATTTACACTGCGAGATATAGGCAAACATAACAAAGGAAATCAGTCTCAGTTGCGGTGAACAGGGCAGATGTACATGGAAAACACGTCGGAAAGCGTTCAATGAAAACGTTTAATCAGGCAATTTGTCTGGAGATCTAATGTGGGTGTTGTGGGTATGCACCATGTTTGACGCACGCAGAAGTTCTTCAAAGATGGTTGACAGAGAATCCGACCACGGCAGCTCAGGAGGATACGCGGTGATCCGTGGCGCACAATGATGTTGCCCAGGATGACGTGTGCACTTCATCAACTGTGCCAGCCCGATTAGGTGTGGTCTCAGCGTATGTGGACAGATGATTTAAGGCCCTGACAATTCAACGGCATCCACATTCCTTCAAAGGCAAGAGCTCGTACAGGTCAATGCGGATGGTTTCGGAGGGTGCCCAAAAATAAGGGAGTGGCTGCAGGAATCCAGTAGGAGGAGTAGCACAGCGCTTGCGGTTCTGGCAATAAGTACAGGAGCGAACGTATGTGGCCACAGAAGTTGAAAGGTCTGGTCAGAAGTAGTGGCCATGAATTTCCTGATATGTTTTCGCGAGTCGAACGTATACATCAGTAGCCCCATTGTGATATTCCTCGAGAATACGACACCCAGTGGGCGAGGCACTACAGGAACTCATTTGCGGCCATGAGGGTGGTTAATAGTCGGTAAATCATCCTGTGTAGCAACTGCAACTGGTCCTGTTGGCGACGTGTTCACAGGTTATGTATGGTCAACAAAGTATTCAATCATAGGACAGCAGTACGCGTCGGCTCGTTGCAGAGCGGGCAAATCAGGTAGTCCATCTTCTGTGGGAGGGTTACTGGTGCTGCCTTAAAGCTTGAAAAGATGATGAGTACAATGTACAACCAGACAGTGCGTGCGTATGCGTATTCGTTTTGGAAGACTGATGTCACCGAAACATCTTACTGCTTGAGGCGGAGAACCATCCGGTCAAGGCGGCCAGAGAGGTGAAAAGAAAAGCGGCAGAGCGGATGGTGAACTGTCACGGCAGTAAAGTGACGACCGTGGCTCCTTGTGGCTCCTTGTTGGCAGTCAGGGTGTCGTCTACTCTGCATGGTCCACTTATTCTTTCAGGTAAATTTGTTCAGAGTGCGATAGTCGACGCAAACACCGATGGTGCCATCCTGTTTCGGAACCAGTAAGGCTGCGGAAGTCTACGGGCTGGATGTGGGCCGAATGACGTTTTTTAGATTAGAAGCGTCTTATGGTCGAGCCTCGTCCCGCGTTGTTGCGCCGATGTCGACACCTCCACTGCGCATGGGCGTCTCTCTATTCTCAAGGCCGCACAGAGGAGGGCACGAGCGCGGCAGCGGAGAGCAGCGCATCCTGAACTCCGTTCACGTGAAACGGAACGTAAACGTCAGCGCAGAGAGGCGGCGTTGCACCGGCGTCCACACCTCCACTGCGTCTGCGTATAATCTCCTCCATTCTCCTCCTCAGAGCCGTATAAAAGAGGTGTGCACACACTTTGCGCGGCGTACAGTATGCTCCCAACCCCCGTCTGGGCCAGACATTCATACCACCCTACCCACACGTCTATTCATCAACTATCCTATCCATCTATCCATCAACTCTACTTACACATAAACCAACCGCCATTTCTGCTTCGCATCCTAGTCATGATTCCCACGCGAGAACATGGCGTAATTTAAAAATATGAACGACGTGTTCATCAATCACCTTCCATTCTGACAAAGACACTTGGTAGGAGCTATAACGAACAATGGTAGACTCATTTCCTACGATGGGGATGGTACCTTTGGTCAACTTGTATCGGGTGGAAGAAAAGAGAAGCTGGTCGGCGATGACTTTGGATAAAAAACTAGTGATCTTCCACTCTGTGAGGAAGGAGGACCTTCAAAGCTGGACGTAGTCCGCGGAGTGCACAAAACAAAACACGTTTGCCGTAATTAAGCGGTGGAGCATATTTCCTAGCCAATTTGCTGATTGAGCCTCTGACGGATCCAAACTTTGGTCTTGCTGATGAACACGAAACTGCCTTTGTCCCTCCCGCGTCGTAAGCATCTTACTCCTTGAGTAAAGCCTGGTTCAGACTGTTGCCGCAACTGCAGTATTAACTATAAAGAATGATGTCATTTCACGTCTCAGCCAACCGAACTGCGTGACATGACATTTTTACGTCCTTAGATCGCCATACTGTTTTTGCGTCGTTAATCTGAACATAGCCTAACACACAAACCCAATCCCCTATATCAATAAGGACTCCGGACAGGTCTCTATGGGCTGTTTAACTTCCGCGTTTAAACCTCGGCCCCGCACAACGGGCATGTCATCCATCAGTACGGGCATAAAACCTATAGCTGAGCGTAGAACCCTCCCCTCTTCCCACTATTCTTTACTACAAACCTGCGCACGCATAACCCGGCAACCGGTCATGTGCGGGTGCTCAGAAGTGACAGATGTCGTTGGAAAATATCCCCTGAAAGCCCTCTCAAGAAGGGATATTGGCTCACGGCGGCGTTTTAACAGGCAATTTGCTGTTCATCCGGGAGGAGTTAGTCGCTACTCGATGAGCTAAACTTGAGGCGGTAACGGCGGTGCCAGCAACTTTCCGTTGTTTTTGCATCCATTCGCGCTTGTGTAACGCCCAACTCTTCAATTCTTGCTCTTACTCCAAATAAACGACATGGATCCTTCCCATAACCACTTAAAGCCTGGAAGTCCTTGAGCTCTATGCTCAACACAAACATGTGGCTGTCCGTGTTCCTTCCCCCTCGTATGCATCTTACTGTGTGCGTAAGATGTATGTGTAGCACATCAAGCTACCGAACCACTCGATTGAGATGACAGCCGAGTAACAGCTGGGGCAGCCGGGAGATTTAGATATCAGAATTACATGGCCCAATTCGGTTGCATTGAGCCATGTTTTTCCGACATCTAAATCTCCCACCAGCACAATCCGCACTTCAACGGTAGCGGCATGAAGCCCAGCTGCGCGTGCAGCCCCCCTTTTTCTACTCATTTATTTATTTATTACCCACAGCCCCACGAAGGCATTACAGCGGGGGGTTACATGCCAAAAAAGAAAGAATGAAAAATACAGCAGATATCAATTCGCAACAAACGAAGGCAATCACTCAACTGGAATATGGCACTGAAAATTGAAATACATATAGGTACATTTTATTCAGTACTACACATGTAGAAAACTGAACAAAAAGCACATTTCTCTGCGCAGTTTTGTACCACAAAACAGCATGAAAATGCATTTTCGCTGAGGCCAACGGTTAACAACAAAGAAAAATGCACATTGCACATTGCAAAGAAAAGAAAAAAAGATACTTCCGCCACACACACACACACACACACATCCGCACACACACACAAAAGCCCTGTCACACTTTTCAGTTCTTTTGGTCAATAGCGCAGCTTCGGACAAGGCATCGTAAAAGGAGTTGCTTCCAATGCGCAACACGACTGCTGACGATAACCGATTCTACTGCCTAATAGTTTTGGGAAAAAAGAACTTGCGAAGGGTGCAGTGTTGCATTTGTACTCTCGCACTTTATAGGCATGGTTCATCCGCGCTGATGTATAATGCAGTGATGCAATGTACTCTTCTCGCGGAACACCCGTTTTAGAAAAGTATATTTCATGAAATAGTTTCAGACAGAGCTTGCTTAGGCGGTGTTCTAATATTTCCCGTTGCAATGTTTGTTTTAAAAATGTTGCACTGTATTCTTTATTTCTCGCATGTTTGCCTAATACATATTGCACGGCCAGGTTCTCAACCCTTTCTAGTTTTTGCTTGTCAATCACAGTCGGAGGGTCCCACACTGTACATGCATATTCCAACACAGAGCGCACATTTGATTTATACAACAGTGCTTTCACAGCCTGGGGAAAATCACGGGTATTTCGACGCAGGAATCCTAGAGCTCAGCTAGCCTTGGCTACAGTGTAGTCTACCTGCCGATGCCAACACAAAAACGGTGTGAAGTACACTCCTAAGTACTTGTACTCTGTAACAGGTGAAAGGATAGCATTGTCGATAGTATAAGAGAGATGTCTCGTTATTTTTTTCCTAGTAAACTTCATACACACGGTTTTGTCTTGGTGCAGCTATATTTCCCACTTTTCTCACCATGCTTGAATTTTGTCTAAATCACTCTGAATTTGAAGGACATCATTTTCAGCGGTTATTTCTCTATGAATTATAAAATCGTCTGCAAACAGTACCATACACGAACTAACACCCTCACTGATATTATTTATATAAGGCAAAAAAAAGTAAAGGCCTCAACACTGACCCTTGGACAACCCCCGATGTCACCTCAACAAAACCAGACTCTTTACCGTTCACAAGAACATACTGTCGTCTTGACCTTAAGTACTCGGAATCCCTGTTGATGATTTGAACATTGATATTATAATGAGACAGTTTTTGTAGCAGCAAATAGTGAGGGATCAAATCCAAGGCTTTTAAAATAAAAAAAATACAATCAACATCTGTTCGATTATCTAATGCCTTCGCAACATCATCAGAAAACTCTGTTAACTGTGTAACGGTTGAGTAGCCTCTGCGGAATCCATGTTCGTAGGGGTTCAACTGGGAATGGTCATTGATATGTTTAATTATCGCTGTGTACAGAACGTGCTCAAGAATTTTGCAACAGACACTGGTCAATGAAACTGGACGGTAATTTGAGACGACGCTTCGGGGCCCTGATTTGTGAATTGGTACCACAGATGCTATTTTCCAGTCCTCGGGTAGTAAGCATTGTTCAAGCGATTTCTCGAAAATTAGTTTTAAGTATTTCGACATATATGCGCGCAAGGTTTTATTAACAGTTGGCAAACTATCTGGTCCAGTAGCTTTAGAAGTGCTCAGACCATGAAGTAAGGCTTCTATACCATTTGTATTGAAAATAATGTCGTTCATGTAAGGAACCTCGCCCACCAAATGCCACTCTTCTGTACCTAGTCGTGTTTGAACAGCCGGAAACACAGACTTAAAATAATAGTTAAAGCATTCGGCCTTTTCCTTATCTTCGTGAACAACAGTATTACCTACAACAAGAGCAGGTATTGAAACCGTGTCCTTTAGATTCCTCTTTCCGTATTTCCAAATCTCCTTAGGATTTGGCTTAATTTTGTTATGAAAAAATTGAAGTAGGCCGATTTGGCAAGCGCTATTGCACTTTTCACATCACTTGTTATTTTCGTTAAGTTATCAAGGTTTGCTGATGTAGGAGCGCGCTTGAACTTTCTGTAAACTTTATTTTTCTTATTCATCATGCCGCGCAGTTTTTTAGTAAACCACGGTCTGCTTTTATTTTTGCTTTTGGTTAGCCACCAAGATGGAACGTAACGGTCACGAAGATCCAGAATTTTTTCTTTCAAAGTCGACCAAAGCTCCTCTACAGAACAACATTCAGCAAGTGTTTAAAAAACAACAAAGAATGACTCAAGGGCGCAATTTATTTCAGTAATATCTGCTTTATCACAATTGCAAACACGACGATTTCCAATATTGCTAATGTTTACGTAATCCAAGTTCATATCATAAATAACCGCTTGGTGGTCGCTAATTCCCGGTATTACCCGTGTGGACTGCATTAGATCCGGTGCATTTGTAAAAAATAAATCACGAACATGGTTCCCTCTAGTTGGTTCGATAACTGTCTGAGTAAGTGTAAACAGGTTAATGACGTTCACCATTTCAATATTTATTCCACTGCTTACTCCAGGAAATGAGGGCTGCTGGCTCCAGTTTAAATCGGGAAGATTAAAATCACCAGCTATAACAATGTAGTCTGTTTGAATGGTTTCAATCTTTTGGGCTAGTTCTTTCAATACATCGGCAGAGGCATAAGGGGGACGGTAAAAGGAACACACAGATAAGGTTTTGCCGTTTCGAAGTCGGAGTTGGCACCATACTGCCTTGCACAAATTGTGGCTATCAATTTCGAAGGATGCGATGGTTTCATCCACTAATATGAACACGCCCCCTCCGTGTTTGTTCCTATCTTTTCTATAGCATGTAAAGTGTTCTGCAAACACTTCCCTGCTTGAAATATTGTCATCTAGCCACGACTCTGCACCTATAACTACTGATGGCTGTCCAGTGTCTACAGGGGTGTTAAATTCGTCAATTTTATTCTTGATACTCCGGCAATTTGCCGCGAGGAAGGAAATGTTAGCAGGTGAACTCTCAGTATGTCAATTGCTTTGCACTACTTGGTTTTGTAGCTTCATCATAGACATACTTCACCTTGTCTAAGTAAAGAGTGTCTTTCCTTACGTTAGCCTTGGTGTCATCATTTCTATGGGATTTAGCAAACTCCCAAAGGTGGCGCCGTTTACTGCGCACTTCCTGCGAAAAATATTCAGATAGGCTAATATCAGCCCGTTTTAACTTCTTGGCATTCAGTAAAATGTCCTGTTTTTCTTTGAAAGACGCAAGGTTGGCAATAAGCGGGCGAATTTTACCGGGCCTAAACTTCCCGATTCTGTGCGCTCTTTGTATAGTCTTTGGCGTAATACCAAGTTTACCAGTACATAGGTCAACAACGTGCTGTTCTGACACTACCCAAGATGCAGGACCTTTACGTTCTGGCACATCAACTGGGCGGCTTTCAGATACGACTTCTGGTACACCATAAAAAATCAAGTTGCAACGCCTGCTGCGGTTTTCGAGGTCGTGAACTTTTGCCAGAAGACTCTGCGCGGTATGTTTCTGGTCATCACAAGCTACTTTACACTCAGCTACAGCCGATTCCAGATTAGCAAAAGTAGTAACCCTGTTTTCTAACGAAGAATTGCGATTGAAAAGTTGATCAAGAGCGGCTTTTTGGGCTGCCTGATTAGTCTCGTGTCAAGCTTAGCCTTGATAAACTCTTGCCCATCCAAAATCTTTTGCAGCGTTGGTGTATCCATTCCTGGATTCAACTCTACGTCGCCACACAACAAGAGCAATAAAAAATAAAACGCGAACCGCCTCATCAAGCGAAAATTACGCTGTCTACAAGACGGGCGCACCGAGTGCGATGTGACACAATGGAACAGCTTTGGGCTGGAACCGGCAAAACGAGAAAAAACTTTTTATCGCAGCACATGGCGTTACTAACCTGCGTAAACAGCAGAAAATGCGTGAAGGGCTGCGCCATAGCGTCGACGGTTCCACGCCCCAACTGGCCACTGCCGCCGTACGCCTTTTGTAGGGTGTAGTCGCGGAGTGCTACCGCTTGATCACACCACGGTTCGCAGATTGGACGCGGGCATCTGTCGAAATCAGCTGCTGGGCATGTCGCGCTCCATCCGTCTGATAGTGTCCGTTTTCTTGAGTAGCTTTGGAAGATCCCGTCGTATCCTTTTCCGATTGGTGACTGCGTTGAACTGGCACTCCAGCAAATAGCCTGCGTAAACAGCAGAAAATGCGTGAAGGGTGGCGCCATAGCGTCGCCGGTTCCACGCCTTAACTGGCCACTGCTGCCGTACGCCTTTTGTAGGCTGTAGTCGCCGAGTGCTGCCGCTGAATCACACCACTGTTCGCAGACTGGAAGCGGGCATCGGTCGAAATCAGCTGCTGGGCATGTCGCGCTCCATCCGTCTGATAGTGTCCGTTTTCTTGAGTAGCTTTGGAAGGCCCGTCGTCAGCTTTTTCGATTGGTGAATGCGTTGAAGTGGAACTTCAGCAAATAGCCTGCGTAAACAACAGAAAATGCGTGAAAGGCTGCGCCATAGCGTCGCCGGTTCCACGCCCCCTACCCCGAAAGCGTGCACGCACAAAGCGGCAACCGGTGATGGCGCACACTTAGGCGAGAATGTCGCTCGGAAGGCCCTACAAGCTGAAAAGAAATATGGACTGAAGCCAGCGTTTCAACTGGGAAAGTTTCTCTTTGGCCGGGACAGATTCGCAGCTACTTGGCGATGTGAATGTGAGCGGAAAATGCGACGGCAGGTTTCGGTCGTTTTAGGGAGCAGCAATTAGGGAGCCGTTAACTTGGCTTCGCGGTTGCGGCGTTGATTTATATCCGCGTAAACGAGTGAGCGAACGCGGCCGCGACAAAAGAAAGAAAACGGAGAGGAGCGTCTAGCGAAGGGTGAAGTCGAGTACGACTCGCGTGCGTACGGCGTCATCTCTCTCACGGCCTTTCCCTCATAATAGGTTTATGTGTCGGCACCAGGGAGCGCCCTCCCTCTGGTACATTCAGCAGACGCTGTTTCATTCTCCGCTAATCCAAACCACGTGACGTTAGCGCGGGAGGTTGAAACGTGATTTGCAGCATGCTGGCTGGCGGCGGAGGCGCACTGCGAGGTAGCACCAGAGTAGCGCACGCCGCCGTACGTTCATTCATTCTGTGAACACCTTCTGAGAGGCAACAGAAATGCGTCGTGCCCGAGAAGACTGCAGCTCGCACTGCGCACAAATTTATTATTAAGAAGTGTAGTAATCGCTAGTGCATTTTTTACACCCGTCCGTGCTTCTGTTTATTTTCGCAACCTTATGATAACCGCATACCACCATTTCATTCCGACTGCGCAAATTGCCGAAGGGGCATCGGTGGAGGCGAGCGGGAAAATAGTTGTGAAAGAGGTGTCCGCGGTAGCGAGGAGGAGCCCCGTAGCGGCACCGAGTAAATCAATGACGCCGGAATGAAAACTTGGGGGGGGGGTAGACATATACTGCTTTGCAATAAAAGGATTGGCCAACGTCTGTTAGGCGTTCCGTCAGAGCACAGTGCTCCAAATTGGCGTTTTCTAGCGGAAGGGCACGGGAGATGACATATCGGTGATGATGATGATGATGGTTGGGTGTTTTTGGCGCAAGGCCAGCTGGGGCAAACAGCGCCAAACAAAATTATACAAGAGAAGACAGTGGCTACTAAAATGTGTAAGCCAGAATAACAGTAAAATCAAATAAAACCAATGGAGATGGTTGGTGTATAGGGCCAGTGTTGATTACGCATGAAAGGATATGAGGTTTAAAAAGTTAACATCAGACAAATATTTAAAAACGCCTTGCACGGAGACGATGGCATTGTCACCCAAAAACAAGGAACGGTGTAGCAGAATGTGTTGTCTGTATAGTTCCTTGAAGTGTGTGTGTGTCTTGTTGTGTCGAGTGCCTTGCATGTATTTAAGATGTGGACTACGGATAGGCCCTCCCCACACCTGCTACACATGGGTCTTGGAGAGCCAGCGAGCAGGTGTGAGTGTGTTACATGTGTATGGCCTATCTGCACCCTAGCTAAGGTAACTTCAATGTGTCTGTTGTGTGAGTCAGTAGTGTATGATCCTAAGTGTTGTTTTATTACGTGTAACTTGTTATCTGTCTGTTCACTCCAGTGTGTTTGCCATGCGTTGCGAAGTTGGTGTCTAATGCGTGGCTTCATATCTGTGTACGGCATTGTTGCTATGTCCACTATATTCAACAGTGTACCAGCAGTGGCCATTTGATCTGCGGTTTCATTCCCGGCTATTCCACAGTGGCCAGGAGCCCAACATATTGTTATTCAAAGACTTGAGGTGTGTGCCGACATAAGCGCCTTAAAAACAAGATTGATTACATAATTTTTTGAGCGTTTTCTTGACAAAAGTGCACGTACAACACTGAGAGAATCTGTAAACACTATGGACTTTGAAATTTGATGTTCAACGATGTGATATAAAACAAGTAAAATACCATGTCCTTCAGCCGTAAAAATGCTGTTGTGGGAGTTCATTCTTTTACACACGTTAAGGTTCGACCCATTCGCAGCACCACACACAGCCGTAGCTGTCTTTGATGCGCCGCACTAATACTCTGCGCATTGATACTTCTTCTTCAGGAAGAGTAAATGCTGAATAATGGCTACCCTTGGTGCCCTGTTTTTGTCAAATTGCAGAAAGGAGAAGTCACAACAAACTGTCCGGAGTTGCCACAGCGCAATAAAATCAGTAATGGGTGTCTTGTGGATGTGTGAAAATGACACAGCCAGCTCAGAAGCTTCTGCTCTCACTATGAGAGGGAACGGCATGAAAATAGATGGACGATTTGCAAAGATCTGCTCTGATGACGCATCATGAATGCTTGAATTAAAAGGATGATTTGTCATAGACATGATTTTAGAGGCATACAACAGGTTAGTGTATGTCCTCTGGTAATACAGGGACCATTTGTGACACTCTGCATAGAGGCTTTCAACGGGGCTAGTGCGAAAGGCACCACAGGCGAAACGAAGCCCCAAATGAAGCACTGGGTCAAGCATTTTTAGCGCCGTCTTCGTCGCGGACCCGTACACAGCACTGCCATAATCCAAGCGAGATCCTACCACTGCAGTATAAAGCCGCAGGAGGAGCTGCTTGTCAGCACCATAAGATTGGTGTGACATGACTTTAGGAATGTTCATTGTTTTTAGGCATTTGTGTTTAAGGTGTTTCAAGTGAGGGATAAATGCGAGTTTATTGTAGAATATTATTCCCAAAAACGTCTGTTCCCCTCTGACAGGGATTACTAAGCCATTAATAGAGATATCAGGGTCCGCATGAATTCCGCGCTTCCGGGACGACACAACACAAGTACTTTTTACAGGGTTCAGTTTAAAACCGTTTGTGTTCGCTCAGCCAGCAAGTTTGTTCACCCAAAGCTGGACTTGGCGTTCACTAATTGAGAAGTTACACGACTTAAAAGATATTTGGACGTCATCTACATATACAGAACAGGAATTGGTTGGTGGCAATGCCTTCCGGAGCGAGGTCATCTTAACAATAAATAGTGTGCAGCTCAAGACACCGCCTCGAGGAACGCCATTTTCCTGCAAATAAACATTGGAAAGTGCAGAGATTAGAAATCGGGTAGCGTAGTCGGTAGCAACCGCAATTCACGTATTGCTCGTAATCGATGAACACAAAGGGCCAAGGAGGTATAAGCCTACGCCGAAGATTGGTTCAGTGGGGATATCTACGGGCTGAAGGGGACTTGCAAAGAGCAGTGGCAATTTTCGGCATTGACACAAGTCGCATGCGTTGACGTATTGTTTGACCGACCGTTAAAGACCAGTGCAGTAGAATCGGTGTCGGGAGCGGACATAAGTGCGCGCCACACCGGCATGACCAGCGAATGGTGTTTCATGCATCTGCTGGTCATCTGGGTGCAAGCGTTCGAGGTGCAACAAAGAGGATGTCAGGCCCATCCGAGCGGTAGTTGGGACGGTAGAGGACTCTTTCACAGAGGAGGAAGGCTAGTAACGATGCGTCAGAAGGGTCCCGTTCGGGGCGTTCGATGATTCTCCTCCCCGCCTATGAGGAGGAAATCTGCTATTGCCAAGAGTTAGGCATCGGCAGCGGTGTCAGAGATGTCAGGCGTACCGACAAGGTAAATGGATATACAATCGGCGTCTTTTTGCCTATATTCCGACTTGTCAACAAAATTAAAAGTGTATTTTTGTAGTAGTAGTTCCCAGTGACCAAGCCGCCCGGTGTGGTTATTTAGAGATCCAGCAGAGCGCATAGTGAATTGCCGACCATATAAGTACGGTCCCAATTTTCCCACAGCCCACATCCGCAAGAGGCACTCGCGGTCCACAATGGAACAGTTCCGTTCTGGCAGTGACAAGAGGCGGCTCATGTACGCAATGATCCACTCGGGAACACAATAGACTTGCGCGAGAACAGCCCCTATACCATGGCCACTGGTGTCAGTGCGCACCACGGCGAAACAGAAGGGTCAAAGCGGCTCAAGAGTGGCGAGGTGATGAGAGTGTAAACGAGTCGACAAAAAGCTGCGGCTTGGTCAAACCCCAAGAAAATGGAGTATTGTTCTTGAGAATTTGGGTAAAAGGTTGAACTATCTGAGCAAAACTTCGGACGAAGCGGCGCAAAGACGAGCAGAAACCGGCAAAACTGCGCACGTATGTTGGTGAGCGTGGAACATGAAATTTTTGCACAGCTTCAATCTTTTCGAGTGAGGTTTAACTCCTTCAGCATGGAATCGGTGGACGACGATGGTGATTTGCATCGTCCAAACAAGCATTTCGAAGAGTTACGTTGAAACATGACTCGGCGGAAAACGGCCAGAACATCCTACAGGCGTTAGAGGTGGGTCTGAAACGTTGCGGAAAAGACGATATGGTCATCAAGAGAGCAAGGGCGAGCTGACCACTTAAAGGCACGGAGGAGACATTCCATCATTCGCTCGAATGTAGCTGGGGCATTACAAAGTCCGTATGGCATTACTTTGAATTGGTAGAGTCCATCCTGAGTAATAAATCCAGACTTTTCGCGGTTCTTGTCGTCGAGAGTGACCTGCCAGCATTGGGACCTGAGGTTAATGGGAAGAAAAGTGCACGGCATCATGAAGGCAGTTGTGGGCATCGTCGATTCATGGAAGTAGATAGACATCATTCTTGCGATTTTGTTAAGGTGCCGGTAGTCCACGCAGAATCGACATGTTTGATCTTTTTTTTTTTAACCAGGACAACCGGTGACACCCAAAGTCTTGATAACGGCTGAATAATGTTCCTACGGAGCATTGCGTTAGCCTCTATTTGGATTACAAGCCTCTCAGCGTGTGACACAAGATACGGTCGCTTGTGCACAGGGATGGCCTCTGGGGTGTTCGAACGATGACGGGCGATAGATATCTGGTAAAAAGGATGATCACCGAAAATGAAGTTGTCGCTGTCTGACTACAAAGGCAACTCAGTTCTTCAGCTTGAGTTGGCATTAGATCTGCAATCATCTTCGAAAGTTTGGCATGTTCTGGCGGAGGAGTCGTACGTAGCGTTTCACTATCGATTGGACCAAGGGTTACAGCGCAAACATCGCCGTCATGAACCGCATCCAGCGTGGCTAGTCTCATACCAGGCGGAAGAACTTAGAGACAGAAGCTGAAATAAGGCAAGGGAAAGATGACTTTGTTATAAGTAACAGTAACTATGGTATGAGGAAGCTTAAGCTGTGCGTACGCAGCATGTCAACGATGGTGACACTACGTAATCACCGTCGGGAACTAGCGAGCTCCACGACAGGGCAACATTAGTTATTGCCTTCGGTGCCAAGTGAATGTGCTGTTTAGAGGAAAGAAAGTCTCTCGTCGGGCGCGTCAACGGGAGCTGCTAAAATCGGCATCTCTGGGCAAAGAACACCTGTAGAACAGTCAATAAGGGCGGCGTGCTCAATGAAAAAGTCAAGGCCAAGAATATTCTGATGCGAGCAACGTTCAAGCACAGTACGCAAAGCAAACGTTTAAGACCAGTAAAGTCTAACAAGCAGAGCACACTCCGAGCACAAGAGATGCTCCTCCATCAGTGACTGTAACAGGTTGTGATGTTCGTGGTGTCATGACTTGGGTAAACGGTGGTGAAGAGGAGCACTCAGGTAAATGCGCTCCTGTATCGATGAGTGAACTGAGAAGAACGCCATCAACTTTAACGTCCAGTACATTTTTCGGGTAACCAAGGGGAGAGAGTATTTTCGGATGTGGTCCTTGATACAGCGTCACCTCCGGCAACTGAATTTGCTAGTTTTCTAATGGTAAGCGGCCGTACCTGGTCGGAGGCCGGGGCGACGGCGTTGTGTTGAGCGGGACTGGCATCTTTGTGGCGACGGCAAATAAGCGGAAAATCTGGGAGTATGGACATCGCGGTCATCCGTGAAAGGTCGAGAGACAAAGCTAGGCGGTAATTAGAGCCAGGTGTAGAAATGTCGTTGGAACGGTGGTTCAACGACGCAGGGCGGGGCGACCACATTCAGCCACTCCAGCAGGATAGAGCAACGTGGCCCGGAAGGCAGCGATTGAAGTACATGGGGAGGTCATCGGGGGTTTTCCATTCTTAGGGATGGCGACGTCGGTAAATTGAAGGCATAAATTTGTTCCAGGGGGCCATGGGCGGCGCAATGTATAGCGATGGCGCACGACTCGCAGAAGAAACGCAAGGGAGGCCCATGGTTGTAGTTTGCTGACGAAGAACAGCCTGTATAACCGAAATTGTAGAGGCACAGTTTGGAGCATAAACTCTCCTTTCCCTGTCTTTGCGACAGGCAAAATCGAAAAATCGGCAGGTAGCTGGGTGACTGTTGGAAACGGTACTTCATTTCGGCCATCTTTGTTTTTGAGTTACCGGTCGGGATCTGGCATGTGAGGTTTTCTCACACCTGGAATGTTCCCTAGCACGACGTCAGAAATCAGTTGATGTACGCAATCGGTGGTCACCTTGCCCACAAAGTACGGGGTTGGTACGCAAACTGTGGTTTCCGGGAACTTCTGATCTCTGTTCCGTCTAAGACTAGTAATTAGGCAATTCTTCCCGTTAACTGGTTTTCTGCGACCAAGTCACGTCAGATAAGTACGCTATTGCTACGTCTCCCACAAAACGGTGACAGGCTGTCAGAAAAATAGCCGTTCCACTAGTTGCATTGCTTTGGTTAGGCAACCATGCTTCTTCACGATGCTACAACAATGCTTGACACCAGTATTTTCATTGCACTTGTCGTCGTTGAGCTCTATGTACTGCTGTGGAATTTCCCGAGGTTGAGCAACAGCACAAGGTGCAACCTGCTCTTTGCCAATGCGAAGGTTCCTGCAGTTTTTAGTTTTGTGACCGACGCGACTACAAGGAGCGCATTTTACTGGATCCTTAGGGGTGTCACGACAATCTTGAGCTCAGTGTCCCGGCAATTGCGCAAAAAAGCATTTCGGTAGCGCTTCCTTGTGTAAATCAGCCGCGGTTTTAGTTGTGTAACGGACGCCTTCGGGAGTCTTTCCATGGTTCGAGAGGTTTCGCTTCTTAGAAAGCAATCCGTAGCTTCCACCAGGTCGTTCAGCGTTTTATACTTCAGCTCTCTGAGGAAGATGATGAGCTTAGGATGTCAGCAGCGGATGAATTGTCCTGCAGTCATTTGTTCACGGAGCGCCTTGAATTTGTTTGCACATTGGCCATCTCTATCCAATGATCAACATGTCCCGCAGGTCTTGCTACTGGTTGCTTCCTGGTTCCACCATCCTCTGTCGTCGCCTTTCTGAACTTTTCTTGGTGAGCCTGGGCTGTGAACCGAAAACGCTGAAGCAACGCCCGTTTGACCTTGAAGTAAACTAGAGACACTTCGGCGTTCAAACTGCCTAAGATGGTAAGCGCCTCCCCGCTCAAGCATATGCTTACAGCTAGGGTCCATTCATCTTGAGGCCATTCCTGTCCGGTAGCAACGCGCACAAACCTTTGCAGGTACGCGTGCACGTCATCGCACTCCTCATTAAAAAAAAAACAATTTTTGCGGTTTGATCGCAGGCGGTGTAGCAACAACTTCACCTCCTGCGGCGAATTTGGTTGGCTTGTACCACACTGTTGGAGTCGGATCTTTAACAGTAGCAGCTCATTCTCCCTTTCTTCAGCATTTTTAGCTCTATCTGGGGCTTCTTTAGCCCGCTCCGCGGCTTCTGTCTCCCTTTGAGTGGTTTCTAGGCTGGCTTCCCTCTCGGCGGGTGCATTGTTGCGTTACTCAGACGTTCGCTCTCTATACACGCCCTAATCTGTTGTCCTGACAGTCTCAGCTGAGTTCCCCTTGTCATGATCTTCTCAAGATCAATGGTGTTTAAGCTATCGTACAGGCGCACTCGTGCCCCACTGGATCCTGGCAGGCTCACCCGTTTTTTATTAAATGGGCCAGAATTGGCGTGAAACTCACGAGACAGTGACCAGTGCGTGCTGGGGTAAATGTTGCATCATCCATAATTAGCAAGCAGAAGCAGAAGATCCGCAGCCTGAGGAAGCAAGAACAGGCAACTATAGTTACACGCGCTAAAGATGCACAGGATAAAGCGAACCTGTTCCCAATAGATGAAAAAAGATGTCCTACTGGGTTTAGTCCCAGCCCCGGGGTGTCGACGCCACGAAAGACGTGGGTGGGGTCGACGAAGTCGTCACGGCGCGGCTGATTCGATGCCCGGCTCTACGCCATGTCACATCCCAGTAGAGGACATCGGGTAGGTATCGTCGTGGCAGCGGCAGCGTAGCCGCGGCTCCGCACCGATGGTGCCACCTCCGGATGAACACGGAGCCACGCTCTCTCGCCAAACACCAAGCACGGCATCAGCGGAGGACGGCTCTCGGGAAGAGCAGCGGTTGTGCTCCGGGTTTTTCCCCGAACACGATCACAGGGCCGCGCTCTGAAGCCCAGTGCGTGACAGGCGTCCCCTCATCACCGGCAAGATTCGATTTTCTTGAAGGCTCTGTCTGCAGCTGAGCGCTCGGTATACTCTTCTTCCTTGTCGTCCACCCCCACTTCGTCACAGAGATCCTTAGGTGCAGTATATCCTTTCGCTTTCTTGGGTTCTGGTTGCACTGATCTGCAATGGAGGCACCCTAAAACCACATGGCTAATACAATTCAGTGGTCAAAAGACAACCGCGAATATAGTACCGGGCCGCTTTTAGAGGGTGGAACTTTGAATGAAGGCTGGGGCCAGACTGTAGTTTAAAAGTAATAGCTGTCTTATCTTCATTACGCAATGGAGGGCACATCCCAACTTTATTGTTAACCACGCTGCACGCGGATGTTTCCAGAAACAGGGCTTTTGCAACATGAGCGGCCTCAACTAGCTCCGCTGATAGTTCCTAGCGTGTACTCCTCGCGATTGCGGTGGTTTCTGTCGGGGTTTATTGAATGACCCACTACCACGATTTGTTAACTCGAGCAGCTAGATACACGGGAGCGAGCTATCTTTGGTGTTTTGGAATAGCACCTTGGACTGTATTGAAATCATAGATGAGATACGATGGACACACTTTATGGTCATTTGTGTTTTAAAATATTACCAGAGTCCTTCAATACTTTTCTGGTGACAAAACTCCAGCTCCCGTTTCATACAGGGACAAAGGTTACCGCTAGGGTCACCGCTGTCAGCGCGGGGGATTTTATGCCCGCGCCACCCACGCGCAAGCATTCTGCCGAAGCGGGTACCCGTTCGAGGCAGTTGTTGATAGCTCATAAAATATTCTGCTATCATTCATATTTAGCTTGACGTACAATGTGGTTGCTGCACTCGCGTGTGAAAAGGTTTTCTTCGCTTACCTTTACATGATATCAACGCTTTAATGGAGCCAGTCGTGCAGCAGCAGTTATGAATGTACCTGTTGTTGCGACAGTTCTTTCATCTCGTGCAGGGCAGCGTAAAATTGTGCTTTGTTTAAGCGAATGTTATCGCATTGGTTTTGCGACTCTGGCGAAGCCTCAGATTTAGAAATTAGCAAATATTATACGCGCAGTGAGCACCCGCGGCGACGCTGATCGCGCTATGCAATCCGACCGTCTACGCCGCCGATGATCGCCGCGGCTGCGGTACCGAAGCTAAAGCTATACATTTCGTGTGTTTAGTTTGTTACAGTTGACCTCATTCCTGTGCGCTCATTACATAAAGCTTCAGCAAAGCTTCAAAGTGCGAGCGATGCACCTTTCGTCGCATTAATACATGCCCATCTCTACGATTCTAACCAAGTTTAGGTTCGAGTTCGCAGCTACCTTGTGTTCGTTTTCATGGAACTTCAACAGGGTAATAAAACTTGCTGTTGGGATAGTTGGTTCATTCAACAGAGTAACGTTACATAGACACAGAACGAGGAAACGTGCGTCTCGGGCAATATTGTGCAGCCACTCAAGGTCATTCGGGAAACTCCAATTTCCGAATGAGTTGCTTTCCCAGAAATGTCCCACCCTCCGAGCCAAATCCAACTACCACTTGTCCAAGTTTTGTTTTTGCGCTGTTTCCTATTTTGTACCACTTCGATGCGCATGCTTCAGTTCAACAGGGCGTTTTGCTATGATCGACTATACACGCAAGGCATAGCTATGAATATACTTGACCGGGAATGCATGACCTACTGAAATGAAGCAGTGTTTCAAAGTCCCTAAAAAAAGCACACCTGTTTATGAGCATGATGCTGCTGTTCCACCACTGATTTGTTCAGCTGCCTACTTCACATTGGTCAAAATACACTACATGTTGTCAAGCTAACGAGCGAATAATGCCACGAAGGGAATATTTCAATACATATCGTCATGTCCTCAATGATGATGGAGTGTTCCTAAAACAATACGGTTTATAGCAGAAAACATTTTCGCACAATAAGCTATAAAAGCATAAACAACAGACAGCGCAGCGATGTCACGTACTCAAGGGCAAATTAAAGTTCTGAAAGGAAGGAGTGAACTTGTGTTCCGCAATAAGCTAGAAAGCATAAGCGTCGAAGAAACAGTCAGCAAAGTGACTTGGACCGAGGAGTGTCAGCGAATTGAATGCCTCAACGTTTGCTATGCATTATTTTGTGTAGAAATGCTTTTCTTTCGAGAAACATTTGTACAGACCAAGAACATTGCTAATCAGATAGAAAGTCTGGGTTGGTGAAGACAAGGTTACATCTTTTACTTATTAAACAAAACTGCCGAGCGTTGCTTACGACGGAAAAAGTAAATTAGCGCTCAGCTCGTAACACAAGATCAGACAGCAGGGTGCATTCATGCACTAGTAACAAAACAGACAAATCCAAGGCACGCATCGCGGCAAATGTTCGCGAACATGGCACTATTGCACAACAAACCTAATGTAAACGAAGTAAGAATGCAAAGTATATAAAGGCACTGAAAAACTATGTACAAGGCCGACACATGAAGGTAACAAAACTACTAAAAACCACGCATACTTTGGAAGCAAAATGAAAAAGTGCGAAGGAAAATTGGCGTGTTTGACACATCAGTGAATAAACACAGGGAACGGGATCGCGGCTTCGGCTTGCTCAAATACGCCGGCAGCCCGTCGAAGCGCCTTGGAACGGCGTCGGGCAGCAGCTTGGGTTTCTCACGTCGCAAAGAGACGGCGTCTTCTTTCACCAAAAATGTGTCGTTCCAAACAACGTCCGCAGTGTCAAAATGTTTTTCGCAGACACGGACATGCTGCGAGTCAAAAGAAAAGCCGCCGGCTTCCTGTCGCGGTTTTGCACGTTTCCACTGCTCGCGCTTATCGGCGTAACTTGGCAAGCAACACAACCAGACCTTTTCGCTGTACCTCTGTAGCCGTAGTGGCATCCCGGTACGCAAAAAGTCTTGGGCATTTCCGTCCAGTGTCCTCGCACAATATTACCAAAGGCGTCACATCAGCTGGTAACTTAAAACTCAGAAAACAACGTGCCGATGCTACCGGATTCCGTGGGAGTGCTGCTTCGCCGACGCAGCGTGCAGGTTTCGTCTGTCCCCCACTATGCACTCAGCGACGCCTCGCGGTGACTTCGGCGACATAGCAAACTGTTCCCATAGCGTTACGGCGGAGTTTCTTGACCAGAAAAACATTTAAGGACTCTGATAATACTGACGGACCATGGGTGGGAATGCGTGGAAAGGCGTCCTAGGTTATTACATGTTTACAGAGATGAAGCTGTGTTAGGGACTTTCTGTGTGCTCGGTGGTTGTCAATTATCCATCTAACAAACTTTCAGTTCACCAACCTACTGGGCCTGATATATGGCTCATTTAGGAAGGTAGACAATGCTTATTCTGTCAGAAGCATTGTTTAGAATGAAATCTAGAGGTATTATTGTCTAGAATGAACAAGGAGGTAATATTGTCTAGAATGAACAAGCATTGTCTAGAACAAGCATTGTCTAGAATAAAATCTAAAATCTTGTCGAGAATCTGGATGTGGAATGAAAACGTGGTGCTGCTAGCGACAGAGGCCCCAGTCATAATTTGGCACAGTTGGCCTCTACGCTTGTTCCAGTGTCCGCTGCTTCTGAAGTCTGGGATATTGAGCTTAGCCGACAATGTTCCTTGCACGTCGGTCAACGACGCACTGAAGCTCAGGAAAAAATTTGGCACCTGTAGATTTAAAAAAAAATTCTGTTTCTTTCTGAGTATGTGGTTTACGTTAGGATACCAAGAAAAATAGGCGACATAAGTTCGGGGGTGGTGTTCAAAGACTGGAATTCTGTTTTGTTTATCAGGTGGTGGCGGTACTGCTTTGCAGACTTTTTAATATCAACAATAATGACAGACGATGTGTAAAGTTGTCGCGTAAATAAGTAGTTGTTGACCGTTAGAGGGAAACGCACCCGGGAAGGGGCATATTCTTTTCAAACGCGGTGCCTGACTGTATGCTATACTAAGAGTACAGTGTTTCACGTGGTTGCTTTTAAAATCGCAGCCTGTTTGTTGGCATCATATACAATAAAGTCACAAGATTGTTTTGCAATCTTCTCACATAAGGAAGATCAATGGGAGAATGATATGTTCTCTTTGGCGTTGTTGAAAGCGGCGATAAAGTTTTTGCGGCCCACTGTCCTGTGGCCAGAAATGACAAAAATGTAGTGACTAAACCTAAAATAACAGTAAGCATGAAGCTGTGCGCTGCTTAAAATTCAAACTTTATTATCCAATAAAAACGTTAGCGCAGTTGTGTTCTAATATTTCTCCATGAGGGTTTCTTTGATTTATACGCAGTGCGTATTATTAATTTTAAATTGTTGAAGCTCTAAGACAAGATGTGGAAGCATGGTTAAAGCTTCACCATGGACGGGAATGTCTTCGGATGCAATATGGTATGCCGCGATTACAGATGTAATTCAGTCCGAACGTGGAATATTTGATATCGGCCAGCGACATCGAGGGTGTCTAGCAGGCTATCTTTCGGTTTAACTAATTTCATATTATCAGCTAAAACCGGTTTTTATTTTTGACGTAGGAGGTTAGTGGGGGCGTAGTGTCTTTGTTTAGAGTATTGATAAAACAAGAGATGGTTTCGGTTACAATTCCTCTACATAAAATGATGGGTCTGCCTGCATTCCCTGCTCCATGAATTTCGGTAACATAAAATCGTCCAGTACTCTACTTAAAAAGTAAAATAATTCTGCAGTTTTTCCGCAGTTTCTTGTTTTTTAGAAGCCACATCAGTGGCTGGTGTACCATATTTTTAAAAAGGGGAGTTAAAATCTCTCTCAGGAAGAGAAGAAGGAATTGAAAGATTCAAGCAGGGGCTCCGACATAATATTCAAACCCGCCCTCAAAGGTGGTACAATTTTTATTATCAGACGGAATTAGTTACTGTGGTACAAAGAGAGCTCAGCGCTAATTCTTTCTATAAATCAACCGACACCGATCAAGCCCCAGCTTTTAAAAACAAGGTACCGCAGATAAGTGTGCCTTCGGTTAACAAAAACCCCATCTTGGCACATCTACCTGAGTGGGTCATTGTTAATGCCTGTTACCCCACCATATCCCTCAGCATTTTCGTCTCATTTCGGTGTGAGCTCGTGAAACAGCGTGCAGTTTTTTGAAAAAACAACGTCCCAACAGTTTTCTACTAATTAAACGTATATATTCATAAAACCACAAGGCAAGCAGGGAAGTGATACAAGGCCAAGTCATACACAAAGCAACCGTAACGTTTGACACGCTCACTGAAATACCGTCCAGCAATTTGACACATGCCAGCACATTTTGGTTTTTAATTGTTACGCTGGTTGAACCATTTCTGCGTAGCTAATATTATAGAGAAGAGTTACGGACTACCTTCCCTCAAAATTATGACATTTTTCATTGTTTTGTACTTAGAATCAAGTAGGTGCTAAGAAAACTATTCCGGTAATATTTCAGGCGGTGATTTCGGTTACCTTTGTTGTTTTAGAACACAAAGATGCTCTGAAACAATAAGCATACCGAATACCGGCATAAAAATTGTTCTGCGCAGAGAAATAGTTTCTCCTACTTATTGTTCTACTGCTCAAATAACTTGGCCCAGAAGTTGCTATTTTGGCACGTACCCACAGCGATCTGCGAATTAACCACGTATTGAGAGCCTTCAGTATTTATGGTCACAGTGATTGGCGACACCTGAGATCTAAAACCCTAATATATGGGCGTCGACCAACGATGACTTGTGCCGAAAGTTACAGGCAGAATGCCTGAAATATTCACTGAGGGAGTCAGGGTCAATGTATGCCTATGGGCTTCTTCTGTGTGCAGCTGCAGCAATTCAATTGAGGTTCCTTGTTTTTTCTGAAAATTTTCATTGTTTCACCCAGTTGCATGGTTTGTGGTGTCGGCAATATTTCCCAGGATGCAGGCAACTAGAACGACAGGTAGTATCCTGCCGTTTGCTGCGGCTATCAACCGAACCTCTCTTGTAACACTGGTTACAGTCCGCTTACATAGCTGTGCAATATTTCTGGGGGACGCGGGTTTCCTGTGGAGGGACGTTTACGACTATTGTTCTTACCGCTCATAAATGTGTTATGGAACATTATATATGAATTGAGAAACAGGGTCAGGTTTTTGCGGGGTCACTTATGTCAGCGGGCCAGTGCGGCATCAGACAAACCCGGTGCGTGCGACGTCAATGTAAGGCAGCGTCAGCTAGCACAATTTAAAGGACGACAAGGCAAGCGTTTAAAATGCTCTGCACTCAAAATGTTACAATCTATGAAAAATATGCATACTCCCGCAGCAACCTAATTTTATTAGGCAAAATTGAAGAAGCTGGTCAATTTGCGCTACACGTTCTTCATTTTAACAATCGAGGAGGGAATTAAAAAAGCAAAGCCTTTCCCTTAAATGTTGGAAGTGCGAGCAGTGATTCGCCATAATGATTTGTACCGCCGTTATCCGCTAACTGCTATCCCCTCATGCAATTCGAATTTCCTTCCTTCGAACTTCCTGGGGAGTTCTTTTCTCTTTGTGCTTTTCTCCCCGAACGTGCCAGCGTTGCACTGCCACATTTTGCATTTACTATTGCAAAAAAGCCAACCCAACGGGCGTCCTTAACTAAAGAAACGCGGGGGCTGCCGGTTTATTACGTATATTTTCCCTCCAATATACCTAGAATTTTCTTTGCGCTGAACAAAGGAAAGATGCATGACAAGCGCCAGCGTTTCACGAGTTTCGAACTGTTATGAATTCATAAACTGCTTGGCTTTCGAAGCCTTTGGGGTACGCCGCAAACAGCGTTACTTGGATTGGATTTGTTTGGATTGGCTACACTGGCTAATGTTGACCAGTATCGCGTAGCTCCGGGAGAGCCGTGCCACGCATGTGCGAGGTTTGGATTGGATTGGATTGCATTGAATTGAATTGGCTTGGCTTGGATTGGATTTTGATTAGATAATAAGCAGCAGTAAGCATGATAATCAGCTAATCTTTGAAACACACAAACGCTAAGAATAACCAGCTGAGCAAAGTGTGGTGTTGGGCTAGTTAACAATACAGCGCAACAGAAACAAAGACTTAATCGAGGCACACAGGATTAGCGCTGACTTCCAACTGAATGTTTATTACAGAAACAAGCCTTAATTGCACACACCTACGATGAAGCAATTCGACACCATAGGTAATCTATATCAAATGTGCCGGAAACATTACATTCAAAACAAATGCATATATGATTAGCAGCTCTCTCGCACTCAGCACCTGTGTGTACACTGAGGTTGCCAGCTAGGCTGCTTCGTTACACACGTGTAGATACTCAAGTTTCTTTGTAGACAGGGCTATAGAGGAGCGCTGACACAATCTTTGCCTAGCCTACTAATTTGCGCAGCCTCCACAATTTCCCTTGTCAACTGGTTAAAGTGATGCTCAATGACCTGGCATTCATCAAATTTTGTAGTGCATTTCTCGGTGGTGCCCTTGCAATCTCGGCTGTGTATGCCTAGGTGCCCTCTCAAACTTTTGTGGATGTTGTTGCTGTGTTCTTTGAGCCTTGTGTTCAGACACCTGCCCATCTGGCCCACATACTTTTTGCCGCATGACAACGGAATCTCCTACACTACCGACGTTGTGCATGCGACAAACTTTGTTTTGAGCTTGATAGAACACTTGCGGGGCTCCTGTTTCGGGAGGTAGGTCTTTTTGCAAAGGGCCGCCAGTTTGCGAGGGGCTGAAAGAACTACTTGTACATCAGCGGTATTCCCTATTTTCTTTAGCCTATGGGCTACATTATGTATGTAGGGAATCACCGCGACCTTTCTCTTTGTTTTTTCCGGAATGGCCGTGGCCTCACCCTCGCTCTGGCTGTGGTTTTTGCTGAACACCCTCAAAATTTGATCAGCCACAGATGTCACCACGTGAACAGGGTAGCCAGAGCTTGGCAGGCGTACTTCCTGTAATTGGATGCTATCTCGAATCCTGTGAGGGCATTATCTTTTTAGGGCATTGAGCAAGCACATCTTCACAATACCCCTTTTCACCAGCTTAGAGTGACCTTATGCCCCCATAGATGCCCCCAAAAGATCATGCCCCCAAAAGATCATGCCCCCACAGGATGCGAGATAGCACCCAATTACAGGGAGTACTCCTGTACATTTTTCGCGGCAGCGGCGGCGGTGGAAGCACGCCCCTTACACGTTTTCTTCGTATTTCCAGACTGTGAACCATATTTGCTTTGTGCGCATCGTGACGTCATGAAGCTTTCTATGACTGTACTACTCCTGGCGAGCCTGCTCTGAGCCACGCATTTTGGCGGCAGCGGTGGCGGTGGAAGCACGTCCCTTACACGTTTTCTTCGTATTCCCAGGTTGGTGACTTTATCTAATTCCCCGAAAATCTTTATTCATTTCGACCACCGCCGCTGCCTCATTGCTTTGTTCTGCGCTGTATGTGCTGCTTGCGTTTTCCTACGTTTTTGTTGTGAAAATGTCCACACCGGAAGACACCTGTCGTACCTGCAACGAAAGCCTGCCGCCCGATGGCCGTGCTTTAAAGTGCTGCGAATGTGAGTACGTCTACCATCTCGGGGACTGCTCGTGGCGGTCTGAGGCCACATTTAAAGGCAAGAACGAGGCAGCTCGCAAATCGTGGCGATGTGTCAGCTGCCGCGCTAAAAAGAGCAAAGGGGGCGCTAGGTTGGGCAGTGATTCTGATATCGCACGCACTCTTGCAGACATTGTGCAAAAACTCGATGCACTAGCCGGCTTGCCAGCTCAGGTTATCGAAGTACAGCAATCTATCGAGTTGATGTCCCAGAAGTACGACGAAGTTGTGAAAAAGCAGGCGGAGCATGAGGCGGAGATACCTGGCTTGAAGCAACGCGTCGGAAAACTGTAATGCAAGTGCGCCAAACAGGATGTTCCGTCCCTTCAGGCAGCTGTGAACGACTTGAAGTGGCGCAGTAGAAAGCAAAATTTCGAAATACATGGCATTCCACCTTCTGAAAATTAAAACTTGATCACAAAACTTAACGATGTAGCGCGGACTATTAGCTTGCCTGCACTTTCTGTTGATGATGTAATTGATGTACACAGACTTCCCTCGAGACATGAGAGAGTGCCAGGCATCATTGTGCGCTTTTAGCGCCAATCGCTTCGAGACTCTTGGTTTGACTAACGACAGGACCTAAGGGCTGCGAAATCGACAGTATCAATTACTGAGAACCAAACCAAATACAACAGAGAGCTCCTTCGGTACACGCGTGACTGAGCAAGTTAAAATGGATTCCGCTTTGCCTGGCATTTAATAACAAGGTTCTTCTCAGGAAAGAACAGGGCTTACCGGCGGTTGTTGTTCACAGCAAGGTGGACCTTCACAAAATGAGTGCGGAGTGATTTGTCGGTGTTTCGCAGTACATTTGCCCAATTTGATACAATGCCGCTATCACGGTACTATCACAATGCCACTTCATTTCGCTCTACCGCTTTTGCCGATAAGAATCCCACAAACGTCTTGAGCTTCTATCCCTTAAACGTGCGTAGCCTAAGGGATAAAGAAGACGAAATGTGTATTTTTTTTTCATCCCTAAATCACAAATTTGACGTATTAGCTTTTAGTGAGACATGGTTTTCCGGTAGTCAAGATGCAGTGACATTTGCAGGTTATAAATGTGAGTCGATATCACGCGACACGCGGAAAGGTGGCGGTGTAGAACTTTATATTAGTAATAATTTTTTTTACCAGGTTATCCCACAGTACACTATAATGAATAGAAGTTTTGAATGCCTTTTTGTTAAATCTAGTGCGTTTGTGGCAGGCGTCATCTACCGACCTCCGTCTGGGTCCCTCCCAGAGTTTTTTGAATTCCTTGAGTCCTTTGTAAGATTATCTGCCATCCGTAAATAGTCATGTGGTGATTTTGGGTGACTTTATTATTGACCTCTTGCATCCGTGTGAATCTGTTAATGAGTTCTTTGATATTGTGACATCTAACGGTTTTTCAAACCTAAATGACGCACCTACTCGTATCACAGGCACGAGTGAAACACTAATTGACGTATGCCTAACAAATAAAAATACAGATGAATTGAAGTCAGGTGTTCTTATGAGTGATATTGGTGATCATCTATCCATTTTTTGTCTTATTCCAAAACTGAACTGGTACGCTTGTAATACAAATGAAACGCCTGTTATTTTTAGAGTGATTACGAACGACACAATTGAGACTTTCCGAGAAATGGTGTCCACGGTTGATTAGGGCGGGTTTTCCAAACTAGAAAATTGTAATTTACTATACGATTCCTTTTTGAGCAAAATAACGGAAATTTACGATTGCGCATTCCCAACGGCTACAATAAATAAATGCAAGAAGGCGAGAAAATCATGGATAACCCGCGAGCTTTTACAAAGAATAGAAGCTCGAAATGCGCTTTTTAACAAGTTTATTGTGAGCAGGGACCTGTGTATTTTAAAGGAATTTAAAAAAGCTAGAAATAATATAAATGCTGATATTAAGAAATCACGAATCCGGTATTATACTGACCGATTTGCAGACGTATCCAACGGTCCTCGGAGAAGTTGGCGTATTGTAAAGATTTGCTAAGGAAAACACACACCAATATCCCTGTTGAAATGAAAGTAGGTGAACAAGTTGTCACTGGAAAGGCACTTTCTAATGAATTTAACCGACACCTTTCGTCTTTTGGAGCAACTGGCTCAGTTACTGCTAAAGAGCCTGAGGAATATATCAACAGTAACCTCGTTAATTTTATTTTTCTTCACCCCGCAACACCAACGGAAATTGTTGGCATTATAAGTAAGCTTAAAAATAATTGTTCCTGTGGATTTCATGGTATTAAGGCTGCACCCATAAAGGCTGTAGCGAACATTATAGCTGATGTAGTCTGTCATGTAACAAAACGTTATTTTATCCACTGGAATTTTCCCGGATAAAATGAAAGTGGCGAGAGTCTGGTTTATATAGGCCAGGTGCCGTTGATTGCATTAGCAATTATAGGCCGATATCTGTACTCCCTCTTTTTTCGAAAATAGTAGAAAAAGTTATTAATTCCCGTATTACAAGTCACTTAAATAAATAAAATCTAATATCAGCTAATCAGTATGGGTTTCAGAAAAACAAATCAACGGAGATGGCTCAGTAAATATTAGAGAAAAACTTTAAACAACATAGAGAAACAGTTGTACACTCTAGGTATTTTTTTAGACTTTATTAAAGCGTTCGATTCGATTAAACATAAAATCCTAAACGCTAAGTTACCATATTACGGCAAGAGGTCTTGCACTCGAGTTGATACGGAGTTATTTATTTTATCGGAAACAGTATGTATTACTTCATAACATGTCTTCAGATACTGAATATATAAAATTTGGCGTCCCACAGGGGTCAATATTAGGACCGATATTATTTATTCTATACATAAATCACATAGTTTATATCCTCCATACACCAGAAATTGTGCTTTATGCAGATGACACAAATGTCTTCTTTTCATCCCGGAACATATCATCTCTTGTTTCCTTCACAAATTCATGGCTCGAAAGCCTATCCCAATGGCTCCATTCCAATCAGCTTCAGCTGAACATTAATAAATCGAAGTATATGGTATTTTGTTCTATTAACGCAACTGTTACTCTTACTAATGTAATTACTTTTGAATCTAAGCCTTTGGAACGAGTCTCTGACCATAAGTTTCTAGGTGTAGTATTTCATGAACATCTTCGTTGGGGATGTCATATAAGTTCTATAAAACGTAACATTGCGCAACACATAGGCATGTTAAGTAAATTTGCCCACGAGAATAAAAAAGCAACTCTTTTTTTCCTATGTGCACGCACGGTTACAATATTGCATACTTGTATGGGGAGTTGCGTCAAAATCACTCATGGTTGGCTTGCATCGCATGCAAAAGAAGGGTCTGCGGTTCATTCATAATCTCTCAAACTATACCAATACATATACATACCTTCAACAAGATTGTATACTTGATGTTCAGTCATTGTATAATCAACGACTGGCTGAAACGTTTTTTCTAGAGTTCAATACTAACCTAGAGCTTTTTCTTGTTTATTTCGCTAACCCTTAAGTGGCATATAATTTCCGGCATAAAAACTTTATAAAAGCACGAACTAGAACTAATTATGGCACTCAAACACTTAAATGGCAAATTCATAATCTTTTGAACAATCACCCTCTATTATTTGACATGGTTGAACACACTTCCTCGGTATACGCTTTTAAACAGAAAACCAAACTGTATTTTATCCATGATGTGTAAGATTTTTCTTGTATATCTGTTGACTTCGTGATTTTTTACGCTATATTACTTTCTCTGCGAAAAACGAAGAGTGGGCACGATAATTTTATTTCTATTGCATTTTGTTACGCAAGAAAAGCGTGTAATTCTCTTCAGTTATGTCTTCTTAGTATGCTTTATTTTGGCAGATGTTGCTGTTGTTACACCGGAAGTGTGCATGCTTGTTGTATGTATTTTGGCATGTATAGCTGCTTCTGCTGTCGCTTGTGCTGTCAGGTGCTAGGGGCCTAGTCAGGCGAGTATTGCAGTCGTCTTTGGCGGCAGCTGCTGCACCTGGGGCGACTGCAATGCCTGCATCGCCTTTTGCCTCAGCACCTTGGCAATTGTATTGTCAGAAGTTCAATAGACAAACAAACAGCTCCGGCTACCCTGTTCACGTGGTGACGTCTGTGGCTGAGCAAATTTTGAGGGTGTTCAGACAAAACCGCTGCCAGAGCGAGGGTGGGGCCACGGTCATTCCGGAAAAAACAAAGAGAAAGGTCGCGGTGATTCCCTACATACATAATGTAGATCATAGGCTAAAGAAAATAGGGAATACCGCTGATGTGCAAGTAGTTTTTTCAGCCCCTCGCAAACTGGCGGCCCTTTGCAAACAGACCTACCTCCCGAAACAAGAACCCCGCAAGTGTTCTATCAAGCTCAAAACAAAGTTTGTCGCATGCACAACGTCGGTAGTGTAGGAGATTCCGTTGTCATGCGGCAAAAAGTATGTGGGCTAGACGGGCAGGTGTCTGAACACAAGGCTCAGAGAACACAGCAACAACATCCACAAAAGTTTGAGAGGGCACCTAGGCATACACTGCCGAGATTGCAAGGGCACCACCGAGAAATGCACTCCAAAATTTGATGAATGCCAGGTCATTCAGCATCAATGTGGTCAGTTGACAAGGGAAATTGTGGAGGCTGCGCAAATCAGTAGGCTAGGCAAAGATTGTGTCAGCGCTCCTTCTATAGCCCTGTCCACAAAGGAACTTAAATTTCTACACGTGCGAAAAGGAGCAACGTAACTTCCCGTATCAATGTACACTTACGTACTGAGTGCGTGTGGGCTGTTAATCATATATGCGTCTGTTTTGAATGTAATGTTTCCGGCACATTTGATAGAGATTACCAATCGTGTCAAATTGCTTCATCGTAGGTGTGTGCATGCGTGTTTGTATTAATATGGCTTGTCTCTGTAATAAAAATTCAGTTGGAAGTCAGCGCTCGTCCTCTGTGCCTCGCCTAAGTCTTTGTTTCTGTTTCGCTGTATTGTTAAAATAACCAGCTGAACCTTAGCTAACGTTACGTATATCCTCGCATAGCCGCTTGGCTTTTGAAGCCTCTTTGTTACGCCGCGGCGAAGGGACTGTGACAGGGTACATCGTAACACCATGGCGATATGCTTGAACCAGCGAGCGAGCGAGGACGACAAGGGGAGTGCCTAAAGTGCTCTGCACTTAAAAATAGGCTTCCGTTTGTGCACTGAGCTCTGCATTCCGGACGAAGCTACGAAGTTTATCTAAATGTTCGATTGCCTCGCTTCCTGCTGAACACCATTGGTGTTGAACACCGTTGTAACCATTGCTGTCTCTCTTCTAATATGCCGTCGGCGTCGCCATGACCATCCGCAGCTGCTGCCGCACCGCATGATATCAGTCAACGATCGTGCAATTCGATCGTTGATAGGCCGTCCTTCGCACATAAAACTTCTCGTGTTGAAATGTCCACGTCAAACTGGTCCCATTCCGTTGTTAGGTCTCTCTAGTTTGCAACGTTAAGATTGTGGCCTGCTGAAACCCTGTTCGAGATAGTATAGAGAATTTTAAACTTAGGATTTTGAGAAATGTCTGTCACGAATAATTTCACGGTTGTATTATCGAATTTTCGCTAACACGGGATACTATAAAACTCACAAGTAATATTTCTAAGGAACGTCTGCCAGGAATGAAAAGAGAAATGTATTAAGCCGATAAACATGCTATGCAGGGTGGTTACAAGCACATTCCAGGTTAGCATTTCGGCTGGCGTACCCGCAAATTTTCCCGACATTTTTTTATGGGGCTACCGTGGTTGCCAGACCAGGACTGCCTTCTGTTGATTAGCTCGCATCATCCCTTAAAGGCCGCAGATCTGTCAGTTACAAACCCCTGCACGCTCACGCTGCGGGCTCGGGCTCGAGCCCAGGATTTTTTTTCCATCGTCCCAATGCTTGCCAGATCAGGCCTGCCCTCTTCTTTACGAACTGCCTTAACGGGGCCCATGCGTTTGTAGTACCTCCCGTGGGGACGAAGCGAACAAAAACCCTGGGCTCGATCCGGAGCCCGCGGCGCGATAGCGCAGGGGTTTGTAACCAGAGCGGGCTGATAGATCTGTGGCCTTTACGGATGATGCGAACTATTCTACAGAGGGCAGTCCTGGTCTGGCAACCATGGTAGCCCGACGAAAAAATGGCGGAGAAATTTGCTGGAACGCCAGCCAATGGCCAGTGTATCTTACGGTAAGGCACTCGAAAATGACAGGCTAATTTGTTTGATGCTAATTTTACGGGGGCCGTGACAATGTACTTTTTTATCTTTACGGCTTAGGAAAGACCGATAATATAGAGGTGTATTGAAAATCACAGTAACGAATTTTTTGCTGATAAGAAGAAATAAAAAACCCGCGCTGCTTCGAAAGTGTAACATTTGGAACTAACCAAACATTTTTTTCTTCATCAGTGAAGCTCTGACAACATAGGTCACGAACCGCATCCAATTTATGAGAGTTTCCACGCAGCTTGTGTAGTTGTTCTGTGAAGGCCAGGGACTCTTGAACAGACGTTATTCTTTCTTTCTTTCTTTCTTTCTTTCTTTCTTTCTTTCTTTGTTTCTTTCTTTCTTTCTTTCTTTCTTTGTTTCTTTCTTTCTTTATTTATTTATTTATTTATTTATTTGTTGGTCTTCACAAATGTGGGAGGTGACCAGGGTAAAAGCCGTTCTGCGACGTTAAGGACGCACTGGGACGGCAGTGCGTCCTTACATCGTCCCATTGTGCGATGAATGCTACAAATCTGTTGTGTAATCAAAGGCAAGCTAAACTCCAGTGCATTGCATATGTTTACAATCTACTCGTCTCAGTGCTATCTTTTATGTTGATGCACGCATGAGCTGAATGAAGCAAAAATTTACAGGACAACTGCGAACTTCCGAATAATTGTGCGCATAACTACGCCGCTTCTCATCAGTACGAGTCATTTCCCTTCTACCAGCGTAGTCATTCTGCTACCAGCGTAGACCCTTACAGAAATAGATATCACACATGTTGAGTTAATAATTGCTTCTGATGATCAGTTAATTTATGACGGAGTTGTACCCAGGCCTCAATGTAAGGCATCATTTTTAAAAAAACGGCATATGACAAGGGCAAACAACTTGTGACTGGCCTTCCAGTTTTTAATGACCCAATTGAACGCACCTCGTGGTAATAGGACAAATTTAGTTCCGTGCTTCTGAGGCAAAGAAATTGCCAGTACACTCAAGAAGGGTATATTAGCCTGTTGTCTGAAAACATTCGCTCACTCAAAATTCCCTTGTACACAATTGGCAATTTCAGCCCTCCGTGAATACTTAGAATTTTACTACACGCGAGTTAACAATGGAGCAGGGCATGCTACTCATTATGATCCTGAGCGAGGCAAAATCAGCGGATTAAGCGAAGACATACACCTATAAAAAACCCTAAATCACGCAGATAGGCACAGAAAAACTGACAGACGCAGGAACCAGCACAAATCACACATATAGTAGTGATGTTTAGACAACATGACTGGAACTCGTGCTTTGTATAAACTATACTTAAATCCAAGAATTTTGTGCGCTGTAAAAAATTGATACCCATAATAAGCTTTATCTTAGTGGATGTGATTAATAACTATTGATCCCAGTTTCATAGTAGGTAACATGGGCTTCAACGGAGCCGTGTCACACACAATCGCATCACGCTGTAGCGTTCCCGCTGTCCCAACGCGAGGAAGGTATATCGATTCGAACTAACCAACAATTGTAACGACCAAGATTTTAAAGCTCTTTTTTGCGTCGTCAATCAACACAAAAAAAATACCAAAAAAATTCCGAACATGCATGAGCGTGCACCTCGTGATGTAACATGGCACGCTCTCACCTGAAGGACTCCTTAGAAATCGCACGGAATTACCTGCAAATGCACCCTCTACACAACACCACAATTAAAAACTTAAGCATTTGAATTAGGAAAGTGGATAGGATCACAAGCGAAGATGGGTTGCGCCGTAAATGAACGGAAACACGCGCACCCCCTCTCGTCAGCTTCTTACGTCACATGCCCCCCCCCCCCCTAATACTACCGAGACTTGGCTACTGGGTACCTACGCCAGACGGACCTCGCTATTTAGGATGCGAGCGGCTCGGCCTGGTTCGCTGTGAATGCCTATTCTTCCTTCTGGTTCGTCTACGTGCCGCTTCGCGTTTAAATGAGCTCCTTCAGCAAGGAAACACCTCATTCTTGTGACACTTGGCGGCGGCTGAACTCTCTCCCACGCTGTGCTGCGTACGTTCGGGATAGGGTGACAAAAGAAGATCCAGGCGCGTTATGAAGAGGTGGCCTAACCGGAAGCGCACCGAGCGCCGAGGCGAGCATGTACTCGGCGAAGATAATCGGTTCGTGTAAATGTGCCTTTGGGCAAGCAGCATCGCCGACAAATTATCCCTGCTCATAGAGTCATGGAGGTAAGTTTCAGTGTGAGGTCCATTTGTCTGAACATGGACATTCCTGAACATGGACTTTGCGGACGGGTGCCGCGTCGGCAATCGGTTTCTGTTGGACGTGAACCTGTCTACCATGACCTGCGTGCGCACCGCTGAGCAGACGTATTTGGCCTTGCACCTTTTACGCGAAGCCTCCTCGTTCGTTACAAATCACAGGGATGAAGGCGTTCGAGACGTGCCGATAATCGCTGGTGAAAGGCAGTATGCACTATTTCAGTACAATAAACTGCGTCTTGTACCCTCGCAAGCCTGCTTCTTTGCCCTGTCTAAAACAAGCCGAAGAGCGGATGGTCACTCACCGCATCCCGTTCATGAACATCGGCCACCTCATCCATGGCATACGCGGCCACGTGATCAGCGCGCCAATCGGCGAGCAGTGAATGTAGCTCTGCTGCGGCTTCAGGCTCGCACCATTGTGCAAGCTGGCTTGGTTTTTTCTTGTGAATTGTCAGAGGCTAGGACATGGGCGAAGAGACAGGCTAAAGACACAATAATCGTGTGTGTGTGTTTGTTTCATTACACAATGAAATAGAGATGGCGCCACCATCGGGATATTTTGTTATAGCAAATCGCTATAAACCTAACCCCTAACATTACAAATCGCACCAGAGAACCAGTTTTACGAACTCACTTTTTCTATCTGTAATCACAATCCTTCATTTTTGCATTTTCGCTTCAGAACGCCCTTCCTTAAAGGAGCACTGACACGAAAATTTTACGTTACACTCTTATTGCTTTTATCGATGCCTAATGGTCTGGCGAACTAAAACGGCACTTACGAAATACCTCAACGCACGATATTTTATTACATTGAACGGCCTGAAAATCGTTTGTTTCAAATTCCCAAGCTTTTATGCCGAAGGGCGCATATGACTGAATCCTGGCCTGACCCCACCGCTTTGTGCGGACGTCACCGGCGGCCGCTTGAGAGGGTGTTGCGCCCGCTCGCCGCTCGTGGGAACACGCTCGTGAAGTGACGTCACGAGTTTTTGACGAGCGCTGTCGCGTCCCTTCTTTCGGCTTTACGGGGTGATGTCACGCTGATGTCCACTTGATGAGTGCCGCTCTGCACGCTGCTCCATCGGTGCGATAAATGAGATCCAATTGAACAATGCTCTTCGCGTCGCTGGCCGCTCTTATTTCAGCCAGGGTATTCTGAGTGAAAGAAGCGAACTGTGAAGTATTATTAACGCCGAAAATTGGTGTCGGTGCTCCTTTATTGTGTCTATTACGTTTTAGGCCATATCTGAATACCGCGAGAAATAGATAAAGACTGATGCTATTAAAAACAATGAATATCGTACCTCCTAACAAATTTGTAAGGGAACACTCTACTTAAATACCTATTATGGGGATTGGCATGGGCACCCGTTTCAATGCAGGGAGGCACAAAAAACGGCAGGATGAAAACATATGCCACAATGGTCTTGACTGGCCATAAGCATCTAATACTTCGCTCTGATTTAGAGTACCATCTTGGAGACACTAGACAAAGGACACAGGATTTTGCGCTTCTATCCTGACCTTTCTTGTCACGGGCTCAATGTTGATGATCAGTTTTTCTTTTAACAAAGGGACACTTTTACAGTCAAGAGGTTTATGTATTGTTGAACAATTAGTATTATTACAATATAGCTGTACATGTTAACTGCTGATTGCGTCCCCTCGGAGTTACGACGTGCAAGTTATTTATGTAAACCCTTTTATTTTTGTAGCTTTTCGCAAGCATTCGTTTTCTTTTGACGTAAAATCGGCACCATGGCGGTGGCACTAACGAGTCTCCGGGTTACGCAGATAAGCGTACCAAGCTTATGGTTTGCCAGAGCCCTTCAGTGCCAACTTTGTGGACGAGCAGTCTTCAGCAAATGTGGCCGAGTAATACCAATGTTGATCATGGAAAAATTTGTTCAATTGAATGCAGTAGACCCAGTAAGGAGTTTGCTTTTATTTTGTAACACCATTTACCATGCTTAAGGGAGTTCATTAACTGTAAAAAGTTATCGTAGTGACGATTGGCCGCTTGAGCGTTGAGCTGGTACAATGGCGACAGCGCATTTGTTTCGTTCGATGAGCAGTTTCACTGTACAAGGTGTTTCTACCAAACGAGATACTGATTTTAAAGACATAACAAAATATGTTTCCTCTTTCATATCTATTTTTTGCTGTACCATGCTTTTGTTCTTCCGGCAGTCCCCTGAAAAATTCTGGCAGTCCCGGCAGTCCCCTGATCCTGCAGTCCCCTGAAAAAAAGTCAAGTACACTTTGTTCTTCGCACTGCAGCCATCAAACAGCGGGTTTTGTAGTGTGCATCTGAGACAAAGAAATTATCAGCAGGGCCTAGTGCGGAAGATAGTCTGCCAGTTAGCAAAGTATCTTGAGAGACTCAAGGGAAACAGAATATCCTCAGAATAATACATTCGAGATAGCCACGATAGGCTCACCCTTTAAATATTCAACTTAATAGTGGGTTACATTCTACATAGTTGAAAAATACTTGCATTTATGTCTCATAACACCCGCTCCAATTCAGCTACGTCACATAATAAGGAACTAGTGACAATATGGGAGAAGTTTAATGATCCGCAAAGTAAACACAATGTAGGAAGCTGATATGTTATAGTTTTTATGACGTGGTTGCAGACAAGTCCAATTATTTGTGTTGACGTAGCCCGCTGATTCTGGGCGTATCTATGAGGCATAAACGTCGTCCAGGACTGGGTATTTTGTCTTGATTGAGCACTCGTCAAACTGTACTCTCAAGAGATTATCAATAAGCAAACAAAACATCTAATATAATTACCTTCAACTACAGTTGCTGGAACCGACCTAGAACCCCAAACCACTACGTTACTATGTTATGCTCTAAGTATCCGACGTAGCGAATGTAACTATCTGAACTCGTATATTTTGACGCGGTCGAGGAAACCGGCCACGCTGAAGGCGGCGTCCTTGCCACGGTGATATGGAATCAGTGGTGCTGTAGAAGCGCAGTTGCTCCAGAGAAAAGCCACTTAGCCTCCAAGTCGTACAAGTTGCCTCCTCCTATTATATTCTTTTAAATTTTCATTCGCTGATGACACAAAATAAAAGGAAATAAGCGAACACCATAAACCCCGGTGGTTGAAAAACAAGAACTGCTAAATAATTCACGGAACCACAATTGAAGCGTTGCACACATGATTGCCGGGAAACCACGCTCAGGCTAATCGACCAGTGCCACCACGCTGCTACCGGCCAGGACTGGAAACTGAAGCAGTGGCTCAGTAAAACACACTTTATTCGCTTACCACATTGCTTGAGACTGTATAGATGGCAGTCCCTTCCCTGGGAAAATATTCTAACGCTGGGCGTATCTTCCAGTTATATCCGCGTCGGCGCGTTTATGGCCAGGACAAAATGCCCCCTGCGGGTATTATCGGCGCTCTCGTCCGGAGGCGTACGTAATGTCTACGATGGCTTCGGCCCGGTATGGATGACGCTACGTCTTCAGGGCTCGTCTTGCACACGCAAGTCGTTGCAAAGGGCCAAGATTGACGGGGCTGATCTTGTTATTCCTCTTCCGCAGTGGTGGTGCCTGGTGACGTTGCCTGAACCTCTTCCTGACAAGAAGAACCTAGGCAGGAAGGCTCTCCGCTTTTATACATCGTTTGAGGGCCATGCGCAGAATTTTAAGCATTTTGCTCGACATTCTACGGGTTCCACACAAATTCGTAGCGCTCGCGATTACAAAAACACGTCAATCACACCGTTTCAACACATGCCAGTCAGTACCAACAAGCGTCCAAGAACAGAGCAAACCATGACGTCTCCGACAAGTTGTAGACATATCTCTCGCTGTAAGCGTACCCTCCTGCATTTTAGTATATAGAAGGATTCCGCCGAGGATATCTCTCCCAACTCATCTAGTCCAGTTTACTTAAGAATTGACTCTGTTGCAGCAAACACGTCAGGTTGGTAACTTTATTACATTGAACTTTAAAACCACTTCGATTTTCTTGTGAAGGACCATTTTTGAACCATAGTAATGACGGTTGGTTTTAGTATGCCAGGTCAACGGGTTTAAAGAGCGCCAAAAAGGAGAGGTTAGAGCGCGGTGATGAAAAGGCGGCTACTAATACTAGTGAGCAAGAACAGTATTAAAATCAAATACAATGCGGATCGCTGCTGTAGAAGGCCAGTTTGTGGTTATTCGTAGTATTAGAAGAGCTGCAGCAATTGAACGCGCAATAAATATTGAAAACCCCTTCGACAGAAAACATAGGATCGCCCCTAAATGTACGATGGATGAGGGGGAATGTAGTGTCATTGTGGTTATTAGAATCGTGTGCATGGTTTTGGATCGAGTGGCTTGAACTGAAGAAGGTTGTGGATAACGGATATACCCTTTCCACAGCAGTACATTATGTTCTTGCGGATCCAGTGAACATGTGTAAGTGTTTTATATGAGTGTGGCATAACCATGCCCTTGCGAAGAAACATCTGTGGGTGTTTTAAGTAAATCAGTTGTTTATCGACCCAAGTATTGTTTTAGTACGTGCTGCTTTCTCTCCGTTTCTAAGCGAATTTTTCATAATGTGTGGCTAAGTTCCCTAAAGTATTGCTCCTGGTCAGTGTAAGCTGCCGTTGTTACGCCCATTGTGTCTTTATGTGCACCACCACGAGCGGTTGTCTTCGGACAACCGCGTAAATACACGCACACACACTAGAGGAAGAGAATGACAGAATGACGCAGTGACTGGAACAGTGTCGTTCTGCCATTCTGTTCCTCTAGTGTGTGTGTATTTACGATGCTGTTGCAAAATTTTTAGGCAATACCAACTTGCCCAGATGTCAATAATCCTAAATTACACCCTCCACGTCCATCCAGCTGATCTCAGGGTTGTCTTGAACCTAGCATACGGTGACTAGCAGTGACCGTATGCTAGGTTCGAGATTTTGTTTGTGTGATCTCATATCTGTTTAAAAGACGAGGTTGATTGCACAGTTACCAAAAGCCATTGTGTAGGACAGCGTGCTCACAACATTTAATTAAGCACTTCGTTTTCAGGATGTACTTGGAAATCGAACGTTATAACAATGTCAATTAAAACAAGTACACTTGAGTATTCTTTTTCTGAAAAATGCTGCTTTTGATGTTCCTGCTTCTGGCGAACTAAAGGTATCGGCTATACGCACCACAAGACATGGTACAAAGTTTTTTGACGCGTTAGTGTAACATTCTGCGCACCCGTGTTTCTACTGCAAAAACGAAGTGTTGCAGAGTGACACTTCTAAGCATCCTATCTTTTTCTATTTTTATGAAAGGTATATCGCATGACATAATTCGGTGACGTCATGGTTGAATGAAATCATAGATGGCTGCCTCGTGGGTGTCTAGAAAAATAACCTGTAGTTCATAAGCTCTTTATCCCAATATGAAAGGGAAAGGCGCAAATATAGATATATTTGAGAAGCATTTTTCTCAGGACATAGTGACAACGGTCGAAATCAGGGGTCGGCGACCTTTCGAGATGGATGGCCGAGTTCCATATAGCAGACACCGCGGAGGACCGGTTGGTAAATCGGTTAGGGTGTAGGGGTGAGTTGCAGGCAAAGAGAAAAAATATAGCAAGTTGACAACAATATTTGAGAACATTTGGGAATAATCTGGCTAATTGTGAGGATGTGGACAATGCCAACTGGAAGCGATCGATTCTCGTTCCTTGTGTCCCGTGCAACCCCATGAGAGGTCAAAACAGCCGTGTTGGCCTTCATACAGGAAGTGACAGGAGGATTGGTGGAGGTTCTGACAAAGTGCTAGGACCGCATGCGGTGGCATACGGTCGCATGTGCCTCCAGCACGTAGCCAGCGGGCACAGCGTGTAGCAGCTTGCGGCCCGAAGGCTGCTGGTTGCTTAACTTTTGTTTAAATGAAAACATGGTTAGTCGAAGGCACCATTTTTGAGGCACACAGCAAGTCCATGTATATTGTGATGTGGCAACGAAGGGGATATATTTAGAGATTGCAGGTACAAGAATAGACGGGATAGTAACGACAGACAAGGCAGCCGCGATGTCCCAGGTACGGCACACACACCGACATCAGCGAGCGTCTTCTTCTTCCCCAGCCTATGGGCTCACTTATCCCAGAGGGCGCATACCCGCAGAGCGGAGGTTGGCCACTGGTTTCGTTTATGGTAAGGTGCCAAAGACCGAGCCCGTGACATGACCTCCGGTGGTAGGAGCAACGTCCCGGGGCTGAAGACAGTAGAAGTAGAGGGCTGAACTTAATCCCGGACAAAGTAGGGCTTCAGGCGGGACACATGCACAATTTGAGACGCTGGTTGCACAGTTCACTGCGGTGGCGTGACTGGAATAATTTCGTACGTCACAGGAGTAACCAAGTGAATGATGCGGTAGGGGCCTGTGAAGCGGGACATAAGTTTTTAACATAGCTCAACATGGCGTGAAGGCGTCTAAAGGAGAACCAGCGAACCAGGTGGGAAGCACACCGCACGGTGGGTCTCGTCGTAGCGGCGCTTCTGACTTGCCTGTGACGCCCTAATCTTGGCGCGGGCGATCTGGCGGGCCACATCAGCCTGGGCAATGAGATCGCGTGCATACTGAGTTCGTGGCGTGGTCCAGTCAGGCAACATGGTGTCCAATGGCAGGGCAGGGTCATGGACGAAAGGGATGAAGAAAGGAGAGAAGCCGGCAGTGTCGAGGTGCGACGAATTGTAGGCGAAAGTAACGTAAGGGAGAGGAACGTCCCAGTCACGGTGGCCCGTGGACACGTACATAGGGAGCATATGTGTGAGCGTCTTATTAAATCGTTCAGCGAGCCCATTAGTCTGCGGATGATAGGCAGTGGTGAGGTTGTGTTTAATGCGGCAGGACCGAAGAAGGTCGTCGACTACCTAAAATAAGAAGCATCGACCACGTCTGTAATCAGCTGACGAGGAGCACCGTGATGCAAAATGACGGCGTGGAGTAGAAAATCGCCGACGTCTGTGGCACAGCTGGTACGAAGGGCACGTGTGATGGCGTAACGCGTGATGTAATCGGTGGCAACGGCGATCCATCTGTTACCAGAGCAGGATAAGGGCAAAGGCCCGAGAAGGTCCAATCCAACCCGGAAGAATGGTTCAGAAAGAACATCAATTGGTTGAAGACTGCCTGCTGGAAGTGACCGGGGCGTATTGCGGCGTTGCCAAAGGTTACAAGCCGTGCCGTACCTTCGCAAAGACCGGTAAAGGCCGGGCCAGTAAAAGCGTCGCCGCACACAGTCGTAGGTCCGAGTGGCACCAGGATGCCCAGCAGTCGGTACGTCATGAAGCTGGTGGAGTATGTCGGGACGGAGATGCTGAGGTACTGCTAGAAGGCGTCGGGGCATCCACCCGGAAGTTTCGGCCAAACAGGACTCCATTAAGCAGTGTAAAGGCGTGCAGAGATGGGTCGGACGGCTCTGAGCTAAGAAGGTCTATAACCTGCCAAAGCGATGGGTCGGGTTGTTGTTGGGCGGCTATGTCGTGAAAGTCGGACAGGGAAAATACGTAGGGGTCATCATTATTACACGTGTGATCAGGCGGATCAACAGCATGACGAGACAAGCAGTCGGCGTTCCTGTGCTTGCGACCAGACCTGTAGACCACCGAATAGTCATACTCCTGGAATCTTAACGCCCAGCGGCCGAGTCATCCAGACGGATCTTTTAGCGACGAAAGCCAACATAGGGCATGATGGTCGGTAATAACCGCAAAGGATTTGCCGTACAAATAGGGCCGGAACTTGCTGACACCCCAGACGAGGGCGAGGCACTCACATTCCGTCATAGAATAGTTACGTTCAGCGGGAGTCAGAAGTCGGCTGGCGTAGGCTATCACCCTGTCCTGATCAGTCTGTTTCTGCACCAGGACTGCCCATGTCCCGTGGCCACTCGCTTCCCTGCGAACTTCTATGGGAGCCAACGGATCGAAATGGGCCAAAACTGGGCAACGAGTCAGGAGGTCAACCAGAGCGGCAAACGCTGCGCTTTCCGCGCGGCCCCAGGAAAATGGCCTTAAGGAGATCTGTCAATGGCAGCGCGATCTCAGTGAAATTCTCAATAAATCGACGAAAGTAGGAGCATAGTCCCACAAAGCTGCGAACATTCTTTGCCTAACGCGGGACTGGAAATTGTTGGACGGCGCGTACCTTCTCCGGATCAGGCCGGACACCAGCAGCATCGACTATGTGGCCGAGGATCTTGAGTTGCTGGCCACCAAAACGGCATTTTGAGGAATTGAGCTGGAGACAGGCGCGACGAAAAACTTCTAGGATGTCTGCAAGACGATTAGAGATGACTTTGAAATGTCGGGGAAAAAACGATGACATCGTCCAAGTAGCAGATGCAGGTCAACCACTTTAAGCCACGTAAGAGGAAGTCGATCATTCTTTCGAAGGTAGCTGGCGCGTTGCACAGACCAAATCGCATGAGCTTGAATCGGTACAAACAGTCGGGCGGCACAAATGCAGTGTTTCCGCGGTCCTGAGCATCAAAAGCAATTTGCCAATACCTAGACCGAAGGTCAGTAGAAGAAAAGTACGATGTACCATGCAGGCAGTCGAGGGCGTCATCAGTCCGAGGAAGCGGATAAACGTCCTTTTTGGTGACTTTGTTCAAGTGCCGGTAATCAATACAGAAGCGCCACGACCCATCCTTTTTTTTACCGAAACGACTGGTGACGCCCATGGACTGGGAGAAGGCTCAATTACATTCTTTTTTAGCATTTTCTCGACTTCATCTTGAAATATTTTGCGTTCTCCGTGAGATACCCGATATGATCGCCGATGGATGGGGCTCGCATCCGCGGTGTTGATGCGGTGGGATATCGTCGATGTCTGTGCCAAAGGGCGATCGTCCGAATCAAAAATGTCTCCGTACGACAAAAGCAGGCGGTGTAACTCACAAGCTTCCGACGAAGGAAGGTCCGACGCTATCATTTTTGCGATGTCACCAGGGGTGGGCCGACAATTCTTGGAATTATTCAGTGCACCCATGGAGGCTTCAGTAGACACGGCAGAAATTTGGCATTCGTCCAGGGGAAAAAGCGTGGCTAGCGACATCCGCTTTGGGAGAACTTGGGGCAAAAAACCAAATTTGAGGAAACGCAGGGTAATTTCGTTGTTGGCGAGGGTGACGACACTGTAAGGAAGAGCCACGTGGTGTTGGAGGAGGACGTCGGTAATAGGGGAAACGACGTAGTCGCCGTCTGGAACTGGCGGGAACGGTGACGAACGGACGTTGGACATTGTGTTGGGAAGCTAGCGGACATGCTCTGTGGAGCAGAGGTGGTAGGGAAGTTTAGTGCCGGCAATAGGACCCGTCAGCAGGTCAAGACGAATAATACCCGTGGCACTGTCAATAAGCGCAGCGTTGTCGGTTAGAAAGTCAAGCCCGAGAATTATGTCATGGGGGAATGCATCGAACACAGTGAACAAGATAGGAATGTGATAGTCACCAACACCAACCCGAGCGGTGCACAGTCTTTCGACGGTGCGCGTACGGCCGTCGGCCACTGACGACAGGAGATGGGGCGGGCGTCAGGACCTTACGATGGTGGCGGCGAAGGTTGGAACTCATTACGGAGATACTGGCACCGGTATCTATTAGAGCGCTCCCACGAACACCATCAACATCAACGTCCAGCAAGCTGCGTCGCGTCGTCTTTGTAAACAGAAGATTTTCATGCCGGGTCGGATATGCAGCACCACCTCCGGGAGCTGCATTGGCTAGTTTCCCAGGGAGGTGCGTGCGTAAGAAGTCGTCGGCGAAGGGCGGCGAGGCTACGGTGAACGAGATTGGCGACGTTGTGGTGACAGGGAGCGGCCAGAGCGGTTGCTGTGAGAGCTGTCGGGAACATACTGGGGTAGAGTAAGAGGGGGGAATTGAATAGGTCGATCGTCAGAAGAGTAGGTGGTGGGCGAAAACCGGAAGCTTGCAGGGGACGTCCAGCGTTGTCGGCAATAACGAGCGACGTAACCAACACGAGAGCACTGGAAGCAGATAGGCCGGTCGTCAGGGGTTCTCCATTCTGCAGGGTTACGGCGGCGGTAACGAGGTGGGACGTCATGACGCCGTGGAAACCTATTCCGGGCAAATGAAGGCGGAAGGTTCCGGCGGACGTAGGGACAAGCCATAGCGCACACAGGGTAGATGCCAAGGTTGGCAACTTACTCACGCACCACGGCCTGTATAAGTTGTGTAGTCAGCACGTTATGGTCATGCCCATGGGGGTGTAGAGGAGCCGGGGGCATGGCCTTGATTTTGCGGCGCACAATCTTTGTCAACGTGTCAGAATGTGGCATCGGGCCTGGAACCGTCGGTAAACTGAGAGGCGCTGTCAGATCCGCACACGATGAGGTTGCTGTGGTGTGAGGCAGCCTGGTGAACTGCTGCGCTATGCGGTGGCATTTCGCCTGCTCAAATCGGCGACATTCCTTCAGCACACAGTAAATTGTGGCACACTCTTTACACATAAACCTAGGCATTACATAGGGGGGGACTAAATTATACACAGATAAAATCAGTTCTTGGCAACACAGTTCAATAAATCAACCACATGAACAATAGGAACTACTACACTAAAAAAACATTTTAGGCACAAGAAGCGCCGTACAGCGGAAATACAGATGTGAAGCCGTAAAAAAAAACATCATAAATATTCATTTTCAAGGAAGGCTAAGAGTGCAGATTGAAACGATGAAGTCTGCGTCAAGATGGCTATGTGGGATGGCAATGAATTCCATTCGGCGATGCTGAGTAGAAGCGGGGAATTTTGATAAGCGTTTGTTCTGGCGAATATAGGGTGGAATTTATGCGCATGATCAAGGCGAGATGAAACGTGCGGGGCTGGACGAATGTGAGTGCGTGCAAACGGGTGGGCGCTGTGATACAGAGAGTGGAAGTATGACAGCCTGGAAAATTTTCTGCGCGTGGCAAGGGGTGGAAGGGCAAGGGATTTTTTCATGGAAGATACACTTTGCTGTCGGGAGTATGACGATGAAATGAACCTTGCAGCTTTATTTTGAACGGATTCTAGTAAGTTTGTAAGATAAAGATGGTGGGGGTGCCATATTATTGACGCATACTCTAATGAAGGTCTAATTAGCGAAAGATAAGCATGAAGCCCAGAGCTGTGTCTTCTTCACCTTCACATCACAGAGCTGTGAAGGTGAGGCCCGCTTCGAAGCTCTGTAGTTTCTCAAAGTGGCCCAGCGAGCGGTACGGAAAACGGAAGTAGCACCTTCATCACAAGATGTGACGTGGCAACGATGGGGATGTATTTAGACATTGCTGGTACAAAAATAGACGGGATAGTAACGACAGAGAAGGCAGCCGCGATGTCCCAGGTACGGCACGCACACCGACATCAGCGAGCGTATTATTCTCCAGCCTATGGGCTCACTTATCCCAGAGGGCGCATATCCGCAGAGCGGAGGTTGGCCACTGATTCCGTTTATGGGAAGGGGCCAAAGACCGAGCCCGTGACAATATCCTCGGGTGACAATAGCCCGTGACAAAGGCTCTAGACTTGTGTAGCGCTGAAACTAAGCGAGTCTGACGCAGCATCCCATGCAGCAGTGGGTTCACCATTTATAGTGCTGTTTTCGTAGCAGAGCAATAGACAACACTGCATGAGTCCAACCGAGACCCTACCAGATCAGTAGCAAGATGCCGAAGTGTTTCGCCTACACCATAGGATTGATTCGAGAATAACCTAGGAATGTTTAGTAGTTTGAGACATTTCAATTTAGCCAGTTTTAAATGTGAAATAAATGTCAGTTACTTTTTTCATTTTGATTTCATTTATTGCATCCTTAAAGGCCCGAGAGCATTACATAAGGAAGGGAAACAAATACTCAGTGACTGTGTACAATTTATTGGAGGCAGACAATACACAATGTACAATAGTAAACGCGCGTAATGACAACGAGCAACAAAACAATAAACGAACACTTTCACTGGGGGTTAGATTAGGGACAGGATTTAGGTTAGGATTTAGGGACAGGACAGGGGTTACGGACAGGAAGACAGCGAAGTGGATATAATTTAATGTCAGCACTGGCACTACTAAGGCAACCTTAACACTAACTATGACAGCTAATTTGAGGTACCACTATATATAAGTGTCATGTCACGTTCACGCACTCGCGCCGCGTTATCATGATTTATGTTATGGCTGGAAGCGCCGACGTACTGGTACTGATGCGCATGCGTGACTGATGCCTCAGGTGTAGATGAGCTCATGCATTGTACGCGGCTGGGATTTGTTGCGTTGAGGCTGCCAGTGTGCGCCTCGGAATAAAGGCTGTTCCTGGAAGAAACCGGCTCGGCTGCTGCTACAACAAACTGGCGACGAGGATAGGATACGTCACGACGCAGTAAAGGTGGCCACAGCCCCGGCAGCGATAATGGCTTCTAACTTCGGCAAGCTTCCGGAGTTCCAGCCGGATAGCGGAAACATCGATGTTTATCTCGAGCGTTTCGAGCTGTTCGTCACCGCCAACGACATCGCGGAGGAGAAGAAGCTGCAGCTATTCCTGACAGCCATCAGGGAAAAGGCGTACGTCACTCTCCGCAGTCTGCTCCTGCTAAAAACGCCGAGCAAGGTAACTTTCGAAGAAACTACCAGCGTGCTTACAAAGCACTACGCTCCAAAACGTTCAGTGGTCACGGAAAGGTACCGCTTCAACCAACGTAAGCAAGAGGCACACGAGAGCGTGATGGAGTGCGGGGTCGAGCTAAAGAAATTGGCGGCCACATGCGAGTTCGGCGCGTTCCTGGAGGACGCTCTTCGAGACCGTCTCATTGCCGGGATACAAGCGGATGCCATACGGTGCCGACTTCTGGCCATGAAGGATGCTGAACTTACTTGGGACCGGGCCTGCTGCATTGCTACAGCCATGGAAACCGCAACGCAAGACACAAAGGAAGTGTTCACTGGTAACAACGCTGGACGTGCACCTGGCGACACCGAAGTGCACTGGCAACGACAAGCCACGACATCGCTGCCAGCGGCGAGAAAAGCACCGTTCAACCGAGCCACGCCCCCCAAGCCCGGCACGCGGAAAAAAGGAGAGCCAAAGACTTTTCACCCCGGGTCGAAACCATGTCACCGGTGTGGAGGGCCCCATGCCCCTGTAAGTTGTCCGTTTTTGAACAGTACTTCTTTTGAGTGTGACAAGAAAGGACACGTTGCAAAAATGTGTAAAACGAAAGAAGTGAACCAGCTGCTAAACGAGGGCTCTGATAACAAATTGCTAACGATTTGTCCCAAGGACAACAGCTCGGGAACGCCTGCCATTGTAGTCAAGTAGTAGTAGTATTAGAATTAGTAGACTTTATTGGAGCCCGAAAAGACGGCGGCACCTTTAAGTGCCGGACGGGGTGGTTCCCTGTTCACGGGACCCGTATGTGTCCAGCAGCTCCAGGCCCCTGGCCGCTAGCAAAAGTTGAGTCTGCAGGGCGGGGCTGGCCAGCAAGGTCTCCCATCGCTCGTGGAGTGGGGGGGGGTTGAGAAGGGGGGTGGGGGGTAGGGGTGCCTGGGGTTTAGTGCACTCTGCGATTGTGTGTGCAAGAGTGCCAGTGCTGTTGTTGCAGAATGCACACGTGTCCTCTTCTTTCTTGGGATACATTCTATGTAACAGGACGGGGTGCGTGAGCGACCCTGCCTGTAGTCTCCTGAGTATTGTTTGCTGGTCCCTCGTCAGGGTGCGGTGTGGCTCAGGGAGGGTGCACCGCTCTTCTCGATATGATCTCGTTATATCTCTGTACGTGAGCACTGGGGTTTGGGTGTCTGCGTCGTGCCCTGCCCGGAGGGTCATTTCTCGGGCGTGGTAGTCGGCGATGGTGTTGCCGGCTACCTTTCAGTGGGCGGGCACCCACGTGATCTCTATGGCTCTCCCCGGTGCTCGTTTCTTAGAGATGATTGCAGCCGCCACTGAGGAGATCGTCCCCCTCCGGTAGTTGCCGCACGCTCTTTTAGAATTTTTGACCACTACCTCTGCCCCCGGTTGAACGAGTGCTGGGCTATGGCCACTTCCTCCGCCGTCGTTGGGTCTTTGGTCGTCTTAATTGCGGCGCTGGTAACAAGCCGCTCCCTGTCAGTCACGACTGCTGCCGCGCGGTCGCTGCCTTTCTGTAGTGAGGCGTCTGTGTAGAGGACTACTGGGTGTCCGTCTAGTTGCTTGGAACGGGTTAGTGATCTTGCTTCCCTCCTGCCATCGTCCTTCCCAGGGGTCATGTTACGGGGAAGGGGCTTCGTGTGTATGACCTCTTTCCATTTCTCAGTCAGGGGCGTTGTTGTAGGCATTGGCTCTATGCGCCATCCTATTTTGGTGAGTATTACGCGTCCGTGGGCCGTTTGGCTTAGTCGGACGCGCTGCTAGAGATGGGCCTCTGTCAACTCATCGACCGTGTTATGTAAGCCCATGGCTTGCAACCGGTTGGTTGACGAATAAATAGGTATGCCTAGGGCCTGTTTCGTTGCCTTGCGGATAATCGTGTCTATAGTATTCTTCTGCGTTTTGGTGAGACTGAGGTAGGGGACCGAATATGTAATTCTCGAGGTTATGAAGGCTTGTACCAGTCGGATGGTGTCGTCCTCTTTCAGGCCTCTGTTCCTGTTAGCCACCCGACGGAGCATGGATAAACGTAGAGTTAGACAAAAAAAAGTAGCTATGGAACTTGACACTGGCGCAGCTATGTCTGTGATGTCGGAAGCCGAATTCGCGACGCATTTTCCAAAAAAGCCAGTTTCCGGAAAGCTAATGTGAAACTCGTAACCTACAATGGCACGCCAGTACCGATAAAAGGTATCGTGGATGTAACAGTGCAATACCATGACCAAAGCGTGTGACTGCCCCTGGTTATCGCTAAAGAAACTGAGGGAGCAAGAATGCCTTCTTTGTTCGGGCGTAACTGGCTTGAGAAGATAAAGATAAAATGGCAAGAAGTGGTGCGAGTGAAAGCAGTTGACGCTGAAGTGCCCCTGACCGAGAAATATCGGGATGTGTTTGCACCGGGGTACGGCTCGATAAACGGATTCAAAGTTAGCACTGTATTCAAGGGAGGAGCGTGTAACGTCATCTGTAAGGCGCGACCAGTACCGTACGCTCTTCGCGAACGGGTTGAACAGGAACTAGCGAAGCTGGAAAAAGCGGGAATAATCTATAGGGTCAGGCACAGTTCTTGGGCCACACCACTTGTGATCGTACCTAAAAAGGACGGCGTAGGTCTGAGGATTTGTGGCGACTACCGTTGCACAGTGAATGGGGTTATAGAATTGGATCATTATCCTCTGCCTGTGACCGAGGATGTTTTCACAGCACTGCAAGGCGGAACCGTGTTCTCGGTCATTACCTTTCCCAGGCGTATTTGCAGCTCGAACTGGAAGAGCGACCACAGGAATTGCTCACTGTCACCACGCATTTGGGCCTTTTCAGGTTCCGGCGATTGCCTTATGGCGTAGCGAGTGCCCCGGCTGTTTTCCAGGCCGTGATGGATCAGATCTTGCACGGAATGCCAGGCACAGCCTTGTATCTAGACGACGTGATAATTGCAGGCAAAACGCACAAAGAGTGCAAACACAGAGGGGAGCAAGTGCTCATGCGCCTCAGTACGAACGGTATAAAGGTGAACGCTGAAAAATGCAGGCTGTTCGAACAAAAAGTAACGTACTTGGGGCACGAAAGTGATAAGAATAACTTACACCCCACCTCAGAAAGAGTATTAGCTATCAAGAACGCGCCAAAGCCTGCAAATAAGACTCAACTGAAAGCTTTTTTGGGCTTGGTTAACTTCTACGCGAACTTTTTGCCAAATATAGCCACTGTGCTAGAACCCTTGCTTCGTTGCTTCGCAAAGAGACGGCATGGCACTGGTCACGTCGCTGCGACGACGCATTCTAAAAATGCAAGATGTTGCTGACTGATAAGAGTGTTCTGCAGCTGTACGATGTGAAAAAAGAAATACAGCTTACTTGTGATGCGTCAGAATATGGACTGGGAGCGGTGCTATCGCAAAGAGTAGATGGTGAAGAAAAACCGATGCCTTCGCATCTCGATCCCTTTCGAGAGCGAAACGAAACTACGGGCAAATTGAGAAAGAAGCGTTAGGCATTGTGTTGGCCGTAAAAAAATTTCACAAGTACTTGTACGGCAGAACATTTCAGGTATTAACGGACCACCAGCCACTAACTAGCCTGTTCGATCCAAAACGTCAAGCAAGCGCTGTTGCAATAGGCAGGATACACCGCGGGTTAGCATTCCTGGCAAATTACCAGTACAAGGTAAGTCACAAGCCTGGAACAGCGATTAGCCATGCTTACGCTTTGTCGCGGCTGCCTCTGGCGGACTCTGAAGAGCAGGTGGAAGATATTTTTTTATTTTTCTCCACTTGCTGAGCTGCCGTTGACAGCTAAAGACATTGATCGCGAGACAGGCAGAGACAAGCTGTTAAGAGTGGTTCGAGACACGACATGTCATGGTTGGCCCAAGACTGTTTCAGACGAACTGAAACCATTTTGGGTTCGACGGTTTGAACTTTCCGTCAATGATGGATGTATTGTATGGACAAACAGGGTTGTGATTCCTGAGTGTTTGCGTAATGTGGTGATGGACCTGTTGCACGAACAACACCTGGGAATAACCAGGATGAAAGCTCTAGCCCGTTCAACGGTATGCCGGCCAGGGATGGATGAAGCTCTCGAGCAAACAGTGCGCAAGTGCAAAACATGCCAGAGTGTGCTTCCTGCGGCACAACCAGCACCACTTTCGCCTTGGCAGTTGTGTGAGCACCCGTGGGAGACGGTGCGTTTGGATTTTGCAGAGAGGGAAGGTCAGATGTTGCTGATTGCGACTGACGATTACTCAAAGTTGTTAGAAGTGAAACTCATGACCTTCACAACTGCCACCAAAACTGTCGAAGTTGTACGCTCTTTGTTTGCAGCGCATGGTTTGCCAGTAGCTGTGGTAACTGATAACGGGCCTCAGTTCCGCACGGTAGAATTTGAAACTTTCCTAACGGCAAATGGCGTCAGGCATCTGCTTGCGCCTCCCTACCACCCGCAATCGAATGGGGCTGCCGAGCGCGCTGTACAAATAAAAAAAGGCGCTGCTCAAACAGTTACTTGAAGACAAAGAAAAAAGCAACCACGAGGTCTTTGCAACACAGGATCGATAATTTCATGTTTTGTTATCGAACAACGCCCCATACGTTCACAGGGAAAACGCCCGCAGAACTGTTCCTGCGCCGGAAACTGAGGACTCGGTTATCATTACTACACCCAAATGTGGCGAGCACTATGTCACAAAAGGTGGAAAAAGTGAAAATGTCGGTCGATAAGCGCAGAGCGGGGCCACGGTCATTTGCAGTTGGTGATCGGGTACTTGTGCGTCCTGTGAGGGGGGAAGTTGTGAAATGGTTCCCTGGTAAAGTGACGCAAGTGAAGTCTTCTTGCACGTATTTGGTATGTGTTGGCAACAAAGTTCGATATTTACACGCAGACCATTTGCGACGTTCTTGTTTAGATCAGCCACAGAAGCCACAAGTCATTCCAGAAATTGACCTGCCACATGCGTCGGAGGTTCTGTTCCCGACAACCCCGGTTTCCCAGCCGGATGCCCAACCGGAACGGGACAGACCTACAACCCAACTTGAGCCCCGAGACCACGCACAAACTGTACGGCGGAGTGCCCGGGATAGGCTACCTCCAAAGCGCTGGGGCTATGATTGTTTTTAAATAAGTGGGAGGGAATGTCATGTCACGTTCACGCACTGGCGCCGCGTTATCATTATTTATGTTATGGCTGGAAGCGCCGACGTACTGGTGCTGATGCGCATGCGTGACTGCTGCCTCAGGTGTAGATAAGCTCATGCATTGTACGCGGCGGGGGGTTGTTGCGTTGAGGCTGCCAGTGTGCGCCTCGGAATAAAGGCGGTTCCTGAAAGAAACCGGCTCGGCTGATGCTACAACAATAAGAACTATATTTCGTGAATGGGGACTCTGGGGACATTTTAGCCCAGCTACAGGTCCCATCTGAACTTGCAAAATATTTTTCTCTGTCTATCCTAATTACGTGGATATACACGGATGAAGCCATGTCCACAAAATGTGGCAAAAGGAAACATGTGCAAACCCGGACAGCGTCACTGCCATGGACGTATACTTCCTGCAGCCGTATTGCGAGGTGGGCTAGTTGGTATATGTGCATAAGCAAACCTTAAAAAAGCACATCACTGAAAAACTCATGTTGTCCTGTTCGCTTGTCCTGCTAGGCCTACATTTTTAGTTGAAGTGTATACGTGGTACAGCAGGAAGCATCAAAGTAGTTCAAGAAATTATTACAGCACCATCACATTCACAAATAGTCTAAGATGCACCAGTCAGCAGCCTGCAACATGTAAGTTGTTAGGAAACGACAGACCAGACATCAGAATCATACTCTGCCTTAAACCTGCGAAATCCCAAATGCTGAGTTACTCTGATCACCAAGGTATGTTACACACTAAATTCATTAAGCTAAAAATTCTATGAGTGACAGAAATTTAACAGCCATTTTTGAATACGTTGAATAGGTTCTTAAAGGTTAATTTACGTTGGCGATGCTGCAGTACGAGTACGAAACGTAACCAGCGCTGCGCATACCACTGTACCAGTTACGACATGTGGGTAGTTCTGACATTACAAATAAATTTCGGTTGCATGCACGTTGCCCATTTCAACATTTCAGGACCAAACTGAGCGTTCGAAAAGAATGAACACTCAATCCAAACGCGAAAAAAGCATCCGTATGGAATTTTAATCTAATGCTGCACTCTCGTAATTCACTCGATTTATTATTTTATTTTATTGCTACACGCACGGCAATCATTCAATTTATTTTGCACGTTTTTTAACCGAAAACTATTATGACGAAAAAAAACGGCATCTGCAGAAACGAAACAAAAAATTGCCCCCACCTCCCCGAAGGGAATCGTGAGGAAGTGCGAATGCATTTCTTGCGCCGAGAGTACACGGCGTAGTAATTCTGCCATCGCCTTGAGAGGCGCAGTACCAGCGAGGGGGAGCTGTCAGGCGAGGGGAGAGGCGCGCGCCGAGGGTGAGTGCAAACCTAACGGGGGCAGAGGCGCGCCAGCTGCAGAGCATGTGACGTCACGGCGCGAGGAGAGGGGGAGCAGACGCAAAGGCGCCAGCGCGCGGTCACGTGGGAGTGTGACGTCACGGCGCGAGGAGCGGTGCGGGAGCCAGCGCGGGCGCGCGCAGCCACGGCGCGGGAGGCGGAGCGCGCGCGGGTCACGTGGGGTGTGACGTCGCTGCGCCGTTGCTACGGACGCTCCTCTCTACTCCTCGCGCCGTTGCTAGGGGAGAGGAGGAGCAGAGCGGATGACGGCGGATTCAGGGTCGCTTATAAAGTGCATCGCACTTAAAACCAATATCACGCTGAAAGTACATGATGTGCGTGTAACCTATACACGCTTATATCCGCACACGCACTTATATTCGGACTCTCCAGTTTCCCTTATTTCATTTCATATCGAAACATTCGCCTAGCAAAACAGGCCAGAACACAAACAGTTCACCAAACAAAGTACTAGAAATTGCGCGAGAATTTATTATGTTTACAAACGCAGCAGCCAGGTACAAAGGTCTACTGACCAATCTCCGCAACGCACAAAGCGAGCCCCTCAAATTGTTAGGGTTAACCGCTTCCGCGTACCGAAGTTAGAGAGCCACTCTACTAGGTTAAATACATATGACAAGAAACCAAGGTTCACTAGTGCTCACTTACCTCCACTACTTGGCAGTATTTCTTCGTCCGGTAGATAAATCCATGGTAGACAAATCACCGAAATAACGAAAGTTGAAGGCGTGCACACCCGTGCCGTCACCGGCCTGTAGCATGTGTATCGATACGGAGTGCAGTTAATATACAACTGTCGGACGATCGGATTTGCCGTCCAGCGACTTCCTGTCTCGTGTTCGCCCGAGGGGAAAACTAGTTACTGAAAGACACCCACCTTGATAAAACGCGTTGCGAAATAGATGCACAAGTTATTGGTAAATACAGATATTAGTTTCCAATTATATACAAGAAGAGCTTGAGCGTGGGTATTTAAAAAAAAACAGTAATCGTACCGACAATCTAGATTACGGCATTTAAGGCAATTTCAGGGTCTGCTGTGGAAATACAGCTGCCGTGGGGTTGTGGGTGCCGTAATTTTACGGTTTGTTCTGCGGCCGCAAACACTTCCAGCGTATTTTCACGCTTTCGCGCGTTGACATCGCCCCGCGTTGACGGCGTCGGCAAAATGCACGGGGACGTGAGCTGACGCGGTAGGAGGAGGTGAAGTAGGAGAAAACTTTATTGAACAGGTAGGTTGAGCTTCGAAGCGGGCGGGGTCCTCAGTCCAGGACTGCGTTGGTTGGCCTGCCGTCTTCGCCCTTTCAGCGAGCCAAAGCTGCTTACTTAGGTCCGAGCTGGTAAGTTCACTCTCCCACTGCTCCTATGTAGCTACGCCGATGTCTATGCTGTTCGCCAGATATCACCGTCGACGCAGCGCCAGAAAGCACCCGAAAGCAGGCGAAATCATCCGGTTTCAATGTCCATCTCCTGGTTTGAAGTCATTACGTTCGCAGAAAACAATCATTTTTTTAACGGGCGGTAAGTCGGTGCCTTGAGGCAAATTACAAGCTATTTCTGTTCGAAAGTGCGCATTCCTCTGTGGCTAGCTTGGCTTTCATCGGGGAGATCGGGGGTTTGGGAGAGCTTTTTGCGAGTTAAATACGGAAGCTCCGGCTACATCGCTTGTAGTGTTAGCATGATGGGCTTGTCTGCAAGATCGGTGCGTAACGAACAAAGTTTATCAACCCCAGAAATCTAGCGGTGCATTCAATTTCATTCGCGGCTACCGTAGCTTGCATAGGGCGAACGATGAAGCTGCTGCTTCACTAAAATCTATGTCGAGGCTCCTCGCTTTTGTTACTCGTCGACCTATCTCTTTATCACCCCCTTTTTCCTCTCAAATCTTTATATCCCGTCCTTCCCCTCCCCACCGCACTGGGTTGTATGCAGGTGAGCCCCAGTTGGTTGGTTGGTACCAAAAAAATGGCGCGTACCAACTCAGGGGGATTGGCCAGGAAATGGGCGCTAACTGAGAGAAGAGGGAAAACTGGAATTTGGATTAAAAGAAGTAAAGTGAATAAATACAGGAAAAAGGTGAGTATAAACGGGAAAACGAAGTGCGGTAGCAGATAGAGCTCCCCACTTGGGCTCAATAATATCCCCAGTGCACTTCGTTTTCCTTTTCACCCGAACCACCTAAGAAGAAGAAGAAAGCTTTTCTTGGCTTAAATAAGGGAACTTTGGTTACATCACTTGCAGTATTACTATAAGCCTCTGTTAGGGTACCAAATTCTTGGGTCCACGCATTGTTTTCGGCGTGGTCGAGTGGATTAGAGCTTAGGTGCTGGTGTTGTGTTTTGAAAGTATATAGTTCGACTCTTGGCAAGACCTCATGGATTTTCTTAGTTTGTTTTGCAATAAGGGTGTCATCAAAAATTTTTTCAAGGCAAAAAAAGGCAGAGTACCTTCCCGTTTAACCTACAAGTGACGTTTGAAGGTAACCTCAGTATCACGGCAGCCCCGAAATTTGCTTTGCTGACACTTTGAATTCATGAAGCTGCAGTCGGTACGTAACATCAAGGTTAAATCAAGTAGCAAGTAAAGTTGTGCAATTTGCGTCTTCGTTCATCATCCTGTCTTATTTTGTTCAGATTTGATGGCAATGAGCCCCCCACCCCCCTCCCCCCCCCAAAAAAAAAAACCTTACAAGGCTTGTTGGCAACGTCGCTTATACACGAATTCTGCACTAAGTCCCTGCCTCTTTCTGTGAGGTTCGGTATTGGGCTACTGTGTTAGAGGTCAAAAACCGCTATCACAAGCGCGAACACCGTGTTTCACCCTCCAGGGTGAAGTCCCACGCACCAAGAAGCGTTCGATATTCTCCGCCTTTCGAGCCATGCAACTTGCCTTAATACGGCTTGTGATCTCAGGAATCGCCATCGCTATAATGCCCATGTTTAATACCAGAGCAGATAAAATGATGGAAAAGAAACTTGGAAAAACGAGGCAGTGCAAATGAACTCAGAAACGCGCACAACACAGTTCAGGCGGCGGCCATCTTGCATTGCCGCAGCGACGCCCAATCCGGAGGGCCGTTCAAACGCGCGCCGGCCGGAAGGCCAACCACGCTTCAGCATCTATTTCTGGCGTCATTTATGCGAATTTATATTTTGCCACTCGTGCATTTGTGAATGAACGAAAATAAAAGAGGCGGTAAAGACCGGAAAGAGGATTGCTCGGCCGGTCCAATGGTACCAAAACGGCCACGCCGGGTGGCACCGTTGCAGAGAAACAGCGCTGTGAAAATGGCAATTGTTTCGCCCATTTCCGCTGACATTTTGTCACTGCAGCTGGTAGAAGTATTCTTTTTACTACTTTGCGACGGTTTTCGGCGGAGAAACTTTGCAGACGCACAGGATAGAAAACATAGAAGCCGAAAATGTGGCTTTAAAGAAAACTATGTTGTGGTCCCTTTTCTAATGTTGAAAGACATGCCCCCCCCCCCCCCCTGTTTAACTAATCAATCCAAATATTCGATAATAGCCGATTATTCGAACCCGTTTGAATATTTGAAATGTTTCGAATACATAGTTTTCGAAGCGAATACGAATATAACATACTTATTATTTGAGTATTATTCGAAATTTTCGAATATTCGCACTCCCCTAATAATTACGTCAACAAGACATGCCTGCATCCAAACATCTGAGATAACTATTTATTTCACCAGGGTAACCATTTCACTGTGTATCGCTTTGATCGCGATACACCACACGGTGGCGGTGTCTTACTAGCAGTGCGTAAATACCATTAAGTGTTGTCCACGCCAGTAAGAACATTGGAACTGTTTGGGCTGTCGCCCAGATAGCTCACCAAAAACTGTTTTCGCAGTGTGCTACCGTCCACCCAGTTCTCCACCAGGCTTCACAGATAATCTCCATGATGTAATTAACCACGTGATGTCCCAATTCTCGAACGTGCCCGTAATCCTACTCGGCGACTTCGATCTTCCAATATTAGGTGTAAAATCAACCCCGCATTCCTGCAGGCCTTTTATTCATTACAATGTGTCTTCATGGATGTTTGCACATTATTTTAATTAACGCAGCTCATAACCAAATACACAAGAATCAAGCAGTCCGTTTCCAATATTCTTGACTTGGTTGTAACATCTCGCCCTGAACTTGTTTCCAAAATAGCATATCCTCCAGTCCTGAGGGAATATTTATTGCTTATATCTGACGTGAATCTGATACCTCCTAAAAAGCACAAAACTAAAATTATTCGAAATTGCAACAAAGCCAACTTCTAAGCAATCAACGTCGAACTGAGCAATTTTCTTGACGTATTCATCGCCAGCTTTGACAGCCGTAGCGTGCAAACAAACGGGGGCATGTTCTTATCAAAAGTCAATGATATTACAATAATTAATACCCGTTCATATTATCACAGTTAACACAGAAGCGCCATGGTAGAATGTTAACTTACAATGTTTGTCAAACTGAAAAAAGCGCCTGTACCGGTATGATAAACAGTCTACAAATCCCGCCCGTTGGCAAGATTACAAGAGAGCTTCAGAGGAATATATAGGAGAACCAAAAAGAGCCAAACATACCTTTCCCCCCAATAACCAGCCAAACATGCTCAATAATATTACAAAACCTTTGGCGCGTGGCAAATGCCAACAGTGGTACTGTAATATGAAAGTAGAGTGATCCGTAAACAAAACAGAAACATTAAAACTACATATCACGTTCATAACAGAACTACACGTGCAAGACGCAGCCCAACCATCACGGTGCCCACGCTTGATGTCGCCGAAAAGACTATCCCGAAGGCGCTTTTTTCAGTCTGACAAACATTGTAAGTTAACATTTTACCATGGCGCTTCTATGTTAACTGTGATAATATGAACGGGTATTTATTATTGTAATATCATTGACTTTTGATAAGAACATGCCCCAGTTTGTTTGCACGCTACGGCTGTCAAAGCTGGCGATGAATACGTCAAGAAAATTGCTCAGTTCGACGTTGATTGCTTAGAAGTTGGCTTTGTTGCAATTTCGAATAATTTTAGTTTTGTGCTTTTTAGGAGGTATCAGATTCACGTCAGATATAAGCAATAAATATTCCCTCAGGACTGGAGGATATGCTATTTTGGAAACAAGTTCAGGGCGCTTGTCCATAGCAACGGTGATTAAATTCCCGATGAAGAATGTTTGTCCTTGCTTGTATTGCTCGAAAACTGGCTTTCTGAAATATTTTTTCACAGTGAGGGCAAAAGTAAAGCAACATTTGATAATTCTGTATATTCTGGTTAGGCTTTCGGTCTTCGATTGAGTCATTAGAGTTTTCTAATCACCCTCGTTATTATTTCCGCTTCAATTAAAATTACCATTCTCAAATTATGTGTAATATTTGCAGAACTACGCGCAAGAAATGCGTCAGGCGCGAGCATATCGTAATTCTCGCCGGTTGCTACTCCTCGAATACTGAATTCTGCTTTAGTTTGCGAAAGTGGACACGTGCTTCAAGTGTTGTGCAAGTGTTGTGAAGTGTTGTGCCTGGTCTTTAACTTGATCCTTGCTGTGTTAACCAGGGCCAGGCTGTGTGTAATTCGTCTTTTGGGTTTATGCATTCGCGTTCGGGCCTTGCATGCGTCTGGCTTTGAACCTACTCATTTTAGAAAGCAGCGTCAACTGCCTCGTTTTGGCTCACGGGCACACCCTCCAAAATAGCATTTGCATTTCAAATATTTCGAGGTACCGTGACGCGGGATATCGACGAAGGGCCCCTTGTTCTTGGCCAGCCATGCCTGCCATTTTTTGTTACACAAAGGCTTCCTTTGAATATGTGCCCGAAGGAACGCCTTCGGAATAGTCTTTTCGGCGACATCAAGCGTGGGCACCGTGATTTGTGGCTGCGTCTTGCACGTGTAATTCTGTTATGAACGTGATATGTAGTTTTAATGTTTCTGTTTTGTTTACGGATCACTCTACTTTCATAATCTTATGCAAAGGTAAACTGGGACTTTACTTATACATGGTAATGTGGTACAAATGTAATGACTACCACATGCGTTTGTTTTCACGTCCCACTAAAGAGCTGAAAAAATAACTGCGGAGTCGATGACTACTTGTTTAGATAGGTCTTGTGTGAATTTATATAGAAGGAGTTTTTATTAAAGATGCATGATCCTGGGGATCCTGGGGATGATAAATAAAAGCACATCATCAATACAGACTCAAGAAGGACATTATACACTTTTCTGGAGGAAGAATACAAAGCGCATCGATAAGATGTTCCCATCCGTAATGCAGCAAGATAAAAACGTCGCCTGGAAAGCCGGTTAAAATGGTCTCAAAGCGAATGACGAACATGCAAGAGGCACACGAACTCACCTACTGGGCTTCTTGTAACCACAAGTACCTAACTGCTCCGTTCAAGAAACCTTAAGAACGAATCTTCAATCCTATGCCTATGAAAGCAATCTTGTTACTACAACGAGGTCTCAATGCCAAACTGTGTGGATGAAAAACCAACACAGTTATCTGAAAATCCATGTGCGTTAAGATGTTCAGTAGGAACATCAAACATTAAATTAGAACGCTGCCCAAACAGGGGAAACCTCCTGATTTTTGTGCGGGACCTAGCCATGTCCAATGGCATGGCCAGGGGAGGGGAACTTAAACATTACATATTCCACTTCTTCGAAGCTTCGGAGGCAGGTTAGAGCAGCTGGTTACCCCCACGTCAGCGCGAGCTGTTTGACAGAGCAGAGGAAAGGTCTTCTGCCTCTGATGCCGTAGGCTCAGGTTCCATCTTTGAGCTCCCTGCCATGTATTCACCGCATTTTGTTAAACCACAACTATTTCGTCCCGAATAAAGATCTTCTCTCTCTCTCTCTCCCTCTCTCTCTTTAAAAAACGCCAAAATGTTCCGCCCAGCCTCGACATCACGTAATAAACATTATTTATACGATTACCTTGTCTCCTCCTTGCTCGAACTGACCAAGACCTCGCATTTGCAACCTTGCAAGATCACATTTTAAGCCACATATGCACAGATCCTTTGTTTCTCCTGGGTGACGGTGATTAAAAACCGTGGTTGCTAGACTTTGTCTTTTAATTAACTTTCCTGCACGTGAAGCATAGCTTGCAAATCCGGCATCTGCGTACGGAACTGCTTCGTGGGAGTCGAAGTATCGCTATCTTGCCAAACATCGTAGGATAGAAACGCAGTTGTCTCGGCAACTTTTGTCAGCACCAGTTTGCACCCTCTAACTCTGACGTGCTGGGCGTTGGATGCCGCGTTCCGTTAAAATAAAAAGAAACCGCAGTGGTTGATGTTATCAATCAAATATCAGGGAAGGAATGGAGAAGGAGCAAAGCAGAATGCCGGCAACAGGGACAATAGCATCAACCAAGGCACAACAACTACTTAGGAGGCGCACCAGTGCTTGCTCCGGTGGCGCGATAAAGTCACGGCGCCGGCCACGGACCACAAACACGCCCTCTGTCCCGAGGCGCAAGGGGAAAACGCGCGCGGAGTGAGTTCTGAAAACCCTCGCCGGCTTAAGGTCAGTCAGTGCATAGCCGGCTGGCGCCAATGCCGGCTTTCTCTTTTAGCGTACAGAAGACAAGTAACTGGGACAGCTTGGAAATATTGACGGCACGGTGTCTGGTAACAAGACAGGACGTTTAGGTTTTTCTAGAAAGTCTACGCCACTAAGACTGACCCGTAATACGGCCGCCTCTCTATGCCGTTCTTCGGGAAGTGCCTTAAGCGAACAGTTACGAGACGTAAGCTCCCGATCTTTTCTGGGAATAGCACGAGCCCACATTCCCAACCGAACTGGGTCACTTTTTACCTTTTTTTTGCCGGATGTGTAGCCACTGTTGCCGTTCGGCACGACACATTTCCGCCCCATCCACAGGAAGCATGTTTTGAAGACGCTTGCCTTTGCGCAACATAAAAAGCGCGCACAAATCTGAGAGGCCGGCGAGAAGCGAGAGCGGTGAGGGTGAGCCACTAGTTTAGAGTAGGCGGTGTCGGAAGACGTCGTCTGCTGGGGGATTCCTTCTAGTACTTCCCTTCAAGCGCAGTACGGCATGTAGCTAGGGCAGCATTGATAATAGCTGCTAATGAAATGTCCATCTCTTCTATTTATTTACTTTACACAAATAGGGCAATGTTTACAATATATTCCATGCCCAATAAATTTTGTGCATCAAGTCAATAGAAGAACATGTAAGCTAAGGCAACGCGCTTGACGCCTCAACTGTTGCGCTGCTCCACAAACCACTTTTACTCCTCGCCAGACAGGGACATTAACGCCCCGCCCGCCCTCGCAGTCCCAGGCCAACTGATTACGTTCCTGAAATACTTCTTTCTCCGTGGCCTGAACTTACAAACACATGGAGATAAAAATTGATTGATTGATTGTAGGTTTAACGCGCCGACGCAACGCAGGCGATGAGGCGCGCTGTACGGGAGGGCTCCGGGTTAATTTAAACCTGAAGATAAAAATACCACCCTAAAATACAAATAAAAGATAAACGAGCCCAATAAAAACAGACAAACCTTGTGCCTTCTGCGCAATAGGATCAGCGCCCTTAGCCCCAATCAGTGCACACGATCGATTCTTCGAAGAAAAACCATATTCTTCTGGTCTTCTGCTGATTAGTCAGCACGGCTTTGTGCAAAAGCAAGCCGTTTCGCGTTATCAATTGCTAAAACAACGGGTTTTGGGGCAGCGGTCCTTCTACTTCACCCAGCTCTACAAAGCCTCTGCCACCACACCTCATTGCAGTCGTCGATGCCGGCAGTGATCGTTATTTGTTCTGCGGTAATGAACGGGTTCGCAAAGGCGGCAGTAATCATTGCGCACTCGTCGTCTTCTGTAGTTTTCGGCATACCGTTTCTGGTTGCGTCGCAAAAAGGCACGTTGTGCGGATTTGCCTAGCAGGCAGCTGCGCCGTTTTCTGCACCCTGGTGGCTCAGGGGGCCATTTTTTGTAGGGAACACGCCACCCATATAACAGACTTGGTTCGTAGCATTCATTATACGTAAGTGTCGGCGCCCTGTCCTAGACAGCAACAGCCGGGATAATCACAAGTCATGCATGGACGCCCACACAAAGAAGGCATCTAAAGTAAAGTCATAATAAGAAGCCCGAGAAGAAAGAACAGTTCAAGTGGCGCAGACGAAAATACAATAGCTATTGATATTGTAGCTGACCAGTCAGATTGTAGATAATACAAATGACAGGGAGGTACCGATGCATTCATCACGGGCGTCTTTCTTTACACCGTATCTTAGTGTCAACCCCATAGATTGTTGGCACAGCTTCTGCAGGCAGTGGATGATACCGGCTCGAGCAATCTCTGCTACTTTACTGCTGCCCTAGAGTGCGCTGTTGACAACTTTGGCAGGAAAAGTGCTGCGCTCACCGCGGCCTCTGTCCGGTGCATCGTGCCGATACGCGCTTTGTTTCTAAATGCCTGGATTATTCTGTTGACAGTTGGCTGCGTAGTACTAATGGCGGTGGCTATTTTCCGCTGCGCCCCACGCCTGGCCCACATTTTTAGGACGTTTCATCTTGTTTTTTGAAGCAGCCAACTAGGCATTATAATGAAGTGTAACACCTGCTGAGCCCGAACGAACCCTATTATCTGACCGCCGCGGTGGCTCAGTGACTAAGGCGTGGCGCGAAAAGCAAAAACGCCCGTGTGTAAGAGATTTTGGCGCATATTAAAAATCTACAGGAGGTCAAAATTAATCCGGAGCCCTCCACTACGGTGCGCCTCATCGCTTGCGTTGCGTCGGCGCGTTAAACCTTACAATCAATGAACTCGACCTTATTATCCGTCTACGAAAGCGTATTGTTTGAAAGTGGGTGGAATTTGGCACTTTAGAAAGTGAACGCTTGCATGACTTCGTGTATACGTACGGTTCATGCATGCGGGCAGACCAACTCAATCAAGCGTAGTTGTAAAACACTCCTGATGGAAAGATCACATGACCTATTCCGGGGAATTCATTTTCACATTTTTGCTTTCCATTTTTCAGTATTGATCAAAACAGTGGGCGGTAACCATTTCGACAAACATTTGGAAGCAAAATATGAATGAACGGTAAATTGATCGTTCGGCCAACAGTTTACTCTGTTTTCAGTTAGCGCCATGAGTCTTTGTTTGAAGAAAAAATTCGAGTATTGGCAGGCAGCGTGATAAGCGAATAAAAAATCCGGGATGTCTGTCTCCCCTAGGAACAGTCTAGGCGAGGCCGGCAGCACCAGCCTTTTGCTCCGTGCGCATGTGGCTACTCTGTCCGAGTTCGCCGTAGGGCTCCATCACGCGGCCCTGATAGACCGAACTGTTGAGGCTCCCTTGATATTGGTAGAAAATTGGGCGGGTGTACAGCGAGCATTCGCGTGAGATTTACTTAAAACCATTTAGGTCTACCGAAAAAAAAAACGGCCTTCACGCATAGCGAGAACACAAATCTGCCAGTGGATTTCATAAAGATGCGAAGTTAACCATCGTTGTAAACATCGTAAAACCTAACGCTGCACGTGTTTTTTTTCTTAGAAAAATTTCAGCAAACTCTTCCTTAAGCAAAAAAACACCTATTCATGTTTTTGCTGGGATATCTTTAAGAAGGGGATAACCAATTTATTTGAAAAATACAAAATTGCCAAGTGCCGTGAACTTTGTTTTGGGGAATTGAGATTGTATACCTACTACCAGGAAGAGTTAAAGTAACGTAAACATTACTTCTGGAAATGTATCTTCAGTCCGGCAAAATAGCTCTATATTTACAAGTCCAACGCCGGAATTAGAAGCATATCCTACAACATCCTACATCTCACAAAAATTGCCGCGCCTTCCCGCGAGGGGAACACGAGTAAATGCGAGCATTGGGGGTCGTTAACGCCGCGTAAAGTCGCGTTAGGGTGGGTAGTTGGGTCGTAGTTGCGTTGGTGTTGGTTTGGGGTAGAGAGATGAGAGTAAAGTCGCGTTAGGGTGGAGCGAGCGTCAACCAAGGAAGGAAGGAGCAACGCAGTGACTGAAGCACGAGCGACCGCTAGCCGCTTTATATTTGCAGCGCGCGCAGTAGAGGGAGAGCAGTACGGGGGGGAGAGCGCGCATGCGCAAGCAGCGCGCGCCCTTCCACGCCCCACCGCGCTGCTATCACGCACCTGTTACGCCGAGACCGCGACGGAGCGAACGGGCTGACTACGACGCATGCGCGCGCCAGCTGCTGTTGAGAGAGAGGAGGGAAGGAGGAGAGGCGCACCTGCTGCGGACGCGGAGATGTGGACGCCGTCCGAAGCAGGAAGAAGCGAGGCTAAGAAATGTTCTGCATTTAAAAAGCAGGTCACAATCAAACCGTCAGGAACGTTTTCTTCAAGTAAAACGCCTTGCACAAGAATACGTTTAGAACGATATGAGATTGGAATGATTTTCCTCCCATTATTGCATCCCGTTTTTGATATAATGATTGTTGCCGCGTTTTCTGTTTGATTAGACTGTTTCAACAATATATTTTCTTCCTCCTTCCGATATAACGACGGTAAAGGGGAAACTGTATGAAATAAATGAAAATGCAATTTATTGCAACGTGCACGTTAGAAGTCATTCTGTTATTTTACTTCCCCTAACCAGCGAAACATGTGACGATTTGTGTATAGATGTCACGATGATACTTCCGAGGGCCAGTGAAGAGTAACATGGCATCCGGCCCCAGCATAAGGATGTCTCACGCATATCCCGTATAGCTAGAACACCAACAAAAGCTCAACGTTGCCAATGATATCTTCATCAGTATATACATGCTAAATAATGAAAATACCATAGTTTAAAAAGAAGTCTAAAATTTTATCCTTTATTGCAATATTTTGGGCGGGAGCAATATACATCCGAATAGTTTCCGGTAATAACATACTTAACTGCCGTTTTGTTTATCCACTGAAATCCATACTTTTGAGCTAAGTTTGGTGTCATCACTTCTCCAATGCCAACTATCAAAGGTCTAGTTATCGTTTGCTGCACAAATGCGACGTCACCAAGGAGATATACGTCTGCTTTAAATGGGCACGTCTGAAAAAAACGACATTTTAACAAAGTTGTCAATAAAATTTCGAAAGTTATTTCTATGGACCTCTGTGTTCAGCCTTTTGATAAGGAAATGCTTTATTGAAAACAAATCACGTGAGGCAAAAAGAAGTAGCTGCTGTTATGCGTAGAACATTTTTTCAGCGAAATACATATAATACCTCACTCTCTCCAGCACGATAAGAGAGTTTCCGTCCTGAACGACCGCACCTCAGCACAAAACAAGTTGAAATGTAACGCTATATGGCCACGTTCTCTTAAAAATGTGTTAAACTTGATGATGGGTAAATGTTTGACACTATTTCGGGGAAACATTGCGAAAAAAAAGTTTTTCAAGAGTGATGGAATTATAGACGGTATTTATTGAAACGTTTAGCTGTCGATTTCGTCGTTTGGCAACACTGAAATGGCCACGAACATGGCCGAAGCGCCACGGCCATGGCGCGGCTTGTGCCACTGCGGCCGCACGCCGAAGAAAAATATAACGCTGGCGTGCGTCGTCGGGTCTGTTTCAATTCGATTCCCAACGGTGGTGTCAACAGAGCTATTATTCGCACTCACATTGGAGTCGAGGCATTACCTTGCGTTCGGCCGGCTAGAGCTTCGAATTTCCAACCCATATCATGCGCTTGATGATGATTATAAGTGGCTTTCCCTTTGAATCGGGGCGTCAGTTGTCAGCAACCGACTTGCCTGTTTTATTAAGTTTACTTGCCCTACTCCCAGCCAACCTACACATTTGTTTCCTCCCTCCAATCACTCCCTCTTTTCTGTTTTAAACTCATCGCCCCCACCCCCCTTTTTTCTCCTCTCGCTGTTCTAAATTCTCCTCCGTATGATTACTCCACCTGCGTACACATCCCTTCCCTACTTTTCTTCCACCACCACTCCAGTCGCCTTTTTGTCACTTCTATAGCCCCGAAGTTGAAGTTCCCCCTCGCCCCAAATCCCAAAGCCTCCGTCAGCGTCGTTTCCCCATCATCCCGCGGTGGCTGTATCTCTGTGCAGCTCCGGACAATATTGCCGCGAACCATACATTGGGTTTGTTTATTTGTGTTTTGCTTTTACCGCCCGGCTGCGCCGGTCTGTGTTATCTCTGCGCCAAGGGAAGCGCGTGTTCCATTCTTTCTTTCTGTGCCGCATGTGTTATCTGTTGTGATAGGGAGAGCATTCCGATCTAACGTGAACAGCCCAGAATAATCTTCTTGGATCTACTATGTTCTCGATGAGAATCGCCGTTTTGAGAACCACACGCGCCAAAAGATAAAAAGCCTGCAGTGCGGACGCCGGGGCATTCGATTCGACGACCCTCGCCTGTGCAAGTCACTTTGTTGACTGCTGCTTCGCCGCCTCTGTATTCTTTTGAGTTGTTAGGGGAGCACAAGTTCGCTCCAATAAACGTGTTTCTCATTCAACACAACTGCATCGTCCTTGTCTTCGTGACAATATGATCTATAGTTTTCCGATCACTGCCACAGCATGCACACGTTTCATCCTGCTGCCTGTAGCTACCCGTGTATGCCCGGGTTCTCAGGCACCCTGCCCGTGCCTCGAAGAGCAACGCACTGCCTCTCGTATTGCCATAGAATCCCTCCTTCTTATTTCCCGTTTCTCTGCCATATAAGTCTCCTGGGTTTTTTTCGCTTCCATTCTCTGTGTCCACTTCGTCGTCTCTGCTGCCTTTACCTGCTTTTTAACTTTTGTGTACACCCCTCTTTACCCTACCGACTTTCCGTACCGCTTGGTCAGCTGTCTGGTCCTCCGTTTCCAACGCGTGTCAACGCTCTTGATATACAGGTACTTGAACACCCTCGCGGCCCATTTTTCATCCTCTATGTCACAAAGTCGCTCCTCAAACTTTATCTTGCTCTGCGCCTCCCTCGCCTCGAAAGACGACCAGCCCATATCCCCTTGTACCGCTTCATTTGTAGTTTTGCTGTGGGCCCCTAGGGCCAATCTGCCTACCGCCCTCTGATTTACATCCAGGCCCGCTTGGGTCTCTGGCTTCATGAAGAGAACCGAATTAGCGAAAGTTAATCCTGGTACCTTGAGCCCTTTCCAGACTCCCCTTACCACCTCGTATTTGCTGTATCCCCATAGGACTCTATGCTTCATTATAGCTGCGTTCCGTCTTCCTTTCGTCTTAAGGTTAGCCTCATGCGCCTGCGTGTAATCTTCGCTGTTGTTCAGCCATACTACTAAATATTTATAATCTTTCACCAGTGGTATTTTTACTTGTTGCACGGATACTGTTTTGTGCTCCTCGCCGCCATTAAAGACCATGATCCCCGATTTTTCTCTGCTAAAGGATAGCCCTATGTGCGTCGCTTCTTCACCGCATATATCCATTAAGCCCTGCATACTTATCCGGTTGTCCGCCATCAACAATATGTCGTCTGCATACATTAGTCCCGGAACACGTTGTTGCACCACCTGCCTGTTTTTCGCATAGGATAAGTCAAACCCCAGCGTGCTGACTTATAGCTTCCTTTCTAACCCGGCAGCGGAGAGAGAGGTCATCGTTGTTTCAAACCCTTGTAGGTGTATACAGGCCTTTTGTATGTTACTCCCTTCCACACTATTTACACTTGGTTCTCCCGGTGTAGCTCCCTGAGTAAGCTAATGAACTCTGCCACAACTCCCTCGTCCTCCAGGATACTCCATAACCTCTCTCTGTCTACATTATCATACGCCGCTTTAATGTCCAAAAAGGCTAAACACAAAGGTTATTTTTGCATCTGCCCAACCTCTATGCATTGGCTTACCACGAATATGTTGTCATGTTGTCTTCTATCCTTTCGAAACCCATTTTGAAGCTCCCCTAATATCCTATTTTCTTCCACCCACTGCTCTAGTTCGAACTTCACTCCCTGCATTGCTAACCTGTACATCACTTACATCACTGTTACTGGCCTATACGAGCTCGGGTTTATCCTGACTCCTTTGCCTTTCTACACCAAGTTCATCCTGCTCATTTGCCACGCGGCTGGTAATGTCTTTTCTTCTATCCTTGTTCTGATGGCTTGCAGTATCTTTCCCTTGCTCTTTGGTCCTAACTGCTTAATCAACTCCATCGGTATCCCATCCATGCCTGCCGCGGTATTTTTGGGGACCTTTTACTCTGCTCTTTTCGATTGTCCCCATCTATCTCCAGACATTCCGGCCTACGCGCCGCAACATTTCTGAGTCTGTGCGGGCCTCTTCATCCACCTTACCGAACTTCTTCCGTGGTAATTTCGCGTAGGTATGCCAATGCTTCCTCTACCTTGAGCATCTGCCCCTGCTCGTTTTCTATAGTACCGCCTTCTGTGGGACTCGTACGTTTCCCTGATGCCTGGACGTGGCTCTAAAACCTTTTCGGCGCGTCTCAACTCCTTCTCCGTATTTGCGCTACCCACCGCTCGCTGTCCCCCTTTATTTTCGCATGCAATAATTGCTGCACTTCCTGATTCATTTGCTTATACTGCTCCCATTTTAGGTTCCCCTCCTCCTGATGTCTCCCCATCCTCTTGGCCGGCCTGTGCTCTCTAGACGGCTGTTTACGCCTCTCTATCGCCGCCTTGATTTCTTTTACATGCGACGCTGAGAGGAGCATCTCTTGCCAGCGGCCCTGTCCTGCGTCCGTCGTCGTCGGCGTCCGTGTCCGCGTCCGCACAGCTGCGTCTCTCCTCCACTCACCCTCTTTCCTCTCGCCGTGATAGCGCACCCTCTCCTCCAACATCTGGGGCGCGCGCACTGCGGCGCGCTCTCACACCGCCGGTGGGCTGCGCTGCGCGCGGGGCAAGCGCGCTGTACGCATGTGCAGCGCCCTCTCTCTCCACGGTCTCCTCTCCTTCGGGAGCGCTGCGCATTAAGCGGAGTGCCGCGCTCCGGCCGTTCTCTCACTTGAAGGTCGTCCGTGCTACGCTTGTACTATCTCTCTCTCTCGCATTACCCGACGATTGCTCACGCAATTCGAGTAATCGACCAAACGGAAACGCACAATGGAACCCCCTTAAGCGTCGCATCACACCACGGTTCCCGTGAGGGGCGGTGGGTGTAATTTCTTTTGTCCCACCAGCTTTTGGGTGTTTGTTTCCTCTCCATCGATTGGCCTCCTCTGCCTTGACAATTTTCTCCTGCATAGTCTTGATGAGCCTGACGAATTCCCGCTCTTCTCCAGTATTTCTTTCTATGTCAGCCTCTATGCTCTTGGCTATAACCGCAATTTGTTTGCTGTTTAACTTTGTGCGCTGCCCCGGTCGACCCCTTTTTTCGCCTCCTCAGTTTCCCAAAACTCAGGCTTATGTGCCTGGGGTCACTGCCCAGACTGTGGCCCCCTTCCTCATCTATGATTATTCCATCCAACCATTCATATAGTCCCTCTGAAATGAGGCAATAGTCAATACTCGACTGTCTCCTACCACACTCCAACTTTATTTGACCCTCGCATTTTTGTTCCCCATTTACTATGATCAGCTTCTGGTACTCACACATATGTAGCATGAGATTTCCGTTGAAGTCTGTGCACCCGTCCAGATCTTCAATGTGGGCGTTCATATTCACTACCAATAGTACCTCCCGGAACGTTTCTAATCTTCGATGTCCTTTTTTAGACGCGCCACCAGATTTTCGTTTTGTTCTTTGCTATCATTAGCCGTCCACATGTAAGACACCCCTAAAGCCATCTACATACCCTCCACTATCCCTTTCATCCACACAGGTTCTTTCCAGTCTTCTTTCACTCTCTTCCAATTAGCCCCCTGCCGCACAAGCATACCTACTCCTCCGCCTTTTCTCAATCCAGCCGTCCTGTTACAACCTTCCATACATAGTCTCCGATCACCGGAGGTTCCTCCATGTCCCGTAGGTGCGTCTCGGGGACAGTGTATACCTGGATATCTTCCTCTTCTACCTTCTTAGTAATCTCCATCCACCTCTCTCTTTTCATGCCACCCTGCATGTTTATGTACGCGGTCTTCAGTTTCCCCCCTCTCTTCTTTACACGCCGTCGTCGTCCCTTTCGTTTGCCTGCACCGATCTGCCCCAACCCGGCTATCTCCCTTTGCTCCTTGTATTCGTCTACGCCATCTTCGCAAAGTCCTGTGGCACTTCTAAAAAAGCCACAGTTCGCACCGCGTGTCGCCATCCGATGGCTGCTGCCACCTGCCCGTTGAAATGCGCCCCTTCACGCTGTACCGCCCTTTTCCGGCCCACCCATCGGACATCCCTGTCGATGTCTACGACAGCGAAACTCAGCTCCTTGCACAGCTCCCGTATGTCTCGGTTTACTGCTACAACTTCCCTTTTTACATGTACCCCTCTTCCAATTATATCTGCTACTGTGCTCAAGACGACCTGCCCGTGTGGGCACAGCGCACGAGGTTCCTTCACCCCCTTTTTTAGCTGCTTGTGCACTCCCGCACCTCTTCCCGGCAGAACGTCATTGATTCCTCCTGCGATAATCACTAGGTTCTGTCTTGAATATTTTCCCACATTTTATCCTTTGGCTTTTCTAACACTACCCTCACCGTCTGCCCCGGGAACACGCCAACCTGCACTCTCTCCTCTCTCACCCGGCCTCTAATCTCCATTTATGAGTTCCGCCTGTTCGAGTCTCCCGCCACGATCACCATGCGCCTTTCATTCTTTTTGTGGCTGCCCCCCGGCGCGGCCACCTGCTCGCGCACCGGCTGAGTCAGCGCCAGTCCGGGATCGTCTTCCGGCGTTGCATCTTTGTCCTCCTCCTTTCCTTTCTCGGGTGAAGCACTGCCGACACATCTGCCTTGTGTCCTGCTTCATTGCTTGTTGGGATGTCACCCTTCGTCGCCAGTTTGACCTCCATTTGCGCCAACCTCGCTTCGAGTGCTTTCCTCTGCTCTTGATCATCCCTCAACTCCTCCTGTAGCTCGCCTACCTGAACTCTCAGCTGCTCCTTTTCTTCCTCGAGCCGGTCGAGGCGCGACGCTAGCACACACACTCTGCACCTGAACTCCTGCCCTTTTGCGTCCTCGACCGACTTGAATCTCGTCTCTTCGAGCGGGTATTCGTGCTCGCAACCCGTGAACACCACACCCAGCTTTTTCCTCTAAGGCATGGTACTGTCCGCCCAAGGCGTGCCCACCACGGACAAGTAGCGCCATCCCGCGGAGCCCGACGTAACCAGTGAAGGCGCACTCACATGGTTGCCTGCATGTGTTCCTCGCTATTGAATACAGGCTATAAGGAATAAACCGGCACCAAAGAGTACCCGTCAAATCAAATATATACCATGACGAGGGGTGTGTGGAGGGCCTGTTTTTGATTACGAAGATATAAATCCTTCTGCCTAAGTTTATTTTCTGAAAAGTGCAATAATTGCGCTGAAAAGGTAGTATGAAATGGTGGGACAAAAATAAAGATGGCTGGAGTGGTACATATCGCTTGAGTCGGTGAAAGTGTTCGTGTCGTGTTACGTCCAGATCCGTACTATGAATTAGGATGCGGCAAATGGACGGTCGTTTTCTCCACATTTAGCGCACAGGTCTTTAAGAGCCAGTGAGCCCCTGGAACGGCATGCGAGCGATCGATTCATGTTCTGGATATGGTAACTTCCATAAATTTGTTGTTCGATTTTGTAGTTTATCGTCTCAAGTGTGGTTTTCGTGCATGCAAATTATCTCTTTGTGTATTTGTGTTTTCCATTGTATAACAATGATGTTTTATTTGTGTCTTGAGGTTGGTGTACGGTCCTGTTTTTGTGTCCAATTTATTGGTAACTGCAGAAGCAGTGACCATGTGATTCAGAGTATCAATCCCGATGACACAGAGCAGCCTAGAATCCAGCAGCTTGTTACCTCAAACTTTACGGCTATGCTAACACAATAAGCTAATACACTAGCTAGCAACAAGGTTTTTCTAAGTTTCCTGTGTACTATTTCTCGTACAACGCTCAAACATCTGTCAAAAGTGAAGATTTGGAGGGTTTATTTTCATAGAAAGAAAATACCACAGCCTGCTGTCGTAAAAATTTTGCTTATGACGTTGATGCTCTGAAAAACATTAAAATCAAGTCAGTTCGAAGCAGACACCAAGCTTAGTGTAGTTTATGATGCATCGCTGAAAGCTCTGCAAACTTGCACAGCGTTCGCAGAAGCAAGTAGCGATAAAAAATGGTAGACCTCAGAACTTGGTTTTTATAAATTTCTTAAATGGCAATTGCAAGACACAGGGCGCTGCTACAAAAAAGGTAATCTGTAAAAGATGCTTTACAGGAGTCTAAATAACGCAGGTACTGAGCACATCCTGTCTCACTCTTTGTCTGAATAAAGAAGAAAATAAAGCATGAAGTAGAGGAAGACTAATCATCAATGCACTGACAATAATGAAACAACATTAGGTGGGTGGACTTTTCTTAGTCTAAAAAGCCGCGGACGACCGTTGCTGCCCTAGCCTGGGACATCAGGTCAACCCGAGTTCTCGAGCTAACATCTGGTTAGCGCCCTGGTAGCTAACCATACCCACTGCTCCGGGGTTTAGGAAGAAAGAAGGTTTCGGTGGTGGACACACGATTCTTTCCGGCACAGGTTAGTACAGCTGTAATGCTTCCTTTGCGTTTGCTTGGTCGTGGCGTAGGTGTTGATGTCACATTGTTTGGTTCTCTCTTGCTGACACCTATCTTGTGCATACATGTGCCGCATAGCTTAATTCTGTACAATGCCGTCTGCTGCTGACCAGAACAAAAAAGTTCGTTACCTTTCCTCAGGGCTGGATGACTGTCCTATAAATAGGTTACCGCCATCTTTAACAACTACATAATCAAATCACGGCTATTTGGTGTAAAGTTTTTTTTTTGTTTTTGAAATCAAAAATACCTAACGAGCGAGATACTTTAGCTGAACACAATATTGGTCTCGTGGAATGCTTGTGCTATCATAACGCCGCTAATTGCGAGAACAAGGCCTTAGAAGCGCGAACAGCGGCTCCATCTCAAAATGTTGCGCAAAGAAAAAGTATTCACTGGTAAACAAGTTGGACATCAAGAATATTCTGCCATGGAAACGAAAAACCCCTGCAACAGTCACGCAGACCTGAGGTGCGACAATTGATTGTAACCAGGCTCTCCGGTATCGACACTTTTTCCCGCGTTGTGACCGTCAAAGCGGGACCAAAGGATGAGCTTGCTCGCTTTTGCTCTCAGAATAAAAGGCAGAATTGGTGAGCAAGCCGCAAAGCCAAATTTTGCCACACAGACATCGGATTGCTTGGAACCGCTGATATCCCTCTCTATAACACCGACCACCTAACCTCCAAAAACAAGGCGTTCTTTTATCAGGCCCTTTGATTAAAAAAAGCGAACAACTTGACCAACTTATGGAATTACAGCAGTCAAATCAAAGGTAGGTCGTCTAAAGACCGCGAGGTGCTCCACATTTACCACGAAGCGGGTGTGCCAAAATTTTCCCTAGCAAACCAAATTTAATTTGACGTTCTCCCTCTGTCAAACTTAAATCTGTCTACTCATGGCAATCTTCTCCCCAGCAGACCAACTCAATGAATTGGTTCCCGCTCCCGCTCTGCTATTCATAGTACTACAAGAAGCCTCTTTTCACCTGATGACGACATACAGCACCTTTTCACTGGTCTTGATAGTCCTTTTTCACTTTTCAGTATCACTAACACCTGTATTTGAGATGGCAAAAAAATGTTCGTCAAAAATGAGCGTTTTCTTATAGAGCAAGTACCAGTAACGGAAGTGTAGCCGTGTACATCAATTTATATAAATGTCGACATCATTTAAAGTTGAGCGTAACTTCCTGAGAAAGTGTCTGGCTACAACTCAACAACGATTTGCCAATCGATACAACAGGAAGTTACTTTTAAAAGTGTTTGTGGATCTCTGCCCTCGTCAGTCAGAAATTTCTGATCAGCCATGCATGATATTTGCGTACACTATCATTTTATGGCCCAGATGTAGTAATTAGGGGCGATTTCAATACACATGTACTTGACTTTTCTTCCCCTGGTTCCTCCACTTACTACAGTGCTTTTCGTAGTTTTTAATATGAATGTTTATTCTCCCTGCCCATCACTGCAATCATGGTTCAAGCAGCCTGATAATTATGCTGTCTTTATTCGGTCACCAGGATCCTATGGAGGAAATAATAATGTAGACATTACTGATCATGACCCCAATTTCCGGCGCTTCACCTGCAAACCAGTACAACCTGCAAATCCTTCACCTGAGACATATTAGACAAGGAATCGTTTGTTGATGCTGTAATACGGACTGATGAGCCCCAAGCGATACCCTGAGTCAATCCCCAAAATGTCTTTTCAGAGATTTTTCTATTTGGTGTACCACATTCAATGTCGATGTCGTACCCAACATCGCAAATGTAAAAAACTATACAAAAGGCTTGAAAACCATTGGACTAAGGAAACATAATTGAAAGAGCTATGAGCCAAACAGAATCTTTGAAGAAGCTCCCATTACAATAGATTTTAGTGTCCTTAGAATGCGGCTGAAAACTTCAAAAGGGATGTACTATGAACGAAAAAATTACACCATCTTCCCGTGGGGAACCCTGATAAGGATGCGAAGCATCGTGGTGGTTCCGTGTGGTTGGTTCCATTGTGTTGCCGTTGAGTGATCTGGTTTTTACTAGCGCCAGAGGGAATTCCGCGTCCGGGTCCACACCGGTGGCAAAGGCATGCAAGTGCTGTTGTGTTACGGTGAGTAGGCGGTGGTTCTCGAGGCGCCGAAACTCGTCCATCATGTTCTTGTCGATGTTGTCTCTGTGGTATAATCGGTAGTCTCCGTCAGCTTTGGTGAGGTAAAGGTTGTTGACATTGGTGCACCGACTAGCAATGTACACGCCCTCCTCTTCGCAGCTTTGTCTTCTCGTTCTTCTTCTTCTTCGGCGGTTTCCCTACGGGAAGATGACGACGGTGGTTGAACGCGAACCTATCTCGTGATGGATTCTTTGGTTGGCCAATCCCTAGGGGCATCCTGCCACAATCAGCATCGGAGGCGCTGCGGACGGGGCTGGTTGAGCTGCAAGGCGCGTGGCGCTTCCCGCCACAGCTTTCCCACAGAAATTCAGCATCCCCCTCTAAAGTTTTCAGTTCGTCGTTTCCGTTGACGTTCAGCTTCGTGTGCCTTCGTTGTATCAGTAGCTTCTTGACGTAGTTTGAATGAGTCAAGGACATATGGCGCGTTCGTAGCACTTGCTCCTGTGCCGGATTTGTAGCGTAGTGGGAAGAGCACCGCGTACCTCCCGTTGCGGCCAGAGAGTCGTGGGATGGAAACCGGGCGCCGCTATTTCTTTTTTGATAGTGTAGTTTTGCGGAGCTGTGGGTGTAAGGAGGAGAGTTGCGCATGTGCAGTGTGAGTGTTGACGGCACCGCTATCAACGACGAGGACCAGGCGAGCCTAAGAAATGCTCCGCATTTAAAAAATTAAGACACTGGCTCACTTTTCAAGACAAAATTGGAGATTGTAAATGATTTGTTTACCAGGTATGGGAGGGAGTTTACCACGACTACCATTCAACATTTTTGCTATAGTTATGGTGTGGGCGCAGCTGCAGCGTCAAAATGCCCATTAACAGTCCGACGGAAGTATTTTTGCAGACGCTCTCGCTTCTGCTGCTCAATGAACGGCACCGACGGCACAACTACCGGCCACAATGCGGAGCAGATAGTTTTCCGGACATCGACGGCACAGCTCAGGAATTCGTAACCAACTTTCTCGGCCATTGAAATCGTCGCTGGCAGCGCCGGGCCCGTCTCAGCCTTTCCCGCGGAAGATACGACTGCGCCATAATCATCGGCACCTGTATTTGGTATGGAGGTGACGTACCGTGGATCGCTCGGCAGGGGGCATAGCAGAAATTCCAGAATGCCGCCTAACGAACCACTTCAAGTTTTTATGCCGACGCTCCTGCTGAGTGCTGTTTTAATGAGCTGAACAGAGTACCCCTACCGACCACTATGCGCCGCAAATATGGCTTGCTTACATTGACGGTGCCGCTCGTGAATTCGCAACCAACTTCTGGGCCTTTGAAATAAAATGTTGGCAGCGCCCAAACCGACTCAGCCGTTCTCCTGGAAAATACTACTGCGCCAGCAGCGTCAACACTGTACTTGTTATAAAGCTTTCAAGGCGAAGTGGTATGGTGGCGCAGACAATTGCGCGCGAATGCGGCGGGGATCAGCCGTGCCGTGAGTCAGTACAATGCATTCGCCCGCAATGTCTGGTTCACGCCTTGCTTCAGTTGCCCTTCTCGTTGTCTACAGGGAAATTTTCACCGGCCAAGAGCAACACCTGTAGCAGCTCAGGCACTGCGTTACACCTGCCAGCGACTGCAAAGGCTAAGCGCTGATGTTCCAGCTTCATTGCCGTCTGGATGTGGTGGCGCATACAACGGATCCTGCATGCGGCAGTGCCTGGTGTTGGGAGGAGTTTGTAGGACTCATGCGCACGCAGGTTTTCGTTCTCGGCGCGCTTCAGTTGCTGCTCTCTTTTTGGCAACAAAATTTTCTTCTGTGGATGGTGGTATTTGCCGCAAAGAGCTACGTCAGGGACTGTTTCACCCCTGTCACCTACTGCAAAGCCAAACTGGCGAGGCTCCAGCTTTATACCTGCAGCGATGTGGTGGTGAGACGGTTGTGCCTGATTGCAGTGGTGCTTGTTCTTGCAATGAGTCGTTACGACGCATACGCATGCGTGGTCTGGTTCTAGATTTGCTTCAGTTGCCCTTGTCGTTGTCTACAAGGTAATTTTCATCAATGAAGGGGGTAATTTTCATCAATGAAGGGGAGATACCCGCGGAAAAGAACTCAATGAGGCACGGAGTCATACCTGCCTCCGACTCCAAATAGGAAGCGCCGATGCTCCAGCATTATCCCCCCAGTGATGTGGTGGTGCAGGCAGGGATTCGTAAAATGCGGCGGAGCTTGATCTTGCAATGAGTGGTTACGACGCATTGGCATGAAGGGTCTGGTTCTCGACTTGCTTAAGTTGCCCTTCTAGTCGTCGACAAGAAAATGTTCACCGATCGAAAGTGATAGCTGTATCTAAGATCTCAGTCACGCACTGCGTCGCGCCTGCCGCCCAATTCAAAGACGAAACGCCGATGCTCCAGTTTTCACCACGCAGCAATGCGTTGGTGCAGGCGTTTGTGCGTAGATAATGCGGCGCTTGGTGTGGCGATGAGTCGGTACAAAGCATAAGCATGTAGTGTCTATTTTTCGACTTGCTTCAGTTGCCCTTCTCCTTGTGGATAGAGGACTTTTTGCGAACCAAGAGCAATACCTTTCGCGAAGAAATTAGTCAGGCAGTGCGCTGTGAATTACATCTAACGCAAGGCGAGAAAAAAGATTAAGTCTGGGGAATATTAGCATAAGAGCATGGAAGGCCGAAAACAACTGTTTATCGCATTTTAATGGCGGATTTCCAAATGTGAAATATCTGTGCAACAATATTGGCAAAAGCAAGGCGAGCGAAATGAAAAAAAGTTCCTGATGAAGTGCTCGAAGTTGTACGAACACTCTGAAACGGGACCAGTATTTTCGGATGGTCATCACAGAGGACAGTGTCTCCAAAACTCTGAAATGAACTCAACATGGAACGTTGCAGATGGCAAAAGCAGTTGCGCAGATGTAGCTGAATGGAGTTCTCTTTTACAGCTACCAGGTGGCCTTCAATATTTGGGTAAAAGGTTGGCAATGGTTATTCGGAGCTGTAGGATCATACTTTGAAAACTCTAGAAAAGTTTAAGCTTGTGAAGTGATCTTTACGAATTGATTTTAAACTACCTCTGGAAAAATAATGGATCTACTTTTATTACGCTTTCGCGACATCATTATATTATGCTTCAAATACTGTTCGTTTTTGTTCGCTGTAACAGGAGAGATTAGTTATATTTTCGTTTGCACTACAGTTATATTTCTTAATTTGGGGCATACTCTTAGTGACAGTAATAACGGCCAAGTGATTTTCTAAATGTGAAAAGTGCAACACAAGGTTGTTATATCAGAGGGGAAAAACCCTTTAACTGCAGCGCACTTTTATTTCCAAAAACTAAACACGACAGATTATTGGTAAAAACACTCTTGGAGGCATGAAAGTAAAATTCGTATGGGCAACATAGAAATATGATTTCAGGGAATGTATACAAAGCTGGGGTCACAAACATTCACATTCCAAACTGACATCACGAAAGAAACTGCTGACTATACAGTGAAAGAAAGAACATGAAAGGCTACAACAAAAAAAGAAAGATATAATGGTAATCAGGAGGGACATTCGAAAAACAAAAGATCAAGTTTAGCTTGAAAGAGGCCGGGCTCTTTCAAGCTTCACTTGAAAGAGCCCGAGCGACACCTGTACAAGGCATTACATAAGAGTTGCTACAGCAGTTCAGCACAACATAAGCTGTACATACGCAAACATTTCAGAGTATCATGGTGGTACAGATTTCAAGCATAGCTAAAAATTTCTTACAAAATACACGCGATATTTTTTATACAAAAACTACATGATAATATACAACGTAAGTCCACAATGCTGGTGTACCAAAAAAAGAATGAAAGTGATTAAATCAGAACAGAGCATTTGTTGACCATAATTCGTGCGACAAAATTTAATGTTCACTAATCTTGGTTCCTAATACTATAAATGGGCATATTTTCTTTTACATGGAGTAACTGCGTGAATGCAGATTTAATATTTTGAATGGAGGATTTGTACCACATCGCTAGGTTGTAAGCACATTGTTGTTTAAAAGGCAGCAAATTAACCTGTCCAAATAGCGGTTCTTTATGCGCCTATTTTTCTGCATTTGTAATATCACCCACTGCTTTCTTCTGCAGCAGGTACAATTTTTTATAGTTGGTCTGCGTAGTGGAACCCCAAACTAAAAACCAATAGTTTAGATGGGACAAGAAGACTTCATTGGTAATTATCAGTTTTACCGGCGCAGTAAGAAAAGATCGGAATTTTCCTAGAAAAGCACGCACTTTGACACATAGCTAAGCAGGTAATTAACAAGTGCGTGCCAGGACATATGTCTGTAGAAAAAAACGCGTAGTGTGTTTTCCTTGTTGACTATTTCAATGTCCGAGCCATCAATGGTTAAGGATGTATGTCTAGGAATGTTGATGGCAGGAATTCCATTTTGGATGAAAGATTACCGCTTTTGTTTAACGATAATTAATAACGAGAGAATATGCTTCACTCCATGCCGGCAATGACTGAAGTGCATTGTTAATGACAGGCTGTAGCAGTCGCACGTTCTTACCTTGAAAAAATAAACTGGCATTTTCGGCGTGCGCGATGTATTTGGGATTGTCATCAATTGTAATAATGTGGTTAATATAAAAAGTAATAGGAATAAGCCTAAGATACTGCCTTGTGCACGCAGTTCTAATTTTGTGAAATGAAAAAAAATGTATCTTTCTATTATTGCACATCGTTGCCGGTTCTCTAAATTGAAATTTAGCAGTTGGAGAGGCAAGCCCCAAATTTCATATAACTAACTTTTTAGCACTGTTGTATGATGAATGCGGCTGAAAGCCTTTGATAATTCAATAAAACTTCAATAAAAGTCAATTAAAAGGAAATGAAAAAAAAAACGAGCACACTTTCAAGATCTCGTCTACAAGTGGCAGATATTCAGAATATTATTCCCACAATAAACATATGTTAATAACGCAAGTGTTTGCTCATATGTAACGTATTCAACGACCGGGGTTCGGCAAAGTAACGGCCGGCAGTTGGTTAATTATTATCAGGAGGGAGCGAAAATGATATTCCTGTCAAGTAAACCTTTCGTTCGACGATGATAGCACGTATACATGGGAGTGCGAATTCCGGAGTGAGGTCAAGCGGGTTAAGTAATATTTAAAATGACCCGTAGGCATAAAATATGTAAAGAAAGGTTGCGGTTCGAAAAATGTCATAAACGCATAGACTGATGCTGTTGTGAGAAACTTGGCCGAAACACGGAGGTACTAAAACAACGGGAAGGTTCTGCGTCTGTGTGCACGAATGTGTTGAGCTAGGTCCTATGTGGTACTAACTGTTTATTGGGAGTGTGCTATGTACACTGACAAAAACTGAGAGCATAACACGAAAATATGAACTAGGAAGCAGAAAATCAAAGATGTGCGGGCTAATCAAACCTAGGAGGTCTTTCTTTATAAATTTCGCGCTTAGATATACGTGAAGACCACCGTTACAGTAAGGGCACGCACAAAGGGGACACACAATGAGGTGGTAACTATTGATGTCGTCGGCATAATTAACTAAAATTGAATAATTACGTTTTTAGTGGCTGCAGTAAGCCGCCAGGTTTTATAAAAGATTTAGACGAAATCTTTTTTATACGCAGTTTCATTTGGCAGAATTTTATAGTGCATTGGTACTCCGAGATATTGAACTGCGTAGTTTAGTTGCCGCTCACATGATTACGCAAGCCAGGGAGTGAAGACCGGCGCACAGCTTCTCCCTTTTCAGGCGTACCTGCTGTGTACGGTGGTTAGTTTCACAACGGGGTGGAGGCATAGGCAAAAGTGATAAGTGGCACCCTTTCAGGCTCGGCTGGTGTTATTGCAATGTGTATTAGGCGGGAACGCTAGCGAAACAGGAGAAAACGGAGGAGCTTTGAGCCAATAGTCCCTTTCTAGCATGGGTAATCAGGTGAACGGCAAGTAAACTTCGCAGCTCGAAACCGCGTGCAAACACTAATGTGCCTACCTTTTCCATTCGAACGTGCCTGCTTACTGCAGCCGCTGAAAATGTCATAATTGAATTTTAGTTAATTAGCACCGACATCAATATTCCACCAAATTGTCCGTCCCCCTGGGCGCATAACCTCAATTTAGAGGGGGCCTTCATGTAAAGCCAAAGAACTAACTTTGCTATCATTGGTGAGCAGGGCAACTCACTGGGTTTCTCGGCCTATCCCACTATCGGCCCGAGGCCAATGCCCGAAATGCGTGCTTCCCTAAGAGCTGCTTATAAATATATCTCCCTGTATCACCGTGCCAACCTGATGATCGCCGTCGAGGTGGTCACCGACCACCGATTACTGCCGCAAACTGTTGAGGTCGTGATCCTTCACGACCGTGGTGCCTTTGCCGCAAGAGGCTCCGACACTCTGGAAGCTAAGTATTCTGCGGTTCTTGAACGTGATTTCTCCCAGGAGAGTCAGCATGTTGACAAAGGTACTTTCATTGCATTCTGCTAATAAAATCACAACTCAAGCGACACGACCACAACAGCCGACATTGAATGTCAAGGCCACGACGCATTCAAGCCTGCGCACTGCTTCGACGTAAATGGGGCGTTTTCGCAAGACAAGCACGAAAATAAGGAGTTTTGCCAGACTGCCATAAGAGCGCTCTTTCTTAGTTAACGAAGCGGCGTGAGACGCACCTTGGGAAGCATCAATTTCTTTGCCGAAGACTGAATCGCCTCTACGTTACAGTCACCTAACCGGGGTAGTTCTGACGAGCGTAAAGCTACAAGGCCCCGAATTGATGACACGGCTGGCGACCGAATGGTATATCTCGCGAAAATAAACTGGCTGGGCCCAGTTGTGGTGGGCAGAAAAAAGACGGCACTGTGACGTTTCCTACTCGTAACCGCTGACTGAACAAAATAATCAGCAAAGACGCGTAGCCCCTACCCGGAATTCTTGACACCATCAACAAGCTTTCGCATTCGAAATACTTCTCTCAGATGAATCTGAAGACCGGCTGGCTACTCGTAACTTAGAGGGCACGTGAAAGACAAAAGAAAAAACGCTCTTCATAACTTCGTACGGCGTATACTAGTTCAAACGCGATACTGCTTGCGCTATGCACGGCAACATGAACATTTATAAGAGTTAACGTATGAACCTTCCACTAGGTGGTCTAAAATTTAAGCCCTTCCTTGTTTACCTCGACGACTTTGTTGTATTTGCTCGGCAGTAAGAACACTATTTTGAAAAACTGGAGTCTGTGCTTGATGGCAGCTGTTCTTCGGGGTAAAGACGAAGCGCATAAAGGTCCGCTGTCTACACGAGGAACGCAAGTTTTAGGAATTCATATTTCAAAGTCGAAGTATAAGGAAGTATTGCGTATATTCTTCGGAATTTGCGCGCAGTGCTGGAGCGTCGTCAAAAACTTCGCCAAAATCGCCAAACTCCCCACCCGCTTCAGGGAAGGCAGCCTTTCGTTTTACTGGGGTGAGACGCGGCAGGATGCGTTCGGTGAGCCCGAAAACCTGCTTCAGCGATCGCCTCTGCTTGTACCTATGACAAATATGCCGAGACGAAAATCTACAGAGTCGCAAAACGACTTTGGGTTGGGGTGGCGCTCATTCAAAAAGAGAACAGATGCAAAAAAAAGCAATAGCGTACGCCAGTCGCGTTCGTTGAAGGAGCACAAAACTACTCGGGCTCTGAAAAAGACTTTCTTGCTATAATATATAGAGTTTCAAGGTTACTCTCTTACGCGTCCGGCAGGCCGTTTGTTGGAACAGGTCACCACCACCTGTGTTGGCTGGGAATCTTGACGGGTGAGTGCGGCTGTCTCGGTTGGTGCGTCTTGCTACTGCATGAATTCGACGTTACGGTGGTCTACAAATTCGGCAGAAAACTTTGAAAGAAGCACTGCCCATCTTCGCCCCTGTAGGCCCGCCGCCACATGACACAGGTAAAGAGGGCACGCTCTTTATTATCGGTACGGAGACGCACGTCCGCAAGAACGTCCACTTTTCTGGACGTTGTTTTGTTCTCTGAGACTGGTGTTCTGACACCTGCCCGTATGGTCCACATACAGGCTCAGAGAACATAGCCTTCACAAAAGTGCGAAATGCCACTTAGGCCTACACAGCCAAGATTGCAAGGGGGCTACCGCAATGGGCGATCACAAATTTGACAAATGCCGCCATTCAGCGTGATTGTGACCATACGAAAAAGAATATTGGGGTGGCTGTGGAAATCACAAGGCTAGGCGACGATTGCGTCAACGTTCCTTTAATAGCGCTGTCCACCAGGGATGTGGATTATCTCTACGGGCGAAACGACGTAACACAGGCAACCATCGTAAAAGACAATTAGTGCTCAGTGCGGATTACCAAGTCGCCCATTACTGTACTCTCACCTTCAACATATCGGAATGTACTTTAGGGACCTAGCTCTCCGTCATGAACCCTCTAAAAGGTGATTGTAGCCGAATACCAAAATAACGCGGTGTGAAGAGACGACCGATCTTCCCAAGAAATCTGCGGAAAAAGTAGCAAAATGTTTCGTCAACCAAGTTATGCAGGAAGATTGAGTTCCTGAAGTCTTATACACAGACTGCGCAATGGCGTTCACTGCAGAGCCCATGCAAGGACTCATACGCTACAGCATCATGTACAACTAAAGAGCCACGGCGTACCCTGCTAAAACAACGGAATAACCAAACGTATCAATAACACGATCGCGGATATTCTCTCTGCTTCGACATTTGACACACGACGTTAGAACCGCAGCAGTGGCTCAGAGGTACAGCACTCGCCTGGTATGCGTAAGGTACTGGGCTCGAATCCTGGTGCCGCAGGGCACCCACCGGTTTCTTTAATGGATGCAGGCGTGCATGGTCGACCGCGGACCATTGAAAGGGGAATCCACGTCTGGAAAGATGCCTTTACCTTATCGAGGGGCCCCTGACCCTTGTCCATCTGGTTGGGCCCCCCGCCATCATGCCGCGTTGAGCCATTGCCGGGGGTGTAAGAGTCTGGCGGCATGTCCTGCCACAGGCGGTTGCGAGTTGAGCGTCCATTGTGGCTGTGGAAGGCACCATGTGAATTCGTGTTCCTTGGTGGCGCCAGGCACCTACCGGTAAAATAGGTACAAGCGACTTCCCGGCCGGGCGCTCGGCCCTTGTGTGGGACTACAACGCTTGGGATGTTAACCCGGCTTGCACGGGAAATCGCCCCTATGGAAAGAGGCGGCAGCAAAAACGCAAGAACTTTTTTTTTCTTCCTTATGTGACGGTGGCGTACAACACAGCTATCCAGGAAACCACGCAGAAAACTCCGATGGAGCTGGCCAAAGCAACACAGCTGACTTCGAACTCGACGTCATGTTGGCGCACGCAAAGAAACGACGACGCCCACAACAGAGACGTCCGAAGATTGTGCAACGTGCGAAGTTGTCCAGCTTGCTCGAGTACGCACTGCGTACCAATTGCTTGTAAACTGGCAGCTTAAGAGCAAAAAAACCACACTCGGCAAAGAGGACAACGACTGGCGCTCACTTACAACTGGATTTTATGAAACGAGGGTGAAATATACACTCGCAAAAAGGCTGCTTTGAAGTGGTAAATAAAAGATAATTATTTCACAGCGATTCAAAAAACTGACGAACCAAATGCTGTCCCACACATGTCGGTCACAAGCGGGGCCACATCTTTCTTAGGAACCCTGCTTCCTTTACCTGAAAGCTCCTGTTTTAATACCCCTGCCACACGTGCACTTTCAATCGCGATTGAGCTTATACGGATCGAGCCTAATCCGGATCGGGCGCTGCTACACGGCAGCTTAAAAGGCGATTGAGCCCGATGCCGCTTGAACTCAATCCTGGCTAATGAAGCGCGATAGACGTTTTAAAGCGCGATCGGGCCAAAACGGTGATACTCTCGTCCTTACTCAGTAAGGGCGCGTAGTGAGACAAGGAGAAGGAGGCACAGAAGGAGATGTAGAATATGATTTGCTTTCGGAAAACCAAGCATGCATGAATTTTTAATAAAGGAACACTGTAAATATTTCTTGTGTGATAAATTCCTAATGTCTTGTTCTTGTTCAACAAAGTTGACAAGCATGAACATATAAACCGGGCTTAGACATTACGTTTGGCAGTGAGTATACAACACTATGGTGCAATATCTATTTTACTTTGGCCGGGTGCCTGAATTGAGTTAGTGACAGAAAAAAATAAAGACCGAAATGTCTGGATTTAATTATCCCAAGAAAGGATATCGTCTTTAAAAGCTGCTAGTGCGGAACCTAAAAAAAGCGAACAGGTGTATCTTGGAAGCCAATGACGTGTTGTCCCATTAAGAACCTCTATGTCAACAGTTGCATAATAAAGGCATCGGGATATAAGTATGATGATGATGTTTGGATTTTTTCGGCGCAAGGCCAGCTGGGGCAAATAGCGCCACAAAAAAGTATCTAGAAGGAAATAGTGGCTAAAAACGCCAGAATAACAATAAAATCAATTACGGCAATGGTGATGACTGGTTTATATGGCCAGTTTTGATTACGTATGATAGGAAATGAGGTTTTAAAAGTTAACGTCAGACAAATATTTAAAAACGCATTGCACAGAGACCACGGCATTGTCACCCAAAAACAAAGAAGGGTGTAGCGGAATGTGTTGTCTGTATAGTTCCTTGAAGTGTCTGTGTCTTGTTGTGTCGAGTGCCTTGCATGTGATTAGGATGTGGACTACGGATAGGCCCTCCCCACACCTCCTACACATTGGTCTTCGAGAGCCAGTGAGCAGGTGTGAGTTTGTTACATGTGTGTGGCCTATCCCAACATCCCAAGTGTGGTTTCATTACGTGTAGTTTGTTGTCTGTCTGTTCGCTCCAGTCTGCTTGCCAAGTTTTACGGAGTTGCTGTCTTACGTGTGGCTTCAGGTCTGTGTAAGCTACTATTGGTAAGTCTACCGTGTTTCGGAGTGCAGCACTGGCGGCCATTTCGTTCGCCAGTACATGTCCGCCGATGCCAGAGTGGCCTGGTACCCAACACACAGTCACCTCAAGGTTTGAAGAATACGCCAACAAAATTGATTTCAAGACAAGGTTAACTACATGGTTCTTCGAGGAATTTCCGGATGACAATGTACGGACGACACTCAGCGAATCTGTATAAATTATGTAGTCACGAATATGATGTTCAAATATGTGACTTATAACCAGAAAAATGCCTTATGCCTCGGCCGTAAATATACTTGTCTTTACAATCGTGGTTCTAGATGCTTCAAAATTGGGTCCATGCGCAGCACAAGAGACTGCAGTGGACGTTTTAGATGCATCGCTGAAAAACTCTGAAGCCCTGTATATGTCCTGCACATACATGAACTGCTGCAAAATCCCACTTCTTGGTGTGTTGTTCTTATTGTATTTTAAGAAAGACAAATCACATGCAACAGGACGAAGATACCATGGTGCTACAAGATCAGTGTGAGATAATTTGAATGTGTCTAAAAAGGCGACCTCATGAAGAGTGACCTCGTCGCTCACTCTCTGCGAGAAGGAAACCGGAATTGATGGGTGACTTAAAAACAGGTGTGATGTGGATGTATCATTAAAACTGATTTACATAAATGGTCGTCCATTGATGAAATTTTAGAAGCATAGAACAAGTCAACATAGGTTCGCCGGTGTGGTACCGGGAATTTGTACCGGGCTCGTGCGGAATACACCACAAGAAAGGCGCAACCCCAAGTGAAGCACTGGGTCGAGCATTTTAAGTGCTGTTTTTGTGGCTGACCCATACAAAACACTCCCATAGTCCAATCTAGACCGCACTAGGCTTGTGAAAATGCGTAACAGGAGTTGCTTGTCCGTTCCATAGGACTGGTGGGACAAGATTTAAGAATGCTGAGAGCCTTTAGGCATTTATCTTTCAATTGTTTAATGTGAGGGATTAACGTAAGTTTTCAATCCAACACCACACCTAAAAACTTGTGTTCCTTCATTACAGGAATCGATACGCCATTAAGGGTAATTTCTGTGTCCGGATGAATCCCACACTTCCTGGAGAAGACAACACAGGGGCTTTTTTCTCTTTTAAATTCAAAACCGTTCTTGTCTGCCCAGCTGGCAAGTTTTTTGACAGCGAGCTGGACTTGACGCTCACAGATGGACACATTGCATGATTTAAAAGATACCTGGACGTCGTCTACATACATTGAAAAGGAAATTGTAGGTGGCAATCCCTTCCCAAGGGAGTTCATCTTAACTATGAACAGAGTGCAGCTTAGAACTCCACCTTTGTGAACGCCGTTTTCTTGCACATGAACTCTTGAGAGTGCGCTACCTACTCTCACGCGAAACGTTCTTTCGGACAAATAACATGTAAGGGCGCTGAGCATATGGCCGGAAAAACCGAAAGACTTCAGGTCAATGAGGATCCCGTAGCGCCAGGCGGTGTCATAGGCCTTCTCAAGGTCAAAAAAACACCCTTGTGCAAAACTTTGTGAATGAAAGCGTCCTTTATGTATGATTCAAGGGCGACAAGTTGGTCATGTGTAGATCGCCCCGCCCTGAAGCCTGCCTGGCAGCCCTCGATAAGATCGTTGTACTCAAGAAAGTACACAAGTCTCCTGTTTATCATCTTCTCGAGGAGATTGCACAGGCAGCTTGTAAGGGCGATGGGCCGATAGCTGGCGGGAGAGGAAGGGTCCTTCCCTTTCTTCAGGCAAGCCACTATTTGTGGTCTCCCTCAAGAGCGAGGAATGCGCCCTGAGAGCCATATGTTATTGTATACGTGTAGAAGTGTTTCAAGGGTGTCTGTGTACAGGTGTTGAATTATGGTGTATGTGATTTTGTCTGCACCTGAAGCTCAAGGCTTACATGTGGTCAGCGCTGCCTTCAGCTCATGAATTGAAAAAGAAGAATTGTAAGAAGTGTGCGACTTGTTGTTACCACGCAGGGACTTCTTTTCTACAGATGTTTTGTGTTTCATGAAAGTGTGTGTGTAGTGCGCTGAACTGGACACGTGTTGGAAGTGTTGTGTGAATGTGTTAGCCTGGTCTTCCAGTGTGTCCCCTGTTGTTATAACCAGGGGCAGGCTGTGTGTCGGTTGTCCTTTTAATTTGCGTATTCGTGTCCAGACTTTGTGTCTGTCAGTGTATGAGTTGATTAAAGTGTTAAAGGTGCGTCAACTCTCCGTTTTTGCTTCACGACGCACTCGCTTCCCAAAAGCCTTTGCCCGTTAAAAAAATGAGGTTATCTGGGGTACCGGCGAAGGATACCCCACGCCTTGTTCCGGGCCTCTCGCACCCGCCTGCAGTCCTCGTTCCACCAGGGCTTCCTTGGGGTGCAGGACGCACTGGAGGCCTGGGGAATGGACATTTTGGCGGCGTCGAGGGCGTGTGCCGTGAGGAGTTGGGCGGCTTTCTCCACGTGTAGGTGTTTTGTAGATGTGTGGTGTAGTTGAGATGTTTGCGTGAATGAGCTCCAGTTTGCTTTTGATTCAATAAACCTTTTATGGGAAGATGGACTGCTCAGACCTGTACCTATATATGTTAATGAAGTGGGGAAATGGTCACTACCATATGGGTCGGTGCCCAAACCCCACTCAAGACATGGAAATAGAACTGTAGAACCAATAGCCAAGTCAAGATGCGAGTATGTATTGAGTCCTAAGTAATGGTATGTAGGCTTTTTTGTTGAAAAGGCATGCTCCGGAGGATGTAAGAAACGTCTCTATCAGGTGACCTCGGGCATCCGCTCTGCAGGAGTCTCAAAGTAAGTTGTGCGCATTAAGGTCACGTGTTAGTATGTATAGTTCGGGCAGCTGGTCAACCAGTGCCTCGAAATTGGAGCTCAGAAGTGCAAAATCAGGAGAGACGTAAATGAACCATACCGTCGTTATCAACCTAATAAATATTATTGTACGGACCGCTACACCCTCTAGGACAGTGTTTAAGAGAGAGTGTGGCATGCTAATTATTTCCGGACAATAATGGCCACACCTCCTGAAGAGTGGGTGCAGCCAACCCTGTCCTTTCTGAATCCCATGTACCTATTTAGGAAATTTCTTTTTTTAGAATTGAGGTGGATTTCCTGGAGGCACATGATACTTGGCTGACTGGCACGCAGAATCTCATACACATCGTCCAGATTTTTAAGAAGGCCTCGGCAGTTCCCTTGGATGATGTTTTCTGTTCCCATTAATTAAATTTAAGAATGACTGGAGTGCGTGTGTTCGTGTGTGTTCATGTGTCGTCTTTCGGGGCTGTTACTCTTGGATTGTGCTTTTTAGGCCTTTCTACTGGCTTGGCCGTCGGAGGCCGCTCCTTGCGGTGCGTTGCAGGCAAGAACGGCGTGACGTCCATCTCGTCCTCATATATCCGGGGGGTGCCTGTCGAACCGGGCCCCCCGGACTTGGCCCCCTTTCGGGAGCCCTACGTTTGAGCCACGACCGTCGGGGGCGCCAGAAGTGGCACGGTCGGTGCGGTGGCGGCGGGAGCCGATGCGGAACCCGTGGTGACCATCCCCTCAGCACCCTCGAACGCAATGGAGGAGACGAGGAGGTAGACGCAAAAGCGGCACCGGTCCCAACAGAAGTGGTTTGCACCACAACCGCTGCTGCCTCAGCAAGCGGCGTGGTGCCGGGTTGGGCTGCGTGAGGCAATCCAGCGGAGGGCGAGGGCGGGACCAGGTGAGACTCGCTGAACTGGGTCCTTGTGGACACCAGACGCCGCTCCACCCCCCGGCGAGCTGCGTCAGTGAACCTCCCCCTGGGGAAAGAGGCGAACTTTTTTCGCGCCTCCTGGAAGGTGGTGTTCTCAGTTACCTTCATGTTGATTATCTTTTTTTCCAGTTGGAATTTTTCACACTTGCGGGAGTACGCTGCATGCGGCCCGCCGCAATTCACACAAGACAGGGTATCGAATGGACAATTGTCGCTCGCATGACAATGCGCAGCACATTTCGCACACGTCGTTCGGCCACGGCAAGAGTTTGTACCATGCCCGAACCGCTGGCACTTAAAACAGCGCCGCGGGTTCTGGATGTACGGACGGATGGAGCAACGGATAAAACCTGCATTTATGTGTTATGGAAGAACTGCGCGTTCAAAAGTCAAGATAAGGTGCTTGATGGGAATCTCCTTGTCGTCTCTCCGGATAGTGATGCGTCTCACGGCCGTGAAGCCGTGATCCTTCAAGCCAGCAAAGACATCCGCATCCGTTTCGTCCAGGAGATCTGTCTCGGAGATCCCACCCTGCGACCTGTTGAGGCTCTGATGGGGTGTTACCCTGATGTCGAGATCAGCCAGTCTAATCTGAGCTAGAAGCTTTGCAGACTGCTGCTTGTCATTGATTTCGATTAGGAGTTCACCAAACCTTTGTTTTTTGCACTTATACGATTTTCCTATTATGGCTTCAAGATATTTGGCGATCAAGAAGACTGACTGAGATGCAAGAGGGTGGGTTGGATTGAGGGACTCCGTGACAAGAAATCGACAGTAATGATCTGGTTCAGGAAATGTCAAAGATGGGAATGGGGGAAACGATACTTCGGTGCGGCCCCTTTTAGGGGGCCGATCACGGTTGGGGGGGCAGGAGTTGAAAATACCATACGGCATAGTATAAAAGCAGGGAGACGGGGGTACTTTCTCCTTTGACCTTACACTGGTAATCAGAGAGGTCCCGCAGCGCTCTGTCTGCTAGACAGGCAGGGAGCCCATCGGCCGGAGCTTGACCAAGGCTCCGACGGCCACCGTTTACGGCTTCTACCCTCCACATTTAAACACCTCGCCACTGTTGGACACGGCTTACGTATGGGAGCTCGGGGTCCGGTGTGTCGCTGCTCACCGTCACCATGAGTACTCAAGGTGCCCCGTGCGGGGGGGATGTACGCAGAACACCTTAACTTCTGCGTCGTTCCATCCCACACAGGCGGTTGGTATGGGTGTTTATTGCATATCTCGTTGTTTTGTAAAATACAAAATTATGCAGATAATGTAATGATTACACGAGAGGATATAATGCTAAAGGCCGTTGAAACAAAAGCAAGGAATCTGTGCAAACAGCTGAACTTTCCTAGTTTTCGAACCAAATTTAAAAGTACACCAAAACACGTTTTTGTGGTGAACACATAAAAAGGCAAGGCCTTTTCGTGTACACACAAAACACTGCCAAAACACGAGTGCTAACTGAAGAGGAAGCAAAGACAAGCGCAAAACAAACAACTGAGCATATTTAGAGCGGCTTGCTAGTAAATACGTTTGTCACACACAGAAAAACAACAAACAGAAGAATTACACAAACATACCATACGTGCAATCACATCGTGTCTTTTCTACAGTTACAAGGTCTATTTTATCTCTTTCGCTGCTAAGCCCACAAAGTCCTTATTGATGCACTTGTCATCTCTTACAGCAACCACAAACACTTCGTACATCTCCCGCGAGGCGACATCCTTATACTTATTCATAAATGACGCAGTCTTGTAGACGAGGCAACGAACCGCACAATGCGCAATGGACTGCGAGATTTCTTCCCGTGCGTGTCTTCAATCTGTTTGCGCGTTCACGCAGCCGGGCATTCAGGAATCTTCCCATTTGCCCAACATACGAGCGACAGCAACCACTCGGAACGTCGTATACAACTTCCTTGTTGCACTCCGTAAAGCGTGTGGCATGATTCTTTGTACGCGGTTTTTCATAATTTTGCGACTCGCCATCTACTTCGCGGTACGAGCTATTTTACTCGTTTGTTGCTGAGAACAAAGATTTTACGCTGGCCATGTTTCTACTTTGATAAGCCGACGGGATTCGCCGTAAACCCACGGTAGAAGCTTCGAATGTGGTTCGCTTTTATTTGTGCAGAAAATTCGTGAATGGCGGTCACCTTGTCCAGATCTAGCGGGATTTCGTCCTTCTCAGCTGTGAACCACGCCAAATGATATAGCGGTATCTTAAGTGACATGTTCAAATTTTAATACCACACTTTTACGTTCAAAGTACCCAAGGACGAAATGAAAGGGTTCATTATGGTCCAGAAGAGGGCTTACGTACAAAATGTGTCCTGCAGGTCGCCCTTTTAGTGCTCAATAAATGATACTTGTGAGCCAATCGAGCGTACCTGGGGCATTGCATTGTTGAAGGCTATCCCACTGGATACAAAGAAGAGTGTAGTGCAACACAGGCCATGTTTACTATGATAAGCCAGTGGTATTCTCAGGACCCACAAAAGAAGATCAGGAGGCAGAATACCGGCAACCTCTTTTTCCAACATTGAGAAGAGGGTTTAAATCAATCCTGGTGAATGTTTCGAGCCAGCGGTGGCCAGCACAAAATCTACAAATTACATCTTCCTGACAAGTGTCCGCGGAGCCGCTGAAAGTCTTCAATTCCGTCAACTACTCTCCTGTTAGCATATTGTTGCGTCTAAGCTGACGGGGGTCTAGACAGCAGGATGGCGATGTATCTATTTATCAGGCGTAGCGCTACACCGAACAGTGCGGGCAGCACGGCCAGTCTCAGCGAAAATGGCTGAATCAGTCTGGCCCGCGAGCGCTGGACCCACGCATTTACGTCGTCGTCTTCGAACAGCTGGCTGACCAAGATGCGCGTAACGTATCACTCAATGGGTATTGAACAATGCACGGCGATCACACACCCTGCAAGCAGGGGCGATGACGCACACCGCAAGCAGGGGAGCGCGGCTTGACAAATATCCGCGTGAAATTGCCCCCCCCCAATCTCGAGGCATGCATAACTCCTGAAAAAAAAATTCGCTTGCGGCATTGAAGCTCTACCTCAACGTGTGAAGTAGGACTTCATACGCACGACATGAACGACGTCAGAGCGGCGGTTAAGCCGGCGTTGAGAAACGATGCCGTTGTACACAACCTCGTAGGTGACGTCTCAGCGCTAAGTTGGCGCACAACTCTATAAGGACCACACTAGCGTTTTAGGAGCTTCTTACGGAGTTTTCGACGTTGAATAGGAGCCAATACCCAGACTCGTTCGCAGGGGTTTTAAACGGCTGTCTGTGATGGAGGTTGTAATGGGGCGTGTCATAGCGCTGCTGCTGCCTTGTTCGTAAGCGCGCTAGTTGACGCTCCTCTTCCACTCACTCCATAAAATAATTTAGCTGCATGTTGTCGTTGCTGGTGCCGTGCGGTCACATTGCGTCTAACGTAGTGATCACGGGTCGGGCATAAAGAAGGAAGAACGGCGTCATCCGAGTCGTGTCTTCTTGAGCCGTATTGTAAGCGAACCGGACGTATGGCAATACTGTGTCCCAGATCTTGTGCTCGGCGTGAGTGTACATACTCAGCATATCCGCTATTACCTTGTAGAGACGTTCGGTCAACCCGTTTGTCTGCGGGTGGTACGCTGTTGACGTCCGATGTGAAGTACCTCTGAGTTGCATCACTGTGTCGACATGCCCAGGAGTAAACACTTTGCCACCATCCGTAATAAAAATTGCCGGGCAGCGATGCCGGAGAACCATGTGGTTAATAAAAAAACTTGGTAACCTCGTATGCAGTTTCTTTTTGAAGAGCCGTTGTTACTGCATACCGAGTGAAGTGGTCGGTGGCGACTATAATGCTCGTGTAAGTAAGCGCAAAATGAACAAGGACAAACGAAGTGAACTATATTCCACTTGTTTCCCATGGAAGGTATTGGAAATGTTCCCAAAAGGTCTATACCGACTTGTGCAAACGGATTCTCGGGTATTTAAATAGGGTGCAGGAGGCCCGCTCTCCGGAGTGGTGGCGTTCTGCGTCGTTAACATTCACGGCACGTGCGCACGTAATGCTGCATGGCTGAAGAAAGTTTTGGCCAGTAGTATGACTGCTGCATCCTAGTCACGGTAGGGGTGTAGCCGAGGTGACCCGCCGGCGGCTCATCGTGGCAAGCGGCAGAACCTCGTTAGGACGTACTGCGGGAACAACAAGCTGAAAACTTGGCCTCGTTGAGAAAAGTTCTCTTTATAGAGGACACCACCGGGGAAATAAAGGATGACAGCGCTCTTGAAAACACCCGCGGCACAGTGGGCAAACGCCACTCCAAGAAATCAATCAGCGGCCGTAGTTCGGAGTCCCCCCGTTGCTGCTCCTACACGGAGGATGTGTACAGCACGCCAAGAAAGCGTCGTCATCGGTGTCGTCATTCGCCGCCGCAGGCAAAGCTGGTGTTCGCGAGAGACAATAGGCGTCGGCATGCTCTTGGCCGGATTTGTGAATGACTTTGACGTCGAATCCTTCAAGACGAAGGCTCCACCCAGCTAATCGTCGAGACGGTTATTTAGACTCATCAAGCAGCAGAATGAGTGATGGTCACTGACCACTGCAATAATAATAATAATAATAATAATAATAATAATATTAATAATAATAATAATAATAATAATAATAATAATAATAATATTTATTAGTCAAACAGAAGGCATGTACATAATCAGGCCTACCTAAGCCGCAACGGGCTTGTCAGGCAGAGCCTGGCAGGCGACAAGCGTTAAAAAAAATTATATATGTTACAGTACGCAGTACCAACCAAGAACAGATAACCATGCAGTATTCCCGAAATCTCTGGAAAGCACTAGCGCATGCGCCTTAAAGCCTTTTTCAGTTTATATTTCAAAGCATGCGCAAAAAAGTCACATGGAAAAGTGTTAAATATAGCTGGCACATAGTAACGGCGTGTTCTTTTCCCGTACCTTGTGGAACAACGAGGAATTGCGTAACGTTGCTTCGGTCTCACGGACCGAGCAGGAGTGTAACACATTTTGAATGTAATAATCCAAAAATGTTTTAAGATAACGGTTTCATTTAGGAGCGAGGTAAAATCGTGCAACATCAAGGTTTTGAATACATTGTCATCTTTCTCCATACACAAGTCATATGCAATGGTACGCAGCAAAAAACGCAAAATGGAATTAACTCGCTCTATCCAACGTAAAGAACAGTGACCATATACTATAATGCCGTACCTAAGCACACTATAACAAAGGGAATGTACAATGACTTTTCGCAGCGAAAATGGAATAAATGTTCCTAATTTGTACAACAAAGATGGTACAGCACGAATTTTTTACATACATAAGCTAAGTGGGAATTCCAAGAAAGGTCGCTATCGAAATACAAACCTAAATACTTCACAGTGGACACATACTTTAGAGGAATACATCTACAAGAAGAGCAGCCCGCTGAGTGTAAAAATAAAAATTGCGTTAAGTCAACTTTTTTCAATGTATTGTGAAAGCAAATCAGCTGTGTTTTTTTGGTATTAACATCAATAGAATTGGCCGTAAACCAATTCATAGTTTCCCTTTTAGAAACTTGAAGCGACTTTATGGCGTCAGAATGACGAGAAGCATAAGAAACAAAAACCGTGTCATCGGCGTACTGAAATATTGAAGACGATATAGAATAGGCGAGGTCGTTAACATACAAGTTAAACAGCAGAGGACTCAGTATAGACCCTTGTGGTACACCTGACCTAATAAAATAAACATTACTTCAAAATTTACCAATCCGAACAACCTGAGTTCTGTCAAGTAAGAAATTTTCAAGTAAACGCAGAAAGTTGTCCCGAAAACCTAGTCTTTGTAGTTTGGTGAGCAGAAGGGTATGACACACGCTATCGAAAGCTTTACTGACATCAAGAACTAATGCACATGCAATCTGGTTACGATCGAAAGTATAGTTTAATAAATCAGAAAAGTCCTCGAACAAAGTTTCAGTACCTCGGCCTCCAATAAACCCATACTGAGATGGGGAGGAAACATCAATAGTCGATAAAAAACAGGTCATAACATTTCAAATGTGTTTCTCTAATATCTGAACTATACAAGAGAGAACAGAGAGAGGTCTATAGTTTTCAATTTTATTTCGAGAACCTGACTTAAACAAAGGAAAAACTATTGCCTTCTTCAACTGTATGGGAATGATGCCACTCTCAATGATATGGTATAAAATGAAAAGAAGAACAGCTTTAATGTGGTCAAAATTTCTGCGCAGCACATTTATCAAAATACCAACATGCCCAGGTGACTTGTTGGCTTTCAGCGCAAATAAAATTGACTTGAGGTCACCTTCAATGAGTGGGGGCAGATAAGCCGCTTTAGGTATGCTATTCTGCAACGTACAAATGCCAGGGGTAGATCGGGCAGCACCTGTGACCCGCGAAAAAAAGTCATTGAAACTATTGGCAATATTCAGTCCGTCACCAGAAAAATGGGAAAAAATGTATTCGTCCTTGCTAGATCGCACATTAGAACCTCTCATACCGTTAATTAGGGACCAAGTTTTCCTAGAATCGAAGCACGCATCTTCAAACTTATTCCGCATGTGGTTCCGTTTAGCTAGACGTATCATCGCATTTACCTTATTTTGACTTGGTTTAAAGCTTGCCCTGAGAATTGCATTTTATGGGGCACGTTTTGCTCGAGCCCAAAGCATATCTTTTTCTTTAATGGCGACAAGGATTTCTTTTGTCATCCATTTTTCAGTAGAGTTTGTTTGCCTGACCTTAACTATTCGTGTCAAAGTTTTCTTGAATTCATCGAGCAAGGTTACGAACTTTTCGTACATGTTACTGGGAGATGTAATACATATAAAGTTGTGCCAGTCGTACTGTGCGATTTCCCTATCAAGTGCCCTCGGGACAATGACTGAAATGCTGTTTTGCTCGCGACTCTGCGCACATGCGAAGACTTCGGTCACAAAGATCATGCAACAAAATAATGGTCCGCAAGTTTAGTTTCAATTACAGCTGAGAGGGTTTGAAAATCGTGAACGCGTACGTTGATGTGGTCTAAACAAGAAGTCACGAGCTTACTGGACAAAAATTCTTCACGGGTAGCTTTTGAAATTGCACAGTCTAGACCCCATTTGAACAATACATTGAAATAGTCCGCAGTTAGTGACAAGTTGGGGCGCATTGCGTCAATGTTTATATCACCTGTCATACATATGTTGTCACCAGAAAACAGGGAAGAAACGGCCTCATTAGGTTCTTGAAGAAATATGCGCCCTTTACAGCAATGTGGGCGGTACACCGCTATCAAGACAAGAGATAATAATGCGGAACATAACCGCAATGCGACTACTTCAGCTTGAGTGAAAGAAAAAGTTATTTCTGAAACCAACCACGTGTTTTTGATAAAGACAGCTATGCCTCCCCCTTTTCCAATGGGGCGTAAGTAAGAATAAACTTGATAGCCAGGAAGTGTGTATTTGCAAAGGGTGTCTAAAGGAAAATTTATCTTGGTTAACACAAAAACTTCACAACAAGTCCTAAGCGAGGTGGTTAAAGCCAAGAACTGGTCCCAGTATTTTCTAATGCTTCGAATATTTACGTGACAAATTTGAACCGAACTACTATCCCATTAAAAAACCTCTTTGACTGCAGAAAAGGATTGAGAAACTAGGAAGTGGTGTTTATCCATTTTTATACGATGAAATCAAGGTCCGCTTTCGAATCGATATGAACGATGGGGTGACCTTCCTCTTTCCTAGCAAGCACCCTGCCGTTTCTAGTCCGCACAAACGTGAAACCTTTTTCTTTACCTTTAAGCCTAGCCAAGCGGAAGAGCTCTTTATTAGAGCGAGTCAGGTTCTCGTTGATGTAAAGGCGAGGGAACGTTTCCTCTTCCGCCAGCTCGCGCTGATCCACTGTTTTTTTTGTGCTAACTTTGTGAACTTGCACAAGGACGGGTGGTATTTTATTAGGACGACTAGGCAGACGATGAACAGCTGCGATATCAGTTGTACTGAAGTTAGTCAGCTCAAGTTTCAGAGCTAGCTCGCACACAAAAGAAGACAAGTTTTTTTTGGCTGGACAGCGAGACCATGAATTTCGAAGTTGCATCGACGGGTGTACTGTTCTACTGATTAAGTTCGGTGGTCAACTGATACAAAGATTCTGCGTGGTCGTCCACTGCAGTAGTTACTGACTGTGCATGTGCATTTAGTACGGCGATGTCTGCCTTGTTAGCATTCATCGTAGCAACTACTGTGTCGTACTTCGCGGACAGATGGTCGATCGATTCCTGTATTTCCACGACTGCAGTCTTGAGTGGCAACAAATCCTCCAGTTTTGTTGCGAGCCGCTCTACAGTGGACACGAGGCTATCAAGCCTCTCATTCACAGCCGCGAACAGCTTTGCAAAAGAGTTGTCACCGGGAAGGGTGTCTGTGTCTGCACTGGCCCCCGAATCCGATCTTCATGGCTGGCAGCACCATGTTTCTCGTTTAACGGTGCTCATTTTCGAGAACGACGACTCGGAAACAGACGAGCACGCCTTTCCAAGGTGGAAACTTTCACCACATTTACAACATGTCAAACATTTCACTTGTGCGGGTACCAATTTAGAACATTTTGCACACGACGACGTGGCAGTGCAGTCAGCGGCGAACGTACAAGCAATGAAAGTAAACTGGTGGCGTAACTACCTTACCTGCCAACAGCAAAATCAATGGTCAGCACTGAATACTGGCTTGCCGCTGACTGCAGAGGTGCATTGTGGCTTCTCCGTATAAGTAGGCGAGGCCGGCCGCCAGGGGACGTGGTTGAAGGTTGCAGGCACAACGGGCATCAGGCGATGACCAACCGGTTCCAGGACAGGCGCTGGCTGGCTGGTCAGTCGAGAGAGTGCCCGCACGTGCGGAAACTGTGCGCTTCCAAGAAGGGCCGATATGGCTGCGTAGATGCAGCCAAACTTGACAACGTTGACGCACGTCTGCCGCCAGGGGAGCCTGCCAACAGCAAAAGCAATGGTCAGCACTGAACACTGGCTTGCCGCTGACTGCAGAGGTGCATTGTGGCTTCTCCGTATAAGCAGGCGAGGCCGGCCGCCAGGGTGACGTGGTTGAAGGTTCCAGGCACAACGGGCATCAGGCGATGACCAACCGGTTCCAGGACCGGCGCTGACTGGCTGGTCAGTCGAGAGAGTGCCCGCACGTGCGGAAACTGTGCGCTTCCAAGAAGGGCCGATATGGCTGCGTGGATGCAGCCAAACTTGACAACGTCGACGCACGTCTGCCGCCTGGGAGCCTGCCAACAGCAAAATCAATGGTCTGCACTGAATACTGGCTTGCCGCTGACTGCCAAATGGAGGACCACACAGGTATGGTCGAAAATTAAGTTCTGCCCAAACGAAAGCAAGGCACTCCTTTTCGATGGCCGCGTAGTTTGCTTCCGAAGAGAACAACGTTCAGCTGGCGTACGCTATCACCCTTTTGGCGCGGTCTTGCAACTGCAGAAGAACCGCTCAGAGTCAAACGTTACTGGCGTCGATATGAGCATGGTGGTGGCATTTTTGTCGAAATGGGCCAAGACTGGAGACCTCTGCCACCTTTGGCGCAGCTCGCCGAGCGCCCTCTGTTGCTCGTCATTCCTAAGAAACGCGGCAACGTTCCGTGTAAGGTTGGTCAGTGGAGCTGCAATGCGGGCAAAGTTCTGTATAAATAATGGGTGGCGTGTTCAAGCAGTGGCGTATTCTTTAACGCAACTTCATCGGCGAAGCCCGAATATCATCTTCCAGCCCCACAGACGATGACATCGCTCCCCGGAAAGACAAAAGCAGCTTGCTGACCAATTCGCTCTTCAGTGGGCATGGGAGCAGCGCATAAAACATGATGCCTGATACGTGCTTTTCCAATGCAGATGTGTCGAATGTATTCTCCTCACGCTAAAAAAATTGAATAATACCTGCCGTTTGCTGTCCGCGTGCCCAGTGGTGTTGTTGGATACCATTTGCACGTGCCTTTCGACTGCTTTTCTTATATTGTGTGGCGTAGATATTGAAGCTAACCCCGGGCCAACAACGCGTTCTGAAGTGCTATTACAATTTGAAACGCTACCGGAGGACCCCACTGAACAATTTAGTGTGCTATTTCAGCCCCATAAAGACGTTCATGAGCGTTCTGGGCAAAGTTTGAAGAATCACGCTTATCTAGCTGCTGCCGTAGAAGCTATAAAAAACGGCCAAAAAGATGTTGAGACGGAAGTAACTGGAATACAAAAAAGGCTAGAGGAACTAGAAAAGAAATTCCAAATACCCGAAAACCTCAAATGCTGGCTATCAAGCATGCATAATTTGGAATTGGAAACCACTGCTCAAAATAGCTTGTTACAGGCTCGCCTGGACGAGCTCGAAGATAGGTCGCGACGTAACAATATAATTTTTCACGGGATTCCTGATGTCAAAGAATCCTGGGAAGAAACTGAAGCAAAGGTGGCCACTGAAATTACGTCCGTCATAGGTTCATTTTTGCTAAACTCGATTCATCGCGCTCACCGATTAGGCTCATTTTCGCCAAACGGATGCCGTCCTATTATTGTGAAATTTAGTGACACCAAATTTAAAGCAAAATATTATCTGCACGCTCCCAATTTAAAGAAAAAGACATTGACATTAGCGAAGACTTCTCTCCCGTTACACGCATCACCCGAAAAAATCTTATTGACTTTAAAAAATCTGCCAGAATACCCACAATTTAACCTACGTTACAATCAGCTGTATATTAACAATAAATGCTACATGTTTGCTACTAGCGCTGGCCAGGTTATTGAAGTAGAACGGCCTGGTCGAGGTTTCAAAAATGATAACAATCAGGAACGTGTCCCTTCCTAGGAACGCGCGAGCGGTAGTGGCCCTTGATTTAACTCAAGAATTTCTGTTTTATTCACTAAAATCAGAAGCATTCTTAACAAACACGATTCTTTATCTTCCGCAATCGATACCTGCGATGCACAAATAATTGTGTTGACCGAAACATGGCTTCGCGCACATGTGCAGGACTCAGAAATTTTTCATGAAGCGTGTCGTTTTGCAATTTATCGTTGTGATTGAACTGCGCATCGGGAAGGCGGTGTTCTCTTAGCGTTATCAAAAAACATATCTTCGCCTTGCATACACATTAACACCACCCTTGAAACTATATGTGCGCTACTCACTATTGGCCATCAAAAAATCGTCCTAGGCGCATGCTATCGTTCCCCTTCGTCGTCGCCAACTTTTGATAACGAACTGCACGACGCCCTGAACAACATCGTAACACGTTTCCCCGATTATCCCTTATTTTTCTCGGCGACTTTTACTTTCCGAATATAAATTTGACTACACAACCAGCTTCCATTTGTCCTTTTTGGACACAAGTTTCAGAGTTTTTTAACTTTTGCTCTATCTTCACTTTAACGCAATTAGTAGATTAAGAAACTGGAATATCTTCCCACGCAGCACACACGCTTGACTTGATCCTAACTACACGCCCCGATGTTACCTTCAATATATCATACTTGCCTGGCATTAGCGATCATTCTATTCTCAGTTTTGCTATTACCGCATCATTCCAAAAAGTTTGAAACAACAAAAAAGTAATTTGTGACTACAAAACGGCAAACTTCTAGGCTAATCCTCACGAGATATCCATCTTTCTCGATAGTTTTCTGACAAAGTTTGATGATCGTTCTGTTCAAAATAACTGGCACAAGTTTGCTTGTCACGTTCATAATCAAACAGAAAAAGTCATACCGAAATGCACTATCCCGTGTAATCCTCGCGCCCCGCAATACAACGCCCACCTGAAAAGGCTGTCTAACCGTAAGAAGCGCCTTTATCGTTCTGCCAGAAAGTCGCCAATTCATTCACCATGGGACGCCTACAGATTAGCATCGAACGCTTACATATCTGCACTAAAAGTTGCAAGATCTTCCTTTGTATCGCAAACCTTGCCATCTATGCTTAATACTAACGTTAGAAAGTTTTGGAAAATCATAAATCCGTCATATGATAACAGTATCCACTTAGAAGACGCATCGGGTAATTCTATTCCTTCGAGTTATTGTGCGTCTGTGCTGAATGATACATTCACGAAAAACTTTTCTGTTGTGTCCACAATCATTGCTCCTTGTGCACAAACATATAATTTTCCTGTAATGTCCTCCGTATTTATTGAAGCGTCAGGTGTGGCTAAGCTGATTGCTGGACTTAAATACCACTCTTTTATAGGTTACGATATAATAGACTCAAAGTTTTTGGAGAATACAATTTTATTTAGTTTTAATTATTTAACAAAAAAATTCCAGAAATCACTTAACACATCTACGCTACCTATACAATAAAAATAGAATAAGTGGTTCCAATCTTCAAATTTGGCCAAAAAACATCACCCGCCAATTACTGCCCTATTTTTTTAACTAGTACCTGCTGTAAATTACTGGAACATATCATATTCACAAATTTAGTCAGCTTTCTTGAATCACAATTTTTTTTACATCACACGCCGCACGGTTTTCGCAAATTACTCTCATGCGAAACACAGTTACACCGCACACAAGTTACTCACAAGTTACATCGCATTTTCGACCAAACATCAAAAGCTGACTATTTATTTAGACTTTTCCAAAGCCTTTGACAAAGTGTGCCACAAACTGCTACTGCACAAACTAAGCAAACGGCAACTTGATGGCGCCATCCTGAAGCGGATTGAATTTTTCATTAATAATCACTCGCAATTTGTTTCAGCCAATGATTATAACTCTTCCCTCAGTCAGGTTTCCTCTGGGGTCCCCCAGGGATCTGTTCTGGGACCTCTTTTGTTTCTTATTAGATGCGACGCATCTCTTGCTCTCGGGCTTGTCCCTCCTGCGTCGTCGTCGCGGCATCCTTCCGCATCCCTCTTGTGTTCTTCTCTCCCACAGCTGTGTGCAACACTCTCACTCTGGCTCATTAGCATACCACAGCTGGCGCGCTTGTTTGGCGCGCGCTACACTGCGTAAACTGCTCCGGTGCGCGCAAGTGCGCGCATGCGCGAATCTCCTGCGTTGTCGCGTCTCTTTCAATCGCCGTGAATATCAAGGGGCTATCGCGCCATGGCGGTTCAGTCAAGCGCTCGCTCTCGTACTGACGTGACCTTGCTTTGACTACTCCGTGCTTGACTTGAGTCTTCCAATGAAGACGTGATGAAAGCGATGGTCCCTTCAGTGAGCGGTGTGACACGTATACGGTGTCCCGCGTATACGAACACCCGCATGTAATGCAAATGCATCATACGCGTTCACAACAGGTTTCGCGCGATTTAGAGAATAAACCCAACGGCAACAACAATTGAACCTCCCGATGCGTCGCATCACATCAGGGGTCTCTCGCGGGAAGATGGACGTAATATTTACATTAACGATCTGCCTTCTCCTATATCCTGTAATGTTCATTTGTTTGCCGACGGCTGCGTAATTTTTCGGGAAATAACTACTAGTGTAACTGATGCAAATAATGGGTAATGGAACTTAATGTCACTAAATGTAAAGTAACGTGTGTATCAAGAATTACTAGTTGTATGCCCGTATATAGCCTGAACAACATACCACTTGAAATCGTTTCGTATTATAAGTACTTAGGTGTTCATATTACTCACAACTTAACCGGGACGCAACACATCGAATACTTTATTAACAAGGCATACACATGCTAGGCTATTTGTGTCGAAATTTTTCTAAGGCCCGTCTTCTTTAAAACTTCTTCTATACAAAAGACTAATCAGATCAGAAGTAAAGTACGCCGCGCCATTATGGGATCCGTGTCACGACAATTTACTTACCGCGCTTGAACTTGTTCAGAATAATTCCGCCCGTTTCATTCTATCAAATTATAACATTACTGTAAGTGTAACGACAATGAAAAGTAGTATTGTCCTTCCATCTTTGGCATCACGACGTCGCATTTTTCGCCTTACTTTGTTTCATAAAGTTTATTACCATGCTTCTCCCCATGCTGAACTGCTTTCACAGCCTCAGTACATATCACGTCAAATTGACCATAGTCATAAAGTTGGAGTTGATTCATCTAACACAAAATATTTTGCTGAGTCTTTCGTTCCCACAACATCCCGCGAGTGGAACCACTGCCGATATTTTTTCCATACGCGATATTCACCTGTTTCACCAAGCATTAGCTAACCTTGTATAATCAGTATAATCAATGTTTTTGTATTTGAACACATGCACTGTTTTTTATGTTTGTAAATCTTGCTATACCCACTCCACTCTTGAATGTCCATGACCTTCAGGGAATAATAAATATATAAATAAATAAATAAACAAATAAATAAATAAATAAATGAATAAAATAAATGAATGAATGAATGAATGAAACTTTATTGGCACAAGGATGGCGACTCGGCCTATGTGGGGGCGGGTGGGGAGGGTGGTGTCAGTTCGGGAAAACTACATTCTCAGATGAACGCCAGTAGCCAGAGCGAAGTCCCACAAGGAGGCAAACACCTTCTTGGCTGTGGCTGCGGGTGGGTAGAGCCAGTCCGTCAAACACGTAATGCTGCTGTGTTTGCAAGACGTGCGCTCTGCGTGCAGACCCGGACACGTCCAAAGGAGATGTTCAATGGTCGGTGTGGCTCCTAAAGAGCACGTGACGCACGTGGGTGGTGTCATGGCCGGCGGAGGTGAATTGCTTGCCGTAGCGCCTGGGAGAACGGGGGGCCGCCCTTTTTTTGGTATGTAAGAACGCCACTTGAAAAGGATGTCCTCTGTAAGCGCCGCCCTAGCACGAGCCTTGTGGATCAGAACCTGAAGGCCACGTGGCAGTCCTGTAGGTAGCGGGTAGTCATTGGCAGGGATGTGGCTGCGGAGTCGAGCTCTAGCACATCGCTGGTAGGTGGCACGGGCTTCAAAGGGGTCCAAGTTGGGGTCGTGATGAGGCAAAACTGGGTGGGAACTGGGTGGGAACATCGCTCGCCAGGGCGCGCGCGGCCTCCTTGGTGGAGTTAACGCAGTGCCCTGGCACCCAGTCTACCCGAATTTGTAGTCCTGTTGTACAATGTAGCCTTCGGGCAAGCTTCTTGATGTACGCACAGATAGAATTCTGATAAGGCAGCCGGCGCAATGCGCGGAATGCCTCCTGGCTGGCTGTGAAGATAGTTGCATGAGGCTGGTTGGTAGGCCAGTGAGAAATTTGAAGTTGTCGGACAGCCAGTAATATCGCTTCGAGTTGGAGGTGGGTAGACGATGGCGCTGTTGGATATTCTTGTTGACAGGCGGCTTGAAATGTCGAGTGAATGGCCGCTAATCCGGCAGTATTCGTGGTGGGGTCCCAAGTGGCGTCGGTATAAACAGCGCTATGTGGAAACCGCTCGGTCATTTCAGATGTGCGTCTGTGTTTGTTGGAGTGGCGAAGCGTAGGACCGGTGACTGGGAGTGGCTTTGGGTTAACGACCATGAAGTCGTCCCATGGTGGAAGCGGCAAAGGGATGCTCGTCGGAAGTCGTGGCCTTCCTGGCGGGTGCGGATGATTTCTGTGAGAGGGGGGAGTTGAGCGTGCTTGTAGAGCTCCTCGAGTTTGGCATGTTTAGGAAGGCCAGTGATGACTCGAAGGCTCTCCCGATGTAGCACCTCCAGCTGCTGCAACTGAGCCTTAGTGAAGTCGAAGCATACTGCCCCATATGTCACTTTGCTCGTGAGGACAGCCTGGGTCAACAGTTTGAGTGTCTCCGTTGTAGCCCCTCCTAACCGGTTGCTTATGCGTTTGATTATGTGAAGCTGTTGGTGCCAAGTTTTCTTGATTTGTTCAAGCCACACACTGCAGCCCCCATCCTCAGGGACATGGATGCCAAGAACTTTAACCCACTTTTCGGGGGACGGCTTAAGGAGCGATCGTACAAACTGAAAAGTGTAGGCGTCCTTCTGTTGCTGTGTGCCACCAAACACCACGTATGTGCTTTTGTCAGGTGAAGGCTGCATCCCAGTGTGTTGGAGGGCGTCGGCGAGAGTGTCAAGTGCAGTTTGAATATGTACCTGCACTTGCTGTTGGGTCAGGTCTGTCTTACGGGGGTCAATCCAAATAGTAATGTCGTCGGCATATGTAGTACTTTGAATGTTGGGAATTTGTCGGAGTTGCCTGGCAATTTTTGACATGACGAGATTGAATAGAGTCGGAGATAAAATAGCGCCCTGCGGTACACCTCGGTGGTTGTGGAAGATGTGGGGATGCTCTTTACGCGTATGTATTTCAAACGTTCTGTTGCAGAGAAAGTTCTTGACAAAATTGGTGAGTCTGTGACCGATGTTAAGTTCTCCCATAATCGAAATGATGTAGGCGTGGGAAACTGTGTCGAATGCTTTCTTGAGGTCAATAGTAACAAGGACTCCTGGAGCTGTGTTAACATTCTTTCTCCATTTTTTCTCTATCATTGGTCGTAATAAGAGCAGGCTGTCATGAGTGGTCAGACCGGGCCGGAACCCGTTTTGTGCAGGGTCGTAAATGGCGTCGTTCGCTGTCTCGAGCAGGTAGGTGAGACGAGTAAGGATCATGCGCTCCATCAGTTTGCAAAGAGTGGATGTAAGTGAAATGGGACGAAGGTTGGAAATTGAAGTAGGGGGTTTTTTAGGCTTTGGTATTGGGTGTACAACGGAGTGCTTCCATTCAACAGGGAGTATCCCAGATTCCCATATTGTGTTAATTTCCGCCAACAACTGTTCTTTAGATTTCTCATCAAGGTTACGAAGCATTTGCCAAGTAATTTTGTCCTTTCCGGGAGCGCTCTTGACATTAACAGCCTCAAGGGCTATATGCAGTTCTTGAATTGTGAAGAATGTATCCTCAGGCTTCAGGTGATCACCATACGTTGGGGCGTAGATAGTCGAGTCGTATACATTATCTTTGGGGAAGAATGTCTGGGCTGCAACTCGTTCCAGTTCGTCTTCGTCTATAGACTGAGCAAGTAGGATGTTTTGCGTGGTGTTAAGGGATTTTGTCGTACCAAAGAGAGCTTTGTAAGTGCGCCACAGCTTATGGGAACCGGTTCGTTCATTTAGGCTTGCGCAGTGGTCAAGCCAACGAGTTCTTCTGAGGTGCTTGGCGTACCGTCTGGCTTGTGCTGTTTTGTTCCGAACTTTGAGTAAGTCGTTGAATTGTTTTCCATTCCTGAGATATTGAAGGTGGAGGATCTCGCGGGTCGACCAAAGGTTGATCAAGTGTTTGTCAGGTGTCGGAGTGTCGTCTCGCACGTCGAAAGTTCTGGTGGCATGCTTAACAGCCCGAGCTATTTTAGTGGCTAACGGTAAAGTGTGCTCGTAGTCCGCAATGAGGGAGCGAAAGTGTTCCCAGTCTACCACTGTGCGACGCAATTTGCCACGATAAGTGGAGTCTGCCAATGTTATCCATATGGGGTAGTGATCGGAACCCATAGGGTCTGCACCACAGCGCCATTCGCGAACTACACTGGTTGAGGCCCACGTGAGGTCGACGGTAGTGTCCGTCTGATTTGCGTGAAGCCCGTGACGGGTTGGGTAGTCGAGGTCGTTCTGAAGTTCGAGCCCTGCTCTGGTAGCGTTATCGACAAGTGCTTGGCCGCGAAGGTCCGTTGTATTGTGGTGCCAAGCTAGGTGTTTAGCGTTGAAATCTCCAACGAAGAGGAGTTTGTCATGCGGATATTGCTGGCGTAAATTAGGTAGCCAAGAATAATCAATGCCAGGAGTAGCTCGATAATTTGTTGTAGGGCGGGCGTAATGAGATGCTAAGAGATATCTGGTCTTGTTAATAGTGCAGCGGACAGCAACTGTTTCCTGTATTTCCGTACAATAAGAAGAGGTATCAACTTGGGTGTGAGGTATGTCCTTCCTGATGAATATGGCGGCCTGTGCTTCTGTTTTGAATTGTCCCCCGCGTTGTTTGTGATGTATGGATGGCACAAAGTAGCCTTGATAACCTGCTATTTCTGGGGTCGTACCTCTCGTTTCCTGAAGCAGGAGTGCGAGGGGCTGACCTGTTGTCCGGAAAAGTTCCCCAAGCTCTGCGGCACTGTACTTCAGAGAACGGCAGTTCCATTGAAGAACGTCAGGGTGGGAATAAGGCTTAGACGAAGCCATGAGCTGTGGTTTCAGGGTTGTGACCAGTAGTCACGTCTAACTGCATGGCAATACGTTGTAGAGTCTTCTGAGTCTCAGTTAGCTGTTGCGCTATGTGTTGCATGCATTGCTGAAATGACTGCATGTCCTGGTGGCATTCGACTGGGAATGTTGCTGTCTCTTTTGTGTGTTTTTCTAACATGGGGAGAAATTTGTGATGACTAGGTAAGTTAACTTGAAAGTGTGGTTCGTCCGGCGAGGTATCATCCTGGCGATGAGAAGTGGCAGGGGAGGTGGTTTGTTGCTTTTCGAGAGTGTTGTTTGCTTGAGGCTTGCTTGATGCCTGCTTGAAGGAGAGATTCTGTCTGTGTGTCATAATGTGCTTCTTTATGTCATTCATTCGCTGCTCATGGTTGCGTTTGAGTAATAAAATTTGTTTCTGTAGAGCTGCCATCTCCTCAGCGAATTGTATCTCGGCTTTTTGACGTGCTTGTTGTAGTTCAGCAATTATGGGATCATCCTCGTAGCTGACGGCAGATTCGAGCGGCGTGAAGTCTTGACTGAGATAGTTTATCTCTGAAGCTTTCGATGCAACGGGTAAGGGCGAGTCGCCGGGGTCTGTAAGTCGCCGTTGACGGTTGCCATTTTGGTAATAGTTTTGAAAGCGGTTTTTTTGCTGGCGTATTTTAAGCATTTCGACGAAGTGAGCGCGAGCTGGACAGACTGGGCTAGTGGCGAGGTGTCCGTCTTTTTTACAATGCACACAGTGCTGCGCCTGTTCCTTATAAGGACACAGACCTGGAGAGTCCTTCAACTCGTGGTATCTACCACATTCGTTACAGATAATAGTTGGGGAAGGACAGCTGCACGCCTTATGTCCTGGTTTGTGACAACGTGTGCAAATTAGTGACTTCGGCTGGTAAATTTGCACACGGCGTAAGAAACCGTGGTAAGTTACAAACCGTGGAACGACGTCAGAAGCGAAGTGGATAAGCACAGTTCCATTACGACCCATGGGGCGTGCAGCGAGTATAGCGACGCCATCAGCTTTAAGAGCGCGCATGAGCGTATTGTTATCGGCTCCTGGGTCGCACTTATATATGACGCCGCGTGTAATGCCTCGGGTAGGAAGTTGATATACATGCACCCGTAGACGCATTTCGGACGAAATAGGGATGACGCGTAATCGTAGAAGTCGCTCGGCATGTACAGAGTCGCATGTGGTCACAGTAATGCTATTGGAATTCTTATTAGTTTTCACGATAACATACTTGGTCAGTTGCGGGTCTCCGGAGAGGCGGTAGATCGCCTGTTGCAGGAGATGAACGGGTAATGTCATTACGTCGGAGTGCTCCATCAGTTGAATCTTTAAGACGTGTGTACCGAGCTCACGGCGTTCATCACTGACTCGTTTAGGTGAAGACACAGGTGGGACCGTTTTGTCCATGTGACGTTGCCGACGACTCCGTGGCTTCTCCCACACTCCGCTGACAGCTTCGAGGGTATCTTCGCGCGATGACCACGGCGCCTGAAGACCATCGATGTCGTTGCGTTGGCGCTTCGGGCTTTTGGAATTCGTGTAGTCTGAATTAGCATCGGCGACAACTTCCTTGCGCTGCTGTTCAGCGAGCCCCACATCCACGCTTGTGCCGGGGCCTGTTGTGGTTTCCATGGCTATATGGTCACCCGACGGTGGGGCCTGGCGCTTGCGGCCTACGGAAATGCCATGTAGCGGGGTCGTCCCAGCTGTGGAGAGACGTACTGCGTCTGGTAGAAACACATCATGATGGACCGTAGCCAGGGCAGGCAGCAGTTCTTCAGGCGGGGCGCTAAGCCTACAGCCCGGTTATCAGCAGCAGGCTGAATGCATAAAAATGCATTTAGGAGAAAACCGATGTCTTGAACGGAATTTCGGACATTCCCAAGAAAATTTAAGGTCGCCGCTTACGTGTTGTGGCGAAAACTGCCATAAAATCTCGTAATTATAGTCGGAGCGACCGCGGCGAACCGCGATCACCTCCTCTTCCTCCTCCATAAAATAAATAAATAAATAAATAAATAAATAAATAAAATAAATAAATTTTTATTTATTTTATTTATTTATTTATTTATAAAATAAATAAATAAATAAATAAATAAATAAATAAATAAATAAGAGCATAGCCCCAAAAGCGCCCCAGGGCTTTCTTGTTGGTTGGCAAGGGGAACTGAGATACCGCTTCAGCCTTAGGAGGATCAGGTCGAACTCCGGCACTGCTAACCACATGGACGGAGAACAAGAGTTCCCCGTACCCACAATACCACTTTTCAGGCTTTAGTTTGAGTCCGGCCGATGGTATTGCCTCGAGAACGGATGTGAGACGTGAAACGTGGTGGAAAACACGATCACGTCATCCAGATACACCAAGCAAGTTTGCCACTTTTGGCCCGCCAGCACGGTGTCTATCAGTCTTTGAAAAGTGGCTTGAGCGGAACACACGCCGAACGGCAACACTATAAATTCCTACATTCTACCGGACGTCACAAAAGCGGTTTTCTCGCGGTCCCGCTCATCGACCTTGATCGGCCAATATCCGCTTTTTAGGTCCATAGACGCAAAATAGCGGCCGAGTCGTAGTCTGTCGAGGGGGTCGCCAATGCGAGGCCACTGGTAAACATCTTTTATGGAACCTCTCTAAGTTTGGCGCAGTCTACACAAAACCGCAATGTCCCATCCTTCTTGGTCACTAAAACGACGGTCGATGCCCTGGGACTATTCGACAGTGCGATGACGTCGTCTTCCAGCATTTGCTGTACTTGCCGCCGTAGCGAATCGGGCTCCTTGGGGGCCACACGGTATTGGCCCTGACGGATGAGCCTCGTTGTTTCTTCTGTAATTATTCGGTGCTTTGTCCAATGCGTCTGACCGACACCTGCCGTGGACAAAAAACAGTCCGTTACATTGTTCCAGTAGGTCAAGGAGCGCTCGACGTTTTTCGGATGACAGGTTGGCGCTGACGTCTATCGCGAGTTTAGCGCTCGCGGTTGCGGTGGCACGAGTTTGGATCACAAAACAGTCCTCAATGTTGTCGACACGTTCCAAGAAAGCTACACTTGTCCCTTTCAGGATGTGCTGGCGTTCATTGGCGAAATTGGTGAGAAGGAGGTTTCCGTGGCCAGAGGACAGGTGCACTAGGCCTGTCGCGATGGCAAAGCCGTGGTCGACGGAGACCGATGTGTGCAGCACAGCAACGTCATCGGAAGTGCAAGAATTGGCGCACGCAACTGCGGCAAACGCGTACGATCATGGTGGCACACTCACGTTGTCAGCGGCGCTACGCAGTGGCAGACGTCGGTTCTCGGTAGGTTGTACTGGAGGCAGCTTCGTTGATGGCATCTCCCTGTCCTCGCCCATGTCTCTAACGGCGTCGTAATCAAGCAGGAAATGCATGACGAAGGTTATGACTTTGCATCACCGAGGTAGAACGACAAACGTGCCAACAAAATCAATGCTCCTAGACGAATCTTAGCCGTGCAGTTCCCGACTGGTGTCATGAGGTGGCCTCCAGCGAAACAAAATTGAGGCCCGTCCCACGGAGCCTTTACCTTGCGCAACCGCTCGGCAAATTGCTGGCTCACCCACTTGTATTTATTTGTTTGCCTATTAACGTGCTGCTAGTATTCTTTTTTTTTCGTTCTCAATGTATCCTGCCCCCTATGTAATACCCTCCTAGTGAGGGCCTTTAGGGGTATTTTTGAATAAATAAATAAATAAATAGTCTGCTCCGGTTTCGAGAAAAGCGGTCACCTTATGACCGTGGATAGTAACCCTGTGCTCAGCACTAGCACCAATGTCGGCGTTAAGGGTCGTCATCGTTGTGTGATTACCCTGTCGCAATACTCCATGGGCGGTCTGTTCTCGTCGAGTGGTCATGCACATCCGTTGGTTGATGTTGGCGGCGGTGGAATGTCTTCCGAGCTTCTACAATCAGCAACCTCGCCTCCGAGGTCGCTTCGTCTAGATTCCCGTCGGGGGCTGGACAACCGGATGTCGCAGCCATCACGAGGGGCGCGACGGTTCGGCGGAGGTGTGGTGCAGGAGAAGCTGAGCGAGATCTACGAGTAGGTGAAGTGGTGTTACGTGCAGCAAGGTAGTCGGTGATTTCGGTCTGCCGCTAGCAAAGACTGGTAAGAGGAGCAGCCGGATAAAAGCCACGAAGTCAGATCGCGTGGTAGGGCACCGTCTGTAGACATGGCCAGGCTCACCGCAGTGATAGCACAGGGGCTGCCCGTTGGCTGGGTGCCTCAAATCCGTTTTGCGCACCCGGGTCGGTGGAAACTTCGGCTGCGAAGTGCGCAACGACTGCACAGGCGAGGTGGCTAACGAGGTGGGACAGTGGGAAGGTTTGGTGGCTGCTGCCGCATTGGTGCTGCGTAGCTTCGTGGGCTTTCTTGCACGGGCGGGTCGGGAGGCGAGAATGCTTGTGGCAGCTTCTCACGCACAGTCCTGGCCACAGAGCTTTGGTGGACCTCGGAGTCTACTGAAGACTTCACTCCGGCACAGCGCGCTCGATAGCCGTGGCCTCCCTGACGAACTCTTGCAGAGTGCGTGGTGGGTTTCGGACAAGGCCGGCAGAAAGCTACTGTTTGATGCCGTGCACAAGGTAGCGAAGTGTCTTCGCGTCCGACATGGCAGGATGAGCGCGAGGAAAAAGACGTGCGATGTCCTCGGCAAACATGGTGAGACACGAACCGGGTCGAAAGGACTTCCTGAACTCCGGGCAGAAATCGGTCCAGGCCATGAATGTCGCCTCAATGTTCTCGTAACAAGTACGAGTGCCGTCGTCCAACGAGTAGTAGACGTGCCGAAGTTTGAGTGCATTATCACACGTTCAAAGTGAGCAACCGAGGCTTCTATATCATGAAAGAAATCCCCGCGGAATTTATTGGGTTCGTGAGGCTGGTGGTTATCTCCAGGATATCTGCATGACGTAACGTGGTTTTCTGGGTAGTTGGGAATCTGTATTCTCGACTTGAGCAACCGCAGCGCGTGGTCACGACGATCCGGGTTGAAAACACCTGGGGATGAGTCATAATGGGAACTTGCGGGAACCGACGGGTTCGGACGTTGGAGAGGCCCGGTAATTCAGGAGAGAGACCGAACTGGCGCTCACTGCTCCGATGGACAGGGGTGCCGATGAGACACGGCCTTTCTGCGCTGTGTCGGACAGGGATCCAGGCATGAGAAAACGGAGCTCTTCCACAAATGTTGCGTTTTAGTAGACGGAGGTGCAGACAGCAGGATGGCGATGTACTATCGGCGTCAAATGAAACGCAAACACGGAAATATAAACCAGGACGTGCAAAATTGAAAAATACTCTTCTTAGAGTTCATATAATGGCACGCAATTGGTATATTTGGAAATACAGCTATCCAAACTTCGTTTTCGTAACTAAGCGACGCGTCATTTTGGCTTGCATAAAAAAAAACCGCGCTACTGCTGCGTTCATGTTCATATTTTCCTGTTCGCGTTTCGTTTGACGCCGATTGTACCTATTTATTATGCGTAGCGCTACACCGAAGAGTACAGGCAGCACGGCGTGTCTCACCGAAGGTGGCTGAATCAGTCTGGCCCGCGAGCCGTGGACCCACACATTTGCGTCGTCGTCTTCGAACACCTGGCTGGCCAAGATGCGCGTAACGTATCACTCACTGGGTATTGAACAATGCACGGCGATCACACACACCGCAAGAGGGGGCGATCATGCACACCACAGGCAGGGGTTCGCGGCTTGACAAATGTCCACGCGACAATATAGTCGAAAACGGTTATTCTTGAAAAACATTTTTAGGGCATAATAGGTGAAAGCAGCATAACCGAGTCGTTATGGTGCACATTAAATTTTTGAAATATTGCGTGCATCATAGGTGTAGTAATAAGCCCACCTGCTACTTTACCACAATTATTACAAGATCTTAAAAATTTCTCGGCGCTGATGTAAGTGGTAATAACCGAATTGTATTGGCAGGCGACAATGTTTAACGAACATTGATCGGTAGGCTACACCATGTCAACAAAATGATAACGCCAGAGCAAATAAATTACTTCAACTCACTTTTTATCATGAATTGAGACAACTGGTTCAAAAGTACACGAGGGGAAAGCAGGAATCATAATCAATATTGATTTGAAATTCCTGTCCAGTTAGGTCAAGAAGCAAAATATAATCAAACAATATAGTATTGTCATGGAAAGAAGAAGACAACAATCTCCAATCTCTAGAGAAGAAGACGAAGACCCTGCTGGGCGGGCTCCCTCATGGCCGACATCGTGTAGTATAGTGTAAATACATCACTCGCATCTTCCATGGTTCATTTCTTGCGTCCTGCCGTCACGTAACATGTTTTGGTGGAGGTTGCGGAGTTGATCCTCAACCTGGCCCCAGATTCGCTTCGTCTCAGCTGCTTGAACATCGCTGAAAGGCTCTTGGAATGCGTCGGCCAGCCCCAGCCCCTGTGAGCCATGGACGCACCATTCCCCATTCCCCGTGTCCCCAGCGTGTGACTTGCCGAGAAGAAACGACGTGACCAGCCGCGACCTACATAGAAGACGACGGTGTTCCCCTGCCCAGAGGTCCGGTGCATTTCCGAGGCCTTTGGACGTTGTTTCACTGTGTCGGCAGGCATTGATGCACCGGGGCCAGTTCTCACCATGACCATCATTCTCATCCGTGGCGCAAGGACTTTTCCACTTTTCCTCCCCTCGTCCATTTTCACCACATCTGTACATTTCCGACGGCCTCGACCGGGACGGTCGCTTTCGACGAGGGGGACGTGTCATGGAAAGAAGAAGAAAGCAATCTCCAATCTCCAGAGAAGAAGACGAAGACCCAGCTGGGCGGACTCCCTCATGGCCGACATCCTGTAGTATAGTGTAAATACATCACTCGCATCTTCCATGGTTCATTTCCTGCGTCCTGCCGTCACGTAACAGTATATTTGACCACAAATGGTTTCAGTGAACACGCTGCCCTCGTCATGCAGTCATGGTACCAAACACGTTTAAGTCAAATCTGACAAAATAGCGGCGGTTACTTTGGTTTTGATGTATTTATAGCAGTCGTTAAACAAATATAAAACGGATTCGCGATTTATGTCAGTCCAGGAATTGCGGCTTAGATTTAAATGCATTATTGCTACCTGCGTTGACAGAGATTTTCCAAGTCGCCATACAAAAATAAAGGCGTCAAATATATGAATAACTCGGAAGATTATTTGCATAAAACGAAAAAGAGAAAGCCTCTCCAAACAGCCAATTAAGCTAAATGAACTATCACCGGTACTTAGGGGCCCCAAAACGGCATTGTCAGAATAAAAAGACACGTATTTCATAGACAGTCTCGGCAACTTCGCTAGAACCTTGCCGAAAACATTTTGGCGTTTCTAGAGAGAACATAAAGAAGAAACCCACCAGACAGCATCAGTACGCATCCTTGTCACAGACTCGCAGCAGATAGCAGGTGCTTTAAAAAAATTACACCATCTTCCCGTAGGGGAACCCTGAGTAGTATGCGAAGAAGCCATGGGATAGATTCAAGTGTTCATTAGTGTTCAGTTTGTTGTTTCCTTTAGGTTGGGGTACGTAGCTACCGCTATATTTACAGTTTGTTTTCTATGGTAACTACCACTCTTTTCACTTACCGGAACTACGAAATGGGAAATTGCGTTAAGCCCATGACTTTTTCACATACTACTCAGGGTTTCTGTACGAGGAGATGGTGTAATTTTATTAGATGTAATGGGGCTACGTCCCTCCCTTGTCGTTGTTGCGCCGTCCAGACTACCGCTGCGAATGCTCGGCTTGGTGAACGCCGGGTGGTGTCTTGCCCTTTAATGGCTCCTGGACGACAGTGTTACCGCTGTCTTCCTGGGCCCGCCCGAGATAAGCCGAGCATGCGCAGTTGGGGTGTGGACGGCGCCACAGCAAGGGAGGGACATAGCCCCGACCATGATATGCCGGAGGGACAGTGTGGCCGGTGTCTTCCGGGGCTTGCACAAGACGAGCACGCTTCCTCTTAAAGGGCTCCTGGGGTGGCAGTGTTGCCGGTGTCTTCATGGGCTTGCGGATGAATCGACGATGGACGACGGACGATAGAGCCGAGAGCAAGAGATGTTTGGATCTGAAACTTTTTCAAGTCAGTGTTTACTTGAAACACGCACAATGACGTCACCGATGTCGCATGCTTATTTGCGCATGTCCCATAGAGATTCTTGAGCATGTCCCATAGAGAAGAAAGGTTTGCCTCTGCATGTGCTAAACTTTGGTACAAAGAAGGCCAGTGATCCGGAAGAGGTACTAGGAAAATTTCTGAAACGTTACGCCGAGTGGGTGTGATATCATGAATTAGTTCTGTTTGAATATTGCAGCAAACTCAATGCTTTCGAGAACATTTTCTTCGTGCTGCCATTATTACCGTGCTCAAAAGCGCAACCTATCTTGCTTCCGAACAACTTTCCCCCTGTTTCTTTGACATCTGCTGCTTCCAGCTCCCCGCACAGGGAACCATGAGTAATCTTGGAGACGGCATTGGCTAAACCGCTGACCCAGAGCCCCCAACATAAGCTGTAACGTTTCCGTGGTGATTGGTTTTAAAGTCAAGGGTAGAAACCTCCAACGGTGGCGTTGAGCCTAGGTTAAGCTCCGGTGGATGGGCTCCCTGTCTGTTTACCGGGCAGAGAGCTCCGGGACCTCTATCGGTATGATGGTAACCCGAACGAAGAAAGTACTATCGTCTCCTCCTTTTTATATGCTGAATGGAAAAATCAAACCCCCCTCCAAAGTGTGATTGGTCACTGAAAAGGGGCCACACCGAAGTCTTGTTTCCTCAACTCCAAAGCATGAGCTTCCCAAAGCCAGACGACTACTCTCGTTTTCTCGTTATCAAATCTCTTGACGCAACCCGCCCTCTTGCTTCACAATCAGCATTTTTGAATACAAAATACCTTGATGGAATAATTGAGAAAACCTACAATGCCAAAAAAACAACGCATAGGTGAAGTCCTTGTTGAGGTAAAAAACCAGCAGCAGGAAACCACACTTGTTGGTCAGACAAGAATGGTCGATCTTAGCATCAGGGTCACAGCCCAAGGCAGCCTGAATACCTCGCAGGGGGATCTATGAAGCAGGTCTCTTTATCGAGACAGATGCCGACCTTGTTGAAGGTAAAGGATGAGGGCGTCACAGCCGTGCGCTGCACGCAGAGATGATAAGATAATCCCCACGAAACATATTATCCTTACCTTCAACTGCTCCCCACTCCATGAACATGTCAACGAGGCTTCATTCGATGCTCCATTCGTCCTTACATTCCGAACCCGCACTACTGCTTCAAGTGCCAGCGGTTCGGGCACAGTACTACCACGTTTTGCCGTGACAAAGAAACCTATGCAAAATGCGCCGCGCAGAACCACCGCACCGACAGTTGTGATTCAGACAACCTTACGTGTGCAAAAACCAAGGGTCGACATGCGGCCTACACTACCAAATGCGACAAGTTCAACTTGAAATGAAAATAATCAATCTCAATCTCACAGCAAAAATCACCTTCCCAGAGGCGCTGAAGAGGTTCGCCTCTTTTCCCCTGGGGAGGTACGCCGACGCAGCTGGCAGGGGGGCGGAGCGACGTCTGGTTTCCACCGGGACCCAGTTTAGCAAGTCTGACCTGGTCCCATCTGCACCCCAACCATTCGGTTGCCTGGGGCGGCCCAACCAGTCACCACACCGCTTGCTGAGCCCTGAGTGATTGTGGTGCCAACCGCTCCAAGCGGTACCGATTCCGCTCCTGCTCCTCCTTCCCAAGTCTCCTGTAGACTCGAGGCTGTTGAGGACATGGAGACAAGGGCCCCCGTATTGGCTCCTACCTTCAGCCACCTCCTTCCCCCCCTCCCCCCCCCGCTTAGGCAAACGTTGCCACTCCCGACGCCAGTGGCGGTGACAGCTATCACAAAGGTACCCGAATGGGTGCCAAGTCCAGGGGGCCCAGTTCGTCGGGCACCCCCAGGACATCTGACGCCGAGATGGACATCGCGCTGTTCTGGACTGCAACGCACCGCAGGGAGCGCCCTCCGACGCCCAATCCAACAGAAAGGCCCAAAAAGCCACCTCCAAAACTACAAGCCCCGAAAGACACATGAACACACATACACACAGGCTCCTGTAGCTCCTAAATTTTTATACTGGGTGGAGAAAATAACATTCAATAGAACTGTAGACGCCTCCGTAAAATCGTGATGATGTTTATGAGATATTGCATTTAAATCGAGCAAGCGTGATGCGTTTTCAGGAAACATGTTTACACTCTAGGCAAACAAATTGCTTGAAGAAGTACATAGTATTTAAAAAAAACACGGATGGTGGTGGTACGTCTTCAGGTGGTGTGGGCATCATTGCTCGGAAATGTTTAGCATGTCACCCTATCAATCTGAACACTGTCCTTGAGGCTGTCCAATTCGCGCCATTATATTCAACAGGTTAATAAGAGTATGCTCTCTCTACATTCTTCCAAATCACGTGCCATCGAGGTCACAGTCTGAGGCTCTGATATACCAGTTACCAGAACCATTTCTTTTATTACGAGACCTCAATGCTCATAACCCTCTTGAAGGTTACTCCCGCATGGATGTTCGAGGACTCCTCATTGAGAAGTTTCTAACATCATCGGAAGTATGCCTTTTTAACAAGAAACAGTTTACATGTCAGAATCTAAGACACAGCACATATTCATACTCAGAATTCGGACTCGGTTCAGCAGTTCTCTTTCTATTACTTGAGTGGGATGTGGGCACACACCCATATGGTAGCGACTACTTCCCAACCACATTAATATATATGGGCAAAGGTACCAACAGTTCATGTACCCATAGCAAGTTTGACGAAGCAAAATCTGACTGTAATGTGTGTAATGTGTGCCGTAGAAACACAGTTAAATTGCAATCAGACAATTTCCAATCAGACAAATTCCAATCAGACAATCAGACAAAAAAGAGTGATAACAGTTATTCTTCTTTTTCATCATTCTGATGTGTTCATTCGTGACCCACGGTTTTGTGATTTTCTGAGAGCGTCTTAAGCGTTTAAACGGGAAATGTCTGCCATAAATTGTTACGAACTCTTTTAAAAATAAATCATCGGCATCATTAACATCAGTTTCTTTAAAAACACCGGACCAATCATAAGTAATTATATCATTTTTAAAGGACTTAAGACTCCGTTCTGTTATACACTTCAAAACAAGAGAACCATAGCGGTGATCTCTTTGCAGCGTAACACCTTTATAGATCATGAAAACCGGAAAGTGATCACTCACGTCAGAGGCAATTGTCCGAGCGCTAGAAACAGTCGTTTCAATATTGGTTATGATCAGATCCAGCACTGATGCGCTACAGCTTATGACACGCGTTGGGGTTGTAATTAAGTTAACAAAGCCTAAGGAATGCAGCTTCAAGTGAAATTCGCGAGTATCATGTGAGTTATCCAAAATGTTTACATTGAAGTCACGCCCAGAATTGAGAACGTAGTTATTAACACAGACATATTCTAAAAGGGTCTTGAAAAAATCCAAAAATGTTGCAAAATTTCCATGTGGGGGACTGTATACAACAAAAATTACCTTGTTTTTATTTCTTAATGCCACGACTTCATAATCACTCGTGACGTTACTGTAATCAGAGAGCAACTCACACTTTTTTCTTAGTGTAACGTACACTGCCACGCCGCCGCCACGAGCGTTGCAGCGGTTCAGAAAAAAGCTATCATGACCCTGTAATTTTAACATACGACATCCATTGTGATACCATGTTTCAGACAGCATTATGATATCGTATTGAAAAGCAAAGGCGTTAAGCAATATCTGAATGCTATCTTCCTTGTTACACGCCGACCGAGAGTTAATGTATAGAACAGATTCGCAAAAGGAATGGTGACTTGAAATATCATGTGGCAGAGAAAACTGCTGATAATCCATTCTTTAGTTACACGTCATGCAGTATAACCACGTGTCTGTCACGTTTTCCCTAGCATATTTTGTCTAAGTCACGTTCAGTCTTTATCGCGACAACTGGACCATCTTCAACTAGCTTGGCGAAAATCTTTCCGTTTCACGACCACACCGATCTCAACTTACACTTGTGCTTTTTTTGATGGCCATTCCCAGCAGTTTCTTTGAGGCTGGGCACAGGTGCTCGTTAACGTAGATAGGTACCTCACTGTCGTGACCCGCGTCATTGTTTGTCAGCCGCATTTTTTTCGCCTTCTTCAGGAACGTATCCCGTTCCGCTCGGGAACGAAACTGGACCGCATTGTTCGCCTTATCACCTTTGCGCTTTACACGCGGTGGCATGATTCAATGTAAGACGTTGACACGGGTTCATTTACAGCGAGGCCAATCTTTGAGAAAATATCATGCACCGATTCGCCGTCTTCTTCAGTGACACACTGAATTTTTCCGTTTGTGTTCTTTGAATACTGTTCTGCGCTGGTTATCGGTGTCTCAAGTCCTTCTACTCTGGTTTCTAGTGCAGCACATTTACCACGGAGCGCTTCGTTTTGAGCACTTATTTCAACGTTTTTTGTAACCTCAGCATCCAGCTTCTTCTGCAGTTCCGAAACACTGCCGTCGGTAAATTCAATGCTGTAAGCCATCTCTTCTCGTTTTTTAGGTCACGGACCTTGTTGCGCAGCTCTCGTTCAAAAGACTCCCTGAATGTCTTCATTTCTTCCTTAAGACCTTCTTTTAGCTTTTCAAACTCCGCTTTCATTTCGTCTCTCAATTTGTGTACGTCTTTAGACATGACAGCAACAATACACAATCAACAAGGTTCCGAACAGAAAGTGCAATTACACTCTATACAAATGAACTTGGCAGCAGCGGCGAGTCAAAGAAATTCCGCGGAAATAGGGGCGTTCTTGCAAAAAAACTAACCTGTTTCAAAGAGCAGAAACCAAAGCTTAGCGACGTGTCCAAGGCTTGCCGCCACTGCCAAGTGCCGAGCTGAAAGATGGTGGTGCCGCTTTTCACCAGTGTGCCCTGTGACGTAGTTGACCACGCCGCAGATCACTGGTGAATGTGATGATCGCCCTCTTGTGCTTCCAGAAAAGTGGGCCGCCTGCTCACGCTTGCGAAGCGCTGCCCTGCGTGAAGGCTCCGTGCAGTTGCAGAAATAGGGACCTGTTTCAAAGAGCAGGAACCAAAGCTTAGCGACGTGCCCAGAGCTTGCCGCCACTGCCAAGTGCCGAGCTGAAAGATGGTGGTGCTCCTTTTCACCGGTCTGCCCTGTGACAGAGTTGACCACGCCGCAATTCACTGGTGAATCTGATGATCGCCCTCTTCTGCTTCCAGAAAAGTGGGCCGCCTGCTCACGATTGCGAAGCGCTGCCCTGCGTAAGGGCTCGGTGCAGTTGCAGAAATCGGGACCTGTTTCAAAGAGCAAGAACCAAAGCTTAGCGACGTGTCCAAAGCTTGCCGCCACTGCCAAGTCACTGCCACTGCTTGCCACCACTGCAAAGTTTTGCCCCGCGACACCCCCTCTTTTGTGTCCCCTGCCGTCGGTCCTTGTCGGGAGATGTTTACGTTGTTTGATTATCCTCTGCAGAACCGTAGGGATTTGCGCGGAGTGTGCATGTCCAGCCTGGTAACCGCGGCTAAATTTCGAAGGCAGTCGAGGTTTGGTAGCGGTTCTCCGCGCATGTTCATACTCAAGTGCATGCAAAAGTAGCACCACGACTTGTGCATAAACAATGCCCTCTGGTGAATAATAGGTATAGACGTCTAGGGCAATTTATTTCACTAGATGGAGAAGTTTTTTCTCAAGCAAAGTCTTACACTCACAAGGCCGCAGAGATGCTGAACTTATTTTGGGGAAGGCGAGCGTACCCTAGAAACCGCGCTAGCTGTAGAGTGGTGTGCTTGGATGGCTCTTTCATAAATTTGTACCGCAAAAATACCCCTTAAATCCTTCCACTGAGCTGTGCCTGATTAAGAGAGTGTCATCTGGGTTTTTACCGGCAAGGACGAAGACACTATTTAGCCTAGTGTCTGGTGCAACCGGCTGAGCATTGAATGGGTTTAAGCGTGTCTGCGTTCACTGCATGGCATTTGTTAGGGAGCGCTGTAGGACCCCTGTGAAGAAGTGAATCATAAAGCACTTCTGATAAGCCAGCACATCTTTCGCGGTTGTCTCCCCTTGTCATCTTCCGAGCTGGAAACGTAATTGTCCAATTGCGCTTGTGCAGCGACTCGCCTGCTTCGCCATAGATCATGTGGTTCCAGGCCATTGTTATTGCGCAACCTCCCACAGAACTGTTACAGTGGTGAGCGATTGGAGAAGTTTATTTGAAGTGAAACATTCTCATTGCAGCAAGGGTCCAAAAGAACTAAGCCGGCTGATTCACACTGTCTCTCCTTCCACTCGACCTTGACTATTTATATCCATTCACACCTGATTGCCCGAAAAACAACTCCCTCATTTAACCATTTTCATTCTTGAGATATTTACGGGGTGCGCTGTAGTACTTTTGTAATACTTTTAACACAAAACTTCCAAGGATGCACAATGTCAGCCTGTTTGACCAATTTTAGCAAGTAAAGGGTATTTTTATTTTTAAGAAAAGCACAGCACTCGTACAACAATTTAAAATGGCAGTTCGTTTTTCCATGGGACCTCAAAAAGAATGTCAAATTGACAATAAAAATGCATTTCGTAAAATTGGTGGCAAGCATTTCGAGATATTCAAACACGTCTTTTATTATAGAAACGTTTTGCGCTATAGACTGTAGCATCTCATTTTTACTGTGAAATGTTTTTCGTTAATCAAGGTACCTAACTTTTCCGCCGACCTAAAAGCTGGAAAGTGAACGTTAATAATGTTTTACACATCTTTACTTGTATACATTTTCCAGGCATGTTTAAAGGTACGAACCATCATATAATAATAAACCTCTACTTACGTTAGTTTGCTTGCAAATGTTCCTCCAAAGGACGTTATCGGTACGAGTACTGTTGTACCAACCCCTTGGTCTTGTTGTTATATTCTTTTCTTTGGTAAAGTTCAGGGTAACGTACTGCGGAATCCAGTTGGGATTTTTAATTAGGGGTACCTTAATTGTCCCCATTATATCATGGCTTACATTCATAACTTCATCCAATGTCCACATAAATATCTTGTCACAGTCAAAACGGTAGAAATTACCGTATTTTTCGTGAGCGATAATACGTGACTGTGAATCACAGGTCATATTATGTACTTTCATACGCAACGGTGTGCTGAAATAAAATATTGTTCAGATTTTTTAAACTCATTATTAAATTTGTATTTTTGTTTTCGCAGTTTGGGCACTTTATGGTAAAGTTAACGTAGTTTCGTAAGCCTATAAGAAAGTGCTATTCCAAATCTTCCATCTCGGAGAACCAGTCGCAAGGAGACTGCCCCCAGCGCAATTGAGCTAGCTAAACCCCTGTACAGGGTAGGTTCCGGATACGTCTACGCCAATAACCCCAAACACAAGTAGCAACTTTCACAGAACAGGGGTTTATTACATTACCACCCACAATACAAAAACACAATGCACTGTACACGAAGCCGCTAGTGAAATCAATGGTGAGCGTCTGCCCAGCCCACTATCGTGGGGCTGAAGTAAAAGCATCCACAACAATGAACCAGCGCGCCGCGCGCTGACGTAAAAGGCGGTCCACTAAGGCCGTTACGCTTGAAGGTTTTTGGCCTAACGGGATGGTTTAGGCAATTTCCTGCCTATTCCACAAACTGCAGAAGGTCCACTAGCTATGACCAGCTCCAGCGTTTAAAGCGTCGAAGCCGTTCATCCGGAGTGAAAAAGTAGCTGACAAAAATACCCAGGCGAAACATTAGAGGCGAAAAAAATTACACCATCTTCGCGAGGGGAACCCTGAGGTGAGGCGAAGCACGGCGGAGTTTCCTGTATTTTCACTTGCGTTGGTTACGCACCGTATGGTAAGATCTCGAATTAGGCTAGATTTGAGGAGGGACCGCAACAAGCTATTACGAAAGAAGCCGATAAACGAACTAACAGTAAGACGTAAAGTAGAAAAATTCAGGATCGCGCTGCAGAACCGATATTCCGCCCTTAACGAGGAAGCCGAGCCCACGAGCCAGGAAGCCAGCGACAACCTTACGCGCATCATCACGGAGTGTGCAGTAGAGGTCGGGGGCACTATGGCTAGACAGGATACTGGTAAACTTTCACAGGAGACGAAAGATCTAATCAGGAAACGGCAAACCATGAGAATCTCTACCGCAGCTGACAGAATAGAACTAGCCGGGCTTTCGAAGTTAATCAATGAGCGTAAGACAGCTGACATACGGAAGTATAATATGGAGAGGATCGAATACGCTGTAAAGAACGGAGGTAGCCTGAAAGCAGTGAAGAGACGTCTTGGCGTGGGGAAAAATCAGATGTATGCACTTAAGGATAAGCAAGGCAATGTCATCACAAATAGGGATAAAATAGTCACAGTGGCCGAGGAGTTCTGTAGGGATCTGTACAGTAGCCGGGACATACAGGATAATGCCGAATGAGACAGCAGTTCAGAGGAGATAGACATCCCACCAGTAACGACCGAAGAAGTAAGGAAGGCTTTGAAAGAAATGAAAGGGGGCAAAGCACCTGGTGAGGATCAGATAACAGCAGACCTCTTGAAGGATGGCGGAGAAATTGTACTTGAAAAACTGGCAAACCTGTATACGCAATGCCTAATGACCACAATGGTACCGGAATCTTGGAAGAACGCGAACATCATCCTAATCCATAAGAAAGGCGACATGAAGGACTTGAAAAATTACAGGCCGATCAGCTTACTGTCAGTCGTCTACAAGGTATTTACCAAGGTAATCGCTAACCGAATCTCTGCAACCTTAGATTTCAGTCAACCTAAAGAACAAGCAGGGTTCCGTAAAGGTTATTCAACACTGGACCATATTCACACGATCAATCAGGTGATAGAGAAGTGCGCTGAGTATACTGAACCCCTATATATAGCCTTCATAGATTATGAGAAAGCATTTGACTCGGTCGAAACCCTAGCAGTCATTCAGGCATTACGAAACCAGGGGGTAGATGAGCATTATGTAAGAATACTAGAGGATATCTACAGTGGGTCTACAGCTACCATCATCCTCCATAGGGAGAGCAGTAAAATACCTATAAGGAAGGGTGTCAGACAAGGAGACACAATCTCTCCAATGTTATTCACAGCATGCTTACAAGAAGTATTCAGAACGTTGGATTGGGAACAGGTGGGAGTAAGGGTTAATGGAGAATACCTCAGTAACCTCAGATTTGCTGATGACGTTGCCTTGCTAAGTAACTCGGGGGACGAATTGCAAAGCATGCTTTCCGCACTGGGCGAACAGAGTAGAACCGTGGGCCTGAAAATTAATATGCAGAAAACTAAAGTAATGATCAATAACCTCGGGACACCACAGCAGTTTGAGATAGGTGGCGAGGCAGTGGAAGTGGTAAGCGAATATATCTACTTAGGCCAAGTTGTGACCCCAGATCCCAACCATGAGGCAGAGATAATTAGAAGGATCAGAATGGGGTGGGGTGCATATGGCAGACATTCTCAGATAATGAATAGCAGCCTACCATTGTCGCTGAAGAAGAAAGTGTATGACAGCTGCATCTTACCGGTACTCACCTACGGGGCAGAAACTTGGAGGCTCACTAAGAGGGTTCAACTTAAATTGAGAACGACTCAGCGGGCAATGGAGCGGAAAATGATAGGTATAACATTAAGGGACAAGAAGAGAGCGGAGTGGGTCAGAGAGCAAACTGGTGTTAAAGACATATTAGTAGAAATTAAGAAGAAGAAATGGACGTGGGCAGGGCATGTAATGCGAAGGCAAGATAACCGCTGGTCATTAAGGGTAACAGAGTGGATCCCTAGAGAAGGTAAGCGTTGCAGGGGGCGGCAGAAAGTTAGATGGGCAGATGAGATCAAGAAGTTTGCGGGGATAAATTGGACACAGTTGGCACAGGACCGAGGTAATTGGAGAATCATGGGAGAGGCCATTGCCCTGCTGTGGGCGTAGATAGGCCTGGTGATGATGATGATGATGATGATGATGGTTACGCACATCGCGTGAACTTGTTGGAAACTCCGCAATGCTTCGCATCACCTCAGGGTTCCCCTCTGACAAACGGCTCTGTTAATTCGTTGGCTGATGCTGGCTGAACTTGTGTCAGCCAATCTTCAAGCAGGACTGTCGGTACTCATCAGACGCCGGAGCGAGACTCATCCGACGAAGCAAGTGAGGCAGCGGCGCGTGCACGCAGTTATATATAGCGCTGGCGTGGAGAGGAGGACGGAGGAAGCAGCGCGCTATCGCACAGCTGGTGTGGAGAGGAGGACGGAGGGAGTAGCGCGCTATCGCGCAGCTGGCGTTGAGAGGCTGATGGAGTGAGAAGCGCATTATCGCACAGCTGGCGTGAAGAGGGGTTCAAGAGGAGAGGTGCGGACGCCAACGTACAATGTACTATGGAGAATGGACAACGGACATAGCCCCGAGCAAAAGATGCTTTGCATCTAAGAATGCCAGACTAGCTCGCAATGCCCCAATCATGACATTCGCTAGTAAGCTAAGTCATCGGGTGTACCAATGCAACCGGGGGGACGGGATGCGCAGAAGCTACAAATACCAAGAATGGCGGGATGCGCGACGTACTTACGCGTAGTGATGCCGATTCTCCCTTGCAGGAAGCACGGCCACCCAACAAATCTATCTTGTCCCTTTATAGATACAGATGGATACATACGCGCAGATGGATACATACACGACACTAAGGCGTGCTTCACCGCCTGCAGGTGTCTGGAGTTCAGCGCCTGCATGTGAAGGTTACATTCCTTCAACGCTGAGAGAAAGTCACTTTGTTCTAAAGCTTGATGGGCAGTCTCTGAGACTGGAACACTGCCTCATCTTGCAAGTGTTTTGGTCAAAAAGTAGCTCACACTGCTCTTTGCCCGAGCGCTCATGATGTCGTGTTGAGGCAGCAAAAATTACAAAGGTTTCGTTCACTCACTGAAAATTGATTAGATTTTTACATCGCTAACTTTTCTTACCACGAAGTAATGGCAGAGGTTATTATCACTTAGGCCCCAAGTAGCACACCCTTGATAGTGAACCTACTTTAATAAAAAGGGTTTTGGAGTGTTTGGAACAACGGAGATCTAAGGAAAAGTACCCAGATGGTGAGCGGCTACTGATCCAGTGAGTCATCGCGGCTAGCAAGCCATATATGTTCTAGATGCAAAGCATCTCTTGCTCGGGGCTATATCCGGCGTCCGTCCGTTTTCCGAACCTCTCTCCCTACACTATATAAAAAAAGACATAGTTAGAGGCGCCCGGTTTCGATCCCACGACTCTCTGGCCGCAACGGGTGGTACGGGGTGCTCTTCCCACTACGCTACTAAACCGGGACAGGAGCAAGTGCACCGAACGCGCCTGATGTCCTTACTCATTCAATATACGTGAAGAAGCTACTGATACAACGAACGCATGCGAAGCTGAACGTCAACGGAAACGACGAAATAAAAACTTTAGAGGAGGATGTTGAATTTTCGGTGGGAAAGCTGTGGCGGGAAGCGGCACGCGCCTTGCAGGACGGCCTAAGCATTCACCAAAGGGTTCACCCCTGTCATCTTGTTGTATGTGGAGTGGAGTGAAAACGTTTTTTATTAACACATTGGAAACAGTACGGATACTTGTAGAGATCTGCCAGCGGTACCTTCAATCTTAAACAGGAGAGTTGTTCCATGGAAAAAATGTCTGGTTTGTTTTCCGCACAGGTGCAACTGCTGCTGCCAAAAAAGGTCACCCCGAGAGAAGGGCTGCGTGTCAGCCAGTCGTCCGCGAGTCGTCCGCCTAATCATACTGGCTTACGGCCACTACAATACCGGGAGATGTGTAAACTTAATCCACAGTGGTAGCAGACAGAGCCGTGTGCCGATATTTGGAGTGAACGGTACTGCCTTCCAGGTACAATTTTAAGTAGAAGCTTGCTTGACACGTTGCTGGTGGTCTACTGTACGGTCTAGTCTGTGAAAAAACGCTATCTAGAATAGAGACTTAGGAATACACAACAGGATCCCTATTTGAAACTCGGTTAATCTGACCTTACAGTGATTTCGAACCGATGCGGTCGTCCAGGCACAGCCCTGTATACTTCAATGAAGAGAAACGTCCGATAATTCGAATGTGTCGGTATCCCGAATAGCTGATTCAAATTGAGACCCTGTGGCTTTAATTTCAACCGCGCAGAAGTCGTCACAAAGGTCGGCCTAAAAATAACAGTAATCAAGCGATTACTTTGTGTTTTATTTGCCTCGAAACATTCCTGCAAATAAACGGGTTTTCCAGCATAAATAGCGGCAATATTTTGACATTATCGCTTGCTACTCAGCTTATGCCTGTTACTGCATATTTATGGCGTAAAACGTACAAGTCAAATAATTTTGTTCGCTCTTCGAGCTCCGTGAACATTATTTACAAAATCACCTGCCAGAAACGTGCAGTAGCGCCTAATTCCCGATAACGACTTCAGACGTGGCTCCTTTGTGTTCTTTCCGCGCAGTGTGGCTCGATGTTCATTCGTTTTTGCTCCCGCCCACTAATTCGAACTTCGCTCTAGTGAAACAATTTTATGGTCCCCTTCGAGTTCGAATTAACGAGCTTCTACTGTACCACTATCCTGCGAATCTGAAGTGCCAGTTTATTGTATTGATTTTCTGACTTTTTCTACTGGGTATGAGTATTATATTTTTATTGTTTTTAAGCACGTAATCTCCTTGGTCTTTATTTTCAAATGAATGGTAGTGTTTTTGGCGGGTGATAAAAAGCTCAAATCTGAGACCTTTGTTTACAATATATCCATGAAAACTTACTCTCACAATCCAACCGCCATCAGCACCCTACTTTGGTTCACTGCAGGGTGAAAGCCCCTCCCGTTGACTTCCAACAGCTTCTGTCCTGCGCCGCTCGAGTCCTGTACTGGCCACCAAACTTCCGTGTTTCATCGCTCCATCCTGTTATCGGCCGTCACCCTCTTCTAAACCCATCTCTTGTATCCACTCTGCTACCCCGATTGTTCACCGGTTTTAGGTTGGTCGCACTACATTGAATGCCCAAAACAATTCCTTTTTCTTTATTTGAACAATAAAATCATTTACTGCAGTTTGTTCCCTGATCGGAAGACCGGCTGGGCAAGCCTAACGAACGGTGCCGATTATTCGGGTCTTCACTTTAACCTCTCGTAGAAATATGCCAAGTCAGGAAATGCCCACTACCGGATGACAGCGCTATCCTGGGTCATCTGCACCTGAGAACACCGACGTGGAAACTGGGCAAGCTCCGATGACCGGCTGATCAGCTGACCAGCAAGGCTACAACCAGCACTGCAGAGGCAATATAAGCAACGCTTGGACCGTCGGGCTTCCCAGACCGGGGGGGCTAGCCGGACGAACGGGCGCCGTTAATTCGGCTAATCACTTTCGCCTCTCGTAGGCGGGTGTCTATTTGGTTAAACGCTTCGTGGCTACCTCATCGCAGCTACTTAGCTGTTTTTTGCTTTTGCTGTTGCTGTTTAGCCCCGCTGGCCTGCATTGCCATAACTCAACGTGTCTGATTATGAGGACGTGTTTTGCCTTGCGTGTCATAAGAATGTTGCGCAAGGAACTAGTTCGATGAAATGTGGCGAATGTGGCAATGTTTACCATTGTGGATTGTTCTGGCGGAACAAAAAATAAGCTAAAGGCTATTAGTGCTGATGAACACGAATCATGGATGTATGCAACTTGTCGTGAGTCCGACGGGCGACAGTCGCCTGGAGATAAAGATGACATCTTGACAACTCATGCCACTCAGACGGATGCCAACGGCACGCTGAAGTTGTTTGTCCAACATGGGGCGGATCTCTTGCAAGAATAACCCAGATGTTAGAGAGAATAGTCGCGATTCAAATGCAGCTCAGCGCTCGAAGCACCAAGTAGGAAAATATACAGCAAACTCTGGCAGAGCACAACAAACTCTTTGAGGATTTGAAGCGTCTGTCAAATTTTTGTCAGAAAATTTTGATACGGTCTCAATCACACTTGCTGCTCAAGAAAACGTAATCACTGAAATACGTTCGCAAGTGTGCAGTCTTCAGGCACACATGAAAATAAATACAAATAGATCAGACAGCTTAGTACATCACTCAATTGGGTTGATATTGACATTGACATTATTCTATAAGTATTTCAGTACAGCTTTTACAAAAACAGGGTTTCACAAAACGAGGTCCCATGTAAACAAATCATGACATGAAACAGTGATCAAGTCGGAAAAACATTGAGGTACATGGAGTCTGTATTCCAAACAAAGAATATCTTATGAGTGTTCTAGGGGAAATTGCTGAAAAACTAGAGGAGCCCACACACACTGTCGATAGCGTTGAAGCTGTGCACAGGATGAGGTGTAGACTAGATAGGATACCGGCAATCCTTGTCAGATTTTGGGACAGGAAAGTCTGTGACACTTGGGCAGTGAAAAGAACCAAACTCAATAAAGAAGGCATTTTTGTGAACCAAAATTTATAGCAGTACAGAGGGCTACGGAAATGAAGACAAGGGAAATATCTTACAAGTTTGCATGAACACGAAATGGCAAGGGCTTTATGAAGAAAAGGAAGGAAAATCTGCCATTCAAATAAAATCTATGGAAGACCTAATGCAGCTCTAATAGCTATATAAAGTTTCCAAAATTGCCATGAATGGCACTGCTTTACTGAAGATATTGTTACGGGGCATTAATTAGATTCCCCACAAATACGACGGTATTCATGTACTGTGCTAGCGGGCGTCATCATCAAGAAGAGAGATGAAGAGGACGCTGACGGTGAAGCGCGTTCGCTCCCTGGCTTGCGCGGTGCTCTCTTCCATCGTGGTTTCTTATACCTAGCCTCTGAATGTGCATCGTAAATACACCACTGTAAACACAGCTTTACCCTGTATCATTTGGTGGAGAGTGCTGCATTGGCCCCGTACTGCTCTACCTCACCCCTTCCTTGGCACGAGTGAGCCGTGGACGCGGCTGACTCGGAGGTGCTGATCACGGATCTCCGAAGCGGGCGTCATCTCCGAGGCCCCACAATGGCACCGCCTACTGAAGCAACGAGCGCCGCTACGCCACTGGTCATCGTTAGCCAGCCTCGAGATCCTGGTTTCTTCTACGGTACCGGTGATGTCGACGTGGAGGACTGGATCAGCCGCTACGAGCGTGTGAGTGCCCACAACCGCTGGGATCCCACTATTATGCTGGCGAACCTTGCGTTCCACCTGAGAGGTTCGGCGGAGACGTGGCATGACACCAACGCAGCCAGACTTACTAGCTGGGATAGCTGCAAGGCGGAGATGATTGCAATTTTCGGCAAGCCTGCTGGGCGCCAGCTCGAGGCGAAAAAGGAGCTTGCGTCGCGAGCGCAGACGTCGACCGAGCCGTACGTCAGCTACATCCTAGACGTACTGGCCCTTTGCCACAAAGTTGATGCTGAGATGCCCGAGCAAGATAAAATCGACCACATTTTGAAAGGCATAGCTGACGATGCCTTTAATCTGCTCATGTGCAAGGACTGCTCTACGGTAAACTCAATTCTGAGTGAGTGCAAGCGTTTCGAGCAGGCCAAAAGCCGTCGAGTTACACAACAATTCAATCGCCTTCCAAATACCGCCGCCACTTCTTCGTGTCAGGGACCGTTTGCGCCTTCCGGTCAACCACCCTCGGAGACAACTGCGGACGCAGTGACACGCATTGTTCGCCGCGAGATTGAGGCGATGACACCGGTCACCGGCCACCACTCGACGTCTGATGGCAATCTTCCGGCGATCTCGGTGATACAAGCGGTTGTGCGCGACGAAATTACGAGCATGGGCCTGCACCCAGTCTGCCACGTGAGCTACTCAGCCCATCATCAAGTTCCCTTCAAGTCGCGTTCATGCAGTCACAATGATCACGTCCCCAGCCCTCCGAATTTCCGCACGCAACGTCGGCCCTCGTCTTACAGAAACCCGGCGGAGTGGAGGACGCCCGATGACAGGCCTATATGTTTCAATTGCAGGCGTGTCGGCCACGTTGCACGGTATTGCCGCAGTCGCTGGTTCCCTTCCGCTCAAACCTCCTGGAATGACGATACCATTGACCATGCGCCGCGTCGTTTTGCACCTTCCTACCAGCAGCGCACTGCCGACAACCCCGCCGCATCCACTCTGCGATTTGGCCGCTCCCCTTCTCCCCAGCGCCGACAGTCTCGCTCCCCGCAGCCCCGCCGCTCTACTTCGCCGAACGACTACGTACGTCCCACATCGGAAAACTAGCGAATGCAGCTCCCGGAGGTGATGCTGCATTCCCGACCTCGACCGAAAATCCTCTTTTGACGCTACCTACCAGAGACAATTTACTTGACGTGAATGTTGACGGCGTGCCTGTCCGTGCTCTAATTGATACCGGGGCGCATATATCGGTAATGAGTGCAAATCTCCGTCGCCGCCTACGTAAAGTTATGACGCCGGCTCTGTCGTATGTTCAAGTTGCTGACGGCGGTACGCCGGCCATCGCTGGCATGTGCACCTCTCGCGTTAGTATCGCCGGCCACAACACCACTGTAGTTTTCTTTGTTTTGGACAAATGCCCTCACGACATTATCCTTGGCCGCGATTTCCTGTGTGAACATGCCGCGCTCATCGATTGTTCAGCGGGACTTCTGCATCTGGAGTTACCGGCTTTTGATAGCGACGCACCCCCGCTGCGCTTATGCTCCTGCGAATACGTTCGCCTGCCGAGTCAAGCAGCGACCTATGTTCCTCTCGCTACTTCCACACCGGTTCCTGATGGAGACTACCTTGCCGCTCCCATCGTAGACGTTCTCCTGACGCGTGGTGTTGCCCTTCCACACACTGTTGTTACCATCAAGCACAACAGCGTTAACTTGCCTCTAATCAACTTTGGATTTCACACTCAAGTCCTTCCCGAAGGACTCACCATCGCCACCCTTGCTCCTTTCTGTGCACCGGACGTTTCTGTTTTTGCTTTGAACCATCTGTCAATTCCCCATGAAGTCTCCGATCCGCTCCTTACCACTCCTGATATATTTGCACCAATGATCAGCCCACAGCTATCACCCGCACAAACAAACCAACTGCGCTGTCTTCTGACATCATTTGCCGACGTCTTTGACTTGAGCGACAAAGCTTTGGGGCAAAGTTCTACAGTCACCCATCGGATCGATACAGGTGATGCGCTACCCATCCATCGGCGTCCGTACCGTGTGTCCCATAGTGAACGAGGCATCATCCAGAAAGAGGTTGACAAAATGCTCGCCAAAGACATTATCGAACCTTCCTGCAGTCCCTGGGCTTCCCCGGTAGTTTTGGTAAAGAAGAAAGATGGCACTTGGCGATTCTGTGTAGACTACCGCCACCTGAACAAAGTAACCAAGAAGGACGTCTACCCTCTTCCCAGGATCGACGACGCCTTAGATTGTCTACACGGTGCAAAATACTTTTCGTCCATTGACCTACGCTCAGGTTACTGGCAGATTGCAGTCGACGAGATGGACCGAGAAAAGACCGCCTTTGTCACCCCAGACGGTTTATATCAGTTCAAGGTTATGCCTTTCGGTCTCTGCAATGCGCCAGCTACCTTCGAACGCATGATGGACTCTCTCCTGCGGGGATTCAAATGGTCCACATGCCTGTGCTACCTCGATGACGTCATTATTTTTTCTCCATCGTTCGAGGCTCATCTCCATCACCTGTCCGAAATACTTGCTATTTTGCGTCAAGCCAACCTACAACTCAACTCCGCGAAATGCCGATTCGCCAGGCGCGAACTAACTATCTTGGGCCACCTTGTCGACGCAAATGGAGTGCAGCCTGACCCCGACAAAATAAAGGCGGTTAGAGATTTTCCGGTGCCCCGGTCATCGAAAGACGTTCGCAGTTTTGTAGGCCTGTGCTCCTATTTCCGTCGCTTCATCCGAGGCTTCGCTGATATCGCCCGCCCTCTCACCGACCTTCTCAAAAAGGATTCCGTCTTTTCGTGGGGAAGTGAGCAAGCTCAGGCTTTCAAGACCCTGATCTCACTCTTAACAACTTCGCCCATTTTAGCTCACTTCGATGTTGCCGCTCCCACGGAAGTACGGACTGACGCTAGTGGTCACGGCATTGGAGCCGTCTTAGCTCAACGCCAAACGGGCCACGACTGCGTTATTGCCTACGCCAGCCGCCTGCTGACACCAGCTGAACGAAATTATTCTATTACTGAACGGGAATGCCTTGCCCTAGTGTGGGCTGTCGCCAAATTTCGCCCATACCTCTACGGTCGACAATTTTCCGTCGTGACAGATCACCACGCGCTATGCTGGCTTGCGTCCCTGAAAGACCCGACCGGACGCCTCGGGCGCTGGGCTCTGCGGCTGCAGGAGTACTCGTATTCTGTAGTCTATAAATCCGGCCGCCTCCATCAAGACGCTGACTGTCTATCGCGGTACCCAGTCGAGCCGCCCGATCCTACAAGTTGCGACTCACTCGCCACCTCGGTCTTGTCTATTTCCTCCTTTCAACAGCTTGCTGATGAGCAGCGCCTTGACGTCTCCTTGAGCAGGATCATCAACCGCTTAACCGCTGCCCCCTCCGACCCTTCACTGCGGTTGTTCCAAATGAAGGATGGCGTCCTCTATCGCCGCAATGTCCGCCCGGATGGTCCTGATCTGCTTCCTGTAGTACCTGAGCACCTTCGTACAGATGTACTACGGCAGCTCCACGACCTTCCAACAGCTGGCCATCTAGGGGTTTCCCGGACCTATGACCGCGTGCGACGCCGTTTCTTCTGGCCGGGGCTCTACCGCTCGGTTCGCCGTTATGTCGGCGCCTGTGACATGTGCCAACGCAGAAAAGTGCCTACCACGCTACCCGCCGGTCTTCTTCAGCCGCTCGATATACCTATTGAGCCATTCTTCCGAGTTGGTTTAGATCTCCTCGGTCCGTTTCCCCGGTCTGCGAACGGCAACAAGTGGATTGGCGTGGCCACCGATTATGCGACACGATACGCAATCACGCGGGCTCTTCCGACCAGCTGCGCAACTGATGTAGCCGATTTCCTCCTGCACGACGTCATCTTACACCACGGTGCTCCTCGGCAGCTCCTGACAGACCGCGGACGATACTTCCTTTCCCGAGTAGTAGACGACATCCTCCGCTCATGCGCAACCGTTCACAAGGTTACTACCGCCTACCACCCTCAAACCAACGGCCTCACAGAGCGCCTTAACCGGACTTTAACTGATATGCTGTCAATGTACGTTTCTGACGACCATGGTGATTGGGACATTCCCTTGCCTTACATAACGTTTGCCTACAATTCGTCGCGCCTTGATACTGCCGGATTCTCTCCCTTCTACCTACTATTCGGCCGAGAGCCGACGTTACCACTGGACACTCTATTTCAACACCCTCTGCCACCTTCCGCATATGCCCAAGACGCCATCGCACATGCTGACTTTGCCCGCAACATTGCTCGCGTCAGGCTCGCTTCGTCCCAGCGCTCTCAAAAGGATCGCTATGACTGCCGCCACAGCACCCGCCACTTTGCACCTGGATCCCTAGTGCTGCTCTGGTGTCCTGCACGCCGTGTAGGGCGTTCGGAAAAGCTTCTAGCCAGGTACTACGGCCCCTACCGTGTCGTACGCCAAGTGACGGAGGTCAATTACGAAATCACCCCGCTGGTTCCGTCAGACTCATCCCGCTCTCCACAAACAGACGTCGTCCACGTCACGCGTTTTAAGCCATACCACTCGCAACCTACAGCTTTACCCTGACAAGCACCGAGACGGCGCTCCTACCACCGGGGGGGTTGTGTTACGGGGCATTAATTAGATTCCCCACAAATACGACGGTATTCATGTACTGTGCTAGCGGGCGTCATCATCAAGAAGAGAGATGAAGAGGACGCTGACGGTGAAGCGCGTTCGCTCCCTGGCTTGCGCGGTGCTCTCTTCCATCGTGGTTTCTTATACCTAGCCTCTGAATGTGCATCGTAAATACACCACTGTAAACACAGCTTTACCCTGTATCAATATCATGGTACAAAAAGTGTTATCAGCATCTTGAATTAGTTCATGTAAACAGTAAAAACTCTAGAAAACTCTGCAACAAACTAATCGTTTGTTTACCCGAAAAAGAGAAAAATAAAGTTGACGTACTTGTATTAACTGAGACTAACATTGATGAAACGTCGTGTAAAACATAAAATAACTGGTTACGACTCATACCAGTATTGCACGAGAGTAGAAGGGTGGTTGAATATTAGCATTTGTGAAAGAAAGAACTATATCCTGACCATCAACTAACAGAAGCAGAAATTGTGGCAATCAAGATATCGTCGAAAGAAAATACGTTTTTCCGGTGCGCAATATACCGACCACCTTCAACTGAAGCTCGCAAATTTTTAAACGAGCTGGAAGCATTACTGAAAACGTTGGAGTACTCAACAAACCTTATAAAACTGGAGACATCACCATTGACACCCTAAAGATATCCAGGCCAGTTAAAGAGGCGTATCTTGGTATCCTATCGCAGTTTTCAATATATAACGTAACTTCTGGAGTTACTAGAGAACAGCACTTGAAAAATGCGCTAATAAGGTCCTGTATTGATCACATATTTAAGACGATTAATCTAACGCCAGTATCTGACATCATAGCAAGAAATTGTCTATGTTAAGGTACCTCTACTAGAGGACTGCGGTACAGAAGTTGTTAGAAGTGACACACAGTGCATAGACCTAATTGATAATAAATGGGTAAAAAAGATGCACAAGAATACGACTGGACGGAACTGATAACATCTGATCGTATGAAAACGTATATTCTTCTAGTAAACAAATTTATCACAACTTATGGAAATTTTACCAAAAGCATAAAGATCTATCATAGGAAAGACAAGCAGAAAAGGACCGATGGTAAAATCTTTGAACTGTGTGACCTAAAAAATAAAGCCTAGAAAAACAAGACAAAACCAGACGATTCACCCCTTAAAGCGGGGGTTCGTACTCTACCTAATCAGGTGACAGTAAAAATTAGGTTAGGGACACGGTGGTATTTTGAACAAACGTTTCAGCAGGCGAAAGGGAGCCCCTAAAAACAGGAATTTCCTTTATTACCTGATGGAGAGGAATGTGACTAAAAGTGCAGACACGATAATTAAGAGGCGTGTCTTGAAGACTCATGACACTTGGCTGATTAGACTGCAGTATCTCGTACACATGGCCAAAATTTTTAATGATGTCTACACAGTTCAACTACGCTTTCCCTTCCCGTTCATCATCATCATCATCGTCATCAGCCTATCTACGCCCACTGCACGGCAAAGGCCTCTCCCATTATTGTCCAATTACCTCGGTCCTGTGCCAACAGTGACAAATTTATCCCCGCAAATTAATCTCATCTGCCCATCTAACGTTCTGCCGCCCCTTGCAACGCTTGCCTTCTCTAGGGATCCACTCGGTTACTCTGTTACCCTTCCCATTACTCAGTGTAAAAAGTACTGGAGTGTGTATGCTTACATGTTATCTATCGGGCCACTGATTCGATGCTTTTTGTGGCTTTTCTGGGGGCTCTGGCGTGGGGAGACGATCTTTTGGCCGCGCCACACACAAAAACGGTCCGACGTCCATGTCGTCTTCAGAGTTCTTCTGAGAACCAGGCAGATCGGGCGCCTTAGACAGCGCGCCCTTCTGTGTGCTCTTTGCTGCGGCCACCACCGACAAGTGGGTCGGGGTGCCACATGTGATACGGGCGGGGCAGCGGCTTTGGGAGCCCCCACGGCTTCCGCCGCCTCCGTCTCCTGGGTGCCTTCGCGTGGGCTTTGGGCAGGTGGAAGGGACCCAGTGGATGTGCCTTTACTCCCGATGGGCACCGTTTCCACCACAACCGCTGCTGACTCAACATACAGTGTGGTGACAGGTTGGGGTGCCAGAGACATCCCAGCGGGGGGGCGGGGTGGATTAGATAAGGCTAACTGAACTAGGTCGCCACCGAAACCAGACACCGCTCCACCCCCGGTGAGCTGTGTCGGCGTACCTTGGAGAAGTGAAGTACCAAGCCTTTCCGTGCTTCCGGGAACGAGATGTTTTCTGTGACCTTCAAATTCATCTTGCGTTCCTTATGTTTGAACATGTTTGAACATATCACAGGTACGAGAGTATGCGGATGGGGTCATTCCCAATTTGAGCATTTCATGCTACTGGCTTTGCAATTGTCTGCGGGGTGGTCGTAATCAGAACACTTGGCACACGTAAGTTTCTCGCGACACTGCAAACTACCGTGCCCATACCGCTAGCTCTTGAAGCACCGACGCATATTAAGAACATAGGAAAGGACTTCACAAGAGAGGACGCCTGCATTTACGTATTGAGGGAGGTTTCAGCGGTCAAAAGCGGAGATTACATGCTTTATTTTGATTTCCTTATTCTCTCTACGGATGGTGATTCGTGTGACTGCTGTAACACCTTGCTCACGAAGGCCTTCCAGCAAGTCAGAGTCTTTTTCGTCCTTAAGGTCGAATTCCGAGATCACACCTTGGAATGTGTTTAGACTGCGGTGAGGGGAGACCTTAATGTGCATGGTGCCAATCATGCTGTGTGGAGGAGAGTTCATTCTGTTGTTGATTCTGTATTTTCACAACGATGTCGCCACTGGTTCGGTTTTGCTTTGTAGTTCTTGCCCAGAATATTTTCAAGAAACTTAGCGATGAGGAAGACTGACTGACGCAAGTGTGTGAGATTTTTCTGCAGATACCATGATCAAAAAACGGGGACAGTTGTCGGGTTGGAGAATTTCTTAGTAGGCAATGGTGAAAAATCTACTTCGGTGCATCCCCTCTTCGGGGGCCGATCACTGGGTTCGGGAAATCTTGAAAAAAAAAACAAGATGGCATGAAAAAATCGGGGAACAGGACTTTCTTGTTCGGTCTCACCCTGATAGCTGAACGGGTTCTGGACCTGCCTGCCTTGTAAACAGACAAGCAGCCCATCAGCCGGAGCTTGAACGGAGCTCCAACGGCCACCATTTGCAATTTCTGCCCTTCACCTTAAAAGCCCTAGCCACGGCGGATTACAGCGTGAGTATGGGGGCTCGGGGTCTGCGGTTTCATCAATACCGTCACTAAGATTACTCAAGGTGCCCCGTGTTGCGGATGAAGAATTCAACTTTAGGTGCTGATTATTTTTGGATTAAAAATACCACTCCCTAAACGTCCTTCTCATGGAGTCCCCTGCAGCACAAAATATGCCCGCCAGACAGCTCCCTGAAGCCTTCTCCTGTTCTAACTTTGCTTAGTCCTAAGATTTCCCATTGAATATCTGAGAGCTCCTCTAGTAGTACAGCTAAGCTTCCCTCGCCATACAGAGTTGTGCGTTGAACATTGGCAGGGTGAAGTTCCAAACTCGGCCTGAGATTCTTAGCACCCACTGTGGTAGTGCTGGCCTGCCCGCGCCGTGTTCGGGTGCTCTACAGCTTCTGAGAAGTTATGGCGGAATTGTTTTGGCGTCATAGCGGGTATACGCCAAATACTACACCTGGGTGACCGGTTGCTTTTCGAGTGAGGAAGTGGGGATTGTGTACAGGGAACCTTCTCAGCATGGCTGAATCTATCTGATTTATATTTTCAGGTATCCATGATGATGGTTACATCCGGAATAGGTGACGCCCCCCCCCCCCTTGGGTTGCTTTTTCTCAGGGAGCCAGAAGAAGGAATACTTACACAAGAAATATTTTCAATCCCCGTCCTGGGGTGGCGATTGCTTGAAGAGGTATACCTGAAGCCCGATTGTCTGCGTTTCTAAGCTCTGGCACGTACCTGCCAGAGCACTGTGTGCTCTGGCAGGTACGTCTAACAGCAGGAGCCAGCCGCAGAAATTTTAAGGCTAGTATTATGTTCACGACGCTACAGCAGTGGGCGCTCGCTAAAGCGCGAAAAAAATAAAAACATAAAGCAGCTCTCTGCTCCTAATACATCTATCCGCGTGAGAATCTAACCCGTCTGTACTGATGACCCTTTTGGTGCCAAGGTAGAGATGGGAAATAATAACTACGTTTTATGATGAACTATCCACATGCTATGCCTGGGATAACTTCAATCTCACGCGGCGGCCGTGGTCGGTTGGGAAGTATAGTGTGGCGCCCGGTCTTCGGCGCACAAAATCCCGACCAAACCATTTTCATGGCCTTTAAACAGATATTCCGAACCAAACAGCATTTCATATTAGAGTACTGTTAGTTTTAACACCTTAGAATCAGCGTGGCTTCGCTAAAGTGCCAAAACAAGCAGAAATAGATTGTGCAATAAAATACCTGGGTTAACTTGAATTTCACGTGGCGGCCGCTGTCGATTGGGTGGCACAGCGTTGCGACCGGTCATCTGCGCGTTGACTCGCGACTCGTCCGTTCGTTATGCCCTCTACCCAACAGTAAGAGAACTCGGGACAATGTATCCTCGAAAGCGTAGTCTCACGATCAGATGTTTTTTTTAAATATCAGCTGCTCACATTCCTTTGCCATTGTAATTGCCCCCGCAGACGCTGGCATGTTTATTGATATATCTTCCAATATTTCAAACACGGAATAATATTATCATTAGAGTTGTGAAAAGGCTGTTTATTTATAAGAGTGCGTGTAGGTGATAAAAAATAGTACAACTCAGTTTTCATTTCGCAAATTTGGTTAGTCCAGAAAAACCCCCCGGAAGCGTTTATTGTGCATTCGTTCATATGCTGACTCAGGGTTGGCTTGGCGAAGCTTTTCATCTAAGACTGGGCGCGTTTTCGTCTTCGGCGGTCTGGAAATTTTTATTCACCCGCCGCTGGTCGTTGTCAAAACAATACAAATCTCGGCGCAGAACTGCCCTACGTGTCCCTGCTCTGTGAACTGTTTTTAATATTGCCCCACAGTATTTGCGCAAAAGAACATAAATGACCTTCGATTGTCTTAAAGTTATGCAAAAGGAACACCGTCATTTGAGCCAGAAAGATCATCATCCTTAAAACAGATTTTGTTTTTTACAGATCGGGGTTTCTTTTTAAAATATGCTACAATAATGAGTTTATCGAAGTCTGCTAGCGAAGCCTATTAGCGATCATTGGCTAACGCCGCATGGACACGAGCGGTGGCTTTGATGCTCATACACCAAGTATGAAGGTTGGTCTTTCTGTTGGTGGGCATCATAGTCCCAGCGGAAGCTCCTGACTAGGGAATATACATTAGTGTGGTACAAACACAACCACCAACACCTTAAAGTTATGGTTGAGGTAAACTTGGTTTTTGTGAATCACGAGCGGGTATCCCGCTGATACCAGCCAACACTTTTGAGCAGCAAGTGTTTTAATCGGTGCCCACGTCTCCCTGTAAGCCACCGTGGTTTTCCTGCATTTTCATCGGGATCATGATAAAAGTGTCACGCGTACCTTAAAATCATACCGATGTTGTCGATGTTCAGGCAGTTTCGCGGCTTTATAAAAACAAAAAATTGATGACTATGCATTTGCATGGTCCCGCTGCCACAAGGAACCCCAACCATATCAAAACCAAGCGCGAAGCAGATTTTTGTTATTAGCAATACGAGAAGGATGTCGCTGGACCATGGCTCAGGCTATTGCAATTACATTTGCTGATAGAGTTTACCTCATCTGAGCAGTGTTTATTTCGACATATTGAAGTAACCTTTAAAATCTTTACAAAACTATCTATTCCAGCAGCGTGCGGGAATGACGAAACAGCTACAAAATGTAACATTAAATTTTCTTTTGGTGGTGATCTATACGCAGGTATCTTTATATTGTGCACCGCTGATGCAATCAGATTATCTTACACCTCTTCCTTTTGGGCAGACCACCATGTACTTCCGGCTAATCTGAGCGCAACAAGTGACATTGGTATCCAGCATTAGATAAGGATAGCTCATCATTGACGTTTCTCACAAACTTCGAGCGAGAAAGAGTACGTGCGTTGAGTGGTATTAAACTACCCGATTTGTAGCCCTACAAAACAAATCGGCCCCCTAATGTGCGTGGGAGGGTTCGTTGATTCGTATGTGTTGTTTTATAGCTGATAAAAACTGTGTTTCTTTCTGGGGCTAATTTCTTGATATATATTTTTTAACTAAGTTATCTTTGGTATTTTGAGCTGATGCTGCTTTAAAGTAATTGCTCTCCGTTATTGTAGGCATATTCGTGCATGTGTAATAGAATTGTGATTTATTTGCCAATGAAAGTGGGAATGGGGTTGTTTTAAAGATATATACTTGAATCCGTATTGCTTTTACAACTCATAGTGCTTCTTCTTCATCATCACCAGCCTATCAACGCCCACTGCAGGGAAAAGGCCTCTCCTATTAATCTCCAACTACCCAGATCTTGCGCTAACTGCGACCAACTTATTCCTGCACACTTCTTGATCTCACCTGCCCATCTAACATTGTGCCGCCCTCTGCTACGCTTGCCTTCTCTAGGGATCCACTCCGTTACCCTTAATGACCAGCGGTTATCTTGCCTTCACAATACATGCCCTGCCCACGTTCAAATCTTCTTCTTAATTTCTACTAATATGTCCTTAACAGAAGTTTGTTTCCTGACCCACTCCGCGCTCTTCTTGTTCCGTAATTTTACATCTATCATCCTCCTTTCCATTGCACGCGTAGTCGTTCTCAATTTAAATTGAACCTTTTAAGTGAGCAGCCACGTTTCCGCCCCGTAGGTGAGCACCGGTAAGATGCAGCTGTCGTGCACTTTCTTCTTCAGGGACAATGGTAGGCTGCTATTCATTATCTTATAATATCTGCCGTATGCACCCCACCCCATTCTTATCCTTCTAATTATCTCTGCCTCATGGTTGGGATCTGGGGTCACAACTTCGCTTAAATAGATATATTCACTTACCCCTTCCACTGCCTCGTCACCTATCCCAAATTGTGGTGCTGTCCCGAGGTTATTGATCATTACTTTGGTTTTTGCATAATAATTATCAGGTCCATAGTTCTACTCTCTTTGTTCAGTTCGGAAAGCATACTTTGCAACTCGTCCCACGAGTTACTTAGCAAGGCAACGTCATCAGCGAATCTGAGGTTGCTGAGTTAGTCTCTATTAACCCTTACTCCCACCTGTTCTCTATCCAATGTTCTCAATACTTCTTGCAAACATGGTGTGAATAACATTGGAGAGATTGTGTCTCCTTGCCTGACTCCCTTCCTGATAGGTATTTTACTGCTCTCCTTACGGAGGATGATGGCAGCTGTGTTCTCATTGTAGATACCCTCTAATATTCTTACATATTGCTCATCTACACCTTGGTTCCGTAATGCCTGAATGACTGCTTAGATTTTTACCGAGTCAAACGCTTTCTCATACCCTATGAAGGCTACATATAGGGGTTCAGTATACTCACCACACTTCTCTATCACCTGATTTGTCGTGTGAAGATGGTTCATTGTTGAAAATAATTTTGTGTTTGCCACTTCACTAGTTACCGCACGATGAAAGCTTTCTGTGCCCCAATAGCGAGTCGTCTTCACCGATGTGATGTTTGCAATTTTTATTGGGTATATACAATGGCCGCGATTTGAGAGTAAATAAAAGCTGATTGAATAAACGTGGGAAATATTGAACACAGGTTCACAGTGTGTGACCACTCTGTTACCTACGTTCTTGCCAGAAAATAAAGATTACCTTAATCAGGGCATGCCAAGTGTAAGGTGTAATTCTTTATCAATTATTTACCAAAGCATGATTCTTGACGTTCAGCTGCCAAAAAACGAGAAATGCAGCTATGGGTATCTGAGTAAAACATATGCGCTGTTGCCGAAGTAAACTATGACTCTAGGGAAACTGGCGTGCGTCACCAGTCTTATTGTTAAGGTGTTTTTGGCCAAAACAAACAAAAATAAAACCAAAGGCTCCGATGCATTGTGTACCTTTTTATTATGTGAAATACATTAATTGGCTGCTTTAAAGGAAGATTGTGTGTCTGTAAAGGAGCCTATCAATGTATTTCACGCAGAAAAAAGAAAGTTTTGAAACCAAGAATAGCCGCTGAGGGGTTTGAAGTACTTTTTAGATATTTGCTTAGCTAATATTACAAACACTGACCGAATCGCAATTAGCCAGAATTGTCTGATGTTAAACGCATTCTTGATAGAATTTTGTTGACTCAGCCACATCCAGGATTTTTCGCTCGCCCACAATAACGGCCCGTCCTCTTATAACCTTCACACAGAATTTATCCCGCATACACCACAGCCACCCTATAGCACCAATCAACGGCCGCACGTGAGCCATAAACAACTCTGTTTTATCCAATGGAATAACACTATGAAACAACTTGCCGGATAATATAGTCACCTGCGGCAACCACCAAACCTGTCGAAATAAACATAACAGCCACATGTCACAATATGAGTATATGCAGCAAAGCTATACCTTTGTAGATTACTTTGTTGGAGCCCTGTTTCTGCCTTCCTTTATACTGCAGCACTTTTTGTACCATTCTGATGTTCTCTTTTTTTTCTGTTTGCTGCTGTTTGCGGTCATGATTGAGCTGTAAATATTCTTGCACGCCCTCCTAATGTAATGCCTTCTGGCCTTTTAGGTGGGTATAAATGAAATGAAATAAAAGTGCAAATGTTCATTTTAAAACATTTGTTTTGCGCTGCGCACACAGTGTAATTGTATGCCACTTTAGTGAAACATTCAATGATTGAGGCATCCGTAAGGCATTGTTTCAGTTTGTGACATTTTTTGGGAATACATATTGCAAATTTCTGCTTCTAAAGATGATGTTCAAGTTTTATTTATTTATTGAGGACTAATTCTTCCACTGGCGTGCAACCTCGCAACAATGGTGTATGCCTACCACCACCGCCACCTCTTTTCGTGCACATGGTCACCTGGGTAGTTTTTCCATCGGCATACAGTACAGAGCTACCTAAAGCTTGCTCGAATTGCACACACACCCTAGGTCCAACTGTATGCCGCTACCACACTTTATGCTGCACCGCCAAAGGCATACCTGGTATTGTATGGTTTCGTCACGTGCCAGCGACGTCACCTACACGGCACAGAGTCCGAAGAAGCATTTTAACACACTGACGTTTTGTATGCCCCAAATATCGGTGCGGCAACTCGAAAACAATTCTGGACGCTTACATACACCACCGCTCGCATTTTGTAAAAATGGTCGCTTGTTATGGTGTTGGAAGGCTTCTGTATAGAGCCTTACGGCGTTTACTGAAGGAGAGCGTGCATGCGTTAGGATTTCTGTAGATGCAGAAAATGGCAAACACAATCATTACAAGACACAAACACACAATTATTTATGTTGTAGTACCCCTGTGTTCCCCCCGTAGCCTTGGCGAGCACATTTTAAAGACCAGGGTAACCGTATACAAACACGAAGAAGACGATGAGCGGACAATGACAGAAGCACGGTAACTCCGCGGTGACTTACTCTTTTTCCTTTATAATAAGTTTATCCCATTCTTTTGAATGGTTATTGAGGTTGCTCTTCGTAAACTTGGTGGAATTTAAAAACAATTCCTTTATAATCCTCTGGAGAGTTTGGTCTGTAAGTGGTTCTGGTTGGAAGATAATTATACGTGAAATAAAGCATCAGCACAAGCAAATTTGGTGTTCAATCAGTCAATATATTCTGAAGAAAATAGCAATTACTGTTAAATTAAACTACGTTTCTGTAATATCAATCTGTTAAAATACAATACTACTGTATTCTCCCGATATATTTTCTTCACTTGAAAAGTGTGCTTTTTTATGTTATTAAACTAACAGAAAGCACCGTACCATCCACGATGTGCCTTAACAAAAATGCCAAACTACTAATCTTGCGTCCGGTTTAACACATATGTAAAAAGCTCGCAACGTCTGCAAATATACACTTGCTGCATTGCGGTTTTCATAGAAAGTGTCTATCAGCAAGTTCTACCTTTGTGAATGCTGGGTCCTCGAACGAACGGTATAGAGAAAAGTCAAATACCAAAAGCACGCAAAATAAGCGAATGTGCTCGCCGAAAGAGTGGTAAGCGTAATTTATGGTTTCTTGGAGTGAAAACGTCTTACCGATTTGTATGCCCGGGGTGGGCCAATAGCAATGAAGCTTACGAAAAGTGCCTTACAGCGCTACACAAGCTTTTGTGTGGAGAGCACTTAAGAGGGTCGTCTTGTCGTCGTAGCTCGCTCACTGAACCCAAGTAGAGCCACACAGCGTTCCGTCGTAGCGGCTGTCGTCACGGCGTGCCCAAAGGCTTCGAAAGCCAAGCAGTTTATATAGCCATAAGCGCCCGAAACTCGTGAACCGCTGGCGATTGTCATACATCTCCCTGTTGTTTAGCGCAAAGAAAACTCTAGGTGCATTTGACGCAAAATATAAGTAATTAACTTGCAGCGCGAGCGTTCATTTATAAAGGAACCCTCGTTGTGTTGATTTTTACTACTGTAAGCGAACAAAAGTAGTAGTGCAGCACCGGCACGTGCGGAAGGAAGAGAAAGCACAAAAAGAACAGAACTCCCGCTGGTGCAGTTTCAGGAAGCGGGAGGGGGGGGGGCGAAGAGGGCCAGCACTGCGATTGCGGTAATTTTGATTTTCATTGGGTGGTACCAGTGAACGTGCAACGGCGCTACAGCCCATTCTGGCCAATCACTGATCTGCACTTCCGACGGCTTTCACATTGAGTGCTTTGAGTGCTGCGGCTTTATTTCTTTACTGTCACCCCCTCTGAGTGTTTAGCGTTTTGGTATTCTTCTCTGGTCGCTGTAATCTTTACTGCAGCCCTCCCTTCAATCACGTGTACCAACAACCTCATCAGGTTTTTTATTAATTTTAATTATCAGCAACCGTCTTCTCTGATTTAAATACAATACACTGCAGGACGCGCCCATAGGGAGAACTGCGATTATGAACTATTCGATCAAGTGACAGATGAGACACTTGGGAAAACTTGCCATATATCGTATCAGGGCAATACAATTTGAAAACGTCCAAGCGTTATACCAGGCCTAATTTACACCCCCTCGCATAATTGATTTTACACCCACCACTGCTTCGGAAGAAAATTGAACATTCCTAAAATAGTGTGAGTGGAAGGCAAGGCACCTGACGCTCGCCACAGACGTAACAAGTGGGCCACAAGAAGACGTCATGACATTCAATTTCTGCAAACGCGATATAACTGCGATAGAAAGAATAAAGAATTCAGATAAAGTTGTGGAGGACAGTTAATTATAGACTTTAGCGTTGAATGCAATAGCCTTGATCGCACTGCTTGCATCGCATGAATGAGCGTTCCCGTGTTTCCTTCTCGCGTACCGCGTTGTCATCAAAGATGTCACCACGCTGCCGCACTTTGACTCCGCTAACCTCAGTGGTTCGACCGGTAGTCTGAATCGGTAAATAAAAAATATAGCAGAAATCTTCGCTTTTCGTCAAATGGTGCTTGCGCCCACGCGTGGAGGCCATACTTTGGATCTCATCTTGACTAACTAACCGGAGCTTGTCGAGACTACTCTGGTTATCCCGGGTTTGAGCGATCACAGTGCTGTTTTGTGCGAATTCAGCATCCAATATGTGAAAACTACAACTGGTGCTAGCAGACATATTTACAATTATGAAAAAGCGAATCTAGCCGCCATCAGTGAAGCACTAGATGCGTACTTCGTAGTATTTGAAACCGAAGCAGAATGTAAAACAGTAAATGAGATGTAGATATTGCTTAAGAAGAAACTGTTTGAACTGCGTCAGCAGTTTGTGCCCTCATGGGTGCTAACGCCGAGACATAATAGAACCAAGCCTTGGTTCTCAAAAACATTACTAAACCTATCAAATAAAAGGCAAAAGGCGTATGGTACGTTGAAAAGGGCACCTACAAAGGAAAATTGCATAAAATTGGAAAAATAACGCAGGAGGCCAAAGTGGCCATTCGCTCTGCCAAAGAGTCCTTTTTCAGGACGATGCAATCGCGATTAATACAAAACCCAAAGGATTTTTGGAAACACGTAAATAGAAATGGGAAAGACATTGTGTCCATTCCGTCCTTATCTGTAAATGGTGTTGCCGTACATGACGATGTAGGAAAGGTACAGTGTCTTAATCAGTATTTCAGCTCTGTTTTCAGTAGCTCGTTATCAACCGGCGGTAAAAATAGGCATGCTCTTTATAGTGGTCTAAGTGAAATGGGTGACATCGGGATCAGCACGCGTGGTCTTGAAATATTATTAGAAGGTATAAATATTTGCAAATCGGGTGGCTCTGACGGCTTATCCAATAGCTATCTGAAACTTTGCGCGCGATCACTTGCCCCATACTTGAAAATTATCTTTGAAAAATCGCTAGCCGGGTCCTCAATCCCACACGACTGGAAGCTTAACTGTATAGTCCCAATTCATAAATCGGGTCCTCGAGACAATGTTGAGAATTATCGACCGGTATCTTTGAAGTGCGTTGCCTCTAAAATTCTTGAACATATCTTATATAAGAACATTGTGCACCACCTAAACGATAACTCCCTGCTTAATCCTGCACAACATGGTTTTCGCAAAGGTTTCTCCTGTGTAACTCAACCTACCGAATTCGCTCACGATATAGCTCAAGCTTTAGATAATAAATCAACTGTAGACTGCGTGTTCTTGGACTTCAAGAAAGCTTTCGACACTGTGTCCCATAGTTTGCTTATTGACAAAATGAATACATATAATATTAATCCCCAGATAGTAAACCGGGTAGGAGTGTATCTTGACTCAAGGAGGCAATTTGTCGTACTAATTGGAGTACGGTCAAACTTGGCGGACGTTACGTCAGGCGTGCCACAGGGTTCAATTTTGGCTCCGCACTCATTCTTAATTTTCATAAACGATACGACCTGCGAAATTAATTCTAGAATAAGAATTTTTGCAGACAACTGCGTGCTGTAAAGAGAAATCAAAGCATATGAAGATATACATGCCCTTCAATGTGATCTTGGCAAAATCAGTCAGTGGTGTTTAAAATGGAACATGTCTTTGAATTTACGCAAAACAGTTCATTTGAGGTTTACAAGGAAAAGAAGCCTAAATGAAATCTCTTATGTTATGAACAACGAACCGTTATGTCAAGTAACGGAGTACAAATACCAAGGTGTTTACTTTACGTGCAACCTTACCTGGCTGCGCCAGGTTGACCATGTGGCAGCTCGGGCGGGTAGGGCATTGCGTTTCCTTCGTAGAAATGCAAAAGACTTTCCCTTAGAATCTAAAGACCTCTGTTCTGGCAGTCTTGGTGCCATAAGGAGCTTAAGAGGATTCAATGCTGGTTGACCACTCTCGACATGTCGTAGACACTCGAGTCACGGCGCGGGGATTAAAAAGAAGGTCCCCTTCACCCCGAGAAGTCAGAGTGGCGCTGGCTACCACCCCCAAGCACAGGAAAAAATTACGTTGACATAAATACCCCAGAAAGCGGGGGGGAGGAAATCGCCCCGCCGGTAGCGTAGTGGTTATCGCACCAGACCGGTATTCTGCAGGTCGTGGCTTCGGATCCCACCTGGCGGGCATTTTTCTCCGCTTTCTTTCTTTCTTTCCAAATTATTTATTTGTTTCAATGACCTAACACAACCTCCCCTTTGCTTTCCGAGGTTTTCTTGACTGCCAACCCTTATTTCTGTGTTATTTCTACGAGCCTCTAATTTCCTATTCTGATTAGCTGCATGCAAAGCGAGGGCCTCTGTTCTGGCAGTCTTGGTGCCATAGGGAGCTTAAGAGGGTTCAATTCTGGTTGACTACTCTCGACATGTCGCAGACACTTGAGTCACGGCGCGGGGATTAAAAAGAAGGTCATCTTCACCACGATAGATAGATAGATAGATAGATAGATAGATAGATAGATAGATAGATAGATAGATAGATAGATAGATAGATAGATAGATAGATAGATAGATAGATAGATAGATAGATAGATAGATAGATAGATAGATAGATAGATAGATAGATAGATAGATAGATAGATAGATAGATAGATAGATAGATAGATAGATAGATAGATAGATAGATAGACAGACAGACAGACAGACAGACAGACAGACAGACAGACAGACAGACAGACAGACAGACAGACAGACAGACAGACAGACAGACAGACAGACAGACAGACAGACAGACAGACAGACAGACAGACAGACAGACAGACAGACAGACAGACAGACAGACAGACAGACAGACAGACAGACAGACAGACAGACAGACAGACAGACAGACAGACAGACAGACAGACAGACAGACAGACAGACAGACAGACAGACAGACAGACAGACAGACAGACAGACAGACAGACAGACAGACAGACAGACAGACAGACAGACAGACAGACAGACAGATAGATAGATAGATAGATAGATAGATAGATAGATAGATAGATAGATAGATAGAAACTTTATTGTTCATGGGATGGCGGGGCGAATCAGCCGCCTCGGTCCAGGCAGCTGCTGAGGGCCCTGATGATGTGGGCCGCCAGTTCCCGTGGCTGTTGGAGACTCGCCGCAACAGCCAGCCACTCTCCGGTGTAATTGTGTGGTTGGGTTGGGTTGTAGGGGCACTCCCACAGAATGTGGTCCTGGCTAGGGGGAATAAGGCAGTGGGGACAGAGTGGAACAGGGGTGTCTGGCGTGCGTTGGAACAGGTGGAGCCGAGTGGGTGTGTGCAGTGTATATGTTTGCACCTGCCGAATGACTACTTGCTCGCGACGGGTAAGCCCGGAATGGAGGGGAGGGAACGTGCGGCGTATGCTTAGAGTGTCTGCTAAGGTGAGGAGTGGAAGGGAGGACAAGGATTTGTGTCGCGAGCGTCGACAGGGTCCCGGAGGAGAGCTTCGCGGGCAAGCTGATGAGCGCGTTCGTTCCCTGCAACGCCTGCGTGACGAGGAATCCAGTGCACGTGAAAAGGCCGTTTAACGTTGTTGAAGAGGGACAGTGAGGAGGGGAACGCAAGACCTTGAGTCAGGTGGTAGAATGCTGACTTCGAATCGGTGTAGATATTGATCGTGCGGACGGGGGATGTGTTGTCAGCAGCGGCAAAAGCGATAGCGAGAAGTTCGGCTTCTTCTGGGGAGGTGCAGCGTCGAGTGATGGAGTAGTGAGTACCCTCTGAAGTGATGAAGGCGACCGCACCCAGGTTATCTTCAAATGCCGCATCTGTGAATACGTGGCGGCTATCGGTATCACGATTTACTTTCTTGGCGTAGTGTGCGGCACGAATAAGACGGCATTTGGGATTGCGTTCCTTGTCCATGTGGCGGGGAATAGGTGCTACGGTAATATGTTGGAGTATTTTGCTGTCAAGAGGAGTTGTTTGAGGTCGGGGAGGACGGGACGGGTATCCTAATGTGCGTAAGGTATGAAGACCTGTTGCAGTTTTGGAGAGGCGTTGACGTTTGTGGCTGCGGTGGATGTCAATTATGTCAGTAACCGTCGGGAGAACACCAAGTTGCGCAAGTCGGGTGGTGCTAGTGGTAATAGGAAGACCCAGAGAAATTTTTGTCGCTTTGCGGATTAGAGCGTCAAGCTTCCCTTCCAAGGTGCGTGATAGGACGACGTACGGCGCTTGATAGCGAATGCGGGAGAGGATAAGAGCATCGCGGAGTTGAAGAAGGTCCTGTTCTTTGAGTCCCCTGGAGCGTGTAGTGACACGGCGCATTATGTTAAGAATGGGTTCGGCCTGACGGAAAATGTGCTGCACAGCAAACCTCCTCCTCCATCAGATTGCATGTGAAGGCCAAGAACTTTCAAAGTTTTTTGTGGGTAGATGGTGTTGTCATGGTGACGAAGCACAACTTGAGGTGGTTTCCAATTACGGGAGTGCACAAGCAGCAATAAAGTTTTCTCAGCCGAGCAAGCTAGACCGATAGTGTGAGCTGCTTGATCAACGGCTCTGAGGGCGTCTTGAAGGGTATCTTGAATGAATCCCGGACTGCCGTGTTTAATCCAGATAGTAATGACGTCGGCATACAGAGAGTACTGAATTTCGGGGAAAGATTGTAGAGCACGGTGGATACGGCGCATGGCGAGGTTAAATAATGTAGGAGACAGGACCGCACCCTCAGGAATGCCTCTCTGAGGGTGAGGTACTGCGTCAAGCTTGTGGTCGCCAATTTGTATGGTCAGGGTGCGAGATTGATGAAAGTCCCGGATGTAACTGTACATGTTCGAGCCGCAATTTGTGTCTGCTAGTTCTGACAGCATAGCGTCGTGATCCACATATTCAAATGCCTTCATTAGGTCTATAGCGAGGATGGCTTTCAGCTGGGCTGAGCTGGGAGACTGAAGGATGTCCTCGTACATGCGAAGCAGTGTGTCTTGAGTAGATAGCTGTGAGCGATATCCAATCATAGAGTGAGGGAGTGCTTGGGTATCTTCTAGATGTTGCTGAAGGCGATTTAGGGCCATACGCTCCATAACTTTGCCAACGCGAGATGTCAGTGTTATTGGACGGAGATTAGGGAGATCTAGAGGTTTACCGCGCTTCGGGATGAAGATCATGTGGCCCTTCTTCCATAAGTTACAGAGTGGTATTTGTCCTGTCCAAACGAGGTTGATGGCATGTAAGAGATGGTGTTGGTCAGCATCTCACATATTCCGAAGTAAGGCGGTACTTACAGATTCGGGACCAGGAGATTTGCTGCCTCTACACATACGGAGGGCGATGCGAAGCTCAGCCAAGGTGAATTCCTCATCAAGTTCGGGGTGTGGAGAGCCATTATACTCAGAATACCGAGGTTGACACAAAGAAGGGATATAAAGTTTCTTCATGGTGTCCAGTAGAGTGGCTGGGTCTTTGTGTTGAGCGGTGAGGCGATTGATCTTCTGGGTGGTCATAATCTTTGTGGAGTCGGGATTTATTAAAGCTTTGAGTATACGCCACGTCTTGCTAGTGTTCAGGGTGTTCTGAAGTTCATCACACATGGTATTCCAGTGTTCCCTGCGGAGGTCGTTAGAGTATTCTTGAATGTGCTCGTTAAGTCGATTGATTCGGGCGCGGAGTCTACGGTTTGTTTTGCAGCGAGTCCACCGCTTCACGGGAGAAGCGCGGCACCCCGAGAAGTCAGAGTGGCGCTGGCTACCACTCCCAAGCACAGAAAAAAATTACATTGACAGAAATACCCCAGAAAGCGGGGGGGGGGGGGGAATCGCCCCGCTGGTAGCGTGGTGGTTATCGCACAAGACCGGTATTCTGGAGGTCGTGGGTTTGGATCCCACCTGGCGGGCATTTTTTCTCCGCTTTCTTTCTTTGTTTCCAAATTGTTTATTTGTTTCAATGACCTACCACAACCTCCCCTTTGCTTTCCGAGGTTTTCTTGATTGCCAGCCCTTATTTCTGTGTTATTTCTACGAACCCCTCATTTCCTATTCTGATTCGCTATATATATATATATATATATAGGAACAAAGTTTTTCTGGACGACGGGAGAATATCTGTATCTGATCAAGGCCGGTCCCTCGGCCGAAACGTTATTAAATCTCTTCTCTTTTTTTATCGTGGTCGAACCGATTTTTGTAGATATTGTGAGCGTTTATTGGTGTCTTGACTCATGAAGAAGACTCCTGGAATGAATTAATTGTTATTCGCTAGTGGGACCACTCTCTCACCTGTACATACCCATTATCTTCATCATTTGTGGATTATCATCATCGACTGGGCTCGTTCGGCCGAGTCACCGAGTTCCCTGCGGGCTGAGTAAAGAGACCTGCCTTGGGATTACTGTTTCCTTTTTCCAGTCTGCTTCCCTCTTACAAGTGGTGGAGGTGCGGGGTAGCACACGACGTCCCAAACGAAGCTCCAGGGGTGCGCTCGGTTGACGTAGAGGTCGGGGTCGAACGCATCCTCCACCACTTGTAAGACGTGGTGTGGCAGACGTGGAAGTGAAGTCGTTCATGTCTCTCGTATGAAGCGTTTTACCCAGCGCGCGCCTTAGCTAGAAGCGTCCAGGCGGCCGCTTCCCAGCGAGGGGGGGAAAGTGTGAGCGTTTGTTGTTGTCTTGACTCATGAAGAAGACTCCTGGAATGAATTAATTGTTATTCGCTAGTGGGACCAATCTCTCACCTGTACATACTCAATATCGTCATCATTTGTTGATTATCATCATCGTCTGGGCTCGTTCGGCCGAGTCACCGAGTTCCCTGCGGGCTGAGTAAAGAGACCTGCCTTGGGATTACCGTTTCCTTGTTCCAGTCTGCTTCCCTCTTACAATTTATATATATATATATATATATATATATATATATATAAGGTAAACGATTAGGCTAGTGAAGGTTAAATAGTAAAAAGAGGCGCAATAAAAAACATAACAAGTTTACTTCGAAAACGTAACTTTACATCGACGTTTCTGACGGGGACCGTCCTTTATCAAGCGTAATATTTTACAGAATGGAAGCGGTTTATATACAGTTCAAGCACTTGAGGTTCCGGGGCGGTGACATACGTTTAAGATTGGAAGCGAGGAGGAAGAGAGAAAAGCGCATTGAAACATGAGAGAAAGAGCCAGCAATAAAGAAGCACAAACTTGAAAAGCATAAATATGTGAGAGAGGGGGATGGAAAGGCAGAGGTGGGGACGGGCAAACTAAAAAGAACCGAGAGGCCTCTTTTTACTATATATATATATATATATATATATATATATATATATATATATATATATATATATATATATATATATATATATAGACAGAAAATAAGGTTTGGCAGTCAAGAAAACCTCGGAAAGCAAACGGAAGGTTGTGGTGGGTCATAGAAAGAGATGAAGAATTTTTGGAGTCGAAAAGAAAGTGGTGAAAAAATGCCCGCCGGAAAATTCAGCATCTCTTTCTATGACCCACCACAACCTCCCCTTTGCTTTCCGAGGTTTTCTTGACTGCCAACCCTTATTTTCGGTCTTATTTCACGGAGCCCCTTATTTCCCATATATATATAAATATATATATATATATATATATATATATATATATATATATATATATATATATATATATATGTATTGTAACAAATATAGTGAGCGACCGCCAGAGCACCAGTCTCCCCGAGCGGGCATGTGTTCGGCTAAAGCGGAGGCTGACCTTCTGAGTGGCGTCAATCCCCCAGTGGCTATACATCCTCGAAGCGACACAGCGGCGGCCCCATAGACAGTGCTTCGGCGCGGACGCCAGACCTCCTTTGGACTCTGCAGTGGCGAGACCTCATTGGTGCCTCTTGCAAGACCTGCCAATAAACTCCAATATATATATATATATATATATATATATATATATATATATATGTATATATATATATATATGTATATATATATATATATATATATATCTTCTTACGTGGCAAAGACGCGTAAGTTGGAGCTACTTATAAGTCAGAATAAGCTGGGAAGCTCTATATTAAGCAGCAGCGTCAGTCCGGGGCCAAGCGTTGTCGTTCTCGTCGTCTTCTATCAGCGGCGCAGCGCCCACCGCATGTTTAGCGCGAACAGGGATTGCCCGAAGGTTTACTCATGTAGCGTCAACGGGACTTGCCTTCGTCAGAGTTAGAGTGCAGTCACATGATTTTGGTGTCACAAATAACCGAAACACATTTCTTATATAGATTTGAAGAAAACTCTGAGGAGGATCGGAAGATGTTTCGAAAACGGAGAGTATGCCGGTATTCGGATTAAGCCTATGTTACAACAACAACAAAAAAGGAGAGAGAACGAGAAAGAGAAAAGGGTGGAATTAAGAAAGCAGCTGTCAAGGTTGCTCCACGACGGGTAGTGTACCTGCCATGAGCTGCAAGTTTATACGGGGCGGAAGCTCGACAATCGCGGTTTCAGAAGGAAGGGATAAACTAAACAATAAGGTATTCGTTCGTTGGGAGGACTGGTTTGGACGGATTCATACTGGCATGTAAGAAGAATGTGTTTTGGGTCTGCACCGCGCGGGTGGACAGAACAGATGCGGTGCACAAAAGAGCATTGCACAAGAGCTAGCGACCCAACAGGAAATAGGTAGGGTCCATACATAGCAAAGGGTTAAACAATTCTAAGTGGCGGTGGGAACGCTGCCTTTTTCCCAAGGGCAAATCGCATTGTCGAGTCGCATTAGGCTAACAAAGCTACTGTATTTGGGGAGTTTCTCCGAATTATGATGAAAAACTCAACGGTAGGATAATGAAGAATGTGACAAAAATTATGAAGTCGCCAATTTTATTCGAGGGAGAACCACACCAGTTTTCCGTATCTTTCATTATTACCAAGCGTCGCTGACCCAACCCTATACATGAGATAAGATTCCCGAACCTCGCCGTCATGGTGGAATTTGAAAGCGTATTTTAAAATTGTGGTTTTAAGATGTTCAAATCCATGACAGGGACCCGTCACATGTCTTCATAGGGGCAAATGAGGGCAACGTTTTGCATAAGAGCGGTGAATACAGAATCGTATTCGGAGGGGCGTTTATGTTTGGCCGATATATTGCTGCCTACCAACAGTACACTAAACAATTACACCATCTTCCCACGTGGGAACCCTGTGGGGATGCAAAGCCGTGGAGTAGTAGCGTGTTAATTGGTTGTTAGAGTAAAGACACGTGTGGTAGCCTATTAAATGTCTTCTTTATTTATACAGTAGTGGGAAACGTTTTACGGCCTCTCGTTCCCCAAGCGAGGAATCCGCTGTTCGACGCTGGCGCTTCGAAGCGTTGTCACGTTGCCGAACACCGTCTCGATCAGCTACTCACCGCTGGCGTTCCAACGCGGCTTCTCGTTCTCGAAGCGAGGAATCCGCTGCTCGACGCTGCCGTTTACGTTCGGCGTCGCGAGCTCTCCTCTGTGCAGCCTTGTCTTCGGAGGCATGAGACAAGCCGAGCGGTGAAGAGGAGAGCGGCGTAATCACAGCTGGTTATCACAGCTCCTGGAGTGACAGTGTTGCCGCTGTGTTCCTGAGCCGGCGCGAGGCGAGCCGAGCGACGAGGAGGAGAGTGGCGTTATCACAGCTGGCATGGCGAGAGGGACAAGCAGGAGAGGTGCGGATGCCGGACGATGGAGCGTCGACGAAGAGATGCTTTGCATCTAAAGAGATATTCGACTTTAGAGGAGTCACAGTTGAAGTTACCCCTTATAGTTACGCAGTTGTCTGAAGCCGTGCTGGTTGCACGCTGTGTAGTGGTCATGTGTGGGCATACTTTACATCGAGGTTTATTACAGGGCATACAAGCAGTAGTTACCGGTCGGCTGATACGACAGTGTGAGGAGGGAAGGAAAACCATCTCTGCAGGTTCTTGAGTAGGGTGTGTTCAGTGGTGACTGGGGGTAGCCACAGTCACCAGTTAATCAGACGAGGGTGCTTTGAGAAGTTACGAAGAACACATGTATTCTACAGCCAAAGCATGACGCAGACATTAATACTTAGCCGAGAGACTACGACAGAGTTAAAAAAAATCCAAAAGAAATAACTATTTTACAAATGTGAGCTCAAGAAGCTCAAACTGTCTAACTAATGTACAAAAAAGCCTATACATTTAAACACCAAAAAAGCGCCACAGAAAAGTTCAGAAAGACTTCACCATGACGTGGCGTAGTACTCGGGGCGTCGGGGTGTCGCGTTGCGTTGCGTTGCGCTGAGGGCCGCGTCCGGAAGTCTCGCGTGCTGGGCCCTTGGCGGTGCAGCTTCGTCGCTGCTTTTTCAGGAATGGTATTTGTGGGAGCGGTCGTGGCCGTAACCTGGTCACCACCAGGCGCCCCGTCACAAAACGCCGCGGCCAGTCGGCAACCGGTAGCCCCCGGTGGAAGATGATCTCCAGGCAATGGTCGTTCAGGACCGGGGCACGCCGCAGCGCGACACCCCGACGCCCCCATGTTCCCCCTTTAGAAAGTTTGTTCTTCCAGGAAAAAAAATTCACCTGGATGTGAAGAATCCCTGCAGGGTGTTCAGATGGGGTAGACACAGTCGGCATCACGGTGAACACCATACCGCAGACGGTGAACACAATCACTCACATTCAACGACTGTCACGCACGCTCGCGCACTACAAGTCTCGCGCGAGTCACCACAACACTTCCCGATTCGCAGTGTCCTGCCACCACTAGGTATAAAAAATGCGTCGTTAAGCACAATTAGCTGGAACCCAACAACACCAACCACTGCACCGTCACCCTGTTACCTTCAATTATCTTAATTATCGGCTGGCGGCAACAAGCGACTCATATAATCCGATCCTACGTTCTCGGACCCCTTGATATACTCTACTCTGAACTAATATTCTTGCAGAGTTCTTGTAATATTCTTGTAATATTCTCCACCGGAGAACTCGACTGTTAAGGTGTTTGGCTCTAGCGAGGTACTTCAAGGGCTGATGGTCAGCCTGGACAACAATCGTTGTTAAGTACAAAAAGATGAAAAATTTCTCGACGGCCCAAACTGCTGCCAAGCATTCCCGTTCGATGGCTGAGTACCAGGTTTTCCGAGGCAGGAGTTGTCAGCCGGCGATTTCGGTGCACGCCACGTCGAGGGCCTCCTACGGTAGCTGGGTGCGCAGGTGCCGTCCCCTCCAACAACAGCGTCTGCCTTGGAGAAGGCGCCTCGTCTCCTCGGGGTAAACAAGCACATTTCTGTGAGTGTTTGCTGTTGGGACGACGACCCGTCTACGGGCGCTTCTCCAGTTCCGTGCTCGGGGCGCACATTTGGCTTCCGCGTTGGAAGTGGAACTCGCGCTTCTGCCAACTGCCTGAGCAGATGCCGAGCCGTCCTGTCGCGGACGCCAATTTTGTGAGGAGGGAAGGGAAACCCCCTCTGCAGGTTCTTGAGTAGGATATGTTTGGTGGCGACTGGGGCTAGCCACAGTCACCAGTTAATCAGACGAGGGCGCTTTGAGAGGTTAAAAAGAAAACATGTATTCTAGAACAAAGCACTACGCAGACAATAATACTTAGACGAGAGACTACCAGAGAGCTAACAAAGCCCAAAACGTCTACCTAATGCACAGAAAATCCTATAAATCTAAATGCTAGAAAAGTGCCACAAAAAAGTTCATAACGAGTTCACCGTGACGTGGCGTAGTACGCTGGGCGTCGGTGTGTCACGGTGCGTTGCGCTGAGGGCCGCGTCAGGAAGACTCGCGTGCTGGACCGAAGGCCTCATGCAGTCGGCACCCGGCAGCCGCCAGTAGACGATGACATCCAGGCCGTGGTCGTTCAGCAGAGGGGCACACCGTAGCTCGTGTGCCTGCCACGGGCCGGGACACTGGGGTATAGGACGCTGGTCAGGGGAGGCACTGGCATCAGGTAGATCCCTCTGACCTTGGGTCCCCGAGACCCGATGAGCTCTCGATCTTCGCCTGGACGCCGCTCTGTTCGAACCGTCCTCTCCGAACTCCTCCACTGCAATCACCGTCGTTCCTTATTCCCCTCTGGCCTCGTCACCGATCCGTTGTGGCCGGCTCTCATAGTCCACTCGCGTTCACCGTCCTCGGCCTGTCACTTCTTTTTCGTCGCTGCCGAAATGAGGACAATCCCTTCACGGGCATGTGTGCTCGACGTCATCGTCGTCGTCCCCGCCGACTGAGCGCTTCACCTTACAGAGAGGTGATAATAAAGTCGCCCTAATTCTTATTACGCCGGTAGACAATTTGTGGGGGTTCGTGGAATATTCTTTTTAGGCATTCACTTTGAATTGGGATATTGTGATGTTTTGTTAGTACGGTGGACACCCTTGTAGTGGAGGCTGAGTGGGTTAGAACTAAGTTTGTTTGTGGGTTAACGTTCGGGGCTTTTCCTTACAGATTTCATTTCGGTCTAATTGGTTGGCCCGTACAACAGCGCCGTCGAAAACTTTTCCGGGTATTTCATATTCAGGAGGGCGGTCTTGAGTTCTCTACCGTTTGAGTAAAATTCGGCTTGGTTCAAGCAAATTCTCCTAAAACGGTGGGCTTGGTTGTACGATATTGCTGTCTTACAGTGTCTTAAATGGCTACTTTGGAAGTGCTAATACTGCAGCGTGCCTTTCAGTTTTCTATACAGTTTTGTTTGAAGCCTACCAATGGGAAGTAGTAGTTCAGAAAGTTTACACTGTGTTCCGAATAGGAATGAGCGAGAGAAATAGTAGGATTGGCTAGGTTAAATGCTCAATGAAGGTAAGTAGCTCCGGGTCACCGTGCTGCCAGATGATGAATATGTCGTCGATATACCTTTATTAGTACAGTGGGTTTAAGAGTTAGGTGTCAAGAAAGTTTGATTCCAGGTGAGCCATAAAGATACTGGCGTAGTTGCTTCCGATTCGAGTTCCCATTGACTTTCAGCTGACTTGCACGTAATGACCGCAGTCACACTCAAAATTGTTAGGTTAAAGAATAAGCTTAAGAAAAGTTTGGAGAGTAGAAGAATCGATAGATTATTCGCACGATGACTGCTTATACGCACGTGATACAGCCGTGATGCCATCTTCATTGGGGATATTAGTATACAGGGACGCACCATTGAGGGTGACTAGGAGGCAGTTATCAGGAATTTCCATTTTTCAGATGTCTGAGAGAAAATCATTTGTATCCTAATGAAGGAGAGAAAGCTGGGCGGAATGTCTCAAATGATATTATCGCCATAGCGCGAGTGGTTTTGCGGTAACAGGGCCAATGCCAGAAACATTGGGGGGCGCTGGGTTGTTCACCTTGTGAATTTTAGGCACAAGATATAATTTACCGGCTCCTGGGCTTACAGGGATTAGTAACGAGCCGTGGTTTCATTTATTGTACTATTTTTAACAAGCTCAGCTAGTTTATCTTTGACGATTTGCTTATAGTATTGAGTGGGATCAGTGGGTAGTGCTTTGTAGAACGTCGATACCGATGATTTCTTATTGGCCTGGCTAACATAGTCGGTTTTTACAAGGATTACGATGGCGCCTCCTTTATGGGCAGGTTTATTAATTATGTCGGGACAGCGGGCGAGTTCTTCTAGGGAGTTCTTTTCGTTGATAGTCATGTTATGACGGAAAGACGTTTCACCGCTCTCCTGCAAAAAGTGGCCCTTATTGCTCCTGTCAAGACATCTGAATGTTCCCGGTCACGCATTTGAACATACTGAAGCAACAAGTTTAGATTCCGGTTTCAAATCCCACCACGACCGCGAGGTTCAGGAGTCTTATCTCACTTATGGGGTTGGGTCAGCGACGCTTGGTATTAATGAAAATTACGGAACACTAACGTGCTTATCCCTCGATAAAAAATAACGAATTCACTATTTTTCGCAATCTTTATTAATCATACCCTTGAGTTTCCCAACAGAATTTGCAGAAACTAAATACAGCAGCTTTATTTGCCTAATGCGACTCAATAATGCGATTTGTCCTTGGCAAGGAGGCCGCGTCCCCCCCCCCCCCCACATAGAAACGTTTAACCCTTTGTGATCTATGGACCCTACCTATTTCCTGTTGAGTTGCTAGCTTTTGTGCAAATCTCTTTTGCGTACTGTATCTATTGTGTCCCTCCGTGCGGGGCACACCCAAAGCACATTCTTCGTTCATGCCTGTATGGATCCGTCCAAACCAGTCTCCCCGCCCACTGAAACCATATTGTATACTTTTCCCTTCCTTTTGAAACCGCGATTGTCTAGGCTTCCGCACTGTCAAACTTACAGCCCATGCCAGGTACGTAGCACCGTCATGGAGCAACCTTGACAGCTGCCTAGTTAATACGACCCCTTTCTCTCTCTCTCTCCGTCTCTCCTTTGTGTCTCTTTTTTTATCGTTGTTGTAACAAAGTCTTAGCCCAACTGCATGCACACTCTACCAATTGCCTTACCAATAGCCCAGATAGCCCAGGGCCTCAAGGCGCGCAGGCCACTTTTCGCATCACTTGATGCCAGCACTACCACCCATCAAACTTTAAATCTCCTATCCACGTGCTCCGCATTTACTGGGTACGGCGGCTCTGCCAGTACGGTATCTAATCCGCCCATCTTCTTACTGCAGGTGAAAACAATTCTTACTGAAAATTCTATCATTCAAGTGACCCGTGCTTGGTAGTGCTGCAGTGCCCACGGCTGTGTTATTGTATCTCTGAAACAGCAGAGTCTCTAGAAAAATTGCTTATGCTTGCCAGAGATATCGAGACAAACCCGAGCCCGGATTTAGCGGCTATTGCAAAGCAACTGCAAGCAATAGCGGCCGACATCATTGACATTAAGAAAAAGCGGCTACCTAACATGCACAAGAAGTTAGATGGCCTGGCTATACTAGAAGTTAAAATGGAATCTTGCCAAACTCAGACTGATTTGAAGAGTCACGCCATCGAAGTTGTGCAAAAGAAAATGGGTGACTTAGACAAGCATAGCAGGCGAAATAACTTGATTGTTTACGGTCTCCAAGAAGTTGACGAAGCAACAAGTGAAATGAGTGCAGACAACATGAACACGACTCTAATCAATAAACGGTCGAGAAAAACAAGGTTACCATAGAACGGACAAACCGGTTTGCTAAACCCGTACCAAATAAAACACGGCCAGGAAATTTTAGGCTGTTGGACGGGAGACAGAAAACTGAGATACTAAAAAGAGGATTCAAAATGAAAGGTACGTTGTTCTCCATCGGCGAAGACTTCCCGCCGAAAGTACGAGAAATAAGGGAGAAGCTGTGGGGCAGTGCGAAGTCAAACCGTGAAAACAAAAAAAGGTTACCCTTTCATTCGAGAAATTGTACATTGAGATTCGCGTGTTCATTTGGAGTGACGAAATCAACAACAAATACCGATAAAAAACGACCAAAATGGGAAGAAACGTAGAGTGAAGGAAATGAAGCAAAACGAAATCACAAGCAGGCGAACGACTCGAAGCAATAGACAGTTAAAAAGCTAACCTCGCTGAACATAAATGTCTGGAGTATACTAAACAAGATAAAAAACTTGAGAAAATTTTACTTGATTATGACCCTTACACTGTGGCTATAAAGGAGAAATGGCTTTCCCCAGATGTATCCAGTCACAAAATTGGTCCCCCAAGCTGCTCTGTAATAAGAAAGGATCGGCCAACTCGTGGCGGAGATTTGCTTTGGAAATTAGAAATATATTCCTTTCACACCTTTGCCTGATGTAGAAATCGAGGAACCGTTTTTTGTAAGATAGTTTGCGACAGCAAGAGTATAACCACTGGATGCGTCTATGGTAGCCCGTTCACCAGTGAGGACGGTACAGCTTGCGTCCAAGAATTCCTTTCGCAGCACGGATGTAGATCTTGTGCGATTATTATGGGGGACTTTAACCTCCGTGATTTAACTGGGCTACAATGCAGCACACGCCTCCGTCATTGAAAGCACTAGTTAATTAATGCTTCATTTTTACCTTCATCTGGTAGCATCCAATGCAACGCGAATACAAGGAACAACTGGAAATATGTTTTACCTCATACTTCTCAGTGACCATTTTCCAATCAACCAAATGGAGATAAGCTTTGTTCACAGGGTATCTGACCATAAAATGCGTGCATGTCAGTTGCCACTAGAGTTGGAAATGATAGTTCGCCCTATTACAGTAACCATTATCACTTATAAGAAAGCCAACAACGGCAGTGTTCAATCTTATCTACCGCATGAACTCCAGCCAGTTTTTGAAAGTGCCTCTGATATGTTCACAAATGTAAATTTGTTTTAGCTCCAGTTTAAAGTCATTGTTCTCCACTAATAAATAACTTTACACCTGTGAAGCACAAAAAACCCAACCTATAAAACCATGGATAAACAGAGGAGTCATCCATGCGAAGCGTCAATTAAAAGGCTATGCCGGCCGGCGAGGATCAACCGCGAAAGCTCGCCAGGTGACGAGAATTTATGAAATGCTGCCACCGAACTAAAAAAGACAAGGCAAGCTAAAGAGCATTACCCCAACGTAACCCTTCCAAACTTTATCACAAATACGCTTAGAAATGCTGCAGGCATTACCATAGAAATCGTGAAGCGTCGTCTACAATAACAGCAGAAGATAACGTATAAAAGTTGATTGCGCACAATGATTTCTTCCGCTCAGTATTCACGACAGATAATGGCATTTCACCTCGTGTAAAATAGCACAATACTGGCAAAATTACCGAAATTAACATCAGAGATACTGGATTTATGCAACTAATACTTAACTTGGCCCCCAAAAAAGCCACCAGCCAGGATGACATAAATAACGAATTCCTAAAAAGACATGCAGAATGCTGTAGCAATTATCTGGGCCTCATTTTTCGCAAGTCGCTTTCAACATCTACCCTACCGGAGGATTGGAAAAAAAGCAAAAGTAGTACCAATTCACAAATCAGGAGACAAAAATGACATTTCGAATTTCAGGCCTATTTGAATAACAAGCACGTGATGCAAATTACTTGAGCTCATAGTCCTGAAGCATCGAACTGTTTTCTTGAAAAATGTGAAAGTTTTGTTTTGTCAAATGTGAAAGTTTTGTTTTGGCTTCCGCAGCCTTCCATTTACTATTACGCAACTAGCAGAAGTAGTTTACTACGTCGCACTATCCATTAGCAACCCCGTGCAAATGGACATCATACTACGGGAACTTTTCAAGGCATTTGAGTGTGTAGGCCATACTAAATAATTGTGAAATTGGAAAGTGTGATTGGGAAAGGCCCAATAGCGGCATGGGTCAAAGGACTTTTCCCTAACGTATCACAGTTTGTTGTTTTCGAAAACACTCCATCTCAAACGTACCTGTAACAACCGGTGTTCCGCAGGGGTCAGTTCTCGGACCACTAGTGTACTTAGGTTTCTAATAACGACAAAACTTCCAAAATCGAGGGCAACATCAAGTGTTTTGCAGATGACTGCTTTATGTACTGGGAAATTAGAATGCTTAACACGTCTCTTAGTGAAATTACGAAATGGTGTTTTTACAGGCGAATGCCCATAAACATTAGGAACTCTGTTCCCATGACTGGTTCAAAAATAAAACAGCCTTCTACTGTTACCCACTTCATGAACGGCATACCCTTAAGTAACGTTTCGCAACACAAATATTTGCGAATCACGCTTACTTCTGATCTTAGGTTGGACGCACATATCACAAGTATTTCCCCACTGCGTTGCGCAAGCTGTTTCACCTAAAACGGTGCCTGAAGACGTCTCCCACTCCCACCAAGCTGTTAGCTTACAGGACATTTTAAGACCGCTTCAAGAATATGCAAACGGAATATCTATTCCGTCTTTGACTACCCTAATAAAAGGGCTCAAAGTGTCAAACGGAGTTGAATATTCTCGACTCGCTGATAACAAGCACTGACGCGTTATCTAAGCTCAGGCAACTGGCATAATTTTCCGAAGCAATACCGCAAGTTGGGCTAGTTGGTGCATGATATCGAAAAAACTGCAAAGCGCACAAATAGACGGGGACAACAAGGAGGGACACACACACGTGATTACTCGCAACTGCCGGTTTCATTGAAAAACACAAATTTATACATGAACACAAAACAGAAAAAAAAACATTGTGCCGATTAAAGCGTGTTCCTTGCCGTGAATAATAAAGGATGATTTGCTTATGAACTTGTCATTATGTTCTTTGATAAAATATGCCTCTACCAATTCTCTGACAGTTTTATCATGATGCCTGTAGAGCACCTCAGTGTCACCAAACAACGAGTGACACTTACACTTTTGGCAATGAGTAGGCAAATTGGCGCTTGTTGAATTTTTCACAGCTGACGCATGCTCATTCAAACGAATGTTTAAACAGCGTGCAGTTTGGCCCACATACGCAGACTTGCATGATAACGGGATTCCGTAAACGACGCCAATCGCACAACGAACAAAAGGCTGCGTATGGGTGACGCCACACTCGTTCCTCTGTTTCTTTGGCCGGTCCTTGTTGTTAACAATGCGGCTGAGAATGCCCACTTTTGTTTCTACCGAGAACAACAACACCAAAGTGCAAATTTTCAGAGGAGGAGAAGGACCGGTGTGAAAGAAAATGTGCTGTAGCCCCGTACGTCCATAAAATGGCGCACGGTTTGAAGAACGTGGGGTCCCGATGCGGCGTAAGGGTGTTGTTCTTGGCAAAAACAAAAGTGGGAAGTCTCTGCCGCATCAAGAAACGGCCTACGAAAAAGAGGAACGAGTGTGGCGCTGTCACGTCAATTTACCAAGTAGACAGGATACACAGAAAAACGTTTAATTGACGAGGACGGTGTTTCGCAGCACACATAAACTAACAGTAAACAGTCACAGAAGTGTTCTCACGGTTTGAGTTTGCACAAAGGTCTAGGTATTGTGTCGCTCACGTTACGGGTGATGTCTTCCTATCTGGCGTGTGGGCCCAGACAACCGACAGTCATGTCTCGTAGTGCTTGCACGAAGTGGGTTCAGCCGACGCTGCCAACCGCCAAGGGAGCGTAGCCCTAGTTGTGATGCGTCGCAGCGTAGCCCGAGCGTCCCCGCCTGTATCTTAGTTGGTAGCCTGGAGCCGCCGACGGTGCGCTGCCGCGGGGTCTCCCTCCAGGATCGTCGCCTGGAACTCCGGTCGGTAGGCCTGAGGCGTCGTCAGGCCCCGATGACGCTGGGGTCGGCACCAGGAGCGTAGCCTGGTCTTCTCCTCTTCTTCCTTCTCCCAGCGCTTGCCTCACTCCTCTTCTTACTCACGTCTCTAAATTCACTTCAACGCTGGCACATTTCAAGCCCGTCTATTGGGCACATGCCCCTTCGGGGGCTTTGACACATACCCCTTCGGGAGGTTGCTCATGACAGGCGCACCCATACGGAGCCTTTTGTTCGTTGTGCGATTGGTGTCGTTTACAGAATCACGTTATCATGCAAATCTGTGTATGTGGGCCAGACTAGACGTTCTTTAAACATTCGTTTGAATGAGCATGCGTCAACTGTGAAAAATTCAACAAGCGCCAGTTTGCCTGCTCATTGTCAAAAGTGTGTCACCCGTTGGTTGGTGACACAGGTGCTCTACAGGCATCATGATCAAACAGTCAGAGAATTGGTAGAGGCATACTTTACCAAGGAACATAATGACAAGTGTAGAAGCAAATCAGTCATTATTCTTCATGGGAAGGAACACGCCTTAATCGGCACAATGTTTGGTTAATCTGTTTTGTGTTCATGTACAAATTTTTGTTTTTCAATAAAACCGGCAGTTGCGAGTAAGCGCCTGTGTGTGTCCCTCCGCTTTGTCCGCGGTCTATTTGTGCGCTTTGAAGTTTTCTGGATAATTTATAGCGCAGGAATAACATTTATTGTTTCGCGAACGGAACATGGCCCACGTGTAGCATTTCTAGATCTCAGACGTGCTCGTTTTTTGTGTATTTTTTTTGCTGTATCTTTGTAGTACCACTACTATTACCTGTATATACTACTTGTTTCCTTAGTTCATGTTTTCTTCTCGTTACTATAGCTTGTAATATACGCGTGTGTATGGTGTGCAATTATTTGTGCCTTTGCGTGCATGCGTTCTTTATTTTCTTCCTCATGAAGCAAGCCTGGTGATTCGCACGTTTCTTGCACGCACATTATGTACGTCGACTTGCTATGCTCACGAAAGAGAGTAGCAGTACACCTTTCGTTCCAAATGTCGTCAAAAGACGATAGTCTTTGTAGACATTTGCGATATTTGCCAAGAAAATCCCCCCTTTGCTTCCCCGCTCATCCCGCTCACCTCTCGCTGTTCCTGTACCGTCACGCTCATCCCAAGGTAAACACACTAAAGGTTTGGCCAATGCGATTTGAATTTACCGCGTTCCACTGCTACAGGGCGGGTTCCTCGATGCCAGCGCTGCAGTACGGCGGAGACGCGCGAGAATCGAGGCGGCCGACTACAATGTTTATAGAACCGCGTGGCCATGCTACACGGGCGTTTCAAGCAGAACGTGGAACCTAGGTAGTGGAACTTTCGTTGCTGTTGTTGAGTGTTTTTTTTTTGCGAGCCGCCAGTAGGTGGCGCGGGCAACAGCGTTCGGCGTTTTTGTGCAGTAGATGTAGAATATCATTTGCTATCGAAAAAACAAGCCTCCATAATTTTTATTAAAGTAACACTGTAAATATCCCTTGTGTTCTAATTTCCTCTCTTATATTTGCGTAATGTCTTGTTCTTGATCAACAAAGTTGACAAGTATGAAGGTATAAACCGCGCCTAGACGTTTACCTTTGGCTGTAAGTATATAAGTCTATTGTGCAATATATATTTTACTTTGGCCCGGTGGCTGAATCGAGTCACAGACCGACAGACAGACAGACATACCGAAATTTCTGGGTTTGAGCGGCCGAAGAAAGACTATCGTCTTTAATAAAATTCCAGCCACGCATCGCAAAACGCACCAGTGCAGTGACGTTGTGCAAAATTGTAGGGCGTATCTGAAATTAGTTCCGGCTGTGTTAAGTTCGTTTATTGTGGAATACGCAGACGGAACTTCAAATTCATTTTCAGAATACGCTGGACGTAAGTGTAATGCTTGAATATGGGTTACGTGGGACGTACCTCAAAAGACTGGGTAAAAGTACAGTCGCACCTAACTTTATATTTCACAAATCGCACGTGTTGGTCCGAGTCATTTGAGTCCAACTTGGTATGTTATTCCATGAAGCGGCTAAATAAGCAAATAGAAAACGGGAAGGTCGTTGTTTTTATCGGGTTGAAGCGCGAGGAAAGAAACGACAAGGTTGAAATGAGCATGGGTTCAAACGGGAACCTCCTTTAGTACTCGCTGCAGTGCCCAGTTGATTACTTGGCCCAGTAAAATGTGTCTCTTCGTTCTGAGCAGCCTTTTCATCCTCTGCCTTTCCCCTTTCACAACCGCAGTTTTTTTCTAACTCTGACTGTGCTAGTGCGACATATGGTGTGCGGATGACCACCGGCCTCTCGGCTACCACTGTACTGATCCATTTCATATCTTTCGCCGGTGCCTTTATCTAAACATTGGGCTGCCCGGCTTCCCACCCACAACCCTTCATCCACAAGTTGGAGAAAGACCCTCCGCCATTTCGGATTCCATCGCCGACCGTCAAGTCACCGCACCGTCTTGTCGAACACGATTGCCGTCTCTAGCATACTACCCGTCCCCTTCCGCCAGTCTTCTGCTGACCTCTCAAACCCATAGTATCCGGCCCTGCCACGGCGAAACTGGGTGGTGCAACCTTCGGAGGCAAGGTTAGAAACCGTCGAAGCTCCTAAGACCTCCCTGTGTGGCAATAGGTTGAGGAAACGGCCGCGCAAAATGCCGAAGTCCAAGAAACCACGCGTGCCGAGGTTTCTATTTTTCTTAGGGGGCACAAAATGACCGCATGACGGAAGGCCGTGGAGAATACGCGGTAGTTACTCGACAACTTGCTAACACGCTCAAAAAGCTAACGACCCATTGGGACAGTCCTCAGATCCAAACTCCCGGCGGCTACCCTATGACCACTTTTGGAAAATGTGCCCCTATGATCCGAATTGATGATTCAGATTTTTTGGGCACATTTGTTGCCCTACCGCAGTGTTGCATGGATCTCCCCATAGGCATGGACGTTTTGCGCGAAGCGAAACTTAAGCAGCAATCAGCACGCGCCATGGCTTTGTGAGCTTCGAAAGGGTTGTTTCCTCGCGTGGATAGCCACCGTCAGCGCCGCATGTCTGCGGCCACACCTTCTTACCTTAATCAAAGCCGTTGTGAAACGTCTTCGAAAGGGCTTTTTTTTGGAAATTAAAAGTAACCAAAGCTCATACAAAATTATAAATATGCTTATAAAAACTACGTCTAGATATCAAGATATGCAGTGTGAATTATGAAGAATCCTTACCTTTCGAAAGCGCGACCTGAAAAATAAAAAAATATCTTTAGCTGTTTCAAAATAAGAATGACGGCATGATCCTACAATGCTGAAAAAGCCGTGGTGCTCTCTGTTCCTATATACTCATGTATGTATGTATGTATGTATGTATGTATGTATGTATGTATGTATGTATGTATGTATGTATGTATGTATGTATGTATGTATGTATGTATGTATGTATGTGTGTGTGTGTATGTATGTATGTATGTATGTAAGTATGCACGTGTTTGCTGTTTTGGCTCAATTACAAATAAAGAAAATACGGGAGTCGTTCAACAAATATTCACAATGGAAACATTTGGGTGTCGTTGTTACACAAGTGATGTTGACAAAGATGACAGTAGGGTAGCATTCCCGGGTAAACAAGACATCCGGGGCATTTATGTCAGAAGCGCATAGCGGGTAACGTCCGTGTCATTTTCTACATATACCTTGTTTTACCGCTCCAAATATTTATCAACCACCGCGGCCCTCGTAGAAGGGGCAAGCGAGCTCAGCCGAAAAAATCGCACCAACAACTTCTCCGTCCCAAAATATTCTGCACCGGTGTAAAAGCCTATGATGCATCGGGCACCACCTCTATAGAACAAAAAGTTAGGAGCAGTGTTTTTACGTTTTCGTACATTTCCGCCTGGATGACAGCACAAAAAAATACGCAAAACACGCTGCTGGTGACTGTCCACGAAGAAGCAAAATATGTCACAGTACTTTCAACACCGTGCACAAGAGGGCAAAGATACCAATGACGTCTATTTGCCGAATTTGAAAAGCATCCTGATTCGGCAATAAAAGAGTGAAAGGCGCGACAAACATCCCCGTTCACCAACCAAGCCCCACTGCCCCAAATGACAATAAATTAGGCACCGACAAGGCGAGACCCAGAAGCCAGAAAGAAACCTCCAGGTAGCCATTTTGGAGGGAGGGCAACCACCGGCAAGACAACACGAAGTGGTCAATTGTCTCCTTTACTTGACAGAAGCCACACATGGTCGATGGCGCTATGCGTGCGCGGTGTAGATAAAAATTCAAATTAGGCGTGCGGCAGCGAAAGCAAGTCAGTGTGACCTCACACTGTCAAAACTGCGCAAAGTCCCACTTCCAAGAGTACCGGAGAAGCTCAATGTCTGGGCAGCCAGCGACACTGTCTGGTGAGAAGCTGTCTAGCGAACTGTATCTTTGAAACCTAGTGGCAACAACGTAGGCTATCGGGGGCACAGTATCAACCAGGGGACTATTCAGCGCTACTCCTGCCAGGTAATGAGGCGTTTCGTTAAGTTCAACACCGCTGTGCCATGGGACCCAGGCCAGACGAATGTCTCTGACATGTGCCGGTATAAGCATCGAAAGCGATCGGCGATGTGGAGTAATGGTTGAAGAAGATAAAGTTGAGCAGATCGAAAAGAATCCGTCACAATAATCACCTGGGAATGCTCTTCGCTGAGCTTTTGGAGAGTGAGCGCGATTCCCAAAAGTTCTGCCAAGTATTTTTGACGTGAAATTTGGAAGGCGCAGAGGAAATGCCCAGTCAAGCACAGGCGAAAATATACTTACACCGTATTTTATCCCGAACAAAAGCATCTGTGGCTATAACCACATGTGTCGGGAACTGTTTTAGATTGTTTGCTAAAAGGCGAGATATCGTTCTCTCTGGCAAGCATGTGCGATTGGAGAGAAAAATGTCGAAATCAGTGTCCACCATCACAGTGCGATAGTCAAATGTAGGTACCGATAGGCACAAACGTAGGTACAAACGTAGGTTGATATTTTATGGGCGAGCAAAGACTGTACGAACACCACCTGTGTATCCCTGTAGGTAGGCAATGGCTGGGCAAAAAAGGACGATGGGAAGTGTACAAAAACTATTTGTGATCGTGGTATAGGCAATTTTTTGCACTAAGGTATGCTTCTACTGTCAGTACCTTCAAACGATAAGTAGCAGGAAGGGTTCGAGCATCCCAGTACAATACCCGAATGGAGATGTACCTTGCCAATACCTAACACAATCGCCAAGCTTGCTTTTCTAAAGTAATCAATAGTCGGAGCTTGTAGAATGGACAATTAGAAAAAGGAATGCAGCCGAATTCCAGAATAGGGCGCGCATACAGGCATGAGAGCATAAGGAGGACGTCTCTGCGCATAATAGACTTCTTATTACCAAATCTTTGAAACGGGGAAAGTTCTCTCTCTCCTTTCACCGCAATGAATTTATATGAGGACGCCAATTCCGAGTGCTCTCATACATCACTGCTAGATATTCAGACAGGTAACCTGTGGTAGTACTTTCTCTCCGTATGTCAGATAAATCGAAACTGGGTCTTTCACTGGCACTACCAAGAGGGCAATTTTGTCGACATTTAGGGATAGGCAGAGGCCGTCCAGTCATGATTCTAAGGTCAACATATAAATATTCATTGACTGAAGCAAGACATGTATATTGGTTAAAGCGTTGAAAAATGCCATATCGTCAGCATATAAGTACGACAATACGCCCGCAATAACGGCAACTTCGCTGAGTAACGCGTTAAATAAAACAGATGTCAGAACGGATCATTGAGGTAAGCCTGGCGCTTGATTGTAATGTGAAGAGGTAAGTAGGCACTGGGCAATATAAAATTTGTGACCTGTTCAAAAAATCTTAACCCACGAAGTAAGATATTCTGGAAAACATAAACCATCTTTTCTAAAAGTATGCCATGTTTTACGCAATCGCAAGCTTTGGCGACATCCAAAGTCACAAGCGCTGCGGCCTCTTTGGAACGACGAGCCAGATGAAGGTGACTCTCTATGTCTGTGTGCGCCGACCATACCGAGCAGCCTGGCCTGAAGCCCACCTGCCGAGGACTCAAAACATTTCCGCTATCTAAAAACTTTCTCATTCTGGCCAATAAAACCCTCTCAACTATTTTACAAGCTTAGACGTTAAGCTTATCGGCCTAATGTTATCCAAGGAAAGACCTAGCCCGGGGTTGTTAGTCAAGGGAACAACTTTCGACAAACGCCAATCAACAGGGCCTCAGGAAGTGCGCAGAGAGTGTTTCACAATATGCAGGAGGTCTTCCGGCGACTCTGTAAACAACATTTTTATCATTGGGACAGTAATACCATCTGCGCCTGGTGCTGCGTCGAGTACGCGCTGTAACACATCGTATAGCCCCCCCCCCTTTGTAAGCTCTTCAAAGTTCAGATGATCCCGCCCCAGGACAGGGGTGCTAGCGGCCGGCTGCGCCAGTACTGGGTATGGGGAAGGGAAACGAGCCTGATGTCCTAAAGCCAGCTGATCAAGAAGATTTATTAAGGCTGTTATCGTGCGTATCAAGGAATCAAGGTTTAGTGAACTATGGCCGTTTTTCTTAATCCGCAAGAACGTGGAGAGTGCGCGCCTATCACAAGTTTTTGAGGGGAAAAAGAAGCGACGTGTGTTATATAACTCTTTTTTCCGTGCTACAGGGCGAAAATATTTCAAATTGCTCACAATTTCGGGGCACTGGTTACACTGTAATTTTTTCCACGCTGCTTTTCTTCTGCGGACCACGCCGCAACAAGACCCGACTTCGCAAAAGTCAAGTCCAATACCGACTTACTTTTGCCGTGAAGGCATGTAGCCGCTCTGACATTAGAGAAAGTGGTCGCTAATCCATTCCCATAAACGCCTCCCATAGGCATCAGTACGATATCCCCAGTCCACAAGATGAGAAATAAAATCCCTGGCGAATATGACATCATTTTTACAAGCCGCCAAAGCTGCATCCAGTGAACCAGTATATGTCACCCCATATACACAGTATGCATTTACAAGGAAGCCTGAAACATTTCCAGGTAATTCAAAGTCAGCTGCAACAATGTCACTCTCACATGACAGCGAAACAAAGGACGTGTATGCAATACGGCACAATTTTAGCGGTACTAAAATCACTAACCCTCTACCTCTACCTTGCCTGTCCAAAAAGAAACGAGCGGAAATTTGGAATAAAAAATGATTTCTGCGGAAAAGCCTAGTTTCTTGAAGTAGAATAACGTCAGTGTGGTATTGAGCCACAAGCCAATTCAGATCAGGAGAAGCAGTGAAAAGAGGGCGGCAATTCCATGGGAATATTCCTGCAGTTGTCATGATTAGCGAAGCTGCGCCGATAATATGGCCAGTTGTAGTATGCCATGCAGCTCATTTGTCGACGGCCCGGAACTTTTTTGATTTTTGGTATTCTTTGGTTTGGAAGCTTTACTGACCTCCTCATCAGTGGAAGAGAGCCTGCGCTTTCGCGCCAGTGGCGAGGAGTGACCTGCATCTCTCTCATTCCAGTCCCCAACACAAGCGGAAGGCATTTCTGGGGGCACAGGAAACAGTCCTAGATCAGTGACTACCGCATTTTCATCCGAAGGGAATGGCATGTTTGGAAGAGGAGTCGGCGGAGAGTCCCAAGGTCCGCGCGGCAGCGATTCCGAAGGTGGCAATGGGCCAGATGAGCCGAAGCTGAGGGAGCTGCTGCTTCTGATAAGTCTGAATTATTCAGTGAAGCTGGTTTCCCACTTGCGGCACATATAATGGAGCCAATTCTTGCGGGCTGAAGCTGAAAGCCGAAGGACATTGCCGAGAACATTTGCAACAAATCTGCCATTTTCTGAGTCTTGGCGTGCATTTGACTCACGTACTCGGACAAGGACCCAAATATTGGCTCTACAATGGTACTCAATGATTTAGAAGATAATCAATTAAAGGAAGACAGCTGACATGCGGAAGTATAATATGGAGAGGATCGAATACGCTGTAAAGAACGGAGGTAGTCTGAAAGCAGTGAAGACGCGTCTTGTCGGGAAAAATCAGATGTATGCACTTAAAGACAAGCAAGACACTCTCATCACAAACATGGATAAATAGTCACAGTAGCCGAGGAGTTCTATAGGGGTCTGTACAGTAGCCGGGATCTCCTGGATAATGCCGAACGAGAAAGTAGTGCAGAGGAGATAGAAATCTCACGAGTAACGACAGAGGTAAGAAAGGCTTTGAAAAAAAATGAAAAAGGGCAAAACGCCTGGTGAGGATCAGATAAGAGCAGACGTCTTGAAGGATGGCAGGGAAATTGTACTTGAAAAACTGACAAACCTGTATACGCAATGCCTAATGACCGCAAGGGTACCGGCATCATGAAAAAACGCGACCATCCTAATTCATGAGAAAGGTGACATGAAGACTTGAATAATTACAGGCCGTTAAGCTTACTGTCAGTCGTCTACAAGGTACATACCAAGGTAATCGCTAAGAGAATTTCTGCTACGTTAGATTACAGTCAACCTAAAGAACAACCAGGGATTCGTAAAGGCTATTGAACAATGAACCTTATTTACACGATCAATGCGTGATAGAGTAGTGTGCTGAGTGTTCTGAACCCCTATATATAGCCTTCATATAATATGAGAAAGCATTGGGCTGGGTCGAAACCTCAGCAGTCATTTAGGCATTACGAAACCAGGGTGTAGATGAGCATTATGGAAAAATACTGGAGGATATCTACAATGGGTCGACATCCACCAACATCCTCCATAAGGAGAGCAGTAAAATACCTATGAGGGAGGGCGTCACGCAACTAGACACATTCTCTCTAATGTGTTTTGACAGCATGTTTAAAAAAAGTGTGCAGAACATTGTATTGGGAACAGGTGGGAGTAAGAGTTAATAGAGAATACCAAAGCAACCTCATGTTTTCTGATGACGTTGCCCTGCTAAGTAACTCGGGCGGACGAATTGCAAAGCATGCTTTCCACACTGGACAAACAGAGTAGAACCGTGGGCCTGAAAATTAATTTGCAGAAAACCAAAGTAATGATCAATAACCTGGGGATAGTACAGTGGTTTGGGATAGGTGCCGAGGCAGTGGAAGTGGTAAAAGAATATATCTACTTAGGCAAAGATGTGACCCCAAATCCCAACCTTGAGGCAGAGATAATTAGAAGGATAAGAATGGGGTGGAGTGCATACGGCAGACATACTCAGATAATGAATGACAGCCTATCATTGTCCCTGAAGACGAAAGTGTATGACAGCGGCATCTTACCGGAACTCACCTACGGGGCAGAAACTGCGAGGGTCACTAAGAGAGTTCAAGTTAAATTGAGAACGACTCAGCGGGCAATGGACGATGATAGGTGTAACATTAAGGGTCAAGAAGAGTACGGAGTGGGTCAGAGAACAAACGCGTGGTAAGGATATATTAGTAAAAACTATGAAGAAATTGACGTGGGCAGGGCATGCAACGCGAAGGCAAGATAACCGTTGGTCATTAAGGGTGACAGAGTGAATCCCTAGTGAAGGCAAGCATTTCAGAGGGTGGCAGAAAGTTAAATGGGCAGATGAGATCAAGAAGTTTCCGCGGATAAATTGGTCGCAGTTAGCATAGGGCCGGGTAATTGGAGCATAATTGGAGTGGTCTTTGCCCTACAGTTGGCGTAAATGGGATGGTGATAATGGCGATGATGATGATGATGACAATGGTTGTCATGCAGTTCGCTACCGAAGCATTGACCATGTTGGAAATGGACTGCTCGCTGACAGAGTCCTGACGGGAGGCCACAGTGGCATAACCGTACGCCCTTTCTTGGACCGCCGCTAAAGCTTCACGACGTGGGAACCATCCCTTTTCTATGATTTCCAACACACTTGTTTCCGGGCCCGAGACGGACTGTTGGAGTAATCAGGCGAGTGCGATGCCTGGCAAAGACAACATCGAGGTTCAGCTGCTTGGCACTCGGAGGCAGCATGAGCTCCTCAACACGACCCATACCGGGATTTCGATTTGCAACCTTTGATGCTAAGGCCATATCTCCAGCAATTGCGGCATTGGAATCGTCGCGGCTGAAGGGGTTCCAACCGGAACAGCAAAGGCAATGCCTTAATCTCCGAGGGGCAGGTGATTCCCGCAAATTCACGATAACAGATTCTTTTGGCTTGTTTCTGTCGTTGACTGCCCTGCCGCACCTGTAGACCGAAATGGCTCCCTACGCTGCGATACCATTCAGCACCTCCGATGGACTGAAGTCCTTGCTAACTCCCCTCACGATACCTTTTGAGCATGCGAGGTGAGGAGGAATAAACACTCTCACCGGCATTGAATAGAACAGAGAACAGGCTAGGAGATCAATGATGCCGACATCGTCAGATGACCGGAAAAGTATGCCACCCCTTCCAAACGGTCTCACCTCTGATATCGTCCTGAAATAGGGAGGCACCCCTGGCAGATCAACCTATATCGCCTATGAATTGTTTCGCAAAATTTCGTCCCGTTTGTTGGAACCAGGGCCACGGGGATGTTCCACACTCCTACGTTGAGAAATGCATCTACACACAAGTCCTGCATGGGGAGCAAATCCGACCAGGTCGAGGAACCCTGACTGGGGGAGTTGAAAGATATCTGCCTCACCAATACACTAACTCACAAGAAACAAAAACATTTCAATGCTGAAAAGCAGAGCCTGTGATAATCAAATGAACGCAAAACCACCTAAAATCATGGCCAATGCAAACAGAGGAGCTTGTTTCCTTGACAGGAGAGCTGCGCTGACGTGTAGCAGGTTCGGTGCCGCGCCAATTGTACGTGTTGGCAGTCGGGCACTATGCGCCGTCATTGGCGTCGTATTCTCAGCCGAAAGCTCTGTCATTTTTTGTACGTTTCGCGTCATGTGGCTGACGCGGTGTTCGGAAGTCACGTCAGGTTTGGATCGGGTCGTCTGGCTGAGGGAATGTCGTGAATCACGGTGTTCGGTGAATCGTTGCGTTGTTGAAGCGTTTTTGTTTTACCGCCGTTGTGCAACTTTACCTGAAGAAGTTGCTGCTTTTAGTTTGCCCTGTGTGGGCTGGGAGACCTTCCAGGTTTTAAGCCAGCATTTTTACGGTGGTTAAGCGACTCGTATGGGTAGGGAGACGGCGAGCGATTGAAAGAAGCTGGGCCACCGCTGGTGTGAGATAGACACTCATCAATCTCACGTGGGTGTTGGCCAGGAAGAGGGCGAGGTGCGTCGATAGAGAAACCACGCAGTCCAAGTTTCTTCTATGGGTAGGAACGGTAGATGTGGTCGGCCTCTCCGGAGTGGTAGCACAGAAGAAAATTATCGGGTGTTCGCCATACGGCGGTCTTCCTCGGCGTCTTGCTTCGGACTACATTGAGTCGGGTGGGCGACGTTGGGCGGTGGTATGGCGGGGCCTCTCGGCGTGTTGGAGCGGGGCGAGGTCAAGGAAGAGCCACACAGTAGGTCATAGCTTGCGGCTCGCGGGGTACTACGGATGGCGTAGTTCCCAACGATTGTTGCACTTCTTCGCTAATTACGTAGGTAAGGGAAGCTACTTAGGCTGCGGTTGCGTGGGGAGAAGTTTCCGCACCTCCTCTCTCACTATTGCGCAGATGGTCTCGCGGAGGCTATCACTGAATCCGCAGGCTGTCAACGTAGTTCGCATTGGCCGCACAAACCCAGTTGCGGTCATACTGCTTAGCACGTATTCCGAGGGTCTTCTCAATTGTGCTGGCTTCGGTGACGAATTCGACGACGGCTTTGGGAGGCTTGCGGTCATGTGCAGCAAACAGTTTCTTCACACCGCACATTAAAAACCAGAACTTCTTTTCTTCCGCTTCCGTCATTTTGGGGTCCCCGCGGCTAAATTGTTGCTTCATCTCCTCAACGTAGATCACAACCCTTTCGGTGGGGTGGTTCCCACGTATTTCCAACAATAGGGTGGCCCGTTCTTTCCGCAGGACTGTGGCGAATGTGTTAAATAGCTCGCTCGAAAAGAGGGTCCAGTCCGTTAGGGAGCTTTTATGGTTCTCAAACCACGTTCAGGCCATATCTTCTAAATAGGAGAAAACATGGCGGAAAGATCCCGCCTGTAAAGATGCGCACGGTATCACATTTCTCCAACCAGTTCTCAGGGTCTTTTCCGGGGGATCTGCGAAACGATCGTGGTTCCCGTAGCTGTTGTAGGACGATGATAAAAGTTATTTGTTGCACTATGTTGTCAGTTGCATCGGTCTTTCTCTTGGTTAGTTCCGGTAAGAGACCACACTCGGCCGGTAAACTTTGCAGTCGGTGGCTCGCTCTAAAAGGGTTGGCTTGGCGGCTTCCGGAAGGCGATGGAGCATAACGAGTTGCGCACCCAACACCGTCACCAGATGTCACGAAGCCAAAGACAAAGCAGGTGGCTTCAAGGAAAACAAGTTTGTTGGAGTGAACTTGTGCTCCCCTATCAACTTACAGAATAGAGAGGCGGCGAAGCCGCAGTCAACAAAGTTTCATGCGCAGGCGAGCGTCGGTTATTCAAATACCACGGCATCTGCTCTGCAGGCTTTCAACTTTGGGCGCGAGTGTTTTTCGAACCATCGATTTACATCCAGAACATTGCAGATCAAAGAAGTTTATTCTAGGTTGCTGTCATTAGTTCCATACATTCTTCCTATCGAAAGAGATAACACATGCGGCCTAAAGAAAGCAATGGGTGATACACATAGCCCACGGATAACGCAGATAGCAGAGGACGGCGCAGCCGGTCGGCAAAGGTATAAACAACAAACCAAATGCATGGTTCAGGGCAATATTGGCCCGCATAGTTGTATTACGCAAACTGGACAGAGTCCGAAATGGCGCTATCTAAATTACAGGAGCGTAATGTAAAAATACTGCAAGTGGCGCGGGTCTGGTTGAAGGCAAGACTTCAAATTCGACGAAATGGATCCTCGTCGTCCTTTTCTTCCACCACCATGCCAATCATACCCTAGTACCATTGCTACCTTGTGCCACCGTCGCGTCAGAATAATAACAGTTACGCAAGCTTCCTTTGGCAAACTTTTACGCTGCAGAACAATGTTACTTTGCAAAAGTTACTTTCTGATTTGAAATAGTGAACTAACATGGCATAAAAATGAAAATGGTAGTTTCACTCCTTTGTAGAGCTTCTTCACATTCGGTAAACACCATCCTCAACATCCTCTCCTTTAGAACGAAAAGACTTACGATCACTTAACAATGTTACCAACCCGCTCACAGTGCATATTTTTGGGAGCGTAAAGTCGCGAGCATGATGTATGTAAAATCCCTTAAACCTTTGCGCTGAAATGGGTGTCGGAAATTTTCTTTGACCGGGCTTTTTCGTAATTGTAATGTTAACTATATTTTAGCCCAAACATGTTTTCTATTCAACACTAAAAGAACCAAAGTTACCGTTCTGTGCGAAAACGACCGTAATAAAAATAATAATGCCATTTCTAACAATGCAAATCATCCACGCAGAATTGCTGTAAGGAAAGTTCTTTGTCAGTCTCCTAGGTTTTGCTTTTGCCGCGGCCTTTCCCGCATTTACCGCCATATGCAAAAAAATAACATCAAACCTCAACTTCAACTTTAGCATCAACAGTAGCAAACTATGAAAATGTTTGCACGAGTTGAAACGCATAAGCAGCCTTGAAAATCAATGTTCTGGGCGGAAATTAAGAAAAGTATTTGAACCAGTACCATTGCGTACATTTTAAGATGTACACTTTGTCATTGTGGGAGAGGGACTTCACACTTGGGAGTTTTTCGGCGAACACCTCAAGTGCCCTATTCTGCAGGTAGCGCTCTTGTTGCAGCTGTCCAGTCAAAAAAATGACCGCCGCTGTGTATTGAAAACAGATTAAGATACGTGTGTGATCCGATGGTGTTTATATTCGGGTCTGCATTGTAGCAGCTGAGCTTTGTACCAACTGTACTCGTTCCACGCCGAAGCCAGCGAGGAACAAATACCCTTGCCGTCCTGCTTCGACCGGGCGGGATCGACCGGGCATTTCGGCATTTGAGGTCCTTATGTCATAGTATTACAAAATTCACCAAAGTTTCGATTGGAGACGTGAAGGCTGTTGAATACTGCATGCCGCGTACACATGAACGTTATCCTACATGAATAAAAACACACTCTTGTCAATGCAGAACTCAGACTGCACAAAAACTGTGGCGTGTGCTGTTTGCTTGCTGAAGTAATTCGTACTCCAAGACAAAGAAACAAGCGGGAAAGATGGGACGCATGAAAGGTGCAACAGAGATGAATCCCGTACAATTAAATCGAGGAATAAATGAAATTGAAGAAAAAGGTTTATTACTATAGAGCAATAAACAAGTTGTTAAAACGTAAGAGAAGTATTTCGCCTTCAAAACAGGCAAAAACGCGTAGAGCCCCGACGAATGTTTAATGTGCAAGGTTTACCTTCAGAGGCGCAGAAGCATTCTACAAAACGTGCGGATGAATTGCCTTTGAAAATTGTCAAAAATGACAACATGAATGTGTATTTATAATAGTTACAACAGCCACGTTGTTTATTTCTTCGTTTCTTTTACAGAGTGTACTCTTGCGTATTGTTACGTTGCTATGAAACTTCCAGATTCCCTTAGGTAATGCCTTCAGACCCTTATGGTAAGAGAAATTAAATAAATGAAGTGAAATGAAACTACAAATATAATAGCAGTATCGTCCGAACCAGGAATTCTCATATACATGCCAAAACAATTGTGTTACGTGCATCTTTGAGAGCGAAGTGCAGGTTTCTGCCTGAGAATTTCTAGCCAAAGTAGTAATTTATATTTACGGCGGTATTTTGTGACAATTTTCAGGTCTTATAACATATCCTTGGCAATAATTTGATTCTAAATATGAAGCCAAGAACGGTAAACCAAGATTTAAAAACGCAAGTTTCCGGTGTCATTTCCGAAAAAGCCGTGTTAACGTCCTCACCTGCAACTAAAATTACCAGTTGAGTTGGGTTATAAGCCGTTTGTGCAAAAGTGATGCTAAAAATAGGTGTTTGAATATGTATGGGTTTAGAGCAACGCCGGTGTCATTCCGTGCCACCTAAGATATTGCATCCTGAATACGGGGTTCTGACATAGCTATCTGTTTTTTAAGCTTTCAAGCTGTTTTTATATTATGCACCCTTTTTAGGTCCATAAAGAGTTCCTCTTAACAAGCTACTAGAGTGAACTGTGCTGTGTAAGTACAGACACCCTCTTTGTGCAGAACTCTTTGCACCAAATCTCGCAGCACACTAAATAGTAAACAAATAGGTCCAAAATGAAACAAAATTCACAAGGGATACTAGAAGTGTATAAGGTGTTAATTGCTGTAAAAGCCCAAATCCACTACAGAAATCTATCCCGATGTGGTTTGAGAAAACTTCACACATATTGAACTATTCGTTTATTTTTGAAGGCGTTTAAACGGTGTTATTTACACGTTATCCACTTCAACGATTCCCAAACCGTTTTAAACATGGCGGCTTATGCGTTTCTGCTGCCTAGTACGAGAGAAACGTTTTCCGTTAAACGCCTTCTTTAGTACACGAAAAAAAAACACGTTTCAGAAATAGTGAGCCAAAATGCACACTGTGTTTTGCCTGTATATCACCGAAATCATCAATTTCATGGTGAAGCAAAGAAGACTTTTACAGAAAAATAACGACAAAAAATGCTGACGCATGACAACTCTATCTGGAAAAATTAAACTCACCGCTGATGAAAGAATGACAAAAAGTGCTTTCAGCTGCCAGCAGGTGACCATTCTCAAGCTCACGTGCCAAGCTAGAAGAAAGTAGGACATAATACATTGATTGAAACAACTTTGTGCCTGTCGAAACAAACTCAAGCGATATACACTTAAATAACACATTTGCCAGTAAAGTAAAATAAAAAGATTGTGCCCTTCTCTCTGTGAGGAAGGATGACCTGCAGATTAAAGACATCTTGCTGTTTGTGTAACGCTCCAACCGACCACTTTGACCACTGCAGCCGCCGGGTCGGTCGCGGTCGACTGTTTGAAATTTACGTTACTACGTGTGACCAGCGCAACAGACAGTACACGAAACCTATAGCTGCTCGTGCACATCAACCCGTACCTTCCGCTCACAACCTGTTCACGAAAAAACTGCAGCCCATTACTTGAACGTGCTTATAAGTAAAATACCATCGAAAATGTCACTCTTCAAACCATATCAGCTGAACAAGTTATATTGGGTCAAGTTATATTGAGTTTGCCAGTCAGCACAACGAGTGGTGGTTGTTGACGAGCTTAAACGGCCTACCGTATAGGTATGGCCGGAAATTGCTGAAGGCCGAGACTGCGGTGAGGCACGTTTTCTCGGTCGTAGAGTAATTGACTTCTGCTTTCTAGGTTGCACGAATTGCGTACGCTAGGGCTCTTTCCGAAACATCGTGCAACTGCACAAGAACCGCGCCGAGACCTACATTGCTGGCATCTCTGTGGACTTCTCTATCCACACATTCGCCAAAATGAGCAAGGACCAGAGCTAATCGCAGCCGTTTTTTCTGGGCTTTGAAGGCACTTCCTCCTCTTCCTTCCACACAAATGGTTCATCGTCTTTCGTCAGATGTGTCAAGGGTTGTGCCCTGTCCGAAATATTTGTTATAAAGCGCCTATTACAAGCAGAGATTCAAAGGCAACACCAAACAGCTTTTTTGTCAGGTGATCTCTGGAAGCCTGCGACATCTGCCGACTTGTCTGAGACACGGGGCACTCCTGCTGACTGATAACGTGGCCAAGAAAACGCAGCTGTTTATGCCGAAAGTGGCCCTTTTCGGGGTTTATAGTTAAACCAGCGGAGCGAATGGCTTCCAGGACCAGCCGCAGTCTATGTAGGTATCCTTCAACACGGGAGGGGCGACACTCGCAGCAGCACATCTGCTGGCATGTTGCAGCGCTTGCGCTTATGCGGCTGATTTCAGAGGAGGCGGCTCCATATCTATTTTCTCTAATTCTTTAGCAGCTTGCCCTACTTTCTCTCGAACCACTTGAGCAAGAGAGGCATACGCCGGCGAAGCCCTAGTCAGTTGAGAGAAACGGAGTTCTTCCCGAAAAACAGATCAGATTCTCTCCCTTAGAGGATCTTGGCTGGTGGCCAAAGCAGCCGACAGAATATCCGCTCGCGCGCCGTTCAGGTTGCGGTCATTGTGCCTGGCGCGTTATTCCAGTGTCCTCTCTATCATCCTTGTTCCTGAAATAAACTATGCGACAGTGTACCGTTATCACACCTCGCATAAGGCAACGCGTTTTTTTTCCTCAGCCATACGCGCGTCGGCGCGTCTGAAATGGCGAGGCATGTCGTCGCAGTACACTGCCACGCTCTCATTGGGGCGCGAATTTCTGACGTGTAGCGCAGCATCAACCTTTTCCCTCCTGACGGCCCTGGTATAGGCAGCCAGAAACCTGCTGCGAAATTCGTCTCAGTTTGAGACCTACCTCTCCTTGTTCTAAAACCAAGTCTTCGCGTGGTGAGCGAGCCAGATACACACGTGCGCTGTTTCAGCCCGCCACCACAACCATTAAACATCCCTACGCGCTCATTGAGGTCAAGACAGTCTTCAGCGTCCCAAAAGACATCACGATGAAATGTTGGCCGCGTTCGTGGGTATAGATCACGAACTGTCCTGGGATGGAATAGTCGGTCTGCATCGTAATCGAGGTCGTGACGTCTGTTGTCGCTGCCCTGGGTTTCGCGAGCAGCAGCCCTTACTCGGGTGAAGCACCTTGGAGTCGACGACTGGTGTGCTGGTGAACCGGAGTCAGCTCCGTTCCAGGCGCTCCATCTCTAGCAGCACTATCTTTTTCGTGCTTACGGGGTCATACCCCACACCCGTCATAAATACGTAGCGTGTAGATAAGAATTGAAAGCAGTCCTAATAACGAAGCACACAGAGAATAACTAATGGCATCACTTGCTTGTTGGTGGGGCAAACGCAACGGGAAAAGCCCTTCGTCCTCCTATTCTTTCAATCCTATCTCGCGCTAATGTTAGCGGGATTGACGAAGTTGTCACTGTAATTAGTGAGTCTGTGCTTCCTATTGTCCTGCTTAAGACGACAGCGTGACAATATTTTACTGCTGCCAGCAGTTTGGCACAGTGAAAATGTTGAATTGTAGCCGCCGTATTCACTCCTTTTTTTATTTACAGACGTGTACCCGAGTCGAAAAACATCCCTGTAGAAAAATCATGATAGGGTGCCATGAAAGCTCACTGTCGCCTACGCTAAACGAGCAAACCACTGCCCCGCTGGTCTCAACGCGTCCACATTGCAGCCATACAAACGCGTTCATGCGAATCGCATGCATGCTACTTTGCCAACGTCAAAGAGCCGTAAAAATATTTAATAAATTCACAAAGATTCTAAATGCAGAAATATTCAAGGCAACTTGCACGGCCTATATGTATCGCTTTCGGCGGGTGTTCTTAAAAGTTTTCTGCAAACGGTTGGAGGATTCACAATTGAATCTCGCTGCTGTGAGCACTCATACCGTGGCCGCGAACGGCTGTCGCCACCATCAGGGTCGAACAGAACAAGACAGTGCGAAGGAGAAGGTGACACGTACTCGACGACCACATCGTCCCCGAGAGCGGTATAGCAACGTACAAGAATATGGACCATTACAGAAGCCACCGGCTCAAATGCCTACAACCAGGCAAAACTTAAGAAATGGGGAAGGCCGTGGCACGGCGACTCCATCAAGCCAGCCGGTATTGAAATCCGGCGTTACACAATGTGAGCAAACCAGGGTGTATGACGCACTTTACAAATGGCCCGACGAAACAAGAGCGGATCTGCATTACATGCTCTCGGCCTACTGAGGGTGAACAGACAATGACGAGTCACCAAGCGTCATATCACGACAACCTGATCTCCCCTGCATAGGGGGCGAGAACACAAAAACTGAGAGACAAAAACAAATAGCGAGAAAGGTGTATTTTATCGCTACCAAGTACAGGAAAATTATTTTGGAGACAGCGCCAACCAGTAGTGATTCGCAAGTCCAGATAATGTGATCAAGCTAGCCGAGGCTGCAACCTTCGGGATGTCCTCCAACGGTCACTTCAGAAAAATTTTCCACTTAGCCCACACGGTATTCGTTTTTTGTGCATTGATAGAGAGGACGGTGTACCATTGGAAAGTGTCATGTTGTTAGGTCTGCACAGCATTTGGCGTTCTCGCATGGCTTGGCTGCATTGCGATGTCGACGCGCGACCAACGAGACAGTATTTTAGGGGAAGTGTGTCACAGTTTGTTGAAGTTCAGAGAGCAAAGAACTCTCCACCAGAGTGGTTGTCTAAAATTGAACCCCTGACTAAGCTTAGGGAATTTTAAATGACAACACCGGCCCTGGGGGGCATGGCGGCAATACTGTGATTTTTTGCTTTGTCATTGTACCTGGTACCTGGTGTTGCTGTCTGACATGGGCAATAAAGAAAAAAAAAGAGATCACGGTCTTCTGGCCGCCACGTGACCAGCAGATGAGGTTGAATCTGCCCTTCGAGGTGTACTCAAGTGTAGGTTATTTCTTTCTTCCTCTCTTCCGCTCGCGCTTTACAGGTGTACCTTTGGGAACCGCTTCCGCCTTTTGTTTGTGATTGCATCCGTTCTGTGTGCTACGAATCGCGGTGGTGCTCATTCTGTCTAACTATCGTGGAGTTAAGGAATCCAGCTATGAAACAATTCCGCTATGAAAATTCTCGCGCTTTAAAGGCTTATGGAGCCTGGTTTGGTTTATTATTTGGACATCAGAAAACGCGTAGGACGGCTACTTTAACACGGTTCTGCTATAAAAACGCAGATAAATTTGTAGCAGGCGGAGGGCGGCGTCCCTAATGTGATATGTTCAGTACCCAATTTCCGCAAGATGATTCTATTTGATCGCTGCGCTCTCTTTGTTATATATATTCAAGTCCGGGCTTTCTTCTATACTGATGAAATCTGGCTCTTTTTTCTCAGTTGTTGTCACGCATGCTGCTTTCGGCGCTTTAGTTCCACTATCAGTGACGCACCCCACAGTTACCCATCATAGGATACAAAAAGAAGAATACCTTTCATGATAAGTAGTAGAGGCCGTTGAAAACGTGATTGTACATCACCAGCCGTTCCGCTCATTTTCCATATTTTGCCCACACGAGTCTTAGTGACGATTCCAGTATTATAACCGCAATTTGTAAAATTATTATCTAGCAGTCGTTTTTCAAGCAACTCTGTACCACATAGAAGTCCTTCATGAGCATACCCTTTCTTTCAAAATATGCGCAGGAAGCTACCAAATTCATTCAAACATTCTAAATTTTTCGGCACATGCAGAACGTTTTGTCCAACAAGAGTTGAAGAAAGCCAAATTTAAATGCGGAGCATTTCTTAGGCTCGCCTGGCCCTGCGTCGTTGGTTGCGGCACCGTCCACACGCTCACTGCGCATGCGCAACTCTCCTCCTTACACCCACAGCTCCGCGATACTACACTATAAAAAAAGAAAGAGTTAGCGGCGCCCGGTTTCGATCCCACGACTCTCTGGCCGCAACGGGAGGTACGCGGTGCTCTTCCCACGACGCTACAAATCCGGGACCGAAACAAGTGCTACGAACGCGCCATATGTCCTTGACTCATTCAAACTACGTCAAGAAGCTACTGATACAACGAAGGCACGCGAAGCTGAACGTCAACGGAAACGACGAACTGAAAACTTTAGACGGGGATGCTGAATTTCCCGTGGGAAAGCTGTGGCGGGAAGCGCCATGCGCCTTGCAGCTCAACCAGCCCCGTCCGCAGCGCCTCTGATGCTGATTGTGGCAGGATGCCCCTAGGGATTCGCAAACCAAAGAATCCATCACGAGATAGGTTCGCGTACTCCTGCTCCTCTACTGCGCGCGCATGCGCCTTGCCAAGCAAACAATCCATAAAGCAGTCCTTCTCTCCGTCCAATACAACGACAGCACCAACGAATAAAAGAAATATAATAATGATCGCAATACCTTCACTTGTCCTTCCTGTGTCCCAAATTCATGAAACAGTAAATACGAATAATAAAGACGAAACCCTCCCCATATCCAAACGGTAACCACAAACTACCGAATTACGCAACGTTCACGCAATACAACCACCCCTATGCGACGCATTTACTCGAGTTCCCTCCGTTGGGAAGATGCGGGCGGGCGGGCGGGCGTCTTTTTTCGCACTCAAATAAATGCTCGGTATACATGTAAGTAGGAAATACACTCACGGCTTGCCCAGTTGTCTGCACCCAACAATGTTGCTCTGGAATGAAGAGCGAGAAGGCTTAAATAAAAGCAGACATAAATCTATTTTGTTTTTTTAGTAAGAATATTCGCTTTTTTGACGGACTGATCACGCATTATTTGGCATCTGGACAAGACGTCAACAACAATCAAATGCTTTCACTAGCTTTGCCTTAAGAGAATCCCTAAACAAGGTAGCTATTTCTAGCGCGCTACGGGTATATAAGCGTTCTTTTCTTCCTTATTACATGTGAAGTTTTTCCACCATTCAATAGAGCTTTGACGTAGCTTTTTTCCTCTGGCGTAGCCTCTATGACGCTGCTAGCGCTGACGGTTCCTTCACCGCTATTGGCTGATTCAATCAAATGCGGCAGGCAATCAGCGTTTCCAACTCTGGGCCGGGTGGCTCGAGCCCGGTCTTCGAGAGCGACACTCTCGCATGGCGTATCTTTCTAGAGAAGAATGTCAGCCTTAGCCATAAATCACACGAGCTTTGCTTAGTCTGTTGATATAGCACGTCATTTACAAGATATGAATGTTGCTGAGAAGTACGGAGCAGCTTCAGCAGGCAGAAACATAGCGCACGCGATTACGGCAACGAAGGGTATGGATCGCGCACGAATCAGCACACACAGTGGCGGCTAAAACTCGTCGCCGCCAGCCAGATCCAGACTATTCCTGGGGCCCTATTCTCGACTGCACAAATTGCCGGCATTTCGCCCATGTTTTTTTGCGTAAGCAAGACGTAAGCAATCAGTGACGTGCTGCACCTATAGCTATGACGACATGCAGTGTAATTTGACAAGTCACTCATAAAGATCGCTACCAAGGTATCAAATATTGTGCAAGAAAGATATAAAAACACTTGGCATGTACTATAAAAATTAGGACGGTAGCTGAGGCTGACAAGAAAAACACATTTCTGGAGGTCAAATTTGGCGCTAACACCACAAGGCGATCGAGTAACGTTGATCCAAAAGCGAGCGAAAGGCGGATGTCGAACTAAAGAACATCACACAATTTTTTTACCGCATCTATTTATTTCTTTCAATCGCTTTTATTAACATAGCTGGGCGCTCTGCTTCAATGCAAGCTTTGTTGCGTTATCACCTTCCCTGCCGCCACCGCCGCCACGCCATCGTCTGCTGCTATGTTACAAGTTTATGGCGTGATCACAGAAAAAGACATAAGAGCAGCGAAGCGCTACGCCTGATAACCGCGGAGCACACCGATGTCGCCGATTCACTCATTCGTCAAGCTCGACTGCAATCAGGGCTGTAATGAACTATGATGATGATGATGATGATTCCTATTGGTTTCCCCTTTGAAGCGGTGTGATGACATGTCATCTTACCAAAAAGAACTAATATAACCATGTTTTACACTCTTGGTTTAATACTAGCGCTGCTTATGGCAGGCCCTAAGGCTTATTAGGCCCGAAATACTTTCTTTTCCCTGTTACAGGTGGTAACTGTCCTAGGCAATATTCCCCTCTCTGCTTTTCATCCACCAGCATTCTAATCTTCTTTTCGTCCCCTCGACAGCCTTGAAGTTAACTTCCTCACTGATACCCTTAAATCCCAGGGCTTCTGAAAGCCCAATATTCTCATGTAGATTTGGATGGATACCCTCACATTCTAACACTATGTGCCGCATAGTTTCTGTTTCTTTTCCGCAGACCACGCATACCCCATCATTTTGTGAATACTTCCCCACAAAACTCTTAGTTCGCAGGCACCCTGCTCTAGCCTCAAAAAGCAAAGCACTACCCTGGGAATTATCGTAGAAATTTTCCTTTCTGATGTTCATCTTCTCAGCACTGTACATCTCTAACGACGTTTTAGCTTCCATTTTTTCCCTCCATTTATTCGTTTCAATCTGCCTTGCCTCTTTTTTGGTTACCTTGGCTGTTTTGGATTCCCCACTGTTCTTTCCGTATTTCATCGTTAGCCGTCTAGTCTTCCTTAACCACTGCGTGTCCACGCTTTTCAAGTATAGGTACCTAAAAACCTTAGCTGCCCACCTTCGTTGATCCATTGCCCTCAACCTCATCTCAAAGCATATTTTACTTTGAGCTTCTCTAACTTCAAACGACGCCCAGCCCATATCTCCCTGAACTGCTTCGTTAGTTGTTTTTCCATGCGCGCCTAAGGCCAAACGTCCTACCGTTCTCTGGTTTACTTCAAGGCCTGATAGAACGTCTGATTTTAAGCAGAGTACAGCATTCGCAAACGTGAGGCCTGGAACCATTACTCCTTTCCACATTCCTCTTACTACTTCATATTTGTTATACCCCCACAGAGCTCTATGCTTCATTATAGCTGCGTTTCGCTTTCCCTTAACCTTAAGTTGCTCCTCGTGAGTACTTAAGTAGTTATCCCTTATCCGATAGTTATCCGATAAATAGCTACTTTTCATTGTTATTTTTCTCTTGAGTTCGATAGATAAATATTTCTGGAGGTGGGAAAATAGGCTACATTTTGTTTATTGAGAGGACTTGCCAGATGACTTCGATAAGTTACACGGGTGACACAAACCTGCGTAGCATTGTCAAGGACTTTGGAGACCTCATCACCAGCATATTAGTTGCATGGTTGTTGAATGTTCTCGTCTAATACTACATAGCGTGAATTACATTATTCTCTTCAGTAAAAGCCTCTACAAATCACACTACTATATGCTAATGTAATTTTCAACAAATACCTTTAATTACACTCGGCCGATAATAGCTACTGTTTCGCTCCCTTTTTTGAGTTTCGTATTTTTTTTTTCTTTTTTGTGATTTCAAAAAAAAAAAGCATACAGGGGGTTATATTTTGAAGACAAGGGTCGCAAAGTCCAGGGACTGCGATGGGATCCTCGATAAGTAAATGCAACGAATGCAGTCAATATGCAAGGGAGCAGCAGAGGTGAATGAAAAAAATAAAACTCTTTAAATGTAATTTATACAAGAATGACTTAAAATTGATAAAGAAAACACCAATAATATATACAAAAACAAACTTGTGAGGGTACAGACATTCAGTGAATGTCAGCTAAACAAACAAATAAACAAAGTTAATCGGCCGGGATGAACGATAAAAAACGATACAAAGCAAGAACACCGAAAAATAAAACAGCCAACAGTCGCGTAATTGACAGCAAAAAAACAGCAAGACAACAAAAACGAAAGGAAAGAAACCAAGAAAAGGGGGGGGGGACCATACAGTTAACACGGTTTGGGCAAGCGCGGGAAAAGAATTGGAACAATGCAAATCATAGTAGCACTTATGATAATAACAGAACGCAAAATACTCAGCAACATGCTTGTGTTCGGAAGATTGCTACGTTAAATGAAACTTTTTAACCGATCTTTTAACAGAAGAAAAGTGCGTTCCAGATTTGACAGTTGGTGGTAAGGAATTCCAGGATGAAGCAGCAGCGAAGTGTGACGTTTGGTTTCCGTAATTATAATTAAGAATGGCAATAGAAGATTTCGGGTAAAGGCAAACCTGGTGGAGTTGGGGTTAAGCAGGAAGGGTGAATCAATAAAACTACTTGGCAAATGAGCACTAAGCAACTTGAAAAACAGTAGTGATAAATTATAATGGAACATTTTCTCTACACATAGGATGTTATGTTCATGTAACACAACCGACGCATTGGAGTGAAAAGGGCTAGAGGTGACAATACGTATAGCTTGATTTTGAAAATATTGAATTGATGACCTGTGACATTGGTAGGTGTTACCCCTTGCGGCGATTCCATAATTATTGTGACTGTGAATAAAAGCGAAATATAGAGACATCAGTGCAATAAATGAAAAAAATGGTCGTGCTTTTATGAGAGCGCGAATACCGAATGCACATTTTTTCTTGAGGTGGTTCATTTGGGAAGCGAATTTAAGGTTACTATCGAGTATTACACCCAAAAATTTAACGCCTTCGCACACAGTATTTTGATGAGGACCAATTGTCAGACTCGGAGGATTATGGAGATGTTTATGGCTAGAATAAAAAAAGCATATAATGACTTTTAGCAGGTATAATTATAAGACAGTTATCCTTACACCAGTTCACTACACTAGCTAGTGAGTCGTTTAATTTTGATGTGACGGAGACTAGGGATTCTCCCGAACATGATATGGTAGTGTCGTCGGCATATAAGACACAGTGATTGGATGACAGAATGTTGGGAAGATCGTTAATGTTTAGTATAAAAAGTAGTGGTCTGAGAATTGAGCCCTGAGGCACACCTTGGTTGACTGTTTTGGTCTCTGAAAGGAAGCTGTTAGTACAAACTATATAAGTTGTATTCAGCAAATAATTCTTCAGGAAACTTAAGGCTGGGCCAGCTACACCGTAAGATTCAAGATTGTTAAATAAAATGCGGTGGTTAATAATATCAAAGGCTTTAGTAAAGTCCAAAAACACCGAACCAGCAATAAGACAACGATCGATTGAATGCTTAACAAAATTAGGTAATGAAAGTAGGGCCAAAGTGGTTGAACTGCCATGACGGAAACCTAACTGAAAAGGCTTAGGAATGTTAAATTTTGTTATGTAGCACAAAAGCCTCTCCACAAAAAGCATCTCAATAATCTTGCTTATAGTAAAAAGAATTTTATCGGACGATAATTGGTAACTAACAGTTTGTCTCCTTTTTTAAAAACTGGAACAATTTTTGCTCGCTTAAGAACGTTGGGAAAACAGGCAGTTCTGAAGATAAGGTTAGTTATATTGCTTATACTTTCAGATATGCAATTAGCAACCAGTTTTACATGACGGGCAGTTATTCCATGTAAACCAGAGCTGCAGTTAATGAGGTTGCCGATCGTCAAATAAACTTCATGTGCAGTGACAGGACCGAGAAAAAAAGAGTAGGGTAAACGTGGCATGCTAGGTTGCGAAGTGCCAGTTGTATCGTTTGAGGAAAAGGAGAAGTAATTGCTGAAAGCGTTGGCAATCTGGGAAGGCTCTTGATAGGTGATGCCATTAAAATTAATTCTTGAAACTGGAGTAGAAGACGATGGTTTATTTAGAAAATTATTTATTAGTTGCCATTGCTTCTTGGTGTTATTCTTATTAATGGTAAATTCTTTTTCATAATAGCGCCTTTTTGCTTGCCTCAGTACACTCTTTAAAACATTGCAGTAAGTTTTATAGCGAAGTTTTAAGGTGGAATTAATGGTTGTATTTTTTGTTTTTGTTTATAATATCCTTTTTCCTTAGGCTCGTAAGTAATTCACTAGACATACAGGGGTACACGGATGTTTGTATTTCATTTTACAGAAACAACAACAAACCGAGGCATTGGTGGAATGAGTAGTGCATAAAATCTTGAAAGGAACAAAACAAAGCCTGGGGTGTCTTTAGAAGGCATCCTACTACTCAGAACCTCAATTTTTAAACTACAAAAGCAATGGGCAGGCGAATAAGACGCGCGGCCAAAACTGAAAGCTGGAAAGCATTTACTTCATCCATTAGCTCATACACTGATAAACACAAACTTAGGAAAAGAATTAGTGCATTGCAAGGGCGGAACACAAACACCTTCCCACTTGTTAGCACGATGGGAGACACGCTTGCAGATCAAGCTAATGCTCTTGGCCGACGCTTTGAGGCTGTTTCCAGCTCTGCTCACAATACCGCACAGTTTTTAAGACACGAAAATCTCATGGAAAAAGAGCCCCCGCGAAAAATTTAATTTAAAAAAATGCGATACAACTGCCCATTCACTATGCATAAGTTCTCTCTAGCACTCTCAACGGGCGGGAAAACAGCCCCAGGAACGGACAGTATCACATACGTAATGATAAAAGATGAACAATCACACACCAAAGCTGCAATTCATTTACTCAATAAAATATGGCCAACAGGACGCCTCCCAAATTTATGGAAAGGAGCCATGGTTATTCAAATTTTAAAAGATGGAAAGGAAAACTTTTTACCGAGCACCTATAGGTCGGTTTCGTTGACGAGCTGCTTGTTTAAGCCATTTAAAAAAAATGTTTACCAGACGTTTAGTGTACTTTTTAGAACATCATGGAAGTTTGGACAATGCCCAGGCAGGCTTTTGGTCACAAAAGTGCACAACTGACAGTCTCGTGGCTTTTGAGTCGTATGCAAGTTATTTTTACATAAGCAACACTGCATGACTGTCTTCTTCGACATAGAAAAAGCAGATGACACTGCATGGGTGTCATAGCATCTTACTGGATCTTTGCTCGTTTATAATTTGTGGCAATATGTAAATAATATACAGGACTATCTTTCGCTCAGGATATATCGCGTGCGGCTTGGCAATGCTTTATTAAGAGTGTATACTCAAGAGAACGGTGTACGCCAAGAAGGTGTTTTGAGCTGTTCTGTCTTTATTTTCAAAATGAACGCTTTAGGAAAAGTTTTGGCCCGCTCACTCTTTTGTTCTGTCTATGTGGATGACATTCAAGTATGTTTACAATGGTTTTAAATTTAAGGGAGACAAGAGCACCTGTGTGCTCTTTTCTAAAGTGCGAGGCCTCCGGTCGCACCCATATGTGAGACTTCATGGAAGAATCATTACAGTAAAGAAAGAGCATACATTTTTGGGTGTGCTTCTGGATGATAAATTATATTTCATACCACACATAAAAAAGTACGATAAATATATAAAAGCACTGAACATTGTAACATTCTCTATAGTCAATGTTTTTGGCATGGACAGGTCATGCCTAGCCAAAATCTTAACTAGTCTTATCAGATCAAGACTTGAATATGGTAGTGTGGAATATCAGTCAGCCCCCCAGGCTCCGCTGAAACTGCTTGATGCTGTTCATTATCTAGGCCTGCGATTGGCAACTGCTGCTTTCCGTACCAGCACACTAGAAAGTTTATATGTTGAATCAGACATGTGGTCACTGGAAAATCAACCTGCCTACAGAGCTTTGCTGTACGCAGTCAAAACAACCCCAATCGTAAAGCATCAATCGAACGTCTTAATACATGACTCCTCCACTGTATCTCTATTTCGTAAAAGGCCCTCACTTCCACAGCCATACACAATCACCGTAAACACTCTAGCATCCAAAATGGAGATTTCCTTCAAGGACACCTACAAAACAACTTTGTCTGATGTTATAGCCCCTTGTAAGCAAGCGCCAGAGGTATGTGAATTCTCGTATACAAAAATTTACAAGAACAATGCACCTTGTGCCTTTATCTGTCCACATTTCCTAACCCTGCAGCATCAATATCAATGTAGAGTTCTACACAGATGCCTCCAAAACAAACTCTGCAGTATCATGTGCTGTGAATGGACTGAACCTCTCCGTTTCAAAAGCGCTGAACCTTCCCACCAGCGTTTTTGCAGGTGAAGCCGAGGTATAGCGATAGCTGTAGAACCCATTGTCAGGGTCAACGAAGAATTCTCTGGGGGCCGAAAAACGAAAGGAAAAGAAGTACGAACGAAAAGCGGAGAAGACGGCCCTGCAGCGTATACGACGCCGCCACAACTTACGCCCGGAGCAAGCGCAACCGCCTCCCCGAGACGCCGCCAATGTTTATACGTACCATCACGCGGCCTTGAAACGGCGCCAGCGTTTATACGTGTTGTGTGCGTGCTCGGGTTTCGGACTCTCTTTTGTGAGCGAGAACTTCGTGCGCAGCGAGTCGCCCCACCGCCAAGGAACGCGACGGGCGTTCTCAGTGCTATTTACTTACCCTGTAACGCAATGTAATAGGTTTTTCTGTCATTGAACAGTTTATTCTCTTTCCAACACAAGTTCTTACTGAAACCGGCCTCACTCTGACATGGCGCAGCCGACTACGGAACTTCACAGCAACAATTGAAGCCCCATTACCCGAAATGTTTGGCAAAATAAATTGAAGTGGACGGAGAATGGCGGAACACTCCACGCAAGGATCCCATGACGCTGACACAACTCGGACACGCCCGACTCCAGGGTCTGACCTCCTTTCATCGGAAGACGCCCGTTACCTGGACTTGTTCACATAGAAAGAGCTGACAGACGAACTCAAGTTTCGCCTTTTGCGTGACACGGGCATCAAGAGTGAACTTGTGAAAAGGCTTCTCAAAGACAACGCACGGCGACGAGCTGACGGTGCCCTCCACTCCATGACGATGCTACGCAGCACCAGCAACGAACGGCTGGCAAGCATGGAGAGCTGGCAAGCATGGAGAGCCTGGCGGTTACCAACGGTAAGCTGCAAGCCGATGTCGACGCTTTGAAGTCTTAGCTCCAGATCCTCATGGCAACACCCAACGAGCGCCCTTCGGAACAAGTTGGTCAACGCCATGACGACCAAGGTGATACCGAGCGCATCGGCGAACAACATGAGTGAACCCTTGACACTCCACGGCACGTTACGCCTGCTGAAGCACGAGACGAAACTTTTGGAGTCCGCAAAACCCCATCGAAAACGAAATATATTGCTCGAATAATGACTATGATGGTCGAGTCTCAACTTACGATAACCGAATGCTTAGCACGAGCGATACAGGCTCTGCAGGTCCACTCAACGAGCGATACTTCCACAACCATTCCTTTTTCGAAGGCTTTGTAAGAGCAGACGTGAAGGCCTGGACAGCGATGACCGAGCGCATCGCATCGCTAGCCCACTGGACTCTATCACTGACTTTGCGAACGCGATCTCTCGGTTGAAGGGTCCTGCCCGCGACTGGCAAACGAGCTATGGCAGATAAATAGAAACTTGGGATGAATGGAAAGAAGCTCTAACAGAACGCTTCAAACGCAAACTGACCATGCAGCAATTCCTTAACTACGAATACCAACGAACGCTGCGCAAAAACGAAACCATAACCGAGTACGTGTACGTGAAAAAATTCACAGCATATCCACGGGGTGAATGATGATGAGTAAGCGAAGCTCCTGAGGGGAAATCATCGGTAAAACCGTGACTCTTCAGTGAAAGTCCGCCCACTACATCTGTGTCCGAACGTAACGTCTAGAAAGTCTCGCTTAAACCGCGCGTCGGCACCTTGGGGCTGAGCTCGCCTGATGCGTTTTGCAGACGCCTCACGAGCTCTCACTGCATCGGGGTCTGCCTGCCGATACGCGCGCTTTCTCGCCGCTTCCCGTTCTCTGACGTTTCCGAGATCCTCTTCGCGCCGCAGCCGTGCCGCTTCGCGTACGGCAGGGTCCTCGCGCCGTTGCCGTGACGCTTGGGCCTCTCGTTCTCGAACGCTGGGATCTTGGCGGCGTCGTCGCGCAGCCAGACGACACGCTTCGGCCTCCCGCTCCCGTACGGCAGGATCTTGGCGGCGGCGTCGCGCAGCTTCACGGAGCGCTTCTGCCTCGCGGGCTCGCACATCTGCAGCCTTATCCATCGGGCGACTCCGACCGCGCGCCAACAGCGAACGGATTTTATTACAACGCTCCCTGCCATCTAGTAAACAATCCAAGAACTAAACTAGAGGTAGCCACGCCATCTAGTAAACAATCCAAGCGCATTTTTTCATCATATACAAGTACCGCCATCTAGTAAACAATCCAAGAACTAAACTAGAGGTAGCCACGCCATCTAGTAAACAGTCCAAGAACTAAACTAGAGGTGGCTACATACATACGTCGAGGATGGACAGACCCACGCCCTAAGGAGCTTCGCCCCTAAAATGCCATGCTTGAGAAAGCACCGTACAACCTCGCAAGGGAAGAAGAAAGAATTTCACTCATTCTCGCTGGCATCACGGACGACAAATGGGCCATCCCGTTGGCAACCCAATGCTGCACTTCGGTCATCGACCTCATCGACAGAGCAACCATGCTAGACTGCCGCCGATCAACGGGACGCGACCAAACAGAGGACAAAACACCAAATCCAACGAACCAAACAAAATCAGAATGGTTGGGTTCGGGAACGAACAGTTTTTCTACGTTCAGGGTACCAACCGGAAGACCCTGTTACAATTGCAACGAGCCTGGGCATCTATCCCGCCAGTGCCCAAAACCGAAAACCAGCGCCACACTACAAGCTGAAGAAATTCGTCGATCGCAACCATTGCCCGAAGATAGACGCCACAATTCCACAACTCAAGTTCAAGAAAATCCTTCAGCTTCACTACTGTTAAAATTTTTCGCTACTCATTGCCATCTTCTCCTGTTCTTTGTACGTTTGCTTTGAATAGCGGCCCCTTTTAGGGCATGTTTACTGCACACTGGTAACGGAACACCTGCCGGCAACATAGTTTGACACCAACTTTTTGCGGAGCCCGTTATATGAACTAGCTGTCTCAATTCTGCAGACAGACACGAACTGCACGCGGCGGAACACTGCAAGCGCAGCCGAACACCTCTCAAACATATTAGCGCTTGCATCAAATTTTTCCACGCGTAACATTGTGGTAGAATTTTGTGCAGTTTCTCTACACAAAGATCAGACAGCGTCACATAACAGGACAAAGAACAAAACTAGTGTGCGCTCGTAGAGACAGAGGGCTACTTCGGTTTTGGAGCCGTCCTGCTACAGGAGCAACCTTCCGGTGAGCGTCAACCAGTCGGCTTTCCTCCGCGGTAGCTCACGCCAACGAAAAGGTGCTACAGTCAGACTGAGAAGGAGGATTGGCTGCCTGCTGGACTGTGCTTCGTTTTGAGAAGTATGTCCTTGGCCTAAAGTTCTTCAGTGAAAAAGATCACCTGCAACTCCTAGCGCTCATGGAGACATTGGATGTCGACTTGCTGCCTCCTCGCATTCAACGGTTCTGGCTGAAACTGATGGGGTTTACGTAACAAGGTCCTCTACGTACCCGGCAAGATTCTTGCCACGGCGGACACCCTCTCACGTGTACCCCTAGATGGTCCTCCGCAACGCCACGCTAAACATATAGAGCTCTTTTTGGAGAGCTTCTTCGCTCCTTCCCCGACTTCATCTACTTAAAACAAACGAGCTACGAGCTACGCCATGTCCAGGGCAGCGATGGTTAGTGCAATCTCTTGGCTGAGTACTGCGCCAAGGGATCGCCTCGGCAGTTAAAACTGCCGCTTTACCTCAAGGAGTACTGGCAATAACGAGGACCCTTTAGTTTCTGTGAGGGGCGACTTTTGAAAGGAGTCCGCATTGTGGTGCCGTCAGCTGTTCGGCGTTTTATGCTTGATCGCATTCTTGACGCGCAACACTGCAAAATGTGCTGAAACCCGCGTTGAACGCGCAGAGCCAATGATGCATTTTCGGACTGCAAGCCTTCTATGGGAGCAGGTTGGGGTAGACCTTTTCCACCTGAAAGGACAAGATTATGTTTTGCTGGTAGACTACAGGTCGCGCTTTTCTAAAGTCATCAGTCTGTACTCGACCACAGCACCGGCCGTCATTGCAGCCGTCAATAGCGTGTTTGCGCACTTGGCATACCACGGGTGGTGCGCAGCGAGAATGGGTCGCAGTTCTCGTCGAAAAACTTTTCTACATTTGCACAGGCTTACGGCTTCGAGCATGTCACCAGCAGCCACCGGTTGGTGCAGTCCAACGGCCAAGTGAACAGAATAGTGCAGGCCTTCAAGGACCTGCTGCTCCAGGTGGATGGTCCTTACTTGGCACTACTCGCCTGCAGCTACACCCCAAGCGTTAAAGTGCTAAGCCCTGCACAACTTCTGATGTGCAGACGCCTGCAATCAAGATTTCCCAAGAATTTGCAGCATCTCCAGCCACAGTGGCCTTCATCTCGGTCGTTCAACCTGGGTAATCATGCCAATCGAAAGAAGCACGTCCTGGGCTTCAACCGAAGACATGCGGCTCACCCAAACGCCCTCTCAAATCTGGTGAGCAAGTCTGGGTGTTGGTTCCTGGGCCAGCGCAACGTCCCCATTCTTACGTCGTGGAGACATCGAAGGAAATTATCCAACGTAATCGGCTACCCCTCGTCCCAGTGTCCAGCACACCAGTTCCGAAGGGTCCGGATGAGCTTAAACCGAAGAACAACCCGAGAGTGAGCCTTCTGTCAGAGACACTTGCAGCAGAGGCAGGGTTGGTTCCCCCTACGCAGTCTTCTGTGAGTTCACTTCAGTCCCAGTCTCCAAGTTCGCCTATTCGTGCGTTTAAGTATGGAAGAGTGATCCCGGGGCCCAGAAGACTGGACTTGTGATTGTGAGGTAAAGTGTAGTGTAGTGTTGTGCATGAAGGGGTGTTCATTACTAAACAAGGGGGAATGTAGTGTGTGCTCGTACAGACAAAGCGCGCCACGGAGACCATTGATGTAGTGTGTGCTACCGAGAGAGGGCACCACTGCCATATTTCCTCATGTACATATTCCAAGGGAAATAAAGCCTTGGGGTCAGTTGCCCTTTACCCCGCGTCGTGTGTTCATGGTTAGCCGGGTGCGTGTTTGAGGAGTTGATGAAGTACTCCCCGCCACAGAAACAGTAACCTGGGCCCGAGTTGTGCGTATTGTTCATATTAAAACAGCCCAATCCACGAACGTCGTAATAATTGACGTATTTTCACTTCCGAAGCCTTAAGCCTGCACTACAGCATGCGTGTCAACGGACCTAAGACTACTAGAGTCATGCGCTGGTCGGCCCAGTGAACCCAAACGAAAAGGCATAAAACTCAGAACGTCGCTCATTATATTTCTCTGCCGATTCACTGACACACACATGGCACACGGGATGAGAGAAGCAATTATTAACTACAGCCTTAAGGAACTGTTCACCAACTTTGGCCTCGGTTAATTCTCCGGCCGCCCGGCGGCCATGTCTTGTAGGTTGCCGGCCGACCTGTTTTGTGTACACCGATGGCCCGTCGGCCGCGTGAATGTGTCCACACCACTTTTTGTTTTCGCTCTGTAATAGCTGGCGTTCATAGGCACGACTATATCGATGCCGACAAGAATGTATTTTGTATGATGTTTTTTCCATTTCTGTGGGCATCGTTCTTTCTTCCCTTGTTTTGTATACTTAACCACCCTGAAGCAGCCTGCTACCCTTTTCACTTTAATTATAACGCGCTATCTTGTTAATTCAGCCTATTTACTCTCAACCTGAATCAGTACGCTTGTTACAAATACGCTTGTCCGCTTAAAAAACTGCGGTGGCGATTCCTTGTTCGTGCGACTCTTATACAGAAAACAGCAAACAAATTTCGAACAATATAGCAAACCCTATATTTAGCGCCTTAGGCGCATAATCAAAAGAACGGGTGGTTCTAATTATTCTGTATCCACAACATAAAAACGCCGTCGTAGCCCCGAAGCTTACCTATAAAAGCCGCAAACAAACAAACGTATAGTGCACTATATTTATGTGAACGAAACGGCTTCGAGTAAAGTACATCTTATCTCTTCTTTATACCAAGTTCCATGGTTCTCCTTTGGGGTATTTTGAAAAATCATAAGGTAAAAAAGACGCATGACATCGTTATATTCTTTTCGTAAACATTTCAAGGTGACAGGTACTAGCTAAAACAGAGTTTATCATTTTTCAAATAATGCTTTCAGTAAACCAGAGTTCAAAGGGATGTATGGAGGCACCATTGCTCCAACTCGACTTCAATTTCACTAAATGCACTGGTTGTAATTCCACTCGACCAAAGGTTCACTAAGTGTATTCTTTGAAATTTTACTTTTTGAAAGTCCGGAGGTGAAAGGAAAAAGCTCTTTCTTTTCGTTTTATTGTTTGCTACAAATCAAGATTCGTAATAACTAAAAAAAAAAAAAAACAGAAAGCGATTTCAGGCACCTGTGGCTAACTCGGGACGTAAAGCGATGACGTCACAGGGGTTGGACATGCCGCTTGATATTTTCAATTTTCGGAGCATTTCACCACTCGTCAGTTGAACGCTTCCAGTTGGCTTTTGATATGTTGACGTGCGCAGTTGAACTTCGTGAAAATTTTTAAATACCGCGCTGTGGACCTTTGCGTGACTTTGGATGCGTTAGTGAAATATTGAGACAGGTGGAAAAACAAACATTTCTGGGCCAAACTTTTGGTTGTCGCAGAACGGGCAGCTTTCTTGCTACTTGGTAATATTTATTCTTAAAATATTTATTTTTGTCTCAGTTTTCTTCCAAAAAACGTTTCCAAAGAAAGTGTAGCCATGCTACGTCATCAGGATTCAAATAAAAATCCCACGCTGAAACTATAGTTAAGGAATGTAGAAGCGTCTCCTGTACGATGCGTTGCCTGTAGGATACTCCGCAGGACGGCAAAACAATGAAGCATATCGCATTTAATGAGAGAATTCACAAATTCTCGCGTACATTTCGAACCTATTGGCGGTGAGACGATTAAGTGGCGCCCCCTGGCTCTTACGTCGGCTTAAGGACTCTCGCCGCGGTCGTCTGATACAATCCCCTTGTTCTTTCTTCCCTTGCAGTGCCCGTGCTCGAAATAACTCGGTATGATGCTTTGCGGCATTACAAAGCCCATTTCTATTTATTAGGTTATTTTCGCCAGCTTCTCACACATCTGAATAATTTCAAGCTTATCCCCCACAAGTTTTAAACACACGAGAAGAGAGAGAACATCTGTCTTCAGAGCATCGTTCGGAATACCGTGTTTAACACGTCCTTTATAGCTTACCCGCGTGGTTTGGCACTCAGAGCTTCTTGATAAGTATTCGAAATGCGGAGGCTTCCCTACAGCATTTTTCAGAAGCTCTTAAAAAGTCTCAAGAGTGTAACGCTACGTGCCAAGAAGCGGGCCCGTACACGCGCATCGCAAATCAGGAAATGAAGCGGCTGTCTTCTATTTCTTTCATTGTTGTCGTTGACTTGTATCAGATGAACGTTTTTTTTTCTCGGCCCAACGCATTCATTTTTCTCCACCGTCACAAACGTCTTATTAGTAGGTTTGGGAATGTTTGGGAGGCTCACGAAGATCATGGGGATATTCTCTTTGTGTGGTATGGCATACATTCCTTTCTTTAAAAATTACCTTTAATTATGGCTGCGTGCAAAAAGGGGCATATCAGCAGAATCCGTTGTTTATTCACATGCAAATACAATGAAAAGGTTTGTGCTACGCCACCGCGATCGCTCCCCAGACAACGTTGTCCAGAGTACTCGAGGGTTGCTTTTGTGCTCCGAATTTCCATCCTAACTATCGTTACCACAACGAAGTGACTATCAACCCTAACAATTATGACATGATTATGGTGTTGATGGCTTGATAAAAATGCTAACGAACGCAATAAATAGTATGCGTGCATATATTGCAAGAATCAAGCCCAATGAATATTTTCAAGCAGCTCTTTATTGTTCTCCAACCTTTTCAGTCGTAAAGAACAAATTATGGTCTACTCGGCATGGTGCTCTATGAAATGAAAAAAAAAATAGTCTTGCTGTCTTGCCTGGACTGAGGAACCGGCCCATTAATCAGCTCGATTTTACTGGTAAAGTTTTCTCGTTCCCTTCTTCCTCCCCCTCCCATTGCGTGCAGTTTTCCTATAACGCATATATGAATATTGGGAATATATGGCTGTGGGAAACGTACAGAAGTAACCCACAAGGTCGAAACAAACATACCGTTACTGCATCTTTACCGTACACATGACTCGTTTTCCTCAATAAGCCTCTATAGTGGTTAGAAGCCTATTGCAGAACCACCAAGCGACTATACGCACAGTGGGTTATTCGGAAATTAACCTACCGTTTTTGCCGCCCATAGTGCATGTCGGCATACTTTGATGCCATGACTACGTAAAGTGATGTGATACAATAGTTTCGAGCATTCGGCAACGCGACAAAAATTGTTTTAACTTCGTATGATTACCGGGAATCGTAATGCCTTCTGTAAAAGCCGACAGCACCAAAGGCCAGTAATTTCTTTTGATCTTGTGTTTGCGTTGTCGGTTACTTGCAGCTGGCTGCTCCCGTGTTCAAATAAAGAATCTGACGCCTAGCTCCGACTGTTTGCGCTCCGCATGGGATCGGCATCGCAAACTATGGGGCGACGTCGGGAATGTTTCGACAGTAGCGGTATGCAAAACTACACTTTAACACACGCCTTGAGCTAGTGTATGCGATGTTAAGTCCATTATTATGATAAAAAGTTACGCGCACGCAAAATATGGTGCGAAGAAACATAGGACTCCAACCGAGCGAAAAGAAACAGCAGGGCAGGAAGAGCGAGACCGAGTAAAGAAGACGACCGAGGCGAGAGTTCCTACGCCGACGTCACGGAGGCGCGCATCGCAGCGCCGCCCGTGGTCGCGCTAACCCCCATTAGCTGGCTTCACAGCAGTGAGATTGTTTTTCGTGTCTATTTTTCCCACGGCAAGGCACGACATGGCACATATTTATAAGTAGCCCTGCACTGAAGCGTTACACTTTTATTTGGTTTTCTCGTATGTTCGCAACAAGTAATGTGGAGTTTTGTGAATTGGTATACATGAAGAGTTTATGTAATAATTTATTTAAACTGCCACTAGTTCAAACATTTCTAATATTTATTTTATATACAGAAACGCGTGACGAGGCGTCAAAGAGTGAGGCAGTCGACCCTAAAAGCACAGCCCCAGAGCATTGCAAAGAACAACAAAATGTGTTAACATGGCAGTAAAGCAACCGTAGTGTGCACATTACACCACTGAAATGAAAAAAAATGACCCACAATAATCGCCAAAACATTGTTTTGCAACACTCCTGGTTAAGACGTTTAGCAGTTTGATACTTGCAAAGCAATATAGAAAAATTTAAAAACAATCACACTACATAAAACAAAACTCATACTCCCTGTAGTACTGCGAACGCTAAGATACAAATCTTTGCTCGTGTTTACTATATGTGTACCGCTAGAAGAAAAAAAGTGGTATATAATATTCAATTGAAAATTTAATTGTTTCAGTTACACAACCCGTTGAAATGTGTTCAGTAATGTGACGCTCATGATTGGTGGACTTGCTTGTTTTATTGTTCAATAATATAGTGTGGAAGGGTGTTCCTGTGACACTTAATTTGGAAAGCTAATCAGACGAGGTTGTAAGAGTGTCTATTAGGTGTAAATGTGCGTGTACAACCAAGGAAGGGTATATATTCAACCAACAAAAATACATTCTTATTAATATTGTTAGTTTTATTGTACCAGTTATGCTTGTTATTGCGAAGAAGTTTCAACAATAACGCCTGATATTTCTCATGTTGCTATACCTCAAAAGGCCTTTTTCTGTATTTATAAACAGCAACTCAGCCGGTTTCCTTTGTACTGCCTCGGCGTTCTGACTATGCGAATGTCCGGAGAAAGTCTGACAACTCTAATATATTCTAAGATGGGACCAACGAATTAATCCAACGAAAGGCAGAAGTTTTTTCCCAGGCGGCGTAAGACGGTGGCGGTGGACAAAAAATTGCCGTTTCAGAGCATATGACACAATCTTGTAGCAATAATAAACCACTGCTGGTGATGCTTCCTTTCTTGTCATAGCTATTTAAACTACGTAAAACTAGTCAAGAGGTGTCGTTTATATGTATACACTCTGCATAACTAGTGATAGAGGTGACCTCTATTAGGTATGAAAATTAAAAGTACCGTAGAACCTCGATAAACGAAAATCGCTTAACGGAATTGCCGCTGAAACGGAACACTAGCCTATAAGTTCGTTAGTTTGTATTCAGATAACGTAAAAAAACTTCCGTTATTCGGAAATGAAATGTCCGCCTGTGTCTGTAAACTGAACCGAAAATGAAACTTTTTGACAGACCCATTGCTATGATCATCAACCTTTGAGCGTCAGCCAGTTCCCGCTGTTTCAGTTTCATTTAGCCTTGCTGACCTCGTATAGCTCGTGTCGTTATCAGTCAGCCGTATTAGCTTAACGAATGCAGCATCCCAGTTCTTGTTCTCGTTGTTCGTTCTCGAAACAAATCGCTGAGGTTACATAGCTTAGCTTCTGCCGCCTGGTTCGTGCCATCGTGGGCCTATTCGCGCTTCATAACCACGTTGCCGCCTTCTTATTCGGTGGCTCGTCAACACTCGCGAAGTGAGTCCTCTAGCCTCCGTTGTTTAATGCGGCACAGAAGCGTTCACACCACGCGCGCACGTTACAAAAGAAGATGGGCATTATTCTTAATTCAAAAGCGGCTCTCACACGAAGACCGCGCTCGCGACGATGTATGGTGTCCCTAAAAGTAGCATGACACGGAGGAGATACGGGATGCCTTCAGAACTTCGCGATTCAGGCCACAAAGAAGCGTCTTGATGAAGTGGTAGACGAAGAGGACGAGTAAGAAGATCAATCTGAAGAGATAGCTATCGTATAACATACCACACTTCAAAGAGCTGTGCGCTATTTAAGAGATTTTTTTCAGAATTAGGGAGGATTTTAAACGTAGTTCAGAGCTTACGTGCCATGGAAAAACGATCCTGAAGATGGAGGTGCAAGAACTCAAAATAAAATTCATGCATTTTTAGTGCACAGTCACTAATTGTTGCCAAAATAAAACTTTGAATGCGGTGTCTAAACCGGTTCTGGTTTTGTAGGTTTCTGAAAACATTATGAGCTACATTCACCTCTAGTGCTCAGAAATTCATGAAACGGTGTCAAGAGTGTGCATGAACAAAAATTTGCACTTTTGCACATCTCTCAGTAAACGGAACTGCTGCTAAAAAAACAGTTATTCAGTCCCTTTAGATTCCGTTTATCGAGAGTCTACTGCACACTAATTTGGTTACCAACTGGAACGCGTATTTTTGTACCTTTACTACTGCTATTCAAATTTATATTTACTCAATAACTGCTATTTCAAATCGCCTCATCAACTGCGGAAATATGATTTTTCCGCATATAGTTGAATCATCTGATGAGTCTGATTTTCCTGATGAATTGTAGGGTATAACGTTTATGGAAATTAAGAAAAACAATAGGGGCTACGACGCTACTTTCTAGTACTCCCGACGCCTCAGGGGAAATTTCGGACGCGTAAAGGTGGACTCTTACATACTGGTATCGGCGGGAAAGTTGCAGGGAGTGTTCAAGTTCAAAGCATGTGTTTATGTGCTTACGAATTATGCGTAAAAAATCCTCCATACTCCTCGGGTAAGAAGACCAGCCTAAAATTAAAGGTATGAGTTTCCTTTACGGGTTTGTTCAGGAGGTTTACTGTAGCCATTTTATATTCTTTGTGTTTCGTACCCGCACCAAGGGCCTACTAAAATAGTGTAGACGTATTTAAAACGCGACTCAAAGAATCCATAAAAGAACTCGTCGCACCTTATCAGGTTGAGTCGATTTCTTTTCATCTAAGGCTAATGAAAAAGTGAGAACTGCGGCTTTGGCAACCGCCAAGGAGACCCTATGTTGGCGTTGTTAAAAGAGCCGATGAGTGCCACGTTTTTGTAGCCTACCCTTAAGGTGTACGCGAAGAAAGTGTTGTTCCAGTTTTCCTGCCCTCTTCAGTTGATTTTAGATGTTCATGTTGTTTCTTGTAGCTCTAGTAACTGCTAAATTTTAAGTAGCAGGTTTCAGTGCAGTAATGGGCGTGGAAAGTTGTTAACGGTTGATTATTGTTGATTTGCTTTTCGACCTTTTTTTAAGCGTTTTCTTTTTTATTTGCCAGGGACAATTTGCGTTAAATCTTTGCTTTTTCGTTGTTAGCATTTTTGAATTTTGTTGCCACTTACGTGATAAGGCAAAATTAAAAGAGTTTATCCCAAGCATTAGTCGATCAATGCTATAAATGGAATGATTTTTGAAACCGTCGTATTGGTGCGTGAAGTCGCCAAGTATGGTTGTATAACAAGTATTGTGTACGCATTATGCTTCGGGGACGGGGCCAAGGAGGGTAACGCGCGCTGTTCAAGCGCTTCCATGGTGAGGTCCGCCGCCGTAACCGAAACAGACGCGCCCATGGTAGTCCCGTGGTTTGCATGTAGAAATTGCCCATAAAGACGAAGTAAGTGTTCTCAAGGCAGAAATCCCTTTCCACGAGCGTGCAGGTAGACGTCGCTGTCAACGTGTGCACCGCTTCTCTCGATTATGATGAAACGTTGCCCCAGAGATGCCCGATAGATGTACCGGACCTATGCAGGCTCATAGATTTCTCCCTTAATAACACTTACTTCGTCTTTACGGACAATTTCTACAAGCAAAGCGAGGGGACTCCAATGGGCGCGTCTGTTTCGATTACGGAGGCGAACCTCACTATGGAAGCGCTTGAACAGCGCTTGAAAAGCGCTTGAACTCCTCCGCCCCGTCCCCGGAAGTGTTCCTCCGCTACATTGATTATTGTTTCTGCATCATCCAAAAACATGTGGTGAGCAAGTTCCTGGATCACCTGAACAGCTTGGAAAGAGCCTTTCAGTTCACTTTGGCAGAGGAGGTGGATGGAAAACTTTCTTTCCTTGACGTCCTCGTTTCACTGCAGGGCCAGAGGCTAAGCTTCAGCGCCTACCGGAAAGATACACACACAGGTCGATACCTGAGTTTCGGCTCTGTGCACCTGGCCGCCCACAAGCAAGCCGTTGTTAGCACGTTACTGCAGCGGGCCGAACGTCTGTGCTCACGGTCCGAGGATGTGGCTGTGGACAAGAAAGAGGTACGGGATGATCGCGCAAGCTGCAAATACCCTAGACGCTTTATCGATGCAATAAAATGTCAGCTGTCCCGTAGGTTACAACCGGACGCACCTCTTCCCCTCAAGAAACGGGCGTCTGTGGCGTATATTCCTTAAACAAGCGAATGTCTCGCACTTGTCTTACGGAGGTATGACGTACAGGTGGCACATGTTCCGCCAAGAAAGATGCGTCACCAGCTCGTAAAAGTGATGGACAGCTTGCCCAAGGAACGTTTTCCCGGAGTTGTGTATGAAATCTCGTGGACAGACTGTGACGATGTTTACATCGGGGAATCAGGAAACTACAAGAAACAATTACAGCAACACGCTCGTGACGTAAGGAATAAGAGCGTTCGCAACAACGCTTTACAGAGCACGCCGTCACGAATGACCACAAGATTGACTGGGACGGTGCAACAATCGTCCCAACAGAAAAATCGGCAACTTCACGCCTGCATCTGGAATAACTAATCATTCAGACCACATCTAACACGGTTAATCATGACGACGGAAATCTAAATCCAATCTACGTGCGCTATATACATCGATTACTCAACCCCATTTAAACGATCTATTTCTGGTGATGTATTCATTGTGAACAAGGCTTCCGTGCTGGAAGCCGAAACGTCAAGAACGATTTTTTGACTGGTCGGCGTCTAGTGTGTTTGAAATGTATTCTCCTGGCCAGACGAAATTCCGTCACTGTCTCGACATCATTACCCTTAGCCAGGCGTATGGCCAAGAATTCATCACCCAGATCCGCAGATAAATTAACCTCAACTGCCGCATCGCCTCGTTTAAAAACCACCTTAAGTTCAACCTAACATGTAAAGTTCGTAACCTGGTTCCACGCTCCTTACGTCTGAACAGGCCTGTGTCTGCGCCCTTCGGTCACCGTGTGGTAGGAAAAGCGGAAGGGCTGCTGCTGCAAGCTATGATCGTGGACTGCAAAGCGAAAATTCGTGCCCTAGAGAACGATGCCTTCTTCGCCCATCGTACCCTGGAGCACCGCTGCCCCATCGAGTTCTCCAGCATCCAGCTGAACTCGAATCAAAAGACGAAGCTCCAACGCCAGAGAGGTGAGCGTGCCCATGACGACAAGCTGACTAGCCTTCTCGCAGTGCAATCGGCCAATATAAGGGCGCCTTCGAGAACCGTGGTGCATAATTTCTCGCAATACAGGCCAAGCCGAGATGAAGAAAGTGTCCGGAACCTGGGGCTGAATTTCAACTTGGACCAGCACCGGACAAGAAGAAAGTAGTATGTGGAGTAGAAAATTCTGTCAGCCTTGTTGAAAACACTCGCCGCGAAGAAGCCCGCACCCGAGTGGTTGGCGTGCTCAACGCTGTCCATCGCGGGCCTTCCCGCTCTGCGTTGCACTTGTAGAATGTGAAGCAAGCAGGAGTCTCCGTGAAAACGAGCATATTGTTATTTTGCCAGCTGATAAAGGCAATGAGACGGTTCTCCTGGATAAGGCCGACTAAGAAAAGAAGATGCTGCTGCCTCTCGAAGACAGCGAAACTTATGTACCCCCCAAAAAGGAGGACCCAACGCTCAAGTTTGAAAGAGAGTTCCAGAAGCTGCTGGCGGACGTGTTTCTGTCTGTTCCTCCAAACCATAAAGCGCTCTACTACAGACTGCTCAGCCACAATGGATCCGCGCCCGCCTTCTATGGTTTGCCAAAAATTCACAAGCCAGACGTTCCCATCCGCCCCATCGTTGACTGCACACGCTCCCCCCTGCAGAACCTGTCGAAATTCTTGCACCAAGTTCTGGCTCCGTTGGTCGGTCAGGGTGCAGGTCATGTTCAGAATTCCTCCGGTTTTTCCAGAAGACCGGGTGCATCACGATCGAGGAACACGATTTGATGGTGTCCTTCGACGTGAAGTCCCTTTTCACGAGCGTGCCGATAGACTTCGCTGTCAACGTGTGCACCGCTGCTCTCGAGTCTGATGCAACATTGCCCCAGAGATGCCCGATAGACGTACCTGACCTGCGCAGGCTCCTAGATTTCTGCATTAAGAACACTTACTTCGTCTTTATGGGCAATTTGTACAAGCAAAGCCAGGGGACTCCCATGGACGCGTCTGTTTCGGTTGCGGCGGTGAACCTGACCATGGAAGCGCTTCAACAGCGGGCGTTAGCTTCTTTCGCCCCGTCCCCGAAAGTGTTCCTCCGCTACGTTGATGATTGTTTCTGCATCATCCAAAAAGATGAGTTGAGCAAGTTCCTGGATGACCTGAACAGCTTGGAAAGAGCCATTAAGTTTACTTCGGAAGAGGAGGTGGATGGAAAACTTCCTTTCCTCGACGTCCTCGTTTCACGCAGGGCCAGAGGTTAAGCTTCAGCGTGTACCGGTAAGATGCACACACAGGTCGATACCCCAGTTTCAGCTCTGCACCCGGCCGCCCACAAGCAAGCCGTTGTTAGTAGGTTACTGCAGCGGGCCGAACGTCTGTGCTCAAGGCCAGAGGATGTGGCTGTGGACACGAAAAAGGTACGGGATGATCTCGCAAGCTGCGGATACCCTAGACGCTTTATCGATGCAACGGAACGTCAGCTGTCACGTAGGGGCAACCGGACGCACCTCCTCCCGTCAAGAAACGGGCTTCTGTGCCGTATATTCCTAGTACAAGCGAATGCCTCGCGCGTGTCTTACGGGAGTATGACGTACAGGTGGCACATGTTCCGGCAAGAAGGATATGTCACCAGCTTCTAAAAGTGAAGGACAGCTTGCTCAAGGAACGTTTCCCCAGAGTTGTGTATGAAATCCCGTGCGCAGACTGCGACGGTGTTCACATCGGGGAATCAGGAAACTACAACAAACGATTACAGCAACACGCTCGTGACGTAAGGAATGACAGCGTTCGAAACAACGCTTTTATTATTGTTGATTTGCTTTTCGACCTTTTTTTAAGCGTTTTCTTTTTTATTTGCCAGGGACAATTTGCGTTAAATCTTTGCTTTTTCGTTGTTAGCATTTTTGAATTTTGTTGCCACTTACGTGATAAGGCAAAATTAAAAGAGTTTATCCCAAGCATTAGTCGATCAATGCTATAAATGGAATGATTTTTGAAACCGTCGTATTGGTGCGTGAAGTCGCCAAGTATGGTTGTATAACAAGTATTGTGTACGCATTATGCTTCGGGGACGGGGCCAAGGAGGGTAACGCGCGCTGTTCAAGCGCTTCCATGGTGAGGTCCGCCGCCGTAACCGAAACAGACGCGCCCATGGTAGTCCCGTGGTTTGCATGTAGAAATTGCCCATAAAGACGAAGTAAGTGTTCTCAAGGCAGAAATCCCTTTCCACGAGCGTGCAGGTAGACGTCGCTGTCAACGTGTGCACCGCTTCTCTCGATTATGATGAAACGTTGCCCCAGAGATGCCCGATAGATGTACCGGACCTATGCAGGCTCATAGATTTCTCCCTTAATAACACTTACTTCGTCTTTACGGACAATTTCTACAAGCAAAGCGAGGGGACTCCCATGGGCGCGTCTGTTTCGATTACGGAGGCGAACCTCACTATGGAAGCGCTTGAACAGCGCTTGAAAAGCGCTTGAACTCCTCCGCCCCGTCCCCGGAAGTGTTCCTCCGCTACATTGATTATTGTTTCTGCATCATCCAAAAACATGTGGTGAGCAAGTTCCTGGATCACCTGAACAGCTTGGAAAGAGCCTTTCAGTTCACTTTGGCAGAGGAGGTGGATGGAAAACTTTCTTTCCTTGACGTCCTCGTTTCACTGCAGGGCCAGAGGCTAAGCTTCAGCGCCTACCGGAAAGATACACACACAGGTCGATACCTGAGTTTCGGCTCTGTGCACCTGGCCGCCCACAAGCAAGCCGTTGTTAGCACGTTACTGCAGCGGGCCGAACGTCTGTGCTCACGGTCCGAGGATGTGGCTGTGGACAAGAAAGAGGTACGGGATGATCGCGCAAGCTGCAAATACCCTAGACGCTTTATCGATGCAATAAAATGTCAGCTGTCCCGTAGGTTACAACCGGACGCACCTCTTCCCCTCAAGAAACGGGCGTCTGTGGCGTATATTCCTTAAACAAGCGAATGTCTCGCACTTGTCTTACGGAGGTATGACGTACAGGTGGCACATGTTCCGCCAAGAAAGATGCGTCACCAGCTCGTAAAAGTGATGGACAGCTTGCCCAAGGAACGTTTTCCCGGAGTTGTGTATGAAATCTCGTGGACAGACTGTGACGATGTTTACATCGGGGAATCAGGAAACTACAAGAAACAATTACAGCAACACGCTCGTGACGTAAGGAATAAGAGCGTTCGCAACAACGCTTTACAGAGCACGCCGTCACGAATGACCACAAGATTGACTGGGACGGTGCAACAATCGTCGCAACAGAAAAATCGGCAAATTCACGCCTGCATCTGGAATCACTAATCCTTCAGACCACATCTAACACAGTTAATCGTAACCACGGAAATCAAAATCCAATCTACGCGTGCTTCTTACATTGATTACTCAACCCCATTGAAATGATCCATTTTTGGTGATGTATTCATTGTGAACAGGGCTTCCGTGCTGGAAGCCGAAACGTCGAGAACGATTTTTTGCCTGGTCGGCGTCTCGTGTGTTTGACAAGAGACACAAGAGAAAGACGTAGAAAATAGAAATATGTTTACTGACGTTTTAGGAAGAGGACTTCTTTTCTTCAGACTACAGAGGAAGTTCGTTTCAGAGTTATATATATTCAGAAAATGTAGCAAGGGTGAGGGCGAGGTATGAGAAGGGAGAGTTTGTACAATTGGATCATGGTTGGTGGGTAGCAAAAGAATGAAGAGAGAGCTGGAAAAAATTTAAAAAGGATAATAACACGCAGTCACGTGGTACGCACATGGGAAAGAAAGTGAGAAGAACCAAACAGAGAAAATTTGCAAGGTAATTCCCCCCTCCCTCGCTGCAACAGGGGTGAACGAGGGGTCAAAAAAAGATATGCCCTGCACGTGTTTGACAAGGGCAGAAAAATTAGTCACGCGGAACAAAGAAGGTCCGAAGAAGATGTGCCCATGCACACAAAGGGCGAACATCTGCCCATACAGACCCGTTCTAAGAATCAGGGTAAGGTCATTGAAACATGAGACACTTGGCTTCTGCTGGTGGGAGGCAAGGGTGCGCCCGAAAGGAGAATTCTGACGAAGGCCGGTCCCCGGTCGAAACGTTAAAACCTATCCTATTTCGACGTATTTCATTTTCTTCATTATTTATATATATATATATATTTATATATATACAGAAATAATACTCTGGGGAAGGTAGCGGCCTCATACCTTCTCCAAATAATATTTCTATCTGTTGACCATCTTCAAAGCCCTCTCGTTCCATATATATATATATATATATATAGACAGAGAGAGAGAGAGAGAAGATGGTTGAAAATTACAAAAACCGTTTTCTACCGAGTTGGAAACAACGGGTCAATAGACAATGACCAGTCGCAAAGCTCAATTACGACAACCTAATCACCTAATCTCCACTGCATGTGGGACGAAAACACAGAAATCGTGATAGACAAAAACAAATAGCGCTGAAATCTTATTTTATCGCTGTCTACCAATAACTTCGGAGACAGCGATACTCAGTAAGGATTTCCAGGTCCAGAGAATGTGATCAAGCTAGCCGAGGCTGCCACTGGAGATCATGGCATTCTGGCCTCCACCTGACCAGCAGACGACGTTAAATAGGCCCTTCAAGGTGTACCCAAGAATAGGGTATTTCTTGTTTCGTCTCTTCCGCTCCCCTCTTCACACATTTAGCTTTGCGAACCGTTTCATCCTTTTGTTTGTGATTCCACCCGTTCTGTGTGCTACACCTCGCACTAGTGCTTGTAATGTCTCCCTATCGTAGAGATAAGGTGTCGAACTATGAAACAATTGGCGCTATGAAAAGCTGCGCGCTTTACAGGTTGGTCGAGCCTAGGTATGTTTATTAATTTGCCATCTGAAAACTGGTCGGACGCCTATTTTAACAAGACTTCGCTATGAACGTACAGCGGCACTCGTAGCAGGGTGTGTGCGGCATCACTGCTGTGGTATTTTCAGTACCTAATTTCCGCAAGACCATTCCATTAGATGGGTGCACTCTCTTTTTGCTATTTATTAAAATACGGTCTGTAGCCTTTACTGTATAAAGCTGGCTCTTCTTGTCAGCTTTTTCTAGCATGATGGTTTTGGCGCTTTTGTTACCCAGCAGTTACCCATCATGGGATAAAGTAAAGAAAAATACCCTTCAGCAGCATACGCTCTCTTCAAGCCATACGATGTTAAAATGTAAAATCATTTTCGTTCATTTGCCCTATTGTGCCTACACGAGTATTAGTGGTGATTCAAGTTTTATACCGCTATTTTTAAATTATTATCTAGCAGTGCATTATCAAGTAACTGTATCACATAGAAGTCCTTCATGAGCATACCTTTCATTTCAAATAACGCGCAGCAAGCCATCAAATTCATTAAAACGTTTTTAAATTATTCGATACCAGCAGGAAGTTTTCCCAATTAAAGTTGAAGAAAAACAATTTTTCGCACTCAAATAAAAGCTCTGTATACAGTTAAATATGAAATAGACTCACTGCTTGTCGAGTTGTCTGCACCCAACGATGTTGCTCTTCAATCAAAAGCCAGAAGGCTTAAATAAAAGCGGCGATAAATCTTTGTTGTTTTTTTTTAAATAATGTTCTCTTTTTTGACGGAGTGATACCCCTATTTGACATCTGCAAAAAAAGGTCAACAACCCGAAATGCTTTCGCTATTTTTGTCCTCAAGGGATGCCTAAAATAGGTAGCCATTTTAGGCGCGCTACCGCTAGATAAGCGTTCTTTTACTGCCGTGTTACATGTCAACTTTTTCGACCATTCAACGGAGCTTTGACGTAGCTCTTTTGTCTATATCCTAGCTTCTATGACACAGCTAGCGTTGACGGCTCCTTCATCGCTACGGGTTGTTTCATCAAATGCTGCAGGCAATCAGCGTTTCCAGCTCTGAGGGAGGCGCAGGTGGCTGCGGCGGCTAGGGCGCGGTATACGAGAGCGACACTCTCGCACAGCGTACCTTTTTAGGAAGAATGTCGGTCTTCGCCATCCGTCACACCAGCTTTCCTGAGTATATTGATATAGCGCGTCATTTACAAGATATGAATAATGCTGAGAAGCACGGAGCACCTTCTGCAGGCAGAAACGCAACGCACGCGAGCACGCAACCATCTGCCTTTACGGAGGATGTGGATCGCGCACGAACCTCGACACACTGTAGCGGCTAAAACTCGTTGCCGCTACTCAGATCCAGAATATATCTGAAAATCAGTCTACAAGTACACCAAACAGATAATAGTGCGGTGAAATTTTGCGATCGCGATGGCCGTGGGCGCCGCTTCGCGGTTTGCGGTTTGAACTTTTCTGCAGCATTTACCATATGTGCAGCAATGGGTGTGGAAGCTTTGTCAATATCTAGATATATTATTGTTGTGAGTAGAAGCTTCATTTTGCTTAAATTTAGTCTAATCTGTACTGGGTTCGTGACATTTTATGGTAAAACCAAATGTGAAGTCCTACATCCCGACATTTCAATGCGACTGGGAAGTGTTCACTTCCATGGGGGTTTGCATCCAGATCCGAGTTAATAGGTGGGAAAAGATTACTAGAAAAAATAGCGAAGTCGATATATGAGTATGTATTGTGTGCTGTACTGTATTTGGTCGGCTGTTTTTTATTGAAGAGAGAGGCTTCCGACGACACTGGAAAGCTCTCAATAAAACGGCCTCTGCCATCTGTGGGCCACATCCACACGGTTGAGAGTGAGCAGTGAAACGATCTAGTAGTATAAAGGTTCTGGTAGCTCATCTATCCGTGACTCGTCTGTTCTGCCACCACGTAACGTATCTAGCATATTTTGAGGGTCAATTCCAATTTCAGAATCATTGATTCCCATCGCGCCGGTGGGGACGCTCCCGTCAAAAATAACGGAGACATTACGGGGAGACCCAGCCCAGATAACATCAGAACTTCACGATGTCTCCCGGTCCTTGTGAAAACTGCCCTCTCGTGGAACAGCGGACGCACCGTCAGTCATTTCCTAACTTCTTTATTATATACTAGAAGCCAATAATTTCATGGCGTTAGTCTGTAGAGTGCATATCGGAATGACAGAATAGACAACTAAACTCGCTCGAGGGGCTAAAACTTAGCACAGCCGCATTTGGAAGCATGAGCACCTTCCGTTCGATAACCTGACTTGGTGCGAGCATAGTCTTCCTAGTACCGAATATACTTCTTTGCCTACTCTCTACTTCAATCCAGAGGTGGGAGAAAAGCGTTTCAAGCTCACCACCAAAGGGTGATGACGGTGATGCAGCAACTACGCGGACTGAGGACTGTCTGCCTCTTGGGACTGACCGAGGCGAATTGTGCGCAATCTGCAGGTTGTAGTCAACTTTGATATCTGATAGTAACACGCTAAGAAGGACGTCAGTCATCATACTAGAGTACGTGGCAGAACAAACACTCAGCTCTGTGAGGCCACGCACATGGCACAGCACGTTATAGAGCAGTCACCGTAGTTCGCCGACATCCTTAGACGACTCCAATAAAGAAAGCGATCGAATATGCCCCAAATGTTTCTGCACAATGCAGCGGGTGTCACCGGATCGCCGGGAAAGAGTTTCTACGGTGGCTGGATAGACGTCTTTTGTCGGTTGCAGACCGGCAATGGTTGAAGCAGCTGGCCCACCCAGCAGTGACCGAAGGTACTGAAACTATCTCCAATGGTCCGGCTGGGATTCTCGTGCGCGGCTGACTTAAACTGGGTCGAAAAGCTAAGCTGCTGGCCAAACTCCCCCGTTGAATGTTTGGAGCTGCAGCGCCGGGAGCTTCCCGGAGCTTCCGTGGCGGTTACGCTCGCTACTCTGAGGATCCATCACAGAGACTGCAGCTGTCGATCTCTTCAGCCGTTGACCACTCCGGAGTGATCTTTCCTTCGGCTTTAATTAGCCCAGTATTCCCTCGACGGCGTTTTTTGAGTCAGCACGACAACGCACTCTGGAGCGAGCTCTTCTTCCGCAAATGCTCCCTCTAGCTCGACGTTCAGCTTGCCCTCTTTGTCATTTGTGGACTGCAACCTTTCTATGAGCGCACCCAAAGTCTCCAAATCAGCAGTATCAAAGAGAGCTTTCGCTTCATTGATCATCCGTCTACTCCGTTGGCGAGGAGCCGTCCTGTTCATTTTCAGCTTCTGCATGCTGAGGAATCGTTCGCTTTGTGCACATTGATACTGTTTTCAGAAAAATGTTCTTGGCCCCTGATCTATCGTATTTGTGGCTCTAACTCCGTTCTTTGGTTTACAGGTGCCATAAGATGTGGCATAAAGCAGTCCAAGTCCCTGGAGTAGAAGGAACAACTCTATTTACAATACACTGAATCTACTCGCTTTTACTGCTGGTACTACTAGCTACTAATGTACTACTAGTACCATGGCTTCCTTTGATCGTCTTCCTTCTCATGTTCTTTCTTCCGCGTTGTCATCAAGTCATGTCCTGTTCTAGATCGCGTTTATTTTGATGTGTGCGACAGAATAAAATTCAGCAAAGAGGTTCAAAGGTGTAGTCACCATCGAAAACTCTTCCTCCCCATTTGAAACTACTATTGATGGTTGGACATGGCATAGCAGCTCGTGGCAAATAATGCAAAGCAATAAGTTATCGGGAATAGCGTTTTATCACGATGTTGCGACATTTAATTTTTGGTGTTCGTAAGTGCATGTCAGTTTGTCAAAGTTTCTACCGAAAGTTTTGTTGTTTTACGGTATCTTTTAGATGCAAAGCATCTCTTGCTCAGGGCTATGTCCGGTGTCCGTCCGTTGTCCGCACCTCTCCTCCTACACTATAAAAAAAGAAATATTTTGCGGCGCCCGGTTTTTATCCCACGAGTCTCCGGCCGAAACGGTAGGCACGGGGTGCTCTTCCCACTACGCTAAAACAAAGGGACAGGAGCAAGTGCTACGAACGCGCCTTATGTCCTTGACTCATTCAAACTACGCCAAGAAGCTACTGATACAACGAAGGCACGCGAAGCTGAACATCAATGGAAACGGCGAACTGAATACTTTATAGGAGGACGTTGAATTCCCATGTGAAAGTTGTGGCGGAAAGCGCCACGCGCCTTGCAGCTCAACCAGCCCCGTCCGCAGCACCTCTGGTGCTGATTGTGGCAGGATGCCACTAGGGATTGGCAAACCAACGATTCCATAACGAGGTAGCTTCGCGTTCAACCACCGTCGTCATTGTCCCGTAGGGGAACCGATGAAGAAGCAGAAGAATACAAAGCTGCGAAGTGGAGGCCGTGTACGTTGCTCTCGCCCCGTCCTCAGCACCTGTGATAATGATTGTGGCAGGATGCCCCTAGGAATTGGCCAACCAAAGAATCCATCACGACATAGCTTCGCGTTCAACCACCGTCATCATCTTCCCGTAAGGGAACCGCCGAAGAAGGAGCAGGAGAAGACAAAGCTGCAGTTACTGTAATGAAGAAGAGTCTGTCGACCATTTCCTTTTGTCCTGTAGACGATTTTCAAGCCTCAGACGTAAGCTTCTTGAAGTGCCGCTTCATCGCCTTGGGTTGGCATTATGAGTGCCGGCGCTTTTATCATTTGGGGCTTCAGAGACGGGATATTGCCGCCGGGGTGTTTGTTCTGCTCTTCTGCACTTCATAGAAAATTGCAAAAGATTTACAACCTAATTCGCATCTTATTCCAGCACCTTACCTGAGACCTCCAAAAGCATCCATTTCTCACTATTTTTTTATTTTTCTTCTTGTTCTCCTCCTTCTCGTGCTCCTCTTCCTCCTGCTTCTTTTTGTTCTCCTTCTTCTTCTTCTTTATTTATTTATTTATTTACTTATTTATGTATGCCCTTTGTTGTTTTGTTTCAATATTGACTAATTTCTAAACTCGATTCCGCCAACACAAGAAGAAAAAAAAAGCTTTCAAATTTTTCTAGTTTTCCTTGAATCATCCACCTAGTCGGTAATCTCAGTCGAATTAACGACTGATGTTTGGTCGATCTCTTGATTGCGTATGCCCCAATATTGTTCAGGAACAACAACAACAACAACAAACCTGCGAAGAGGAGGGCGTGTACATTACTCTCAGCCGGTGCACCAATTCAACAACTTTTACCTCACCAACGCTGACGGAGACTACTGATTCTACCACAGAAACGACCACATGGGCAAGAACATGATGGACGAGTTTCAGTGCCTCGAGAAAAACTGCCTCCTCACCATTACACAACAGTACTTGCGTGCCTTTGCCACCGGTGTGAACCCGGACGCAGAACTCCCTCTGGCGCTAGTAAACACCAGATCCCTCAACATAACGGCAACACAATGGAACCACATGGAACCGCAACGATGCTTCGCATCCACATCAGGGTTCCACACGGGAAGATGGTGTAATTTTTTGGGGGGAGTGCGTATTTGCTTCCCTAAATCTTGAATGCTGTAAGAACCACAGCTTGCTCTTCGGTATGGAACTGCAAATGTGACACAGTAAACCGGAACAACTGTTTCGTTGTGGGTTCTTATATGAACACTGGACTTCGGTTATATGGGGTTAACTGGGTTTATTATAAACCAGGAAGAGAAAGCGTATACAAACGACTACATGGCTGCAGCGCAGAAGAGAAAAGTGGAAGTGGGGGGCAGGGCGCGGGCGTAACTCGATGCCGTCGTCTGCTCAAGGTTCACCGCGCTCCGCCGCTGGGAGGTCGAGAGGAATCAAACTCGTGGGGCCCCGTGTTGGGGGTTGTTCCGCCGGCGGCTTTCATGAACCGTGAGGTTGGTCCCGTGGCGCCATCTATTAGTTCCTCACGTAACATCTTTCCTTATTTGAAAGAGCTGTCCACTTTATCCGACGACGAAGTCTTGCAACCTCTTTGGGAGCATCCTGGTTCTTCGTGGTCGGACCGGAGTGCCTCCCTGGTCAGATGTTCTTCCGTTTGAGCTGATGGATCCGTTGACTTCCGTAGGCAAGGAGTTGGGTGATGCTCGGCTTGTCGAAGCTTCGTTGTTCGACGTACTCGCAGGCAGGTCAGGTGTGGTGTATCCAGGCTGGCTCTCATCAGAAGGCTTGGGTGTACTTGTAATGAAGACGCGATTTCTCCGCAGTATGCTGTCACCAGTTTTCACCTTGTATGACCTGTCGTCCACCCGTTCAGTCACAGTTGCTTTCTCCCACGTTTTGCCTTTGTCACGCTTTCACGCTTTCTCCCTCCTTCAGGATTGGCAGATCCTTAGCTTGTTTGTCAAGATGAGAAATTATCTTTCTTCTTCTCTCTTTCATCCGGTCCTTTACATCTACTGTCCTTGGTTGCAGAAGTTGTGCTTTTGTCGGTAGGGTTGTTCTTGTACGGCGGCCGATCAGCAGTTGCGCTGGGCTTGCATTCAGGCCTTGCAAAGGGGTGTTTCTGAAGTCCAAAATTGCCATCTGCAATTATGATTTGCTTTCTTCAGCTTTCTTTAGCAGCATTTTTGCCGTTTTCACTGCTGATTCTACCTGGCCGTTGGAACGTGGATAGGCTGGACTCGACGTTTTGTGTTCAAAGCTCCAGCTCTTGGCAAAGTTCTGGAATTCTTCACATGAATACTGTGGTCCATTATTTGTGATGAGTACTTGCGGAATTCCGTGTCTGGCGAAGTGAGCTTTCAATTTCAGAATCACTTGGCTTGAACTCAGACATTTCATTTGATCAACTTCCCAGAAGTTGCTGTAATAGTCCACTGTGACTAAAAAGTTCTTGTCCTTGTACTCAAAGATGTCGCATCCCACTCGTTCCCACAGGTAGCTTGGTTGCGGGTGCATAATCAGAGTTTCTCGCTTTTGAGAGATAGCATGCTTTTAGCATATCTCACATCTTTCAGTTAGCATTGAGACCTGGCCAGAAGACGCATTCTAGAGCACGTCGCAAGCAGCTTTCTATTCCCATGTGTGACGCAAGCAGCTTTTGTTTGCTTTCGGCTCGCAGCGACATCGGGATGACTAATCGCATTCCCTTGAAGATCATGTCATCTTCGACGATGACTTCATCTCTGAAGGTGAAGTACATCTGTATGTCTTGAGGTACTTGATCTTTTTCCTCCGGCCATCCTGACTGGATTGTCGCTTTCAGTCTTGGCATTGAGACGTCATCTATCGATGCATTTCGGATTTTCTCCTGCGTTTCTTTACGCACAGGCAGGTGACTCACGACGTTGATGTTGTCAAGTTCTTCCTCACTGCTATCGTTCGGCAGAAATGCACGAGACATCGTGTGGGCCAACTGAAATTCTTTGTCTGGTCGATACTCGATGCTTATGTCATACCTTTGAGTTTGAAGAATGATTCCTTGCAGTCGCCGTGGTACTTGATCGAGTTGTTTCATGAGAATCGACCGAAGTGGCTTGTGATCAGTTATGATCTTAGTGGCTCTTCCAAAGGAGTACTGATGAAATTTATTCAGTGCAAAGACGATTGCCAGCATCTCCTTCTCAATATGTGCATAACGGATTTCTGTTCGTGTCAGCGCACGGCTTGCAAATGACACGGGCTGTCCGTTCTGGAGAAGAGCTGCTCCCAGTTCCGTCTCACTTGCATCACGCTGAATTTCCAGTGGTTTGAGCACGTCGTAGTACGCAAGTACTGGTGCTTTGGTCATTGCCTCCTTGGCACTTCAAAATGCCTGTTCTTGTGGTTTTGCCCACTACCATGGTTCTTCTTTGATCATAAGTTTTCGCAGTGGTTCCATCACACGCGAGATTCTCGGCAGAAATCTGGCGAGGTAGTTCACCATTCCGCAGAAGCGCTCTACTGCTCGTACATCTGTTGCTCTGGGCATTTCTTGAATTGCTTTGACTTTACCTGGGTTGACTTTCAGTCCTTCTTTCGTTAACAGGTTTCCCAGGAACACGGTTGTCGACGTCTTCAACTGCGTCTTTTCTTTGTTGAGGCGTATTCCCATTTGCCGGCATCTTTGGAGTAGTCTTTCCAATTTTAAGTCATGGTATTTCGCAGCCTCTCAGTCTGTTTCGCCGATTCCGAACACCAGGATGTCGTCTGCGACGCAGATAACTCCACTGAGCCCTTCAAGTGCCAGTTGTAGTCTCTTCTGGAAAATTTCACTGCTCACATCAAGTCCAAAGGGTAGGCGAAGCCATCGATAACGTCCTTGAGGTGTTTGAAAGGTTTTCATGAAGCTTGACTCTTAATCGAGTGAACATTGCCAGAAGCCCTCTCGCAAGTCAAGTCTAGAGAAAACCTTTGCCCTTGCCAGTTCAGGTAGCACATCGTTAAGAATGTGCAGTGTGTGACGTTCCCTTTCCAGAGCCTCATTCAATGCCTGTGGGTCGATGCAAATCTTCATTTCGCCGTTCTTTTTTGTTGCTATGACCATTCTGCTCACCCATTGTGTTGGTTCCGAAACTTTCTTGATTACTTCCCTCTGCTCCAGATTCGTCAAGGCTGTGTTCAGTTGCATTAGAATGCTCACAGGAACTCTGCAGCTTGCTATCGCTTTGGGACATGCTTCGGCCTTGGTCACCAAGTGAACTTTTCCCGGAAGTGTTCCTAGAGAGTCTCCAAAAACATCTGGGTATTTCTCCACAATGTGACGTGTGACGTTTTCTTCTGAAACCTCATCGATCCCGGCCGCAAGGTTGTAGGCTATTGTTATGAGGCCCATCTTCTCTGCTGTCTTTCCGCCAATTAGCGGTGTGAGGTCTTCCTTAACAACTACAAATTTCACCATGTGCGTGGTCCCTTTCTTTGCTGTCGTTTAGAGCTCCGCTTTTCCTATTGCCTTAACCATGCCGCCATACCATGTACGCAGAGTTGTTGCGCATGGTTCCATTTGCTGTCGTGTGACATGCCTGCTCGTGATGACATCTACAGCTGCTCCACTGTCTACTTGGAAGGTCACTTGTTTTCCGTTAACTTCCAGTGAAGTGTAGACTGCGCTCGTTTTCTTGCTGTCAACGACAAGAATATCATCTTCTTCACCACTTTCTATCTCCAACCCAGCTACTACTTTGTGACTTTTGCATACGGCCGCAAAATGGTTCTGCTTTCTGCATTTTCTGCATACTTGCTTCCAAGCAGGGCAGGATTCTTTTTTTGCGTTCATGGCTGCCGCCGCAACACTTGCATTTCTGCAGAGCAGGCTTCTGTGGTTTCCTGGCTTTAGTGGTGTTCTGGCTGCCATTGCCAGTTGCTCGATGGGTATTCTTTTTCACTGCATGCACTTGACTATCGATCGTCGCTCCCTCTTTGAATTTTTTCTGTTGGAGTTTTTTGCTTCATGAGCAAGACACACCTTGACAACTTTCTGTAGAGTTGGGTCCTCGAGCTTGCGTATGTCCGCACGCGCTTTTTCGTCATGTACTCCACATGCGATTTGGTCGCGGATCAATCTGTCTCTTTGGGTTCCAAATCTGCAATCGCGCGCTTTCTGTTTCAAGTCCGTCAGGAAACTGTCGAATTGTTCCTCTGGCTGTTGCATGCGGGAACGGAAAACTTAGCGCGATTAGAGTTCGTTGTGCTTGGGTAGGAAGTGCGTGTCGAGAAGGTTAATCACGTGAGCGAAGTCAAATTCTGGTTGCGGTCTGGAAGGGGAAGGTACACCAAAGTCCAAAGTGTTGTATACATCAAGCAATGCTGGTCCTCCGACGGTAAAGGGAAGAGCTACTTGCCGTTCTGCCGAGGCGCTGGCTGTGTCCGTTGCTTTCAGGTACAGCGTGAAGGCTTGCTTGAAGACGCGCCATTGTTCCGTTGCGTTGCCCTCCGAGTCAAATTCCGGTGGTGCTGGAAGCTTATCCATTTCTTCGCTTGCAGTACAGCTGGTTCCCAACTCGTTGTGGGTTCTTATATAGAACACTGGACTTCGGTTATATGAGGTTAACTGGGTTTATTTTAAAGCAGGGAGAGAAAGCGTATACAAGCGACTACATGGCTGCAGCGCAGAAGAGAAAAGTGGAAGTGGCGGACAGGGCGCGGGCGCAACTCGATGCCGTCGTCTGCTCAAGGTTCACCGCGCTCCGCCGCTGGGAGGTAGAGAGGAATCAAACTCGTGGGGCCTCGTGTTGGGGGCTGTTCCCGTCGGCGGCTTTCATACACCGTGGGTTGGGTTCCGTGGCGCCATCTGTTAGTTCCTCACGTAACAACAACCAATTCTTGTTCTCGGATGCGTGACATTTTGAGATAATACTTGTGCTTCACGTAGTATACTGAGATAAAATGTGGACACGGCCCAGGTAGTTGGGCTTGCCATGTTACAAAGGTCGTTTTTTGAAGTTTGTAGTTAGCCATGTGCTGCACTAATACTTATGCTGACGGGACATCCTGCTATGAGATAGAGAAGCCAGGTGAGCTTTTGATTCCTTTAAACTAGGCAGTCACCAGGGAAGAATCTCATGAAGAAATAATACTGTTACTTATATTTTACCGCTAAATAAAAAAAACAGAGTCATATAGAAATTTTAGGGAACCCTTCACGGTATATGGGAAAAATATTAACACACTAGTTAATACAGCGACATACCGCATGAGATTTCCCAAAAAACGAATGTTTCTGAATATCGTGGTCAATTTTAATTTCTGGAGTTTAGAACAGTGTGTTGTAAGATAAAGGGAGAACACTTTACCAAAATGAACAAGAATGCAATGAAAGACAGACGAATTGTCGAAAGCTCTGGATAATTCATTAGTGAAGGCCATCTCTGAAGGCCATGTTCTTCAACTGAACAGGTCTTTAGATCTAAGATAACAATGTGCAGGAAATAAATACATTTTCAAATATTTCGCTACGAATTCAGGTTAAAAACTGGTCGGTAATTCAAAGGGCCGTGAACGCCGCCAGCCTTGTTCACCGAAACGAGTTTTCCCACTTTACAGCTTTGTGGAAGACACCCGTACCTTATTGACATACCAAATATGTAAGTCAATATCCTATGTACGAAATAAGAAAAAGTAAAATTCATACCAAGCCTACCGCGCTGAGGGTAGGGAATAAAATCAGATAATTTTTGCGCAATAGGAACACGTGGTTTTATGTTATGTCTTGAACACTTTCAATGACCGAACAATGAAAATTCGGGCCTTAGTTTCCAGCAGTATCCACCACCCAATCACGTTGGCGGTCAGGACCACTACACAAAAGAAGGTGCTAGGAATATTTCCATCCGGAATGGTGGCCCTTGGAGCTTCAACCTGACAGCTTACAACCCGCGAAACCCTTCCAGTGAAGAAAGCTTCCCTGTTCTACTGCAGGTGCTCTCCGTCATTAAAAGAGATATAAGGGTCAAAAGGTTAAGATTAAAAGATCAAGCGAAGGCTTTGGGTAGCATGCTCTTATGTACATTATGCTCTAGCTATCGCTTAGGAAAAGGAACAGCGGGAGATTTGATTTGTACACTGAAAACGTAGCAGGGAACGTGGAATAATGTTCTAGCATAACGACGAGTCTTTATCACTTTTATCGAGTTAAACAAGCTATGCATAATAGGGATAGTACAAGCCTATTCACCACCAGGCGTAGAGATATTCCACGAGGCGTTCGAATCAGACATGAAACTGGGAGAAACCCAGTTAATGATTGTGATGTGAGACGTCGTTGCGAAATCAGGCGAGAAGCAAAGATGAAGAAGGTATGGGAAACTTTACAATAGGTTGTTGCCGCAGAGTAATAAATACACTGTTGCGATTTGTAGAAAGGAATAACCCAGAAATAAAGACGGCACTCTTCCCCGGCCAACGAATAGGAAATGAACACGAAAAAGTCACAAAGGCAAAGCAAAAAACAAACTTCCATTCATTTGCACTGAAAACGCAGGGATTGTGCACGACGTAGAGGTGCTAGGAAAGTTTTGCAGCAGTTCCCAAAGAAATATTGGATGCGCAGTAAGGCTGAATATTAAGAGAGAAAGATGTAAAATAGGGTAACGTAGGAAACCCCGCACGGCGTCAGCTCGAGCCCGAACGCGGGAGTTTAAAATAACATTACAGAAAAAGTGCGCGCTTTTAACCGGTAGCCAGGAGGACAGCCTTGACATGCTACGTGACATCCTAAGAACAATAACAGAATCGGGAAGGGTTTTGGGACAAGAAACATTGAGAGAACAAAGTGGAATAATAAATCAGAAAGCAAAGGCAATCGTCATTGTGGCTGGCCGTAGTCTGTGGCGGTCAACGCATAGTGTGTTACGCGATAAAAATGCCGTGTGCCCGCGAGCACGTGCCTCGTGTTGACTGCGGAGCGTCGCCGGCCTCCCAGTGTGCAACGCCTTCCCTAACCAACTTACAGATCCGCCTCCCTCCATATGACGAGCAGGAACTGATGGAAGACTACAATGAACAGAATGAGCTTGCGGAACGCTTGCCCGTTCCGTATGTTGGTTTCCATAAGGAGCACGGCGGTATCGATGATTACGACGCTGCCTACTAATTGCACAGCGCATAACTTTAACAGAGAAGTTATATAAACAATGTGAAGCCTCTACAGTGCGTTGAGATGTGTCCACTGTTTATGTATATTGAAATCCTGCGACGGTGGTACTGTTGAAGCCTAGCGCTATCTTGTGGCATGTTCTTCAGGTTTTTGTACGTTTGCCACGAATAGCTTCCTCTTTTTGGGCATGTTTACTGCACACTGGTAAAGGAATACCTTCCTGGAACAAAGTTTAACACCACCTTTTTGGGGAACCGTGTTTTAAACGAGCTGCCTGAATTCTGTAGACGGCGAACTGAATACAGCGGAACACTCCAAGTGCAGCCGAACACCTCTCGAACATATAAGCACTCGTATGAAATTTTTCCACTAGAAGCACTCTAGTAGATTTTTGTGCATTTTCTATCACGAAGATCAGACAGCCTCACATAGGAGAACAGAGCACGAAACTGTAGTGTGTGCTCGTAGAGACAGAGGGTACCACGGCGACCATTGATGTAGTGTGTGCTACCGAGAGAGGGCACCAGTGCCACGTTTGCTCATGTATATATTCTGAGGAAAATAAACCCTTGGGGTCCGTTGCCAGTTGCCCGCCGATGTGTGTTCATGATTAGCGGGTGCGTGCTTGACGAAGTACGCCGTGCGACATGGTGGCAGCGGTGGGATTCGGACGTGACTGATCTGTCGGTCGCTCTATGCCATGAACGCCATCTACGGCGGTCATTCCTTGCTCGGGCCGGCGCTATACCCAACGGTGCCCATCGCCTTCGACAGTCGAATTACCTGGCCGGCATGGCTGCTGCAGTTCGAGGACTTCAGGTATGCAACCACACTTAATACGGCGTAGCGGGAAGTGCAAACGGGGTCCATGCTTCATTGCATGGTCCAGCATGCAAGAACGGTTCTTGCGTCGACAACGCTGTCAGAAGCCGACACAAACGACTTGTCGGATGTCAAGAAGGCACCCGGTTAACGAGTTGTACGAGCCTGCTCGCTTCCACCGGAGGACACACCAACGAGGTGAGGATGCGGATGTTTTTTTCACCGCACTTAATACAATGGTAAAGTGCTCCAACAGTGCTCCCCAGCTGTTGAAGATAGGCTTGTTCGGGATAGCTTCATAGTTGGGTTGCTCGACCGCAAGCTGTCGGATCAGCTATGCCAGAGCCCAAGGTTATCGTTGCAAGACGCCTTTGTTGAGGCGCGCCAGCACGAAGTTGCAGATCATCAGCAGCATCATCATCATGATCTGCAGTTGCAGATAATGAACACAAAATCCGGAGCTTGTAAGAATCGAGTTTGCTTGCCGTGGACGCTACGCTAGCCCAGAAAGGTAAGCAAGCATCGGGCGACAGGCCGGCCCGTCTTTGCTTGTTCTGCGGGCGCGCATCGCATCGGCTAACGGAGTGTTCCGCGCGTCGTGCCATCTGCAACTTTTGCGGCCAGAGTGGCCACTTCGAGGTGGTCTGCATGAAGAAGAAATAAGTAGGCTGGAAGCAAAACGGAAACCTTCGGCTAATTCGGTGAAACGTCACGCTGTAGTGGTGGGGGGACGTCGCCCGAACACAATGTTAATTGAAGTGCTCGTAGAAGGGGACGCATTGCCGTTCAAAGTGGATTCTGGCGGCGAGGTCTCAGTTTTTCCGAGTACGTTTCCTGGAATTCCGGCCAAGCTTCAGAATCCCGAGGGTGAGTTGAAGGTGCCGGGCAATAACGACCTACCAGTTCTAGGCACGTACAATGCTACTTTGACGTCGCATGGCAACTCGGTCAAGCAGCATCTGTATGTCCTGGGTGTAGATAGGATTCCTCTGCTTGGCATCCCAGCCATTCAAGTCCCTAGTGTCTGCAAGATCATAGACCATGTTTCTGTGGCTCCAGAACCCTGCGGTTAGCTATGCCTCGACCCGGCTCTTTTTCAAGGACTTGTAGCTCTTTTCGAGGCGTACAGTATCCGCCTCATACCAAATGCGACTCCGTTCTCGTTAATCATACCCAGACGCCTGCCACTGGAACTTCGGGATCCAATCAACGCGGAGTTGGATCCGCTAGAACGAGACGGGGTTATTCGTCGCGTTGACACACCTACACCATGTTGCGCAGGAATGGTTGCGGTCCTCAAGGCTGCGGGTGGCTACAGGCTTTATGTGAATCTAACCCGACTCAACAAGGTTGTTTAAAGGAACGCCACATGTTACCCACAGTTGAGCATTGCCTTGGTCTGCTGGGGGAGGCCAAAGTTTTCTCCAAGTTGGACGTCATGCGAGCTTTCACCAGGTCAAGCGGTCGTCCGAATCACAGGAATTCACCACGTTCATAACCCCGTTTGGTCGTTACTGTTTCCTCAGGCTTCAAATTGGGGTCGCGACAGTTTCACAGTACTGCAAAGCATTGCAAACAACAATGAAGTGTGTTAACATGGCAGTAAAGCAACCGTCTTGCGCGAATTACACCACTGAAATGAAAAAAAAATGGCCTACAATAATCGCCAGAACAGTGTTTCGCAACATTTTCAATTGAAACGTTTACCACTTTGAAACTTTAGAATCATTAAAAGTTTAAAACAATTAGACAACACAAAACAAAACTCGTACTACGTTGTCGTGATTAAGGGGGCAAAGATGACTTGTCATAGTAGAGCCAGAGGCCGACGAAGAGGAAGACGAAGAGAATGCAAATTTCCCGCGAAGAGGGAGGACTAATGACGAAGTGACGCGATGGAGGCACGTTGAGAATAAACCAATGTGGTGGTGACCCATGCGGCGGATACGGGCCCAGCGAATGTAAGAGTGCCGCGACGGCCGGGCAGAGGCTATTTAATCCCGGGGCACAGGCCGAGAGGGGGAGAGAGATCAGAAGAACGCCACAGAAGGAAGGTCAGGTGGCACGAGTCCGAGGAACAAGCCGGGGGTACGAGGCCACGCCATCGACCAGAGCCACGTCAGCCTGAGCCGGAGTGGACCGACGTGACGTGGCAGCGGCTCCCACTTCCGCGTCGTACCACCAACCTGGGCTTTGGTGGCCCCAGCGGAGACGATCGGGCGCCTTCGTACAGCGAGCACGCACCGTCAACTAACGCCTTGGCGGTCCCCACGCGGCGACGTTCCCGGAGCTCCCGGTGCTACCTGCTTCCACGGCGACGGCCCCGAGGCCAGGGGCTGCTTCTTGCTACGAGGGCTACCACGAGGAGTAGCTTAACAGCGGTCCACCTGGTGACTACCACCCACAAGTACGTTGGTACCACCACCACCGGCACCGCGGCAGCGGACAACGACGACCACCAGCGTGTCACGGCCGCGCTACGGTTACGACACGTCAGCACCGGAGACAGCGGTAGGCCCGTCCGCTAGGGACTTGATATTATATGACCATCGTTGTCAGGATTGTTGACATGGACGTTGTATAGACTGGAACCAGGACGGGTTGCTTTATTAAGGGACTTCATTGTAGTGACCTTTATTTTGGTTTTTCGTTAGGGATTAGTATTTAGGAATTTCTTTGGTTAAGTTCTTTGTTTTCTTTGTTGGTTATTCGGCTTAGGGGTTGTAGTTGTGCATAATAAATGTGTGCTGTTGTAAACGTGACAACGATTCTCACGTGTCCATTCTTCTGAGCTGTTTGAGATGTGCCACAAGACGTGACATACGTATAGTTACTGTGAACGCAAAGGTACAAATATTTTGCTCGTGTTTACTGTACGTGTACCGCTGGATGAAAAAAGTTTAAATAAAATTAAATTGGACCATTTAAATGTTTTATTTACACAAGCCGTTGAAATGGCTTTCGTAAAGGGACACTTGTTATTGATGGACTTGCTTGTTCTATTGTTTAAAAATCCCCAGTGTAGAAGGGTGTTCTGGCACTTTATGTGGCAAAATATTCAGACGAGTTTATAGGAGTGTCTATTATGTGTAAATGCGCCTGTACAACAAATGAAAGGTGTATATTCAACAAACAATATTATATTCCTAATATTAATTTTAGTTTTTTTGTACCAGTTCAGTTTTTCAGATTTCGAAAAAATTTCAATGATAACGCATGATATTGCTCAAGTTTCTTTACCTCACAAGGCGTTTCATTGTGTTTATAAATAGAAACCCAACCGCTTTCCTTTTTACTGCCTCGGCGTTCTATGTGATTTTCCGGAGAAAGCATGGAAAATCGAACGTATTCTAAGGTGGCACCAACGGATAGATCCAACAAAACCAAGCAGATTTTTTTCCAGGCTGCGTAAGACGGCGGCGGTTGCCAAACCATAGCCGTTTCAGATCATATGACACAGTCTTGTAGCGATAATACACCACCGCTGGTGATGCTTTATTTCTTGTCCTGGCTAGTTATGCGGTGTAAAACTAGGGAAAGGGGTGTTGTGGATATGTATAGACTCCTCAAAACTAGTAAAGGGGATGACCTTTATTATGTATGAAAATTGCAAAGTACAGTAGAACCTGTTGTATATTTGTCTCTTTGGTTTCGGTTTCGTGATTCACTGCCGCAGGTGGCGCCAGTGTTGTCTAGGTATATAAGCATGCGCAACTTGGAATAAAGGGTCTTTTGTTCCGATGGGCACTCAAGTTGTCTAGTCGTTCATTCATCGGCGGCACGCGCCGCCACTACAGAACCTCGATAAACAGAAATCGCTTACACGGACTTGCTGCCTAAACGAACACTAGCCTGTAAGTTTTTTTTTATTTGTATTCAGATAACGTAACAAAACTTCCGTTAGCCGTAACTAAAATTTCTGAGTCTCCGAGTAAATGGACCCGAAAATGAAACTTCTAGTCGTACGCATTGCCATGAGCATCAGCCTTTTTCCGGTTCCCGCTGTTTCGGTTTTATTTAGCCTTGCTGACCCCCTAATCATCATCTCATTACTAGTCAGCCGTATTAGCGCAACGACTCGAAACAAATCGCAGAGGTTACAGAGCATAGCTTCTGCCACCTGGTTCGTGCCATCGTGGGTCTGTTACGTGTGTCCGCCTTCTTAATTTGATGGCTTGTCAGCACTCGCGAAGAGAGGCCTCTAGCCTACGTTGTTTCAATGCCGCCACAGAAACATTCACACTATGCGCTTACGTTACAAAAGCAGATGGACATTATTCTTGACATCGATAGCAGATCTTACACGAAGGCCGCGCTCACGATGAAGCACGGTGTCCCGAAAAGCAGCTTAACGAGGATCCCGCATGACACGGAGGAGCTACACAAGGCCTTCGAATCTTCTCGATTCGGGCCACAAAGGAAGCGTCTGCGATGAAGTGGTAGACGAAGATGATGAGCCGGAAGAATATTCTGAAGAGATAGCTAGCGCGTAACATACCACACTTCAAGGAGAACAGTCAGTTGTGCAGTATTTAAGAGATTTGTTTTCAGGGGCAACGAGGATCTGACATACCACACCTCAAGGGACGTCACCATCACCCATTCGTCAGATAATCTTTGCTTGCGATGTTTTTATTGGCGCAAGGGTGTCTATGACCAAAGAGCGCCGAGACTCTATTAGGTGGTCCTTCAATTTCAGGTTCGTGCCTAAAATGGAAATACGATGACGATGGGGCTGCCCAAAATGTTGTAGATATGGGTGTAGAGGGCCAATATATTACTACATGAAGATGCTAATAATTCCAGACGAAGGGGGCTATGGTTGACCTGTGAAAGCGCCCGGAAACTGAGTGCGCTGTGCTAGTGGGGCTCCCTGTGGGCACACAAGAATCATCAGCAACTCCCTCAAGGATAAGGGTGTCTCAGGGCACGCCCAATATGGTACGAGTTTTAGAAATTGGTATCTGCAAGATATGTTAAGGCACATATGTAAGTGAACATTGTTTCACGTCACAAGAATAGTGAAGGTTGCAACGGAATTTTGTATGCGTATATCTTAGGAAAGGGTCGTTTTCGTGCAGCATTGAAGGATGTGTACTCAATTAGCACGTGGAGCACGTTTAGCCGTACCGCACACCTGTCACAATTTTGTGGCAGTGCGCCATTCAAAAAATATGCGTGCGACGCGTCAGTGTGGGCTACTTATAATCTCAACAAGATAATTCACAAATGATAACTTGTTTCTCAATGAGGTTCTTACATTTGTGGTTTCATTGTGTACAGTTTTTATGTGATTATTTGCTACACCCATAGTTCACGAATGCTCCACCGTATAGCAGGTTTTATATCTGAATACGGCACATGATGTTCATCCACGCCAGTAAGAAGAGCGGCCGCCACAGCATACTGGTCGGCGATTTCGTTTCCCCGAATGCTACAGTGCCCTATATTACCTTCTAATAATTTTTGAAAGGATGTTTACTTGGTTTTCTCACCAGTAATACCATCACGGCACTACGAAAATCTCTCAACAAAATAGACTGTTTGTTCTTCTCAATGATGGAATTACCATCACTAAAATTAGGTGTGGTTCTGCTGTAAAATACTAGTCAGCCTTCAGTGGTTTTGTAGAAGGGAAGTTTGAGACATGCGCTGCAAATAAGACCACAAAAAAAGACTTCGAGGCGTCTGTGTAAAAATTGGTGTAAAGGTGTGTGTGTTGTAAGTGCAGAAAATGCTGTAACATAAGTTCTCTCCATATCTTTATTTGTCTTTTCGTCTAGAAGAGATATCACAGGACACTGGAGACATATCCAAGAAGCAACGATCTCTGTGGGAGTAGTTTTGCATTTATATTTATTCGTGATACCCAGTTCCTGTGCCTGCGCGCCCATAGGCAAACAGAAGGACATGGTGATGAATGGACGGTTAAAAAAGAGCTTGGTGGCCAACTTGTCTATAATGAATAACTTCACCTTGATAATTATTCTGTGATGCCACCTTGGGAGCATACATATCGCTGTATACATGCGCTGGTGCTGTAGGCTACACGGCTCACATTCAACGTAAAAGCTATGGCTGCGGTTCGTCCGAAACGCTTCACACGCAAGGCGGGGCCATTGGTGCAAAACTGCATCCATCACTTTAATGCTGTTTTAGTGGCGCATTCATATATGTCACTTCCATAGTCCACGCGCCACCCCACGAGGCTATGAAGAGACGCAAAAGGAATGTTCATTTACTCCGTATTACTAATGGTTTGATACTTGCAGTATATTCAGCGCCCTAATGCACTCATTGCTGAGTTTAGTGCGTGGTACAAGCGTTCGCGTGTTATCTAGGACAATACCAAGAAATTTATGCTATTTTTACCGCAACGGCTATACCATTCCAAATATTATCAGGATCTGGCCTTAGGCAACGCTGACTGGAGAACAAAACACGTGCTCTTTGTAGTATTTCCGTTAAACCCATTCTTATCAGCCCACTTGGGAACTTTCTTCACACCCAGTTGTACGTGCCGCTCACTAATGAAGAGGTAGAAGATTAGTACCTGATATAAATATCATTGTTATAAAGGAAGTAAGAAATTGTTGCTGGCAGTGCTTTTTAAGGGTGCTCATCCTAATGATAAAAAGTTTAAAGCTTAGTATCTACCCTGTGAAACCCATTTTCTTGTGTGTGCAATTTGGAAAGTGCAACACCTACTCTTACTCGAATGGTACGTTCAGACAGGTAGTTTTCCAGTGTGTTCCGACTGTGTCGTAATATACCTTGAGATTTTTGGTCGCGCAGGATACCGCAATGCCAAGCAGTGTCATGTGCATTTTACAAGTTGAATAAATTAGACACGCAGTACTGTGTGTGAAGAAAATCATCTTTGACGTATGACTCCAATGCCACCAATTGAACAGTCGCGGATCTTCCCGACCTAAATCCTGCCTCGGAACTACCAAGGATACGATGGTATTCCAAGAAATACATGTCGTGCCTTAATAATCTTTCCCAGCACCTTACACAAGCAGGTGGTGAGGGCAATCAGGCGGTAAACAAAGAGAGAGCATGCATCTATTTCTTATCTCAGAATAGACGCGACAATTGATTCTTTACATTGCCGTGGAAGGAGTCCGAGACACCACATTTTGTTAAAGAAGCAGAGGAGAGTGTTCACTGTGTCTGGGTGGAGGTGTGGGATCATTTTCCATGAGGTGTGGTCCATGCCAGAGGAATCTGGAACTCCTTGAGGGAGAATGGAAGTTGTAAGAGACGTTCGATGGCTTGTTCTCCCGCATGGGCTTACGCCCAGGTAACTATTTTATACTGCATAAATGTACTTGTTTAGTGTGACTAACTGGATATGTGTTCAAAGTGTTTTGCAAGTTTATTTGTCAGGTGCTCTAGTCAGTGGTGCTGACAGAGGTAGATTGTTTGTTTTGTATAGTTTAAATTTTCTTATTCGATTCAGTACTTTGGCTGTACCTGTGAAGGAATTATTAGATGATAGAAGAACCTCCAGCTCTTGGCTCTTGCCACTCTGAAATTCGCTTTCCCATGGCTTTAGCAAGCTTCAAACCAATGAGGTTTTGGGCAATGGGTTACTTACGAAGAACACCCCCGGCCTTATGTTGAGTTTGTCCTGCCTGTCTACATTAGTAATTCCACAAAGGCCTTCTACTATTGCAGAAGACACCACAGGTTTGTGGTTTGGACTTTTCTGCACCATTTACCAAATGTGCAGCAATGACTCTGCAAGTCGCGTCAATGCCTAGATATGTTATTGTTGTGAGTGAAAGATTGATTTTGTTTGAATTTACTCCAGTCTACACCGATTTCGTAAAATTTTATGCGAAAAACCACTGTAAAGTACTACATCACGACATTTCAATGCGGCTCGGAAGTCGGCACTTCCATAGGGGTTTGCGTCCACCTCCCAGTTAATCATTGGGAACAGATCTGAGGACCAAATACCCAAGTTGATATGTGTGTATGTATTGTGGGCTGTACTGTAGCTGGACGACACCAAAAGCTCTCAATAAAACGGCCTCTGTCATCTGTGCGCCACATCCACGCGGTTGAGAGTGAGCAGTGAAATGATCTCGTAGTATAGAGGTTCTGGTAGCTCATCTGTCACTGACTCATCTGTTCTGCCACCACGTAACATATCTAGCGTAGCTGGCGGGATAATCCCAATTTCTGAACTCTTGTTTTCCATCGCGTCGGCGTGGACACTCCCGTGAAAAATAACTGAGACGCAAAGGGGAGAGACAGCCCAGCCAACATCACAACTTCACAATGTCTCCAAGTCCGTGTGCGAAGCCCTAGAATATCCAGTGAAGATTATCTAAGACGGGCTGTGCCGAGACAAGCTGACAATTATATGTCCAACTACCGTTGTATCAACGGTCATGACAACGGACATTATGTCAACGGACATGCGTGGCTTTGCCGCACGCTGCAATGCCCCGCCATTGATAACGACGATGTCGTGAAAAGGGCAGATATGCAGCAAGCTCATGCTCTGCGCTGTCGGCCGTGTGCATACTGTAAATACGTTGACCGCTTGCGGTGTTACTTACGCCTCTACTTAACCATGAATAGTCTCCTTTGTTCTCGCGCCACGTAACAATATTTAGCTTACTTCCTCGAAGATTTCCTTTACATTAGCTGGTTATTAATGGTGTATCTCAGCGTGGGGCTGCGAGGCTTGTTTTGGGACGATTTTTTTGTGTGCCGATTTTCGAGGCTGCCTCTAAAAGAATCTTGGTAACGTGGATTTACATGTGGGCGCAGGATTGCATGTTTGATAATGGTCATGAGGCCTGTATCCGGAAATAATGAACACCATAAAAGTCGCGCATGATATAGTCGGTATTCTCTTCAGGTGGTCTATATTGACGTTCAGCACTCTGATCTAGTGTGCCTTATTCAAAAATATCGTTTTGAGCAATGGAGGCTCCAATATAGTTTATTCGGAATATGAAAAATACCGGTCACTGTTAGTCTGAACGCCTAAATGGTTGCCATCTCGATGTTACCTTTTCTTGCCTGCTCATGTTAAGAGCAATAATAAAGATCACCGCATTTAAATGCACTTTTCATTTTCTGCAAAATGTGTAATAATGTGTTGCTGCTTTAGAATTTACAACTAGTCGGTTACATTTTTGATTTATTGCCTTTAGGAGTTACTCAAAATTTTTGTTTATAGTGCCCATCAGCCGAAATATCTTGAAGCCCAAATATTTACACGAAAACATGCATGCTGAATGGGGCAATTTTTACATAATAAACCTAAACTTACGAGATTCTTTCTGTATAAAAACAAATTTTAGGCCTTGAACCCCAACGATAATTCGCAGCCTAAACAGTCGAGCAGTGTTTTTTGAGAAAGCATCAACCCGTTAATAATCGGGCAACCGCTGTCCGCTGAACCGAGAAACGTTCACTTAATATATAATTAATAATTGCGACGACGAAATGCGGTGAATTACTTGGTTGGTTTTGTTGCCATTTTGCGCTGCAGGAACAGCTTTTTCTTGCTGCGGTATGAAGCGCTGTGTCGTCTTGTTCTATGAGAGGGCTGTTGCAGAAAGGAGTACAAGTTCTAGCAATAGAACAAACAACTCCATTTACAATACACTGAATATATTAGCTACTGTAAGTACCTTGGCGTCGGCCGAACATCTTCAGCCTCCTCACCTCACAAAAAATACAAGCTCGTGGCGTCGTTCATACAGCCTTTGCGCCAAATTCTACTATCCCGGTGCACCTACAACACTGAAAATAGAGGTGGTTTCGTGGATGAAAAGGTTCGGTGTTGCACCTACTACTCTCCACCGAGATTTGAAGTGTTCATTAGGTTCCTTGAATTACTAATGCTGGTTCCAGACCGGCTCAGTCCAGTGTGGTCGCTTCCGACTGTCTTCCACTTTCATCAGCGGTGTTCGCCATCTGTTCTTCTAACTGCTTATCCTCCGCCGCCCTCATTTTCACTTGCACACTTGAGCTTCAGTTTGTTTTTTGCAGCTTGAGTACAAAGGTTTTCACACGACGAAATGTAATGTGATCTGTGACGTGATAGGAGCGGATGTCGCTTTTTTATACCTCGTTCCTTTTCGTATTGCGCCATAGACGATAGGCTTCGCCGAAACACTTCACTGCTCCAATCATGACACTTTTTGTGTGGGAAGCATTTGCGCAGGGAGCTCAAAGACTGAACTTCTGAAGACAGCGTGCCTCGGCTACTGAAAATACTTAAAAGTTCCTTAGGTTGTGACTGGGGCTCTGTGAACGTAACTTCTAGCTCTTTGTACTGATTGCTCTCAGCATCTCAGCGGCATCTGCTACAAGCTTGATGGCGTTTTTGCGGAGTTGCTCTGCCACTCTCGTTGCCCTTCCTGTCTTTGTAAGCTACGCTCGTTCCACATGTAGCCTTTGTATGAGACGTTTCTGTACTTTGAAGAACACGAAACAGCTAAAAATCTTGGCCCACCTCTGCGAACTCAGGGATCACTCGCAAACCGGCGACATTCGCTGCGATATCCGGTGAACTGTCCACAGACAAGGTGCCCTGACACTTCCAACCGAAGACCGACTTCAATGCAATCCGGCCGTTGTTTCTGTGATGAAGGCGTTCTTCTCCTGTCATACCCTTCCAGAGGTAGCTTGCTACAAGTAGAAGACTGATCCCAGTTAAGCGGTGATGCTTTATAGAAGACGTTTTCCGCAATGGGTTCGCCACCCGTTTCGATAGAAGCCACAAAGCCACTCTTCGTGGATACTGGAATGATAACCTTGAAAACAAAAGGAAATTAAATTGCTGCTATAGGGAATACAACGCCGCTGTACTGGCTCCGCACAAGCACTTGAATTAGACGATATTGTCTTTGTACGACTCATCTTGGCCAAAGGCAAGAAGATGTAAACTTGTCTTTCCAATCCAAGCTCCCGCAGACGGAGGGTACCTGCAACATCTCGCGTATGAATGAGCGTTGAATGCCTCCATCCAAAAGGCCGCGTATGTAGGCCCATTGCTCGTTCCCTTGAATTCACATCCTGCACGTCGGCAGCAGCACTTCCATATCGAGAGTAGGGCGAGTGCGGCAGTGCAGGTTCCTGGTGTCCGAGCAATCTTGGTGACGGTACTGGCGATACCGCGGACCCCGAGCCCCCAAACATAAGCTGGATCCAACCGTGGTGATGTGTTTTTAAGGTGAAGGGTAGAAACCTCTAACGGTGGCCGTCGGAGCCCAGGTCAAGCTCCGGCGGATGGGCTCCCTGTCTGTTTACCAGGCAGGGAGCTCCGGGACCTCCTCAGCTATCAGGGTAAGGTTGTGGAAGAAAGTACCCCCGTCTCCCTGCTTTTATACTATGCTTTATGGTATTGTCTAAAACCCCCCCCAACCGTGATCGGTCCCTGAAAAGGGGCCGCACCGAAGTATCCTTTCCTCCGTTGCCGTCGTTAACCTTTCCTGAACCGGACCATTTTTCTCGATTTCTTGTGATGGAATCCCTCAATCCAACCCACCCTCTTGCATCTCAGTCAGTCTTCTTGATCGCCAAGTATCTTGAAGCAATAATAGGAAAATCGTATAAATGCAAAAAACAAAGGTCTGGTGAACTCCTAATCGAAATAAATGACAAGCAGCAGTCTGCAAAGCTTCTAGCTCAGACTAGACTGGCTGATCTCGACATCAGGGTCACACCCCATCGGAGCCTCAACAGCTCGCAGGGTGTGATATCAGAGTCAGATCTCTTGAATGAAACGGATGCGGATCTCCTTGCCGGCTTGAAGGATCAGGGCGTCACTGCCGTGAGACGCATCACTATCCGCAGAGACGACAAGGAGATTCCCACCAAACACATTATCTTGACTTTCGACCGCGCAGTACTCCCACAACACATAAATGCAGGTTTTATCCGTAGCTCCATCCGTCCGTACATCCCGAACCCGCGACGCTGTTTTAAGTGCCAGCGGTTCGGGCATGGTACGAACTCTTGCCGTGGCCGAACGACGTGTGCGAAATGCGCGGCGCACGATCATCCGAGCGAGAACTGCGCATCCGAAACCCTCACTTGTGTAAACTGCGGGGGGCCGCATGCAGCGTACTCCCGCAAGTGCGAAAAATTCCAACTAGAGAAAAAGATTATAAACATTAAGGTCACTGAGAACATCACTTTTCAAGAGGCGAGAAAGAGGTTCGCCTCTTTCCCTCTGGGGAGGTACGCCGACGCAGCTCGCCGGGGGGCGGAGCGGCGTCTGGTTTCCACAGGGACCCAGTTCAGCGAGTCTGACCTGGTCCCTCCTCCGCCCCCCCCTGGGTTGCCTCGGGCAGTCCAACCTGCCACGACGCCGCCTGCTGAGGCAGCAGCGGTTGTGGTGGCCACGTCTTCCGTCGGGACCGGTGCCGCTCCCGCCTCTGTCTCCCCGTCCTCCAGTGCGTTGGAGGGTACCGAGGTGATGGACACCACGGGCCCCGCACCGGCTCCCACCGCCACCGCACCGCCCGTGCCACTTTTGGCGTTCCCGACGCCTGCGGCGGTGGCGGCTCAAGCGAAGGGCTCCCGAAGGGGGGCCAAGTCCGGGGGGCCCGGTCCGTCGGGCACCCCTCGGACATCTGACGACGAGATGGACGTCGGGCCGTTCCTGCCTGCAACGCAGCGCAAGGAGCGGCCACCGACTTCCAAGCCTACAGAAAGGCCCAAAAAGCCCAATCCAAGAGTAACAGCCCCGAAAGACGACACATGAACACACACGAACACACACATTCCAGTCATTCTTAAATTTAAATAATGGGAACAGAAAATATTATCCAATGGAACTGCAGAGGCCTCCTTAAAAATCTTGACGATGTGTATGAGATTCTGCATGCCAGTCAGCCAAGTATTATGTGTCTCCAGGAAACCCACCTCAACTCTAAACAAACAAATTTCCTAAATAGGTACATGGTATTTAGAAAGGACAGGGTTGGCTGCACCCACTCTTCAGGAGGTGTGGCCATTATCGCCCGGAAATCATTAGCATGCCACCCTGTCACTTTAAACACTGTCCTCGAGGCTGTAGCGATCCGTACCATAATATTTAATAGGTTGATAACGGTATGCTCTATTTACATCTCTCCTGATTTTGCACTTCTGAGCTCTGATTTCGAGGCACTGGTTGACCAGCTGCCCGAACCATACATACTAACAGGCGACCTTAATGCGCACAACTCTCTTTGGGGCTCCACCAGAACGGATGCCCGAGGTCGCCTGATAGAGAAGTTCCTTACATCCTCCGGAGCATGCCTTTTCAACAAAAAACAGCCTACATACCATAACTTAGGACACAATACATACTCGCATCTTGACTTGGCTATTGGTTCCCCAGTTCTCTTTCCATGTCTTGATTGGGGTGTGGGCACAGACCCATATGGTAGTGACCATTTCCCCACTTCATTAACGTATATAGGTATAGGCCCGAGCAGTCCATCTTCCCATAAAAGGTTTAATGAATCACAAGCAAACTGGAGCACATTCACACAAACATCTCAACTACACCACACATACATAAAACACCTACACGTGGAGGAAGCCGCCCAACTCGTCACGGCGCACATCCTCGACGCCGCCGAAAAGTCCATTCCCCAGGCCTCCAGTGGGTCCCGCTGCCCAAGGAGGCCCTGGTGGAACGAGGACTGCAGGCGGGCGCGAGAGGCCCAGAACAAGGCGTGGGGTGTCCTTCGCCGGTACCCCACGTCAGACAACCTCATTTCTTTTAAACGGGCAAAAGCTTTTGGGAAGCGAGTGCGTCGTGAGGCGAAAAGGGAGAGTTGGCGCACCTTCCTCACTTCCATCAATTCATACACTGATACACACAAAGTCTGGACACGAATACGAAAACTAAAAGGACAACAGACACACAGCCTGCCCCTGGTTAGTACAACAGGGGACACACTGGAAGACCAGGCTAACACACTTGCACAACACTTCGAACACGTGTCCAGTTCAGCACACTACACGAACACTTTCATGAAACACAAAACATCTGCAGAAAAAAAGCCCTTACACGACAAAGACAGATCAAAAACTTCCTACAACTCTGAATTCACTCTCTATGAGTTGAGGGCTGCCCTGAGCACGTGCAAACCTTCAGCTCCAGGCGCAGATAAGATTACATACACCATGATACAGCACCTACACCGAGACACTCTTGAAACACTCTTACACCTATACAATAAAATATGGCTTTCGGGGCACATTCCTCGCTCTTGGAGGGAGGCCATAGTAGTGGCTGTCCTAAAGGAAGGGAAGGACCCTTCCTCTCCTGCCAGTTATCGCCCCATTGCCCTGACAAGCTGCCTGTGTAAGCTCTTCGAGAAGATGATAAACAGGAGACTTGTGTACTTCTTAGAGTACAATGGTCTTCTCGAGAGTTGCCAGGCGGGCTTCAGGGCGGGGCGATCTACCAACGATCAACTCGTTGCATTAGAGGCGTATATAAAAGATGCTTTCCTCCATAAGCAGTACTGTATGACAGTATTCTTTGATCTAGAAAAGGCGTATGATACTGCTTGGAGGTATGGTATCCTCATCGACCTAAAGTCCTTTGGCATAAGGGGTAACATGATGAACACGCTTTCTAGTTACATGTCCGAAAGGACGTTTCGCGTGCGACTTGGAACTGCACTTTCTAGGGTTCATGTGCAGGAAAACGGCGTGCCGCAAGGTGGAGTTTTAAGTTGCACCCTTTTTATTGTAAAAATGAATTCCCTCAGGAAGGTGTTGCCACCATCGATTTCCTGCTCCGTTTATGTAGACGACGTACAATTATCCTTTAAGTCTTGTAACCTCTCTGTCTGCGAGCGCCAAGTCCAGCTTAGTGTTAACAAGCTAGCTGGTTGGGCAGACAGCAACGGTTTTAAATTTAATCCAGGGAAGTGCACTTGTGTCTTATTTTCCAAGAGGCGTGGCATCCGGCCGGATCCAGACATTCATCTCAATGGTGTCTCGATTCCTGTCAAGAAAGAACACAAGTTTTTAGGTATAATCTTTGACGAAAAGCTCACGTTTATCCCACATATAAAACAACTAAAACATAAATGCTTAAAAACAATGAATATCCTGAAGGTTCTGTCGCACATTTCTTTTGGTGCTGACAAACAACTTCTTTTACGTGTTTTTACCAGCTTGATAGGCTCACGACTGGACTATGGTAGCGTTGTCTATGGGTCAGCCACTAAAACATCCCTCAGAATGCTGGACCCCGTGCTTCATCTAGGGCCCCGCTTGTCGTGTGGTGCCTTTCGGACTAGTCCAGTCGAAAGTCTGTATGTAGAGTGCAACAAATGGAGCCTAGAACGTCAGCGAGCCTACACAGACCTGCTTTATGCTTTTAAAATCTCATCAATGCCTCACCATCCTTTTACGTCAGTTTTTTATGATACATCAATATCTCAACTTCTTACTAATCGCCCATCAGTCTCTGCTCCCTTCGCTTTCAGAGTAAGAGAAGAAGCGTCACAACTTGATGTCATGTTCTCAGACACCATCAAAACCTCCTCTACTGAACTTCTAGTACCGTGGCAGCTTCGCCCGATATCATGTGATGTATCTTTTAAAAGTGTCGAGATAAACAGAGTGCCTAGAAGCGCGATCGTGCAACATTTCTTGTCCCTGCAGCACAAATACAAGTGTGCTGAATTTTACACAGATGCTTCTAAAACTGCCACAACTGTTTCCTGTGCTGCGCATGGTGGTGGTACCTTTAATGTCTGTAGAACTATGAATAGAAATACAAGTATCTTTACGGCAGAGGCCTATGGCATACTTCTTGTAGTTAAACATATTGTTCTAAGTCGAATTCCGAAATCTGTAATTTATACTGATTCTTTAAGTGTTGTGCGTACATTATCCTCACAGAAGTCTAAAAACCATGTGGTCAATACTCTCATTAGTACTATTATGACTGTGCATGCGTTAAACCTTGAGGTGACCGTGTGCTGGGTGCCAGGGCACTCTGGAATTCCAGGTAATGAGACCGCAGACCGAATGGCGGGCGCTGCTGCCCTTACAAAAACAGTTGACATAACAACAATACCCTACACCGACCTCAAATCACACATCAGACAACACCTTCGCACAACATGGCAAGCGCACTGGAATCAACAGACTGACAACAAACTACACATTATAAAGCCACTCTTGGGAGCATACACCACGGATACTCACAACAGACACAACGAAGTTACCCTGGCTCGATTACGGATAAGCCACACGCATGCAACACATTCCCACCTGCTCACGGGATCTCCAAGACCCCTGTGTAGCAGGTGCGGGGAGGGCCTATCCGTAGTCCACATACTAATAACATGCAAGGCACTTCACACAACACGACACAAACACTTCAGAGAACTCTACAGACAACATATCCCACTACACCCATCGCTGTTTCTAGGTGACGATGCCAGTGTTTCTATGAAACGTGTGTTTGATTATTTGTCAGATGTTAAGTTTTTAAACCTTATCTCATATCACGCGTAATCAAATCTGGCCCTATACACCAGCCATCACCATTACCTTTAATTGATTTTACAATGTCCGATTTACATGTTTTTATACCTACCTTTTTATGGTAATCACTTCGCTTCATTATATAACTTCTTTTCTGGCGCTCTTTGCCCTCGCTGGCCTTGCGCCATGAAACACCAACCATCATCATCATCAGGTTCCTGGTGTCCATCTTCCGCAATCTGTCTGCTCCCCGGCGCTGGCTGCCAGTATCGTACACCGAAGAGACATGCCGGCTGGAACGGTATTCAAACTCGACTTTACGCCGACAGTCTCTTGAAACATGCCCTCCCAAGGTACAGCGAAAGCATCCTCGGTCATTTGAGAACTTCTTGATTTTATTCTTGAAGCTACTGATTTCGTGGCATTATTCTCTAGAGTACGTATTGGAATGACAGAATAGACAACTGAACTCGCTCGAGGAGATAAAACTTAGCACGGCCGCATTTGGTAGCATGAGCACCTTTTATACCCTAATTTGGTTTCAGCTTGGTCCGCTCTAATGCCTATAATACTTGTTTTTCTACTCTCTAATTCAATCTTGAGGTTGAACAGAAGCGTTTCAAGTTCACCGTAAAAGGATGACTGTGATGCAGCAGCTACGCGGACTGACGACTGTCCGCCTGTTGGGACTGAACGAGGTGAATTGTGCGCTATCTGCAGGTTGCAGTCAACTTCGATGTCTGATCGTGATGCGCTCAAAAGCACGTCAATTATCATTGTAGAGTACGCGGCTGAAGAAAATAACAGCATCTGCCCGTATGGAACCCTGATTAGGATGCGAAGCATCGTGGTGGTTCCGTGTGGTTCTATTTTGTTGCCGTTATGTTGAGTGATCTGGTGTTTACTAGCGCCAGAGGCAATTCCGCGTCCGCGTCCGCATCGGTGGCAAAGGCACGTAAGTACTGCTGTGTTACAATGAGTAGGCGGTGGTTCTCAAGGCGCCAAAACTCGTCCATCATGTTCCTGTCAATGTTGTCGTCTCTGTGGCACAATCGGTAGTCTCTGTCAGCGTAGGTGAGGTAAAGGTTGTTGATATTGGTCCACTGGCTGAGAGCAATGTACACGCCCTCCCCTTCGCAGCTTTGTCTTCTTCGTCTTCTTCTTCGGCGATTCCCTTACGGATGATGACGACATTGGTTGAACGCGAAGCTATCTCGCGATGGATTCTTTGTTTGGCCAATCCCTAGAGACATCCTGCCGCCGTCAATGAGAGGTGCTGCGGACGGGGCGAGAGCAACGTACACGCCCTCCTCTTCGTAGCTTTGTATTCTTCTTCTTCATCGGTTCCCCTACGGGAATATGACGACGGTGGTTGAACGCGAAGCTATCTCGTGATGGATTCTTTGGTTGGCAAATCTCTGGGGGCATCCTGCCACAATCAGCATCAGAGGCGTGGCGGATGGGACTGGTTGAGCTGCAATGGGCGTAGCGCTTCCCGCCACAGCTTTCCCACCGAAAATTCAACGTCCTACTCTAAAGTTTTCAGTTCGTCGTTTCCGTTGACGTTCATCTTCGCGTGCCTTCGTTGTATCAGTCGCTTCTTGACATTGTTTGTATGAGTCAAGGATATAAGGCGCATTCGTAGCACTTGTTCCTGTCCCAGTTTTGTAGCATAGTGGGAAGTGCACCGCGTACCTCCCGTTGCGGCCAGAGAGTCGTGAGATCAAAACCGGGCGCCGCTAACGATTTCTTTTTTTATAGTGTAAGGGGAGAGGTGCGGACAACGGACCGACGCCGGACCGGACATAGCCCCGAGGAAAAGATGCTTTGCATCTAAAAACGTTCAGCTTCCAAAAGCTCAGCCACTGGCAAAGCTCGCCGTTGAATGTTTGGAGCTGCTGCGTCGGGAGCATCACGGAGCTCCCATGGCGGTTATGCTCGTTACTCTCAGGATCTATCACAGAGACTGTAGCTGTCGATTTTGGCAGCCGTTGACCACTCCGGAGTGACCTCTCCTTCGCCTTTAACTGGCCCAGTATGCCATTAATGGCGTTTTTTGCATCAGCACGGCAAAGCACTCTGGAGCGAGCTCTTCTTGCTGTATGGCTCCCTGTAGCTCGACGTTCAGCTAGCCCAGTTCGTCATTTTTTGACTATAACCGTTTTTTGAGCGCACCCAAAGTCTCCAATTCAGCAGTATCCAAAAGAATTTTTGCTTCATTGATCATCCACCTACTCTGTTTGCGACGACCCGGTCTCTTCATTTCCAGCTTCTTCTTGCTGTGAACTGGTTCGCTTTGTGCACATTGATACCGCTTTGAAGGAAATATTTCTTGGCCTCTGATGTGCTGTCTTTGCTGCTCCAATTCCGTTCCCGAGTTTAGAGGCACCATTATATGTGGCAGAAAGGAGTCTACATACCAGCAGTAGAAGAAACGCTTTTTACAATACACTTAATTTACTCGCTGTCACTGCTACTAGAACTAGCTACAACTTACTCTACTATAACCATGGCGTCCGCTGATAGTCTTCTTTCTCATTATTCTTTTTTCCGCGTTTTCCTCAAGCCATGTCCGCTTCCACATCTCGTTTATTTGGACGTGTGCGACAGAATAAAATTCAACACGGGGGTTGAACCTTGTAGTCACCATCCCAAACTCTTCGTCCCTATTTGAAACTACTGTTGATGGTTGGACAATGCATAGCAGTTCGTGATAAATATTGCAGTGCAATAATTTATCACGAATGACACTTTATCGAGATGTTGATGCATTTAATTTTTGGTGTGTGTATGTGCATTCCAGTTTGTCGACTTTTCTACCCAAATTTCCGTTGTTTTAGGTAATCTTTTTTGGGGGGAGCGCGTACTTGCTTCCATAAATCTTGAATGCTGTAAGAACCAAACTTGTTCTTTGCTATGGAACCACAAGTGTGACACTGTAAACTGCAACAACCATTTCTCGTTCTCGAATGCGTTACATTTGACATAACATCTATGCTTCACAGAATATACTGAGATAAAATATGGACATGGCCAAGGTAGTTGGGCTCGCCATATTATTCAGATCTTTTTTGAACAGTTCTTAATTAGCCATGTGCTGTACTTAGTACTTATGTTGACCGGACATCCTGCTCTGAGATAGAGAAGTCAGGTGAGCCATTGATTTCTCTATAAACTAGGCAGTCATCAGGGAAGAGTCTCATAAAGAAATATACTGTTACTCATAATGTATGCTAAGTAAAAACAGGGCCATGTACAAATTGCAGGGAACCCATCAGGTTATAGGGGGAAAATGTTAACATACTAGTAATTACAGCTACATAATGCGTGTGAATTGGCCAAAAATTTAATGTTTCTAAATATCGGGGTCAACTTTAGTTTCCGGAGTTCAAAACAGTGTGTTGTAACATAAAGGTAGAACGCTTTAGCGAAATAAAGACGACTGCACTGAATGACAGATGAATTGTAGAAGGCTCTGGATGTTTTATTAGTGAATGCTATTTTAAGGGCCGTTTTCTTCAACCAAACAAGCCTTTAGATCTAAGATAACTATGATGCAGCGAATAAATACATTATCAATTATTGAGCTACATATTCAGGTTAAAAACTGGTCGGTAATTCAAGTGCCTCGAACGCCACCAGCCTTCTCTACCGGAACGAGTTTGCCCACCTTACAGCCATCTGGAAGACGGGCGTACCTTATTCATAGGGCAAATATTAAGGCCAGTATACTGACGCGTTTCTTACGTACGAAATCATGGAAAAGCAAAACTCATACGAAGCCTAGCGCGCTGAAGGGAATGTTCTTTCTTTGCAAAATGGAATGAAATAATTTTTGAGCAATAAGAACAGGTGGCTTTTCTTATGTCTTGACCATTTTCAATGACCGTACAATGAAGTACTCGTCCTTTAGTTTCCAGCCGTATCGAGCACCCAACCACGTTGGCGGACCGGACAGCTACACAACAGAAGCTGCTTCGAATATCTACATCCAGAATGGTGGCCCTCGGAACTTGCACCTAAAAGCTTACAGCGCGCGAACCCCTAGTAGTGAAGGAAGCTTCCTTGTTCTATTACCGGAGCTCTCGGACATTAAAAAAGATATAAAGGTTTAATAGGTGAAACTAAAATATCAAGCGAAGGCTTTGCGGAGCATGCTCTTGGGCGTATTTTCTTCTACCGATCACTCAGGAATAGGAAGAGCGTGGGATTTCATTTTTGCACTGCACAAAAGTTGCAGGGAACGTGGAAGAATTTTCTAGCATAACGACGAGTCTCGATCACTGTTATCGAGCTAAACAAGGGATGCATATTATTGATAGTACCAGCCTATGGGCCACCTGGCGCAGAGATTTCCCACGGGGCCTTCGAAACAGCTATAAAGCAGGGAGAAACCCAGTAACGATTGTGATTGGAGACTTTGTTCTAAAATCAGGCGATAAGCAAAGATCAAGAAGGTCAGTTGGAAACTTTAGAATAGATCGCTCTCAGAGTGCAATAAATACACTGGGGGGATTTGGAGAAAGGAATAACCCAGAAATAAAGAAGGCACTCTGTCCCAGACAACGAATTGGAAATGAACATAAAAAAGTCACAAACGCAAAGAAAAAAACAAAATTCAGTTCATTCGCAGTGAAAACGAGGCTATTGTGCAGGACGTAGAGATGGTAGGCAAGGGACGCAGCAGTGCCAAAAGAAATAACAGGTGCGCAATAAGGTTGAATCTTAAGAGAGAAAGTGCTAAACTAGGAAAACGTAGAAACCGCCACACAACATCAGTTAGAGCCAGAACGCCGAAGTTTAAAATAACCTTTCAGAAAAAGTTCGCGCTTTAACCGATGGCCAGGAGGACAGCCTTGACACGCTACGTGACGGCCTAAGAACAATCACAGAATAGGGAGAGCTGTGGGAAAAGAAACATTGAGAGAAAAAAGTGGAAAACTAACTCAGAAAGCAAAGGCACTCGTCATTGCGGCTGGCCGTAGTTTATGGCGGGCAACGCATAGCGCGTAACAGGTTAAAAATGCCGAGCGCCCGTGAGCCCGTGCCTGGCGGCGACCGCTCAGCGTCACAGGCCTGCGACTGTGCAACGCCTTACCGAGCCAACTTGCAGATATCCCTCCCTCGATTTGACGAGCAGGAAATGATAGAGGTCTACGATATCCAGTAGAGCGTGCGGAACGCTTCCACATTCGGTATGTTGATTTCCATGAGTAGGACGAGGGTATTGATGAATATGACGCTGCCTACTAATTGCACAGTTCATAACTGTAACAGAAAAAAAATCGCACCATCTTCCCGTGGGGAACCCTGATGAGGATGCGAAGCATCTTGGGGGTCCCGTGTGGTTCCACTGTGTGGCCGTTATGTTGAGTGATCTGGTGTTTACTAGCGCCAGGGGGATTTCCGTGTCGGGGTCCACACCGGTGGCAACGGCCCGCAAGTACTGTTGTGTTACGGTGAGTAGGTGGTGGCTCTTGAGGTGCCGAAACTCTTCCATCAGAAAGAGAGAGAGAAATCTCTTTATTAGAGGAAAGCACAGAGGTCTGCCGGCATGTTAACGCCGACATGCTACTCTGCGGGGAACGGCAGGAGGGAAAAAAAGTTGCAATAGGAAGAAAGGTGGAAGAGAGAGAAGAAAGGAGAAAATAAAAGAAGTGAAAAGAAAAGGAGGAAGCGTGTGCGTTGGAGTCCGTCAGTGCGACACGTGAAAAGTCTATGGGCGGTTGTACAGTGCAAGAATGGTCTGGTCCTATATCAGCTCAGCGACGCCGATGTCATTGAGATATTCAAATAATGCGGTTAGCACTTTACGCTGAGAGGAGGGAGATGGCCATGGTCCTAGAAGTGCTTTTAAAGTCAAGGAACTGTGGTTGAGGCATTCGATCTTCTGTGCAAGGTTGTTTCTTGCTTGATAGTCTGTAGGACACTCCAGTAAAATGTGCTCGACGGTTTCTGGTGAACCGCAGTTGTCACAATAGGGGTTCGAGGTTAGGCCAAGGCGATAGCGGTAGGTATGTCTTAGCGCCACGTTGAGACGTAAGCGATGGAGCAAAGTCTCTAGCCGACGTGGAAGTCGCTCCGGTAACCTCACTGCCAAAGTTGGGTCGACATGATGCAGGAATGGGTGCTGGTTTTCCGGGAGAGACCAGAAGGTGCTTTTTACCCTGAAAACAAGCTCCTTTGCTAGCCTAGAGGCATCGTGCTTCGTGAAGAAAATGTTCCTCACGTTCCGCAGTTGCAATCCTCTCTTGGCAGCCTCATCTGCTTTTTCATTGCCTATGATGCCGCAATGGGCAGGGATCCACTGCAGTATTACGCGGTGTCCGGCGACACAAACTAGATGATTTAGGTAAGAGACATCGGGGATATATGTTCGTGAATGCTGAAGCAGCTAGCACGTCGAAGAGTTTGCAGTGCTGCCTTCGAATCCATAAAGATTACCCACCGTGCTGGCTGCTGGCGGAGAATGTAGCGAAGTGCTTGTTTGATGGCATGAAGCTCAGCAGATGTAGATGATGTTGGGCGCTCAAGACGGTATGAGAGTGCTTGGCCGGTGGATGTAATGAAGAGCTCAGAGATCATCGTAGATAGAAATCTATTATGGGCGCCGGAAGTCAAGCGATTACGTACTCGTCTCTCTGCGGTGGCACAAGTTATTGGATACCTTGCTGGATGTCGATGGGGCAGCGACTGCAGATCCATGGTGCTTCTCTGCAAAGCGTATGTAGACGGCTTGCTGCGCTACAGCCTGCCTGTTCTGCAACGGCTGTCGCCCACAGGCAAGAAGCAACTCAATGCGGCTAGAAATAACTGCCTGGGTACCTGCCTCGGCCTTCCTAAGGGCTCATCGTGCGTTGGCACTGTCGCAGAGGCTGGTTGCTTGCCTTTAGTTATTATTAGAATGCAGGAAACATTTCGAATATACTTGAGGCATAGGCTGCACGCAAAATCCAAGTTTTGGCAGGTATTGTGCGATGCAACAAAATTTCAAGCTTCGCAGAAACTCTTAATACTATAAACATCTCTGTATTTACCCAACGACGACAACTCATGCCATCTGATTTCCCGCCTTGGACTCTATCACCCCTATGGATAAAATTAAACATACCTGGACTCACATCAAAAAAAGTTATGCCTCAGATATGCCTGCTTCAACTAACACTTGCCCATATAAGTGACCAATACTCTCGTATGACCCACATTTTTACTGATGGATCATCTACGCCTGACTTCCATCATATTCTTGTCGATGCTGTTGCACTGTGGTAGAATCGGCAGCCTCCGTCAGTGTTGGTGAGGTAACGGTTGTTGACATTGGTGCACCGGCTGAGACCATTTAAACGCCCTCCTCTTCGCAGTTTTGTCTTTTTCTGCTTCTTCTTCGGCGGTTCCCTTACGGGAAGATTACGACGGTGGTTGAACGCGAAGCTATCTCGTGATGGATTCTTTGGTTGGCCAATCGCTAGCGACATCCTGCCACTATCATTATCAGAGGTGCTGCGGACGGGGCGAGAGCTACGTACATGGCCTCCTCTTCGCAGCTTTGTATTATTCTCCTTCTTCATCGGTTCCCATACGGGAAGGTGACGACGGTGGTTGAAGGCGAAGCTATCTCGTGATGTATTGTTTGGTTGGCCTGTCCTTAGGGGCATCCTGCCACAATCAGCATCAGAGGCGCTGAAGACGGGGCTGGTTGAGTTGCATGGCGCGTGGCGCCTCCCTCAACAGCTTTCCCGCGGGAAATTCAACGTCCTCCTCTAGAGTTTTCAATTCGTCATTTCCGTTGACGCTCAGCTTCGCGTGCCTTCGTTGTATCAGTAGCGTCTTCACATAGTTTGAATGAGTCGAGGACTTAAGGCGCGTTCGTAGCACTTGCTCCTGTCCCGGTTTTGTAGCGTAGTGTACGAAGGAGTTTTGGGGCAACCCTAGAGACCGTCACCGCGTCCGATTGTGGGTGTTTTGTTGTGTGCGATTTTGTTTTATCGTCAAGCGAATGGCGCTTGATCTGTGTGTACGCCCCCACAAAGGCAGCGGAAAGAATATGTTTTTTTTTGAGGATGCTCGCGGGTTTTGCGATACGAAGAGGCTTCTTATTTTACTTGGCGACTTTAACTGCGCCTGCCCCGCGCAAGACAAAAGTAGCTCGACAAGTTTCCGCGATGCGAGTACGATAGTTTTAACTGATATCGTCGCTGAGTTCGCGTTGGAAGATGTGGCCGATAGCCTTCGGAGTAGTGGTACCGTTCGCTACACACACGTTTAGGGCAGCAGTAATGCGTGTCTCGACAGAGTGCATGTTTCGTCAGTGTACCGTTCGCTACACACGTTTAGGGCAGCAGTCATGCGTGTCTCAACAGAGTGCATGTTTCGTCAGAGAATCTGCCGGAGAGCGATCGCTACCGATCCTCCCCCGTTTCCTTCAGCGATCACTGCCTTGCGACCGTAACCATTGGTAGAATTAAAAACCAGGCGCACGCGTTCTGTTGGGGGCTTTGGAAGCTTAATAACAAGCTGCTCCAGGATGAACATTTCATCGAGGTCGTTAACGCATGTGCACGGGCGTTTTTCGGTGGAGAAAAGAAAAGAACTTTACGCTCAATTGGGAGCTCTTCCAACAAGAAGTTAAGTTAAAGGCCATTGAAAAATCATCCGCAATCAAAGACGACGAGAAGCGAAGAGAAGCCGGGTTACGAAGTACCCTGGACGTTTACGTTAAGAAAGAGTTTGAATCGCCCGGGGCGTTTAAGGATGAAATTAGAAGATTAAAAGCGCCGCTCGAAGTAATAGATAAGGAGAAGTATGAGGGTGCGCTTGTGCGCGAAAGAGCTCAACGATTTTTGCACGGGGAAGCGCCGACGAAAAGAGTGTTCAGCGAAGAAAAAAAAGTATGCTGGCAGAAATGCGATAGTGGAAATTGAAGCCGAAGGTGTGGTTTATAGTGACCAGGCTAATATAGAGCGTCGTTTTTGTGACTTCTATAAAAATTTGTTTCCTTGTCATCCTTTCGATGTCTTTGAGTTTAGAGAAGAGTTTACGTCTTTGCTACCGTGCTTAGACGAGGAAGTTAAGGCGCATCTCCAAAGAGATACTACAGTAGAAGAGATACGCGGCGGTATCGACGACTTGAGCCCAGGGAAGACGCCGGGCCTTGATGGCCTCAGCGCCGCTTTCTACAAGGCGTTGAAGGTTGACATGAGCCCGATTTTATGTAAAGTTTACTCTGAGGCGTACCATAAAGGTGTGCGGCCACCTTCTTTTCTCGTGTCTCACACTGTGTTTATACCGAAATCGGAGGAAGCTTGAAACTCAGGCAGATATCTGGGTATTGTCCTAATAGTCTGACAAATGTCGACTATAAGGTTTTAATGAAAATATTGGCTAGCCGCTTACAGACTGCCATAAAGGACGTGGTAGGCCCGCATCAAACGTGCGGGATCAAAGGCGGTCGGTAGTTACAAATATTCATACTGCCCGAAGTGTTCTCGAGTGTTGTGATGGAATGCAAGGTACTTTGGCATTGCTCCAGGTAGACATGGCTAAAGCCTTCGAGCACGTGTCGCACGAACTTTCGTTAAATACGTTGTAACACGTGAATTTCGGTTCTGTTATTCCTAATGGTGTGCGCATGGCGCACACTGGGTGTTTTTCTAGGCTTGTTATTAACAAAACGAAACGATCGACACACCCGTTCCTGTTCCACGTGCCGCTCGTCAGGGTTGCCCATTGTCTCCTTTGTTTTTTGTTTGTACATTGAAGTGTTTTGTTTAAGTGTAATCAGGAGCGAAGACGTCAAAGGGTTTGAACTTCAGTCGGGTGAAGTGCGGGTGTTACATTACGCTGACTAGATTGCTCTCTTTCTTGTTGATAGGAGAAGCATAAACATTTCTGTAAAAACCTTGAAAAGTTTTGGTAGGTACAGTGCCATTGGTGTTAATTGGAAGAAATGTATAGGCCTCTGGCATGGCCAGTAGAAGAGTACGCCTAGTGTTTTCGAGTTTATCAGCTGGCAGACGGCGCCGGTGAAGTACTTGGGAGTGCCCCTGGAGAAGTTTGTAGACAGCGACCCTTATTGGCGCAGTCAAACAGTCGAATTGCGTCAAAAGGCCTAGAAATGGAAGGGTAGCGTACTTTCAATATTTGCGAGGGCCTCAGTGTGTAATGTGTTTTTAATTAGCAAACTGTGGTACGTTCTACAGGTGTTGCATTGTTCGTGGGCACATGTACACGCCTTGCACCAAGTTTTTTTTGTGTTGATTGGGGAGTCGTCATGGGAGAGAACCAGCCGTACGAACCTGTTCCGGCGCGTGCGTCTTGCTATCATTATCGCATCTGTTTTTGCGTCAAGTGGTAAATCATTTTTTGTTTCTTCGGGATGTGAAGGACCCCTTTTTGCGCACTGTGTGTAAGGTGAAGCTGGCCAGAGCGCTTCCTGATTTTGTTGTAACGTCAGCTTCTTTTTCGTTTGGCGCAACGAAAGGCTACTTCCGTGAGGTGGTACAAGCCACCATGTTTTTGCATGCACGCTTCACGCTAGAGTACTTATCTAGTGTTACGCGTAAAAGAGTGTATAATGACCTCGTTAAATCCGTACTTCCCGTTCCATTGTATAGATCGCTGTACCGTGTATGGTCAGGACAGGATATGCTTAAGCGTGTGAAAAGTATGGAGATTGGTTCATGGGTTAAGGCATTTTTCGTTAAACTTCACTCGGCCGTCCTTGATGTGAAAACGTGGCAGAAGGAAAAGGGAATGTTTTTGCCGGGTGGGGTGGACTGCTACAGTGCAGAAAACCCGAGATCGTAGAACACGTGTTTTTCAACTGCTGGGACGGGGTCTTCGTTTGTAACGTGCATCAGCCGACCCTCAAAAAAGATTTTCCCCTGGGTGCTCACGGCATTAGGTGAAGCTGGCCTCAATTTGTAACTACCGATTGAGAGTGACGAAGTACCTTACGACTTCCTGATGGTCCTGGCCCTACATAAAATTTGGAAGTCCCGCATGGCTATAAGCCATAGTGACGTTGACGTAAATGGTCAAGAGAATATTTTGGTGATTCAATGCCTATGAATATTGAAGTATGGAGGGCTCAGCCTGAGCCTTCAGAGTGGTTACCTGTCATGGAAACACTGACCAGCCTCAAATAATTTTATTCGTTTTTCTGCTGGTAAGGTGATGACTAGCAGTTTTATCGTTGCAGTTTTTTGTTTGATGGTGCTGGTTTTGTACTGAAATATCGCAATAAAAAAAGGTTTTGTAGCGTAGTGGGAAGAGCACCGCGTACCTTCGTATGCGACTAGAGAGTCGTGGGATCAAAACCGGGCGTCGCTAACTATTTCATTTTTTATATAGTGTAGGGGGACAGGTGCGGAAAACGGACGTACGCCTGATATAGCCCCGAGCAAGAGATGCTTTGCATCTAATATAGAATGTGAGACCTCTACAAATAGGGTGAGATGAACCCACTATTCAAGTACAATGAAATCCGCCGGCGTCGGTACAGGTAAGGCCTTTCGCTACTTTTTGTCGTGTTCCCCGCCTATTTTTACGTGTGCATTGAATTGCTCCGTCTTTTAGAGCGTGTTTACTGCACACTGTTAAAGAAATACCTTCCTGGAACAAAGTTTGACACCACATTTTGTGGAACCCTTGCTTTAAACGAACTGTCTCAATTCTGTAGACGGTGCCCTGCATGCGGCGGAACACTGCAGGCGAAGCCGGACACCTCTCGAACATATAGGCGCTTGAATAAAATTTTGCCTCACGTAATAAGCTAGTAGTTTTTTGCGCACTTTCTATACACGAAGATCAGACAGCGTCATATAGGAGGACAAAGCACGAAATTGTAGTGCGTGCTCGTAGAGACAGAGGGCAAACCGGCGACCATTGATGTAGTGTGTGCTACCGAGAGAAGGCACCACTGCCACGTTTGCTCATGTATATACTCCGAGAGAAATTAAGTCTTGGGGGTCAGTTTCCCTTTACCCGGCAGTCGTGTGTTCATGATTACCCGGTACGTGCTTGAGAAAGTACGCCCCGCAACATGGTGGCAGCAGTGCGATTGCGATGCGAGTGATCCGTGGGTCGCTCTTTCCCATGAACGCCACCACCACCCCTCATTCCTCGCTAGGGATGGCGCTATACCCACCGCCACAGTTCGACGTCGACAGTCCAAGTACCTGCCCCGTGTGGCTGCTGCAGTTCGAGGACTTCAGCTATGCCATCTGACTTCATACAGCGGGGCGGGAAGTGCAAACGCCGTCCATGCTTCACTTAATGTGGCCGCATGCAAGAGCGGTTCTTTCATCAGACCCCGCACGGGGCACCTTGAGCAATCTTGTTGATGGTGTTGGCGACACCGCGGACCCCGAGCCCCCATACTCACGCTGTAACCGACCGTGGTAACGAGTTTTAGGGGGAAGGGCAGAAACCTGAAACGGTGGCCGTCGGAGCCCAGGTGAAGCTCCGGCGGATGGGCTCCCTGTCTGTTTACCAGGCAGGGAGCTCCGGGACCTCTCAGGCTATCAGGGTAAGGTTTGAGAAGAAAGTACCCCCGTCCCCTGCTTCTTTTACATGCCATATGGTAAATCGTAAACCCCCCCCCCCCCCCCCCAAACATGATCGGCCCCTGAAAAGGTTCATTTCCGAAGGTTCATTTCTACCACTCCCAACCCTCAGTCTTCCAAAGCCCGATAACCCCCCCCCTTTTTTTGGTGTTGGAATCCAGTGAACAAGAAAAGCCTCTTGCATCACAGTCCGTGTTACTATATCAAAATTTCTTGAGGGCATCATTGGCTACAAATATAAGGCCAAAAAACAAAACACTGGAGAAATCCTGGTTTAAGTACACAACCAACAGCATGCCAACATCCTCCTTGAACAAACTCGCATAGCCAATCTTGAAATCAGGGTGACACCCCACCGGACCCTGAACAGTACTCAAGGTGTCATCTCCGAACTAGACCTGATGAATGAGACAGATGCTGACCTGCTGGAGGGCTTGAGAAATCAGGGCGTGACAGCTGTGAGGCGCATAACTATGAGGAGGGATGACAAAGTAGTTTCGACCAAGCACATTATCCTTACTTTTGACCGGTTCACACTCCCAGAGTACGTCAATGGAGGTTTTGTACATTGTAATGTCCGGCCCTACATTCCGAACCCGCGTCGCTGCTTTAAGTGCCAGCGGTTCGGGCACGGAACCAACTCCTGTCGTGGCCGTCTCACCTGCGCAAAGTGCGCTCAGCATGATCATTCATCTGACAATTGTCCATCATCAACCCTCACTTGCGCCAACTGCGAGGGACCCCACGCTGCCTACTCTCGAAAATGGGTGAAGTTTAATCAGGAGAAGGCGATCATAAATGCGAAGGTCACTGAGAACATCACCTTCCCAGATGCGCGGAAGAGTTTCGCCTCTTTCCCCCTGGGGACGTACGCCGACGCGGCTCGCCGGGGGGCGGAGCGGTGTCTGGTGTCCACAGGGACGCAGTTCAGCGAGTCTGACCTGGTCCTTTCCCCGCCCCCCCCCCCCCGTGGGTGCCTCAGGCAGCCCAATCCATCGCCACGCCGCTTGCTGAGGCAGCAGCGGTTGTGGTGACAACCTCTTCTGTAGAGACTGGTGGCGCTCCCGCTTCCACCTCCGCGTCCTCCAGTGCGTTCGAGGGTGCCGACCGGATGGACACCGGGGGCCCTGCATCGGCTCCCACCGCCACCGCACCTCCCGTGCCACCTTTGGTGTCCCGGACGCCCTCGGCGGTGGCGCCTCAAACGAAGGGCTCCCGAAAGGTGATTAGTGGTTGTAGGGTTTAACGCGCCGACGCAACGCAGGCGATGAGGCGCGCCGTAGTGGAGGGCTCCGGATTAATTTTGACCACCTGGGGATCTTTAACGTGCGCCGAAATCTCGAACACACGGGCGTTTTTGCTTTTCGCCTCCATCAGAAAAGCGGCCGCCGCAGCCGGGAATCGAACCCGCGACCTCGTGCACAGCAGCAGAACGCCTCTCCCGAAAGGGTGCCAAGTCCGAGGGGCCTGGTCCGCCGGGCACCCTTCTCGCATCCGACGAGGAGATGGATGTGGCGCCGTTCCTGCCTGCAACGCAGCGCAAGGAGCGGCCTCCGATGTCCAAGCCGACAGAAAGGCCTAAAAATCCTCGAATAACAGCCCCGAAAGACGACACATGAACAAAAAACACACACACTCCAATTATTCTTAAATTTAAATAATGGAAACTGAAAACATCATCCAATGGAACTGCAGAGGCCTCCTTAAAAATCTTGACCATGTGTATGAGATGCTGAATGCCAATCAGCCAAGTATAATGTGTCTCCAGGAAACCCACCTCAATTCTAAACAAACAAATTTCTTAAATAGGCGCATGGTATTCAGAAAGGACACAGTTGGCTGCACACACTCTTCAAGAGGTGTGGCAATTGTCGCCCAGAAATTCTTAGCCTGCCACCCTGTCACTCTGAACACGGTCCTTAAGGGTGTAGCAATCCGTACGATAATATTTAATAGGTTGATAACGGTATGCTCCATTTACATTCCTCCTGATCATGCATTCTCGAGCTCTGACTTCGGGGTGCTGGTCGACCAGCTGCCCGAACCATACATCTTAACAGGTGACCTTAATGAGCACAACTCTCTTTGGGGCTCCTCTAGAATGGAGGCCCGAGGTCGCCTGATAGAGAAATTCCTTAAATCTTCAGGAGCATGCCTTTTCAACAAAAAACAGCCTATATACCATAACTTAGGACACAACACATACTCGCATCTTGACTTGGCTATTGGTTCTTCAATTCTCTTTCCATGTCTTGAGTGGGGTGTGGGCACGGACCAATATGATTGTGACCACTTCCCCACTTTCCTAACGTACATAGGTAAAGGCCTATGCAGTCGATCTTCCCAGAACAGGTTTAATAAATCAAAAGCAAACTGGAGTATATTCACAGAAACATCTAAACTACACCACACAACCATAAAACACCTACACGTGGAGGAAGCAGCCGAACTCATCACGGCACACATACTCGACGCTGCCGAAACGTTCATGCCCCAGTCCTCCAGTACGTCCCACAACCCAAGGAGGCCCTGTTGGATCGAGGGCTGTAGGCGGGTGCCAGAGGCCCAGAACAAGGCATGGGTGTCCTTCGCCGGTACCCCACGCCAGATAATCTCATTTCCTTTAAACGGGCAAAGGCTCTTGGGAAGTGTGTGCGTCGTGAGGCGAAAAGGGAGAGTTGGCGCGCCTTCCTCACTTCCATCAACTCATACAGCGACACTCACGAAGCCTGGACACGAATACGCAAGCTAAAAGGAACACAGACACACAGCCTGTCCTTGGTTAGCACAACAGGGGACACACTCGAACACCAGGCCAACACGCTTGCACAACACTTCGAACACGTGTCCAGCTCAGCACACTACACCAACACTTTTATTAAACACAAAGCATCATGCGAGAAGAAGTCCTTGCGAGACAGTAATAAGTCGAACTCATCCTATGAAACCCCCTTTTCACTTCATGAGCTGAAGGTCGCTCCTGGTACTTATAAACCTTCAGCTCTAGCTGGAGATAGTATTTCATTTTCTTGCTTGGTAACAGCGCAAATAAAACAGGACACAAAAGGAAGAAGGAACGGACACAGCGCTGACTTACAACTGAAATTTTATTGCGGTTGCCAGCGGTTTTGTAGGAACACTGGCAATAACAACAAAAAGGAAAAAGTAGAAAAGGAGAAGGAAAAGAAAAGTCTTTATACATGATAACATGAAAGGAATAGATACATCACGTATTCCTTGTCGTGTCACGATAAGAATTTTGGGAAGGCATAAAACTCACAGTGGTCATGACGAAACGAGATAAGTACAAATGACATAACAAAAATCATGGTCGCAATCGAACCGTGGGACAGGCCTAAGTAATCTTCATTTACCGGGAGCGGTGCGCTGCGCCAAGTACTGACACTCCTTATCTGAGAGGGAGATAGATGGAGTGCTTACGCATTGTTGTCCTAACTGGCGCAGCGCACCCCTCCCGGTAAATGAAGATTACTTAGGTCTGTCCCACGGTTCGATTGCGACCATTATTTTTGTTATGTCAATTGTACTTATCTCGTTTCGTCATGACCACTGTGAGTTTTATGCCTTCCCAAAATTCTTATCGTGACACGCCAAGGAATACGTGATGTATCTATTCCTTTCATGTTATCATGTATAAAAACTTTTTTTTCCTTCTCCTTTTCTACTTTTTCCTTTTTGTTGTTATTGCCAGTGTTCCTACAAAACCGCTGGCAACCGCAATAAAATTTCAGTTGTAAGTCAGCGCTGTGTCCGTTCCTTCTTCCTTTTGTGTCCTGTTTTATTTGCGCTGTGACCAAGCAAGACAATGTACCAACTCGCCCAGTCGTCTGTTTTGACAGGATTTCATACACGTTCCAACACTTACATGCAGACACGCTTGAAACACTTCTTCACCTCTACAATAAAATATTTCTTTCGGGGAACTTTCCACGCTCTTGGAGGGAGGCCAGAGTAGTGGCGTTCCTAACAGAAGGGAAGGACCCTTCCTCTCCTGCCAGTTACCTCCCCATTGCCCTGACAAGCTGCCTGTGTAAGCTCTTCAAGAAGATGACAAACAGGGGACTTGTGTACTTCTTAGAGTACAATGGTCTTCTCGAGAGCTGCCAGGCAGGCTTCAGGGCAGGGCGATCTACCAACGATCAACTCGTTGCATTAGAATCTTACATCCAAGATGCTTTCCTCCACAAGCAGTACTGTATGACAGTCTTCTTTGATCTTGAAAAGGCGTACGATACTGCTTGGCGGTACCGCATCCTTAACGACTTGAATTCCTTTGGCATGTCGGGTAACATCATGAACACGCTTGTTAGTTACCTGTCTGAAAGAACGTTTTGCGTGCGAGTTGGAACTGCACTTTCTAGGGTTCATGTGCAGGAAAACGGCGTGCCGCAAGGTGGAGTTTTGAGTTGCACTTTGTTTATTGTAAAAATGAATTCCCTTCGAAAGGCGCTACCACCATCGATTTCCTGCTCAATTTATGTAGACGACGTACAATTATCCTTTAAGTCTTGTAACCTGTCTGTCTGCCAGCGCCAAGTACAGCTTGGTGTTAACAAGCTAGCTGGTTGGGCAGACAGCAACGGCTTTAAATTTATTCCAGAGAAGTGCACTTGTGTCTTGTTTTCCAAGAGGCGTGGCATCCCGCCGGATCCAGACATTCATCTCAATGGTGTTTCCATTCCTGTCAAGAAGGAATACACGTTTTTAGGTATAATCTTTGACGAAAAGCTCACATTTATCTCACACATAAAACAACAAAAACATAAATGCAAAAAAACAATGACTATCCTGAAGGTTTCGTCGCAGATTTCTTTTGGTGCTGACAAACAACTTCTTTTACGTGTTTTTACCAGCTTGGTAGGTTCACGACCGGACTATGGTATTGTTGTGTATGGGTCAGCCACTAAAACATCCCTCACAATGCTGTACCCTGTGCTTCATCTAGGGCTCCGCTTGTCGTGTGGTGCCTTTCGGACTAGTCCAGTCGAAAATCTGTATGTAGAGTGTAACAAATGAAGCCTAGAACATCAGCGAGCTTACACAGACCTGCTTTATGCTTTTAAAATCTCATCTATGCCTCACCATCCTTTTAATTCAGTTTTTTATGATACATCCATATCTCAACTTCTTACTAATCGTCCATCAGTCTCTGCTCCCTTCGCTTTCAGAGTAAGAAAAGAAGCGTCGCAACTTGATGTCATGTTCTCGGACACCATCAAAACCTCTGCTACTGAACTTCTAGTACCGAGGCAGCTTCGCCCAATATCATGTGATGTATCTTTTACAATTGTCGAGAAAAACAGAGTGCCTTGAAGCGCGATCGTGCAACATTTTTTGTCCCTGCAGCACAATTATAAGTGTGCTGAATTTTACCCGGATGGTTCAAAAACTGCCACAACTGTTTCCTGTGCTGCGCATGGTGGCACCTTTAATGTCTGTAGAACTATGAGTAGAAATACGAGTATCTTTACGGCAGAGGTCTATGGCATACTTCTTGTAGTTAAACATATTGTTGTAAGTCCAATTCCCAAATCGGTAATTTATACTGATTCTGTAAATGTTGTGCGTACATTATCCTCACAGAAGTCTAAAAACCATGTGGTCAATGCTCTCATTTGTACTATTATGTCTGTGCATGCGTTACCCCTTGAGGTGACCGTGTGCTGGGTGCCAGGGCACTCTAATTCCAGGTAATGAGACCACAGACCGAATGGCGGCCGCTGCTGCCCTTACAACTACAGTTGACATAACAACAATACCCTACACCGACCTCAAACCACACATCAGACAACACCTCCGCACAACATGGCAAGTACACTGGAATCAACAGACTGACAACAAACTACACATTATAAAGCCACTCTTGGGAGCATACACCACCCTGGCTCGATTACGGATAGGCCACACGCATGCAACACATTCCCACCTGCTCACGCGATCTCCAAGAACCCTGTGCAGCAGGTGTGGGGAGGGCTTATCCGTAGCTCACATACTCATACAATGCAAGGCACTTGACACAACACGACACAAACACTTCAAAGATCTCTACAGACAACATATTCTCCTACACCCATCGTTGTTTCTGGGTGACAATGCCATGGTTTCTGTGAAACGCGTGTTAAATATTTGTCAGATGTTAAATTTTTAAACCTCATCTCCTATCATGCATAATCAGATCTGGCCCTATACCCAGCCATCACCATTATCTTTATCGATCTTACGATGTCCAGTTTACACGTTTTATACCTACCTTTTGTGGTAATCACTTCTTTTCATTAAATAACTTCTCTGGTGCTTTTTGCCATCGTCGGCCTTGCACCATTAAACACAAACCATCGTCATCATTCTTGCATCAGAAGCCGACACCATGGTCTCGTCGGCTGTCAAGAAGGCCTTCAGCAACCTTTTCGTCCACCCCATCAATGAGTTTTACGAGTGTGCTCGCTTCCAGCGGCAGATACAGCAACCGGGTGATGTCGTGGGTGTTTTTTCACCGCACTTCTACCATGTTAAAGAGCTGCAACTGCTCAACGCCGGCTGTTGAAGCTAGGCTTGTTCGCGATCGCTTCGTAGTTGAGTTACTCGACCGCAAGTTATCGGATCAGCTATGCCTAGGCCCAAAGTTAACATTGCCAGATGCCTTGACTCAGGCACGTCAGCACGAAGTTGCAGATAACGAACACAAAATTGGGAGCTCGGAAGAACCGCCTTCGCTCGCCATCGACGCTACGGGAGCGCAGAAGGGGAAGCTTGCATAAGGCTATAGGCTGGCCTGTCATTGCTCGTTCTGCGGGCGCCCATCGCATCTACGGACGGAGCGCCCCACCCGTCGTGCCATCTGCACCTTTTGCGGCAAGAGTGGCCAATTCAAGGTAGTTTGCATGAAAAAAAACTCAGTAGGCTGGAAGCAAAACCGGAAATGTTCGGCCAATTCGGTGAAACGTCAGGCTGTCGGAAGATGGGGTTGTCGCCCGAACGCGAAGTTCATTGAAGTGTTTATAGACGGACGCACATTGTCGTTTAAAGTGGTTTCTGTCGCCAAGGTCTCAGTGTTCACGAGTACGTTTCCTGTAATTCTTTCCAAGCTTCAGAATTCCGAGGGTGAGTTGAAGGGGCCGGGCAATAAGGCCCTACCAGTTCTAGGCACGCACAATGCTACTTTGAGGTGACATGGCAAGTCGGTCAAGCAGCAGCTGTATGTCCTTCCTTTAGATAGCGTTCCTCTGCTTGGCATTCCGGCCATTGAAGCCCTGGGCGTGTGCAAGTTTTTGGACCATGTTTCTTAGGCTCCAGAACCCTGCAGTTAGCTACGCCTCGACCCAGCCTTTTTCAAGGACTTGGAGCTGTTTTTGAGGTGTTCACTATCCGCGTAATAACAGATGCCACTCCGCTCTCGTTTCTCGTACCCAAACCCCTGCCACTGTAACTTCGGGATCCAATCAACGCGGAGTTGGACAAGCTAGAACGGGACGGGGTGATTCGTCGCGTTGACACACCTACACCCTGGTTCCCCGGAATGGACGGGGTTCTCAAGGCTTTGGTTGGGTACAGGCTTTGTTTGATTCTAACCCGACTCAACAAGGTTGTTCTGAAGGAACGCCACATGTTACCCACAGTTGGACATTGCCTTGGTCTGCTGGGGAGACCACAGGTTTCCCCAATTTGGACGTTACGTCGAGCTTTCACAAGGTCAAGCTGTCGTCCGTATTACAGGGATTCACCCCGTTCATAACCCCGTTCTTTCGTGACTGTTTCCTCATCATTCCATTTGGGGTCGTGATAGTTACACAGTACTTCCAGCGACAGATGACCAGGATCCTGAAAGGCCTAAGCGGGGGTGCTGAACATGATTGACCATAATATCGTGTTCGGCAGGACACGCGCTTAGCACAACCGTCGCCTGCAAGAAGTTTTTACTTGGCTAAGGAACGCAAGCGTCACGCTCAACTGCGACAAGTGCACCTTCGAAGCCAGCAGCGTCAAGTTCCTCGTTGTCATTGTAGGTACAGAGGGCATCTCTCAGGATCCAAACAAGGTAGCAGCGATAAAAGTCATGCCTGCACCGCAAGACGTCTCAGGTGTTCGTCGCCACCTGGGACTTGTCAACCATATCGGACGCTTTCTGCCTTGTATATCAGAAACAACGGCACCGATACGAGCATTGTTCATGAAGGAGTGGGAGTGTAATTGGGTCATGCTCAACCCCACCTGGGGCACCTTGAGTAGTCTTGGTGAGAGTATTGGTGACGCAGACACAGCCAACGCAGATCGACGGGGGGCTGAGCGGTGTCTGGTTTCAGCGAGGACCCAGCACCGCGACTAGGACCTGGTCCCGCCCGCAACCCCCTCGGGTTGCCGCGGGCAGCCAAAGCAGTCACCACACAGCCTGCTCAGCCAGTAGCAGCGGTGGTTGCAATCACGTTTGTTCGGGATGCTGCTGCATCCGCGGCTTTCTCTCCACTGTCCCAAAGCACAAGCGAGGGCACGGAGGAGATGGAGACCGAGCCACCCGAGGCAGCACTTAACACGGCCAAACTGCCTGCGCCATCTGAGGCGTTTTTGAAGCCCTCGGTGGTTACGGGCCAGGCAAAGCGTGCCCAAAAGAGTGTGCAGTCCAAGGAGCCTGATCACTCAGGCACTCCGAGGACATTCAACGATGAAAAGGATGTCGGACCATTCTTGTCTGCGGTGCACTGCAAAGAACGTGTCCCGACGCCAAAGCCTCACCACCATCCCAAAAAATAAGAGTCACAGCCCCGAAAGATTACACATTACATACACACTTAAGTCGCTCTTTCACTATCTAATGGGAAGAGAAAACTTAATTCAATAAAACTGTACAGACCTCCTCAAAAATCTTGACGATGTATGCCACGTACTGCATGCTAATCAGCCAAGTTTAATGTGTGTTCAGGAAACACATTTAAATCCATTCACACAAATTTCATGAACAGTTACATCGTATTCAGAAAGGACAGGGATGGCTGCCCGCACGCTTCTGGCGGTGTGGCCATAATCACCCGGAAAACCTCAGCATGCCACCCTGTCACTTTGAACACATTCCTTGCGGCTGCTAGCCATCCACACAATAATATTAGTTAGGTTGATAATGGTGAGCTCCATTTTTATTTCTCCTGATTCTTGCACTTTGGAGCTCTAACTTGCAGGCGCTGGTTAACCAGCTCCCAGAACCATACATCTTAACAGGCAACCCTAATGCACACAATTCTCTCTGGGGCTCTTCTTGCATAGGTGCCCGGGGTCGCTGGATAGAGACGTTTTTAACATGCTCTGGAGCATGCTTTATCAACAAGAAACAGCCTACATACCACAACATAGACACAACACACACTTATTTTATTACTTGGCTGCTGGCCCCGCACTTCTGTTTCCTTTTCTCGAGTGGGGTGTGGGCACTGACCTAAACGGCGGTGGCCACTGCCCCACCTAACAGATATAGGTAAAGGCCCATGCAGTCCTTTGTCCCAGAAGAGCTACGGTGCAGCAAGAGCTAACTGGAATACACTTACAGAGACATTCAAATTACACCAGAGATCCATAAAACGCCTACACGTGTGGGAAGCAGCCCTACTAATCACAGCGCCTTAACGCCACCGAAAAGTTCATTCCCCATGTCTCTGGTGCCCCGCGCAACCAAAGGAGGCCGTCGTAGAATGCGGAATGTGGGCGGGCGCGAGAGGCCCAGAACAATGCGTGGGTTGTCCTCCGTTGGTACCCAACGTCGGATAATCTCATTTCTTTTAAACGGGCAAAGGCATTTGGAAAGCGCGTGCGTGGTGAGGCGAGAAGGGAAGATGGCGCGCCTTCCTTACTTCCATAAACCTATACAGCGACACCCACAAAGTCTAGACACAAATACAAAAACTTAACTGACAACGGACACACAACCTGCTCATTGTAAGTACTAAAGGAGACACACTCGTGGATCAGGCTAGCACACTCGCACAACACTTCCAACACGTGTCCTGTCAGTACACTACACCAACGCTTTCATGGAGTCCAAAACATCTGCAGAAAAAAGCCCTTACATGACAAGAATAAGTCACCATCAGGTTACAACACTGAATTAACACTTCATGAGCTGAAGATTTCTTTTGCCACTTGTGCGCCTACAGCTCCAGTGCCAGACAACATTCATACACTATGATACAACACCTACACGCAGACACACTTGAGACACTCTTACACCTTTACAACCAAATTAGGCTTTCGGGGCACCTTGCAAGTTCTGAGACCGAGGCCTAGCCATGGCTTTTTTGAAAGAAGGGAAATACCTTTCCTCTCCCGCCAGCTACAGACCCATTCCCCTGACAAGCTACCTGTGCAAGCTTTCTGAGAAGATAACATACACTAGGCTCGTGCACTTTCTTGAGTACAATGGTCTTCTCGAGAGCTGCCAGGCAGGCTTCCGGGCAGGGCTACAGACCAAGCGGGGTCCCGCTTTGTCTGTAAAAGTGTGGTTTATGGGTCGACATCAAAACAGCCCTGAAAATGCTAGACCCAGTGCTCCACTTGGGGCTTCTGCCCGCGCCGGGCGCTTTCTATGCTAGCCCAGGTCAAAGCTTGAACGTCGAGTGCGATAAATGGTCCCTAGATCACCAGCTACCATACATGGATCTTTTACTCTTTAAAAATTTGTCAATAACCTTTGAAACCTGTATTTGTGATATTCCCATTTACCAACTTCTACTAAATCGTCCATCTATATCTGCTCTGTTCTCACATAGAGTGAGACAGGAAGCGTCAGAATTATCTGTCACTTTTCAGACACCTACAAATCAGCACTTCCTGACATTTCCCACTATGGCAGCTTCGCCCCGCGTCGTGCGACTTGTCTTTTGTAGCAGTAGATAAAAAACAAGGGCGTACAACCGCAATTCTTCAACACTTCTTGTTTCATCAGAGAAATACAAGTATGGAGAATTTTTGAGCGACGCTTTAAAAACACCCCTTACCGTATCGTGTGCTGCATACGGACCTGAGTTTGGGGTTTCTGGTACCCTAAACTCGACAGGCAGCATCTTTACGGCTGAAGCCTATGGGTGTTTTCTGCTTTTAGAGCCCATTGTCTATCATAAAATTCCCAAATCCATCTTCTTCACCGATTCGTTGTGCGTAGTACGTATATTGGCATCTAAACAGTTTTGTAAAAATATTGTTATTCATTTATATTTTTAAAACCATTATGTCGGCAAATGCGTTAAGTCTTGATGTGACCGTGTGCTGGCTGCCAGGTGACTCGGGGATCACTGGGACGAGATAGCAGATCGAATAGCTGGTGCTGCTGCACTTACAACTACAGTTGACATAACAATACCTTACACTGACCTTACATCACACATCAGACAACACTTTTGCAAAACATGGCAAGCACACTGGAATGAACAGACAACAAACTACACGATATAAAACCACTCTTGGAAGCATACACCACTGATACACACAACAGACACAATGAAGTTATTTTGGCTCGATTGCGGATAGGTCACACGCATGTAACACACTACTGCGTTCTCGCTGGATCTCGAAGACCCCTGTGTAGCAAGTGTGGAGACGGCCTATCCGTTTTTTATGTGCTATGTCTATGCAAAGCACTCCCAACTACACGACAAAAACACTTCGCCGACCTCTACACACAACTCATTCCAATACACCCAGCTTTGTTTTACTGGATAATCCCGTGATACTTGTACAACGCACCTTTAGGTTTCACAGCGACATCAAGTTCTTACACCTTATTTCCTATCACGCCTAGTTTTAAACATAATTTTATGCCACGCACCACCACATCCTTCTCTGTTACACCAGACATCCTGTTTTTTTCATGTAGTTTACTTTTGTTCTTGTTTACCAGTTGCAGAGTTTATGTTTACATCCTTCATACCTAACCACCGTTCTGGGGCTCTTTGCCCTAGTCGGCCTTGCGACAAATACATCCACCCATCATCATCATCGGGTCCCGCTCAACAGTCAGCCTTTGCGAAGCTCAAGAAAATGCTCTGCTCTGACATATGCTTGGGTTAGTCCACCACGGCATACAGTACGACAGTAACTGCTGATGGCAGCTCCTTTGTACTTGGTGCCGTTGTGCTAAAGGAGCAACCTTCCGGTGGGCGTCAACCACTCGCCTTTCCATGGCGTTGGCTCACAGCAACAGAATGTCGTTACAGTCAGACTCAGAATGTGGCTTTCGCCACACGCTGGGCGGTGCTTCGTTTTGAGGAGTGTGTCCGTGTTCTGAACTTCTTAAATGAATCGAATTACCAGCCAGTGCTAGCGCTCATGGGGACAATGGATGTCGACTTGCTGCCTCCTCGCATTCAACGCTAGCGGCTGAAACGGATGTGGTTTACGCACCAGGTCCTGTACGTACCCGGCAGGCATCTAGCCACGGAAGGCACTCTAGCGTGCACCACTGGATGGTCCTCTGCCGCAGCACGCTAATCATGTGGAGCTCTTTGTTGGAGAGCTTCTTTGCTCCTTCCCAGACTTCATCTCCTCACGGAAAGAGAAGCTGGGCTATGCTCAAGCCAGAGGGGGCAAGTGCGATTTCTAGGTTGTGTACTGCACCAAGGGCTCTCCTCGGCAATCCAAGCTGCCGCTTCATGTCAAGAAGTACTGGCAGTATCGGGTACGCTTTCTTACTCAGAGGGGCTACTTTGAAAGCAGTCCGTATTTGTGGTGTCATCCGCTCTTCAGCGTTCAATGCTTCATTTATTTAATTGTGGGCACCAGTGTATCCACCGACTCAAAGCCATTGATCGGGAGTCTGTATGGTGTCCGGGAGACGACAGCCACACCGAGACACTGATGTCGAACTGTGCAAAATGTGCGGAAACCCGTGTTCAACTCACAGATCCAATGATGCCGTCTGAGATGCCACAGAGCCAAGTCTTCCCTGAGAGAAGTTTGGAGTAGACCTTGTCTACCTAAAAGGTCAACATTATGTTTTGCTGGTCGACTACATGTCGCGCTTTTCTGAAGTCATCAATCTGTACCCGACCACAGTACCGGCTAGTATTGCAGCCATCAAGAGCGTGTTTGTACGCCATGGCAACCCACGGGTGGTCCGCAGCGACAATGGGCCACAGCTCTCATCCAAACAGTTTTCTACATTCGCCGATTATTACGTTTTCGAGCATGTCACCAGCAGCCCCCGGTTCCCACAGTTGGAACAGCCAAGTGGAGATAATGAGGCGGACCATCAAGAAGCTGCTGCTCAAGGGGGATCATCGTTACTTGGCACTGTTCGCCTACAGCGAAACTCCAGGCGTTAATGGGGTAAGCCCTCACAACTTCTCCTGCGCAAACAAGAGTTCCCGAGCTGTCGCAGCAGCTCGAGTAACAGTGGCCTTCATCTCGGTCCTTCAACCTGGGTGATCAACCGAATCCGAGAAAGCAGGCCCTTGACTTCAACCGAAGACATGCTGCTCACCCACAATGCCCTCTCAAGTCTGGTGAGCAAGTCTGGGTACGAGGCAAAAGTAGCCCTGCGTTCGTTTTGGGGCAAGCACAATGTCCCAGTTCTTACGTCGCGGAGACCCAGAAAGGAATTATCTAAATTATTCATCTACACCACGTCCCAGTGTCCAGACCCCAGTTCTGAAGGGTCCAGTGGAGCTTGCCACCGAAGAAAAACCCGAGAGTAAGCCTTCGGTCAGAGACGCTAATGCAAGAGGGGCAGAGTTAGTTCCTACTACGCAGTCTTGTGTGACTTCACCCATGCCGCAGGCTTCAAGTTTGTCTAGAGTGATCCGGTGGCCGAGACGACTGGAGTTGCGATTGTGTGGTGTACTGTAGTGTAGTGTGGTGCATGCAGTGGTGTTTATCACTAAACAAGGGGGATGTAGCGTGTGTCCGTACAGACAAAGGCCACCACGTCAACCATTGATGTAGTATGTTCTACCGTGGGAGGGCACTACTGCTACGTTTGCTCATGTATAGATTTCAAGGGAAATAAAGCCTTAGGGTCAGTTGCCCGTTACCCGGAGTCGTGTGTTCATGGTTAGCCGGGCGCGTGTTTGAGGACGTGAAGTACGCCCCGCAACAGAAACGGTAGCCTGGGCCGGCGTTGTGCGTAGTTTAATTTTCAGAACAGTCCAATCCAGGCGCGTCGTAATAAGGGATACATCTTCACCTGTGAAGCCTTAAGCCTGCACTACAGCACATGTGCAATCTGTCCTCAGACCAGTAGAGCGATTTGATGGTTGGCCGCTTGAACCCAAACGGAAAAGCATAAAACTCAGAACGTCGCTCATTATGTTACTCTTGTGAATCACTCGCACACACATGGCACACGGAATGCCGAAATCTATGATTTACTGCAGCTTTAAGGAATTCTTGACCGTTTTTGTCCTCGGTTAATTCTGTGGCCGACCGGCAGCCATCTCTTGTAGCTTCCCGGCCAGCCAAATACCTATTTTTGTAAACTGATGGGCGCTCGGCCGCGTGGAAGTGTAGACTCCACTTTTTGTTTTTCGCTCGGTCATAACTAGCGTTCATTAGGCACGACAATATTGATGCCGAAAAGAATGCCATATCTCTCTTATTTATTTCTGTGGGCACCGTTTTTTTCTCTCTCGTTTAGTATACGTAGCCATAATGAACTAACCTGTTCAACTTTTCACTTTAGTTACCTAGGTTACTTAGTTATCTTTGCCCAAAGACCATTGGCCAGCCCTTTTCCTCCCGGCCAACCTTCGGCCAAAGTGTTTGGCCCTTAGTCCAAAAGGGTCCATGGCCATGTAAGGCTGGAGCTTGGCTGTCATTCATTGGTCAATATACTATGGCCGCTAATACCATTGGCTGACCGGCCATTGGCCAAAGAAGTATGACCTGCTATTGGCCAAACATATATGGCCTACCATTGGCCGAGCATGTATGGCCTACCATTGGCCGATCGTGTATGGCCTACCATTGGCCATTTATATATTCCCTGTCATTGGCCTGATTCAGATTATTCTATGCAGGCCAGAGGAAGCCCGCCCAAGGCTGCTGCCATGCATGTCTTACAGCAGACCGGCAACCTTGGATTAACATTGAAAATATAGATTTAATAAATTTTATTTGGATTACAAATGTTCAGAAAATGTTATTTTCAATACGTCCAAAATGGGTAAGTAATGAATTTTAAATGCAGAGAAAATAAGACTGCTTCAAATATACTCAGAATGTGTTACTAGTGTATACTAAATTAAACCATGAATACATTGAGAGATGCCTTGCAATGCGTGTTAGGGGAATTGCTAACGTTCAACTAGAAAATTTCATGTTGTGGTTTCGAAAAGTTTATTTGGCTCTAGCCTCAAGATATGGTCCATTGTGAAAAAGTAAACCGGCCATGCTCTGATTTCGGGCCAGCAAATGACTGAAAAGAACAGCATGTATCTGCACAGATTGGCAGTTTAAAAGTTTTTTATTGTACACCTCAGCAAAGTGGCCAATTTCGCCATTATTAAGCAGCAGGAATGAATGCCTTTCAGCCACCTCTGCAGCCAGCGCAGATGCAGCGTTGTGCATCAGAGTCCTCGTACTTCGGATTCTTTACGCGAGAAATTTCACCACCACCTGCAGTGAAAAGAAAAGAAAACAGGGGAAAATATTAGGGAAACACTTCTTTTTTAGAGGCAAATAAATGTCATATCAATCAGGCTTTTTCTCTAGGCATACCAACATTCCTCGTGAGCGAGGATTTTTCAGTTTCCCCTTCAAAGAAAAAAAACAGCCATGAAAACAATGCCCATTTGAAGGACGTAAGGCAAAGAATGTAATCGTAAGCTTACTTTATATCGTCATGCGGCAGCGACATTGGATCTTCAATACCATTATCAAGAAAGGCAGGTGCTTGGGGGGTAGGCTTATGTATGGAGATTGTCTAGGCATCAAAATTAAAGAAAATTAGTACAAAAAAAGACACAGCTAACAACGTTACCAAATATGCCGCAGAGTTCTTAGCGTTACGCTGCTTCTCTTTCTTAGGCGCTTGAGTGAACTTGAAATGGTGGTCATTCTAGTTTTTTAACTATCTTGGACAAAACTGGCCTGTGGGCTCACAGGACGCTAATAAAATAAGATAAATAGTAACCTAATTAACTATAATCATTGTTATGTGTTCCGTATTTCGGCGTCAATTTCTTCGGAGATTACGTGCTAAAAAAATAGTGCGCACCGAAACAGTTTAAAAATGCATGGGCGGGATTGTAGTAGAAAGCTTACATAAAAGTCATTAGATTGGCGTAAGCACTCAACAATGCTTTCGAAGGGACGGCAAAGTAAGTTTATTTGAAAAAAAAAGAAACCTTTCAAGCCGTTCTTAAAATTAGAAGCTCTGATATGGTAGGCATCTAACCGAAGCAATTAAAACAAGCAAAGTAAGAAAAAGTGTATTTTTGCTTACACACATACGTAATTTTCTTGCTCTCCGTTACACATCACCGGTAATGTTATAGTTTTTGCTGTACACAGACAACGTAATCATTTAGTTAGGGAGCAACGCGGAAAATAATTGTAAATGCTGGCGTCGTTAACATAGAAAACACAAATAAACACCTGTTAGCGTCAGGGACCGTCTAGTAAAAAGTAGTGGCTTTCTAAATACTCGAGACACCTAAAAGAAACTCGTTTAGGTACACCCTTGAGACGAAAATGAGCAATTTCGGCTGCTAAACACCCACAACCGCCAAGCAGCCCACGCGCACTCCCTCTAGACTTGCTGTTTTCCGGTGCCTATAGGCTCCGTGCGCAGGTATGGTGGCGACACAAGCGCCTGAACAACTAGCGCCATCTACGGCCACTGGAGGCATTTATCAGATGTTGTGGTCGTCGCTTGCGCCCTTCCCCGTACTGCCCGTGCTACACTCCGATGACTCATTGTTCAAACGAGCGCGCTCGTTTTAACGGTTTTAGAGACGTGGGAGGTGTTGGCTTGTTTTTTTTTTTTGTCTAAGAAAACCTCAAAACGCGGTCGCCAGCTACACGCCGCCGCAAACGATGTTTACTGCGTCCGGGAGGAGCTTGTGAACGCAACGGACCCGTCTGATGTTAACAGCAATGGCGTTGGGCACATAACAGGCGTGACCCTGGGCTGCGGCATTTAGTTAAAGGCGGGTACAGTGAATGGTTACGAGTTCTGTTGTAAACACGCGGCTCACGCATCTCTGCACATTATTATGAGTTCAGTGAGTCTAAGCAAGGTAGGCGGGGGAAGCTGCACGCGCAAGGCCGGGTGCCACGGCTCGCGTAAACATGCTGATGCAGTTGCTATGTTCGTCAACTCATAACTGTGAACACCGGGGAGCTATTGCCAAATTTTAGCGCCGGTATAAACGCCGGTGTTGCAGCTCTGTCCGAATCAACGAAATGTTAGTCGTATGGAGTTGGCCGCGATATCTGCGTCAAAGCAGCCGCCAATGCCGCATGGTCAGAACCTCCGCGCGTACACCTAGGAAGGGGTAAGCAGCGATGAGCACCATAATACAGAAGAGCAATAACCGATACAGATTGGTAAAGCATACACGTAATGCTAAAATGCCGGGGAAGCATAAGCTCAGCGACAAAAAGAAAAAAGAGAACGACCGACACCGTCACGGCTTCAAGATGATTGACGCGCATAATAATGGCCGATTCGTTTAGCTGCAGTGGTTGCCTGTGGGATCACTGCAGTTTCGTGCCAACCGTTAATGTGCAACATATTGCGTAGCACTAGGTAAGATTGGTGGGGTGTATGCTGGCGCGCTATTTTTGTTACCGATGAATTTTGCGTAGCCTATGCAAGTTTCGCCAGGCGCCGGCTGTCGCAGGTCTCCTGCGAAGTTGATGGCGGGCGTGCACAGAAACAAGATCCTAGACTAAAAACCACATTCACACAAAACAGCAAAACGAACGCTTATGGCCAGAAGTCGATTGGCGTTGTTTACATTGCCCGTCGCCCTGCGGGGGTTCATCGCTGTCGCCTTTCCGTTTCATTTCAAGGAAACCGAGATAACCTATTTTTTCGTCAGCCTCCTCGCGACCTTTTTAAAATGTTGCGGAGCCGTAGACCCAGCAATACATACAAAAATGCACACTACTACCTCGACTTTTTCACGACGACTGCGAAATCTCCGCCCGGTAAGCCGGTCTTTCGGCGTGACCGACATCCGATTTTCGACGGCGGCGCTGTTCGGCGGCGCTGCGGTCGCGCTCGAAACACCAGCGCACGGAGCCCACGGGCACATTTTTGAAATTATCACTTGACCACGGGCGGCCTAAGGGCCCCTCGGAACGCGCACACGTGGTCGTGAATGCAGTACAAAATGAATACAGCAAGGAGAGGAAAATTTGCTAAGAAACACAAAAGAGGAAGGGTGGAACTTCCTGAAATTCTACGAAGTTTTGGGGGAGCGATCCAAGGCACCAAAAGAGACGAACCCGGACGGGGAACCCGTTTTCGGAAGCGACAGGTCTCGTGCCGGGAACTGGTTGCCCCCCTCGCAGCCCCCCTTCCTTCTCCGTTCTTCCTTTGCTTGTTCTTGTTTCTGGGTGGCCATAGGAATAGAAACTGATTGTAACTTATCGGCTACTCTCATGCAGTTTGTCTTAGATGGACAAATCATTAGTGTCCCTGGGCATGAAGCACTTAGTGTCGCTGCAGCCAATTGCCCCGAAGAATACGTGGGTGGCTTTTAACACATTTGGTCACTTCCAAACATATGGAATAAACTCTTTCATGGCTTTAGTTGACAGAATGGCGACATGCGACAGACAAAAATTGCGAAGGCTACTCTGCTTCTCGCCGTATGGCCCGGGCAAGCACAGTAGTCGGATGCATGTATGCCACAAACTGGGTTCCTTCCCCGTACAGCGGCTGCTATGGACATGCGCAGCTGTGAGCGGCTGCTGCGAACAGAAAAAAAAGCTGCGTCCCTGAATACACCGATTTGATTGTTTGTAGGGTGCGATACTTATGTTGTGCCGGAGGGGAACCTCTTTCCCTCTCACACTCTGTTTGTAGGGTTTAACGTGCCGGCGGCACACAGGGTATGAGGCGCGCCGTAGTGGGAGGCTCCGCATTAATTTCGACCACCTGGGCGTCTTTAATGTGCATCGAAATCTCACACACAAGGGCAGCGGGCGTTTTTCCTTTTCGCCTCTATCGGAAAATCGGCCGCCGCGGCCGGGAATCAAACCCGTGACCTCGTGCTCAGCATGAATACACTTCGCAAATTTCTCAAGCGCGTAAACCTGGACGGCGGTCTTTCTGTGAACCGGCTGTGCTAAAAACATTCCTGGCTGTTGTGTATTTATTGCAGGTGTTAGTCCTCAATAAGCTCAGAATGGAATAACTCGTTCTACAAGGAAACTCGTAGCAACAGTCATCGGGCCACTCAGCAGGACCCGAGCTGAAAATTAGGCGCAAAGAAGAATGCACTAAAATCCCTTTTTTTACGTCTTCTTGTTGTCGTTGAGTTATGAATACATTCCCTTGCACGGAGTAGTTACGGTAGGAAATCTTGCTCGCGGAGGAGGTAAGCTTAACAACCACGTGCGGATTTCATAAAAGGCGTTAACACACTTTAATTTCAAGTCAAACATACATCGACTAATTGTTGTGCGACACCGTACGCGCATATAGCTGGTAAATCGTGCTTACCTTGGCTAGACGGCAATCCTGATCAAAAAAACCCGCCCGCATGTTCCCACCGGGGGCACTCGAGTAAATGCGTCGGAGAGTGTTGGGGGTGTCGCGTGAATGTTGCGTAATTAGGTATGGTTTAGGAATGCTTAATTGTTAACTCGTCTTCATTCTTCTTATTTATTGAATGAAGGAGAAGCGAAGGCAAGGAGTGTAAAGTTAAAGTCTGTTTTATTGCTTGGTGCCGTCGTTGTATTGGACGTAGAGGATGACTGCTTTGTGGTCGCTAAAGTGCACTGTCAAGGGGTCTTTGAGGAGTGGTCGTGCGATTGCGTAACTGGTGAAGACGTTGCTTCCATCGCATCTACTGGAGTCAAGCAAAGCGTCAAGTCAAGCGAAAGCCAAGCAAAGACGCCCGTTACTGAATTCCAAACGCGCGCTCCGCCGCTTATATACACACCGACCGCGTTCGAGGGAGAGGAGTCGTACACAAGCACGCGAACTTTCCACGCAGCCACCGCGCCGTTATCACGTGTACACGCCCTGCCGCCGTTACTGTTGAGCGCGACGCAGCGCACGGGTAGCTACGACGCATGCGCGCACAGACGCGCTCCCCCCGCACTGCCGCAGCTGTTGTTAAGAGCGACGGAGCGTACGGGGTAGACGCGCTCCTCCCGCACCGCCGCACCTGTTGTTGAGAGTGAGGAGGGTACGGGGGAGAGATGCGCAACTGCGCCTCGACGCGACGCGCATGCGCAATGAGCGTGTGGACGGCGCTGATGCCGAAGCGCAACATCGTGCGACTAAGAAATGCTCCGCATTTAAAACGCTGCTGCAACGCGACGCCCAAAAAGAGACTGCGTCCGCACGACGACCGCGCATTCAGCAGTCCGAAAACTTGTAACACCAGAAGACATGCAAAAGAAACGCAGCGAGGGCAGACAAAACGTGAAGGACGGGGGGTGGGGGGTGGTGGCAATGCGCCGCTCACCGCAGGTACGGGGCACAGAAGAGGAGGCAGTAAGCTCCAGTGAGAGGCGCCGAGCTGCTCGCCCTCGCAAGCATGGCCAGCGTTGTCCATCTAAGACCAATATTTTAAAAAAAATTTCAAAGCGTCCACAGCGATACCGTCGTAACAACGCTGGCAAAGTGCAAGTGTTTTCATACATATACATACTGGTTGAATTAGATGTTTTTGCTTTGCCGATAGCGTTGGTACACCACCGCTTACATATTGGTACGCCGAATTCCTCTCTAATAAGGAGAGCTTATATGTATGCCTGCCTTAAACAGCGCAGTAACTGAAAGTATCTCCCTCAGTTTCTTTTATTATAAGTAAACATCGAGGAGAAATTCTCAGCACGTTTATTCATTTGAGATGTAATTTATCCGGCACTTAAGAAAAGCTTTACGTGAATCTTACGATGCAGCAACTGAAACAGCCCCTCTAGTGTACTCGATATGTATTTCGGCAAAGTTTTTTTAATACCTTTAAAATGTATTTTAAATAAATATTTTTCATGCATTGAGAGTGTACCTGTACAATGTTTGTTCCACAAACGTAAAATTCATTAGAAATATATTTCGAATATATTCGGAGTATCTTTCTCTGCCTCAGCACACTTTTAAAGTATACCCAGAGGGCTGCTCTAAATGTAGTTAGGTAAGCGTATTTTTATATTTACAGTGCATTTACACCGTGATCGTTTGGCGGGTAGAAATATGTTTTCTATATATTCTGAATGCCTTAAGCACGCACTCGTGAGTTCAGTACATTCTTAAACTGTTTGAAGGGTACTTAAAGCACTGTATTTTTTCCGCATTTTTAATAATGTATTTTCAATTTTTACTAAAAATTGCGATAATGCAATTTTTAATGCATTTGTGCATGTGCAATTTTTAATGGAATAGTTTGTGCATGTCGGTTTTCTTGATTGTGGCTGCAGCACTTCATTCCTCTCGAATGCGACGCGCGGCGGCTCTTTGACAGGCGCACCTACCGAGCGGCGTGATGCTTGGCAGCTTCCGGAAGCGTTCGCCATGCGGTAATGCCGTGTAACTGTGCGTTCATCTGAGAATGTTTGTTCGGCGCTCTTTTTATCACTTTATTGACTGGAATGCAAACTGGCCTTGAAAAAATACTACGATGAAGATTCTCACGTGACTGAACCAGTGGTAGTCGTTATGCGAAGTACACGCAGTTGATAGCAAGAACTGAAAACTGCGATGGTTTATTCGCTTCGGAACAAAAAAAACACCATCGGTGATTGTCCGACTGATTCCCCTGATTAATTGTGTGTGAAGTTTCCGTCGTTTCGATAACGTCACGAATGCGTCGGGTGAGAGACTCATAAAGCGACTTTATGATTTCGGGACGGGAGCGCAGGCGTCCCCATTCATCATCCACTGCCTGCCACAACACGTCCGCCGTGCGACCGCAGTCATTTCGCTTGCCGAGATTCATCTTTATAATCCCCCACACATTTTCTATCCGATTTAGGTCGGCCCCGCACGGAGGCCACCGCAGCTGTCGCACCGCGTGGTCCTCAAGCAGTGAGCTCACGGCTGGTGCTGTGTGGACAGGGCTTCGGTCCAGTTGCAGGATGAAGCACCCGTCCATGAACGGGCCGTCCAGGACGTATGGAAGCAGACTTGTGGTAATATTGCCACAGTACTGGGAAGTATTGAATGGCCCAGAAATAATGACGAGGGGTCCCAGGCCGTCCGCACTCATTGTGCCCCATACGCTGACAGAGCACCGCCCACTGGAAAGGACGCTTTGGGTGTAGCTTGGCTGGTATCTGAAAAATGAATCAAGCGAATCCGTATTTTAACTACAGAAATACATTCAAGAAGGATATCTCTGAGGAAAGATATCCCTGAAGATATTCGGAGGGTACACTAGCTAAATCAATGAAAGGACACTCGCCGTGTTTGATAGTTTAAAGGCACACTTTTTTATTAAAGGCACACTTTAAAGGCACACTTTTAAAGGCACAAATTAAAGGCACACTTTTTTTATCGGGAGGCCGAACCCCCACTGCCACGTAGGCGAAGAGTATCCTGTATAAAACTTTGCTTCAATTTCATTCACTTTCTATTGCGGGAATTCAAAAAATGCCCCGTTAGCTGATGCGGTTCACCTGAAGTGTTTCGTAAAAAAACAGCGACACGAAACGCTTCACAAACGGTGGTTATAAAACTACGATTAAAACGTTTCAAATGAACCCAGCTGAATACCATTTACAGGGACATTGTATATTGGTTGCTCCGAAATGTAGGCATTAACAGGCAGTTATGAATTGCTCAGCAGGAATGCTCACCAATTGTCACATTAAACCTTGCTCCCAATTTGACCTTTTGCGCTATAGTGGTTTATGTATCGTCTAGAATGGACATTACCAGCTACGTTTAACAGTTTAGTTTCGTACCTGCAGCTCATCGGACGCCAAACACGCCGCTGTTGATCCCAGCGAGTAGAGAAAGTCGATTCGTCTGTGAATATAACTTCCTTCCACTCGTTCGTTATCCACTGCTCCACCGCCCGGGCGAACTCCAGCCTGTTCAGCCTCTGGCGGTCCGTCAGGTGCGGTTTCTGCGCTGCCATGCAACTCCCGAGTCCCGCCTCCTTCAGTCGTCTTCGAATGGTCTCGCAAGAGACATTCAATGACAGCTCCTGTCGAATTTCTTTTGCAGACAGGAAGGAATCTGCCACAGTGGCAGCCACAATCAGTAGTTCCTGCTCCTCACTGTTGGCTTTAGGCCACCCGCTGCGCTCTGCGTCAATGAGTCTGCCCTGATAATCGGGGTAAGCTTGAATAATGCGACTTACAGAAGTCCTAAACCTCCCTGTGAGGCGGCAAATTTCTCGCTGAGTAGTCGCTTCGATGAAAAGTCGCACGATGTGCCTCCGTGGCTCGATGGAGACGCGGGACAGCATTCTTCACGAATCTGGCTATGCAGGATGAGTTACTTGCTTTATGCGCTTCATAGCTATCACTGTCCAATGGGTGACATGGAAGGAAACACCTCATTTCGTTTCGATAGCAATTCACTCAGAACGCACTATTGTGTATTTCACTCTATTCTTCCGAACGAATCAACCATCGCTGTGTTCAGTTGCTATCAACTGTGTGTTCGTCACAAACGGCCAGCACTACTTCAGTCACGTGGGAATCTTTATCGTAGCCTTTCTTCAACGCCAGTTTGCATTCCAGTCAATAAAGCGATAAAAAGAGCGCCGAACAAATATTCTCAGATGAACGCACAGTTACGCGGCATCAGCGCATGGCGCACGATGCTGCCAAGCATCACGCCGCTCGGTAGGCGCGCCAGTCAAGGCGCCGCCGCGCGTCGCATTCAAGAGAAACGAAGTGCTGCAGCCGCAATCAAGAAAACCGACATGCACAAACAATAGGGAGGGACACGCATGCGCCCTCCATTATCTCGACAGCAGGCGCTGGGCCGGAAGGTGTCGCGCCGACAGTTTTTGCGCACCGCTCGCTTGGTCCGGTTTATTCTGTGGCCGCCTGTACAAATCAAAACCATATTTGAAGTGCACTTCAAGCATACTCTTGGGTATTTCAAACGTATTACTTTTCGCTTATGTCCCTTATCCTTCCTCTCCTACCCCTCCTCTTCCGTCAGTTACACTCAGCCCGACGTTTGAACAGAGAGTAGACTTTCGATTGATTGATTGTACGGTTTAACCCACCGACGCAACACAGGCGATGAGGCACGCCGTACTGGAGGGCTCCGGATTAATTTCGACCACCTGGGGATCTTTTACTTGCGCCGAAATCTCGTACACACGGGCATTTGTTTTCTTTCCGCCCCCATAAAGAAAGCTGCCGCCACGGCCGGGAATCCAACCCGCGACCTCGTGCTCAGCAGCGCAACGCCTTAGCCCCCGACCTATCGCCGCGGGTGATAGTAATCTTTAACTTCCTGCCTGTACCGCACAGAACCGATGCTTCTTTTTTCTATCTTTCGAGTGATGAAAAAGTCATAGAAGTAGCTCAAAAGCGTTTTAGTAACCACAAAGGTCCGCTAGGCCGGAAGTGTTCGTAAAAAAAATAGGAAGCGACCGATGCAAGAGTAGAGCGCACGTGGGAGAAAGCGGATGAGGTTGACGGAAGCGGAGGGGCAAACATGTTTGTGTTTAGGCAAGACGCCACCTCAGGCGGGATCTTCCTTCAGCAGTGTCACCAGTAACCTCCACTGGTGTGTCGTTCACTTTATAGATGGCTTGTCACTGACGATATCGAATATACTACTGAAGTACTTGGCCAACTGATAGCCTCACAAGGGAGTTGTACGGAAGTAACTATTCGTAATGCTCTCGTAATAATTAATTTTGGAGACAGATTGATCACCTGGGCTGCGTAAAAATGGCGGCAGTCAAAATCGTGAAGAAAGCGTTGAAATGCGCTAGATTCGCCTTTGGGGCGTTAACTTAAAATCCTCGTGTGGTGTCAATGTAGAATTAAGTATGCCTTTTTGTTTAAGCCAGCTTCGGCGCGAAAAAAAATGTTTGAAGTTAAATTTAGCATCCCAAAAAACTAATATTTCAGCTAAAGAAAGTCTCATGTCAGCAGCCGTACCTGCTTTATTAGAGCTTATAAACTAAAGGAGCGATCTTTCTGCCTATAATGGCCATCATTAGCTAACTCACTGAAAGGGTGATTCGTGGTAGAGGTCATTGCAACCGCCAGGCACTCGCGGAGCTACATACCATGCTACTGCATGCCATAGAAGCCCCGCGGAGAAGTGGCTCGTTCCCCCGCACCTTTGTATTTCCCGCCCACCGCGACCCCTCCTTGTAGAGGTCGTCACGTACACACGCGCAATTCTCTGTCCGGAGATCTTTTCTACATCAGTGGCCGCTGAGAAAACAAGTAGTCCGCGGCCACATGCTTTTTGTTCGTCTTCGAACATTTGTTGGCCAAAGAGTAAGAAGTAATTCGTAGCCAGACTGTTGCCGTTCGTGTTCCGCCTTCCGCTGGCCTAATCGGAAACGATTATTGTGTGGCCAGACACTCTTTGTTCGTCATCAGACGTATGGTGGCCACGGAGAAAGTGTGTACTCCGTGCGCAGATGCTTGCCGTTCATCTGGGGAATTAGACTGGCGAAACAGATAACACGGCCCCCATGGCCAGACGCTTGCAGGTCGTCTTCCGACCTCACCTGGCCAAAAAGGAAACAAGTAATCTGTGGCCGGACGCGTGCTGTTCGTCGTCGGGCGTATGGTGACAAATGAAAAATCATGTTCTCTGTGACCAGATGCTTGCCTTTGGTGTAAATACCTAAGCTTGCCCAACAGACAACAAGTATTCTGTGACCAAATGCATGCCAAAGAACATAAGTTCTCTGGCAGTCAAAGCTTTGCCAATGGCCAAACAGGCCAAGCGTCGGCCAAAATTAAGCCAAATGTTGGCCACGTTTTCTGTGCTGCCTGGGTATATAGCGCTGCCTTGATAATTAAGCATCTTTACTCTCAACCTGCACTAATACGCATGTTACAAATACCCTTGTCCGCTTAGAAAAAACTGCGGTGACGATTCCTTGCTTGTGCGACTGTTATACAGAAAACAGCAAACAAGTTGCGGAACAACAAAGAAAACCCTATATTTAGCGCCTTAGGCGCATGATCAAATGAACGGGTGGTTTTAAATATTGTATATGTATCCCAAACTTTAAAAACACCATCGCAGCCACGACGTTTACCAATCAAAACCCGCAAACAAACAAACGTATAACGCTTCATATGTATCTGAAAGAAACAGTTTCGAGAAAAGTACATCTTATCTCTTCTTTATACCCAGTTCCATATATTTGCTTTGAGGTATCTAAAAAAATCAAAAGATAAAAAAGCCGCTAGCACAGTTATATTCTTTTCGTAAACATTTCAAGTTCACAGGTGCTAGGTCAAACAGATACTGTCCTTTTCCAAATATGCTTTCTTTAAAGCAGAGTTCAAAGATATGTATTGAGATATCATTGCTTCAACTCGCCTTTAAGTTCACTAAATGCGTTTGTTGAACGTCCACTCGACCTAAGGTTCACGAAGTGTAGTTTTTGAACTGTTATTTTCCAAAAGAATGGAGAATAAAGGAAGGAGCTATTTGTTCTCGTTCATCTTCTTTGCTGCAACGTTAAACCCGTAAAAACTAAAAATACAGAAAGCGCTTTCAGGCCCTTGTGGCGAACTCGCGAGGTAAAGCGATCACGTCAAAGCGGTTAGACGTGCCGTTTGATATATTTCATTTTACGCAGCTTTTCACCTATCTTTATTTGAAAGCTTCCAGTTGGCTTTTGGTATGTTCAAGTGCAGGGTTGGACTTCCTGAAAATCTAAATAATACCGCGCTGTGGACCACTGCGTGACTTTGGATGCGTGAGAAGGAAGAGTGGTATCGATGGGTCAGAAGGGTCATATTCGAGGCTTTCTTTGATGGTTTGAAAGTAATAGTCGCGGCGTTGCTCTTCGCCTATACGAGGGTAATCTCATATTGCAAAGGCGTAGGCATCGTCAGCGGGATCAGCTTTGTTAGGCGTGCCATTGAGGTAATGGGATAGACACTCGGCGTCTGTGTGCGAATATTCTTACTTGTGAACGACATTGAAATTGTAGCCTTATAGTCGTTGTGCCCAACGACAAAGCCGCCCGGTGAGGTCCTTTAGAGGCGACAGCCAGCAGAGCGGATGATGATTTTTCACTACGGTGAATTCGCGACCATAAAATATGGCCGAAATTTTCCGACAGCCAACACCAGCGCAAGACACGCACGTTCCGTGATGTAATGGTTGCGTTCTGCCGGTGACAAGAGGAGGCTCACGTACGCAATCACCCGCTTGTGACCACAGTGGACTTGGGCGAGCATAGCACCTGTGCCATGGCCACTGGCGTAAGTGCGCACCTGCGTCGGAGCAGAAGGGTCAAACTGACCCAGGAGTGGTGAGCTGGTGCGGTTGTCGGCAAGGCGAGAAAAAGCTGTGGCTCTCTCAGGTCCCCCACCAAATGCAGCATCGCTCTTGAGAAGTTATACAAGTTGTCGGCCGATCACAGCAAAATTTCAGACGAAACACAATGCTGCGGAAAAAAAGAGCACAGCATACAAAACTGTGCACGTCTGTTGCTGAGTGTGCAACAGGAACTTTTTGCACAGCTTCAATCTTCGGGGTCAAGTTGCACTTCTTTAAAAACGACTAGATGACTGAGGATGATAATTTGCCGTCTTGTAAGTTGAAGGAAGTTGAAGGGCGTATCGGTGAAAAATGGCCCGAACGTCCAACAGGCGTTGGAGGTGGCTCTGAAACGTTCGAGAAAAGACGATAACGTCATCAAGATAGCCACGGTAAGTCGACCATTGAATGGCGTGAAGGTGAGAGTCTATCATTCGCTCGAAATTTGCTGGGGCAATTCAAAGTTCGAATGGCGTTACTTTAAATAGGTACAGTACGTCCAAATCGGTGTCCGTATGGTACAGTACGTGCATATTTCCAAGTTCTGCCGGTGGCGCCAGTGGGATGAAAGTAAAGTATTTTCTACACCACTACGGAGTAATGCCCGGTGTACGAACGACTACTGATCGCAGCCATTTACTTATTCTCGCCGCCACTCACGTTCTTCAAACTCCGCTGATCAGCATGCCACCAGCAGGTCTGACCGCCGGCGACCCCCTTCATCTTTCCGTCGATTTTCGTCTCCTCTCCGTCAAGCCTCTCAGAACGTGGACCGCAGTGCGGAAAACTAGGAGCCGCAGTTCAACGAGGTAGAACTGTATTACACGAAAACAAAGAAAGTCGTTCTGATCGGCCATGAAATATTTTGGAAAATGTCGTCGAACAAAGCTTTAGTGGACACTGGCCCGAGCATTTCCATTGTTCAGGCGGACTTGTTTTGGCGGCTACGGAAGGCCAAAACTCCTTGTGTTATCCTGCTCTACGCGGCGAAGAAAAATGTCATTGAGCCTTCCGAGCAATGTACAGCGCGTGTATTGATGGAAGGCATCCGGCATCACAGTCTCTTTGCGGGATTAGCCCCGTGTGCTCATGAGGTAATCCAAAGTGGAGGGTTCATTTTATCAGCATCTGCTATCCTTTTCTGTTGGGAACCCGCCCTTTCTATTACTCACACGGCTTTCGACACAGTACCGGACGGGTGAATACATCAATTGGTGTCAACGTCCGGTTTTGTTCTCCCTTCTGGTGAATCGGTGTTTTCCATCGCGTCTGACAGCATTGTCGATGGCGATGTGCTCATCGCGCAAGCTGGAAACCTTATTTCTGAAAGAGTTCAGGCACATTCCCACTGGCGATTCGCCTCGTCGCGCGACGAAACGCGACGTCGTAAAGCGATGAGCCGGCCATCGCTTTTCGTCGCTTGCGACGGCGGAGCAGATTACTCTCGGTTCGAATTCCCTCGTCGCGTGATGCCCCGCAAAACTGGATACCTAATCACGGCCGCGAAGTAGGCTGACGTAGCCGGGAACGGAGCGTTTGTCTACATCCGGCAATGCAAACGGCGGCACGGCGGCGGGCGACTCGCCACCGCTGGGCACGCTCGGCCAGCGCTCGGCCCGCTACCGCTGTACCCGCAGGGTTGGGCCGGCAAGCCACTTCCTCTGTGCTTCGGTTCTTTGGGAAGTGGCTTCAGCGTTCGCGCGCACTAATCAACGAACAGCGTGGAACTCATCAGTGTGGAGAAACTTGTATAGATTGTAAAAGCAAATAATCATGGTATATAGGTGGATAGCGAGATGGTAGGATGACTTGCAGCCTCTTCGTACTTCTATCGGCAACTGGTAAACACGCGTGGAGTTCGGAGGCGTCAGAACGTTGCGCCGCTCTAAAGAAGCGACATTTGTGGGCCGTGATGCGGGTGTTGCGGCGTGAAAGCAAGAATGTTCATTTCTTCGTGCAATATTATGTTGAAAAGAGCCTTCTTGAGTTTGTTATTTTCTGCATAAAACTCTGAATTCGCACTTCATAAGCTGCCAATTGCTTTTGCCACTTGTAAGCCTTCAGCTCCAGGGCCAGACAACATTACATATATTTTGATACAACAACCACATGCAGACGCGGTTAATTTAAGTCACTCCTACACCTATATAACCAGATATGGCTTTCGGAGCCCCTTGCAAGGTCTTGGAGGGTGGCCTAGTCTTGGCTTTTTCCTAAAGAAGGGAGGTCCCATCCTCCCCCTCCAGCTGTAGACCCATTGCCCTGACCAGCCGCCTGTGTAAGCTTCTGGAGAAGGTGATAAACATTAGGCTCGTGTACGTTCTTGAGAACAATGGCTTTCTCGAGAGCTGCCGTGCAGGTTTCCGGGGCGGGTCATCCACAAATGATGAACTAGTCGCATTAGCATCATACATTAAAGGTGCCTTTATGCACAAACAGTACTACATGACCTTATTTTTTGATGTCGATAAAGCTTATGATACGCCATGGCGTATGGCAATCTTGCCGACATAAAATCGTATGGTGTAACAGGTAACATGCTGAACTCTCTTTCGAGTTACCTGTCTGTACGAACACTTCTTGTTAGAGTCGGTTCGGCACTCTTAAACGTTGACATGCAGGCGAATGGCGTGCCTCAAGGTGGCGTAAAGAGCTGCACCTTATTTATAGTTGAAATGAACTCTTTATTTATTTATTTATTTATTTATTTATTTATTTATTTATTTATTTATGTATTTATTTATTTATTTATTTAGTTATTTATTTATTTATTTATTTATTTATTTATTTATTTATTTATTTATTTATTTATCTATTTATTTATTTATTTATTTATTCACGTTACCTTACAGGTTCCCGTAGGAACATTTAGTAAGGGGGGCGAGAAAAGCAAAAACAAAATATAACAGAAGCAAACAGAGTACAAAACATTACAATATGGTAACATAACATAACTTAAAGAAGAAGGGCATGGAAAAACATAATGTAGTTACAATAATGGTGTCTAATACAAAGGTGTAGAATACGACAGGTACTCAAACAAATAAATGGTGCCAAAAACATGAGCACTAGGTACAACGTCAGTACACATATACAGATATGTACAGATATACAGAGCTACATTTTTATGGTAAGTAATGCTGGTATACTTGGTTGCGGAATAATGTGTGGTCAGTGATTGAATCAATTGTGTTAGGAAGATCGTTCCATAATGTCACGGCTGTGGGCAGTGCAGATAAGTAAAATGCTTGGGTGTGGCTGTAAATGCGTTTGAAACTTCGCTAGTTGTTTAGTCTATTAGACATGCGCACGGGAGCTTCTAGGGGAAGGGGGGTAGATAAGAGCAGTGTACATATTTGTGAAGTAAGCAAACGACGGCAACAGCGCGACGTGTTTCCAAGGGTTCGAGAGAGTTATCAATCTTTATTTGAGTTGCACTAAAATGGTGCAAAGCCGAAAGGCATTGCACTAATGGTGGCAATGCCGAAAGGAATTGCCACCAACCATATCCTGTTTGATGTATGTAGATGACGTTAAAATATCTTTTACATCATTTATCATGTCTATGTTGGAACGTCAATTAAAGCTTGGGGTTTACAAATTTGCTCACTGGGGAGACGTAAATATGTTTAAACTGTTTCCTTCTGAAAGTACCTGGGTTCTATTTTCAAGATACGTGGGATGCAACAGGCCCTTACTATAAGCTCCATGGCGACTCAATTCCCCTAAAAAAAGAACACAAATTTTTTTATGTATTTTTAGATTAAAAACTCACATTCATTCCTCACTTCAAACAACCAAAACGTATATACCTCAAAGCAATAACCATTGTTAATCTCCTGTCACACCACTCCTATGGTGCGGACAAGCAAATATTCTTGCGTGTTTTCATAAGATTGGTGGGGTCCCGCTTGGAATATTGGAGTGTGGTTTATCGGTCGGCAACAAAAACAGCCCTGAAAATGCTAGACCCAGTGCTTCACTTGGGGCTTCTCCTCGCGTAGAGCGCTTTCCGTACTGGCCCCATACAAAGCCTATCGTCGGGTGTGATAAATGGTCCCTAGATCACAAGCGAACCTACATGGATCTTTACGCTTTGAAAATTTCCTCAATAACCTTTCAAACCTATATTTGTGAGATACCCATGTTCCAACTTCTATTAAATCGCCCACCTATTTCTGCTCTGTTCTCACATAGAGTGAGACAGGACGCGTCTAAATTATCTGTCACATTTTCAGACACCTACAAATCAGCCCTTTCTGACATTTTACCAACATGGCAGCTCCGCATCGTGTCGTGCGACGTGTCTTTTGTAGCAGCTGATCAAAAACAAGTGCCCACAACTTTAATTTTTCAACACTTCTTGTTTTTAAAGAGAAATAAATGTTATGCAAAATTTTTTAGCGACGCGTCGAAAACAGCCCTTACCCTGTCATAGGCTGCTTACGGACCTGATTTTGGGGTATCTAGTAACCCTAAACGCGACGAGCAGCATCTTTACCGCAGAAGCCTATGGCAGTTTGCTGGCTTTAAATCACATAGTCTATCACAAAATTTCAAATTCCATCATCTTCACAGATACCTTGAGCGCAGTACGTGCATTGGCATATAGGCAGTTTTGTAAAAACCATGTTATTCATTCAGTTTATAAAACCATTATGTCAGCATAAGCTTTAAGTCTTGAAGTGACCGTGTGCTGCCTGCCAGGTGAGTCGGGGATCGCCGGAAATAACAATAATAACCGACACTGACCTTACGTCCCACCTCACACAACACCTTCGCAAAACATAGCATGAACACTGGAATGAACCGACCTACAAGAAACTACACGTAATAAAGCCACTCTTGGGAGCATACACCAACGACACACACAACAGACACAAGTTACTTTGGCTTGATTATGGATAGACCGCACTCATGTAACACACTCCTACCTTCTCACGGGATCTTCAAGACCACTGTGTAGCAGTGGGGACGGCGTATCCGTGATTCATGTACTACTTCAACGCATAGCACTCCCCACTACACGACACAAACTCTTCGCCGACCTCTACAGACTAGACAATCCACTACACCCAACATTGTTTTTAGCAGATGATTCCATGATACTTGTACAACGCATATTTAGGTTTCTCAGCTACATCAAGTTTTTACATCTCATTTCCTTGCACGCGTAGTTTCTAAACATTATTTTATGCAACGCACCACCACAACCTGCTCTTTTACACCAGACACCCTCCATGTCTTTTACTGATTTTGATTTGCTTTTGTTTAACGATTTCAGAGTTTACGTTTAAACTCGTCACACCTAACCACCGTTCTGCCGCTCTTTTCCTAGTCAGCTTTGCGACAAAAACATTGACCCATCATCATCATCGGGTCAAGCTCAACCGTCAGCCTTCGCCTAGCTCAAGCAAATGCTCTGCTTTGACATATGCATGGCTCAGCCCAACACAGCATGCAGTACGACAGTATCTGCTGATGCCAGTTCCTTTGGTCTTGGTGAGGGTCTGCTACAGGAGCAACCTTCCAGTGAGAGTCAACCAGTCGCCTTTCCATTGCGGTCGCTCACGGCAACGGAATGTCATTACAGTTAGACTCAGAATGTGGCTTTGGCCGCATGTTTGGTTGTGCTTCGTTTTGAGGAGTGTGTCCGTCGCCTGAAGTAATTCATTGAAACAGATTACCAGCCACTCCCAGCGCTCATGGGGACCATGGATGTCGACTTCCTGACTCTTCGCATTCAATGATTCCGGCTGAAACGAATGTGGTTTACGCACCAGGTCCTGTACGTACCCGGGAGGCTTCTAGCTACGGCAGACACACTCTTGCGTGCACGACTAGACGGTCCTTTCCCACGGGACACTAATCATGTGGAGCTCTTTGTTGGAGAGCTTCTTTGCTCCTTCCCAGACTACTTCTCCTCACGAAAAGACGAGCTGTGCCATGCTCAAGCCAGAGATGGTGAGTGCAATCTCCTGGTTGAGTACTGCAGCAAGCGCTCTCCTTGGCAATGAAAGCTGCCGCTTCATGTCAAGAAGTAATGGCAGCATCGGGGACACTTCAGTGTCTGTGAGCGGCTACTTTTTAAAGGGACCCTGCAACACTCTTTGAGCAGTGCAAGTAAACCTGCGCGACGTTTAGATTACACTGATGGGAATACCTGAGCCAAATATTACACGTGCACGTGAAGCGGTGAGCGCGCAAATCGATGTGAAAGACGCGGAAAAACCAACCGCTCTCTCTTCAGTTGTCCTCATTATGCATGGCCTAAGGGACGTCACATAGGTCACGGCTGCCCGATCGGCTGTCACTGGTCAACTTCGCTGCTAGATTCTCCCATTTCCGTCGTCGTCTTCGCTGCGTACGAACCTCTTCTATGCCTGAACCTGTAGGCACTGTTTTGCCGTTTCTTTTGTGTTTTGAGTGCGCTCGGAGTTTGAGTGATGAGCTCAATACTTCCCTTTCAACGGGACCACTCGACTACAAACGTTTATTGCTTCAAAAACGCCCCACCAGCCCGAGCGCGCACTTGCGAGCAGGCACCCATGCCTGCTTTTTTGTGGCACCAGACCGGAAATAGGCCCCTCCGCGTTGCGGAGAAAAGGAGAAAACTACCCGGCATGTGATATATCGAAGGCCGTCGAAGAGAACGCCGCGAGCCGCCCCCTTCTCCGGGAGAGAGCGCGCAGCTTTCGTCGCGTTGCCCGCGGTTGAGTTGAGAGGGAACGATTATGCGCGATTTCTCATCGCGCGTAGTTTCGTCAATTGTGAACGGATTACCATAATTGTTGCGGGAGGACATTTCTGGGACAATAGACTTTATCCCAAAATACATTACTAGTAGTCGATGGCAAGTATTGCAGGGTCCCTTTAAAGTATTCCGCATTGTGGTGCCGTCAGCACTTCAGTGTTCTATGCTTGATCTCGATTTGATTGATTGATTGTGGGGTTTAACGCGCCGACGCAACGCAGGCGATGAGGCGCGCCGTAGTGGAGGGCTCCGGATTAATTTTGACCACCTGGGGATCTTTAACGTGCGCCGAAATCTCGTACACACGGGCGTTTTTGCTTTTCGCCTCCATCAGAAAAGCGGCCGCCGCGGCCGGGAATCGAACCCGCGACCTCGTGCTCAGCTATGCTTGATCTCATTTATGACGGGCACCAGTGTATCCAAAGATGCAAAACCATTGCTTAGGAGTCTTTATGGTGGCCGGGAGTCAACAGCCACATCGAGGCACTGGTGTCTTTACAAAATGTTCTGATACCCGCGTTCAATGCTCAGAGTCAATGATGCCTTCTCAGACTCCAAGTCTTCTCTGGGACTAGTTTAGAGTAGACCAGTCACACCTGAGAGGTCAATATTGTTGTTTTACTGGTCTACTACAGGTCCCGCTTTTCTGAAGTCCTCAGTCTGTACTCGGCCACAGCACCACCCATCATTGCAGCCGTCAAGAGCGTGTTTGCACGCCATGCCATACCACGGGTGATCCACAGCGACAATGGGCCACAGTTCACATCCAAAAACATTACTACATTTTTTTAGGCTTACGGGTTCCTGCATGTCACCAGAAGCCGTTTCTGTAGTGCAACGGTCTAGTGGAGAAAATGGGGCGGACCATTGAGAACCTGCTGCTCAAGTGGGATGATTGTTACTTGGCACTGTTCGCCTACAGCGATACTCCAGTCGTTAATGGGGTAAGCCCTGCACAACTTCTCATGTGCAGACGCCTGCAAGCTCAAGCCACGGTGGCCTCGGTCCTTCAGCCTGGGTGATCAACCGAATCGAAGGAAGCAGGTCGTAGACTTCAACCGAAGACATGCGGCTCACCCACAATGCCCTCTCAAGTCTGGTGAGCAAGTCCGAGTACGAGACATAAGTAGCCCTGTGTTGGTTCTGGGGCCAGCGCAACGTCTCCGTTCGTACATCGTGGAGAACCCAGTAAGGAAATATCAAACATAATCGGCTACAGCTCGTCCCAATGTTTTGCGCAACAATTTCGAAGGGTCCTGTGGAGGCTGCCACCGAAGAACAACCCGAGGGTAAGCCATCCGTCAGAGACGCTTAAGCAAGAGGGGCACAGTTAGTTCCTCCTACGCTGTGTTCTGTGACTTCACCCATGCCACAGTCTTTAAGTTCCCCTTTCGTGTGTCTAGGTATGGGAGAGTGATCCAGAGGTCCAGAAGGCTGGACTAGTCATTTTGTGGTGACGTTTAGTGTAGTGTAGTGCATGCAGTTTTGTTCAACACTACACTAGGGTAGATTTACGGTGTGCTTATTTAGAGAGAGGACACACGTAGACCATTAATTTATTATGTACAACCGCAAGAGGCGAGAGGGGGTTGCAGCGATGGCGTAGAGGTAGAACACCCGCCTACCCGAACACCTGCCAATGAGGCTGGAGACAAGGCAGTTGGGAACTATGGTCTGGGCTGTAGAAATAGCAGGGGGGACCTACCAATGGAGCTTGCAGAACGGAATAACCTACGCCTAATGAATACCTTCCTCTGTAAACGGGAGAGTCGGAAGTGGAACCGGAGGAGCCCGAATGAGGCGCAGAAAAATGAAATAGACCTCATATTATGCGATAATCCTGGCGTCGTGCAGGATGTGGAAGCGCTCGGAAGGGTAAGGTGTAGAGACCATCGTATGGCAAGATCTCGAATTAGGCTAGATTTGAGGTGGGACCGCAACACGCTAGTACGAAAGAGGCCGACAAATGAGCTAACAGTAAGACGTAAAGTAGACGAATTCAGGATCGCGCTGCAGAACCGATATTTCGCTCTTAACGAGGAAGCCGAGCTTACGACACACGAAACCAGCGACAACCTTACACGCATTATCACGGAGTGTGCAGTAGAAGTCGGGGGCACTATGGCCAGACAGGATACGGGCAAACCCTCACAGGAGACAAAAGATCTAATCAGGAAACGGCAAACCATCACAATCTCTACCGCAGCTGACAGAATAGAACTAGCGGAGCTCTCAAAGTAATCAATAAGCGCAAGGCAGCTGACATACGGAAGTACAATATGGAGAGGATCGAATACGTTGTTAAGAACGGAGGCAGCCTAAAAGCAGTGATTTTTCCCCACGTCTTGTCGTGGGGAAAAGTCAGATGTATGCACTTAAGGATAAGCAAGGCAATGTCATCACAAATAGGGATAAAAGAGTCACAGTGGCCGAGTAGCTCTATAGGGATCTGTATAGTAGCCGGGACATCCAGGGTAGTGCCGAACGAGACAGTAGCTCAGAGGAGATAGACATCCCACCAGTAACGACCGAAGAAGTAAGGAAGGCCTTGAAAGAAATGAAAGGGGGCAAAGCACCTGGTGAGGATCAGATAACAGCACACCTCTTGAAGGATGGAGGAGAAAATGTACTTGGAAAACTGGCAAACCTGTATACGCAATGCTAATGACCGCAATGGTCCCGGAATCTTGGAAGAACGCGAACATCATCCTAATCCATAAGAAAGGTGATATGAAGGACTTGAAAAATTACAGGCCCATCAGCTTACTGTCAGTCGTCTACAAGGTATTTACCAGGCTAATCGCTAACGGAATTTCTGCAACCTTAGATTTCAGTCAACCTAAAGTACAAGCAGGGTTCCGTAAAGGTTATAAAACAATAGACCATATTCACACGATCAACCAGGTGATAGAAAAGTGCGCTGACTATACTGAACCCCTATATACAGCCCTCATAGAATACGAGAACGCATTTGACGCGGTCGAAACCCTAGCAGTCATCCAGGCATTACAGAACCAGGGGGTAGATGAGCATTATGTAAGAATAGTAGAGGATATCTACAATGGGTCTACAGCTACCATCATCCTCCATAGGGAGAGCAGTAAAATACCTATAAGAAAGGGTGTCAGACAAGGAGACACAATCTCTTCAATGTTATTCACAGCATGTTTACAAGAAGTATTCAGAACATTGGATTGGCAACAGGTGGGAGTAAGGGTTAATGGATAATACCTCAGTAACCTCAGATTTGCTGATGACGTTGCCTTGCTAATTTACTCAGTGGACGAATTGCAAAGCATGATTTCCGCAATGGGCGAACAGAGTAGACCCGTGGGCCTGAAAATTAATATGCCGAAAACTAAAGTAATGATGAATAACCTAGGGACAGCACAGCGGTTTGAGATAGGTGGCGAGGGAGTGGAAGTGGTAAGCGAATATATCCACTTAGGCCAAGTTGTGACCCCAGATCCCAACCATGAGGCAGAGACAATTAGAAGGATCAGAATGGGGTGGAGTGCATATGGCAGACATTATCAGATAATGAATAGCAGACTACCATTGTCGCTGAAGAAGAAAATGTATGACAGCTGCATCTTGCCTGTACTCACCTACGGGGCAGAAACTTGAAGGCTCACTAAGAGGGTTCAACTTAAATTGAGAACGACTCAGCGGGCAATGAAGCGGAAAATGATAGGTGTAACATTAAGGGACAAGAAGAGAGCGGAGTGGGTCAGGGAGCAAACTGGTGTTAAAGACATATTAGTAGAAATTAAGAAGAAGAAATGGACGTGGGTAGGGCATGTAATGCGAAGGCAAGCTAACCGCTGGTCATTATTAGGTAACAGAGTGGATCCCTAGAGAAGGCAAGCGCTCCAGGTGGCGGCAGAAAGTTAGATGGGCGGACGAGATCAAGACGCTTGCGGGGAGAAATTGGTCACAGTTGGCACAGGACCGAGGTAATTGGAGAATAATGGGAGAGGCATTTGCCCTGGAGTGGGCGTATATAGGCTGGTGATGATGATGATGATGATGATGATGATGATGACCGCGAGAGGGCACGACTGCCACATTTGCTTATGTATATATTCTAAGGGAAATAAAGCCTTGGGGTCAGTTTCCCGTTACCCGGAGTCGTGTGTTCATGGTTAGCCGGGCGCGTGTTTGAGGACGTGATGAAATACGCCCCGCATCAGAAACAGTAGCCTGGGCCGGAGTAGTGCGTAGTGTAATTTTCAGCACAGCCCCATCCACGAGCGTCGTTGTAAGTGATGTATTTTTACTTGCGAATCGTTAAGCCTGCACTACAGCATGCGTTCCATGTGTCGTCAGACTACTAGAGCCATTTGTTGGTTGGCCTTTTGAACCCAAACGGAAAGGCATAAAACTCAGAACGTCGTTCATTATGTTTCTCTGCTGATTCAGTCGCACACACTTGGAACATGGTACGCCGGAAGCTATGATTAACTACAGCTTTAAGGAACGCTTGACCAATTTTGTCCTCGGCTTCTTATACGGCCGCCCGGCAGCCATCTCTTGTAGGTTCCCGGCCAGCCAAATATCTGTTTCCTCTAAACCCATTGGCGATCGCCCGGGTGGACGTGTCGACCCCGCTTGTTGTGTTTCGCTCCGTCATAGCTAGCGTTCATTAGACACTACTTTAATAATGCCGATAAAAATGTAATTCTTCTGTTTTTTTTCTGTGGGTACCGTTCTTTTATTTCGCTCGTTTTGTGTACGTAGCTACAATGAATCAACCTGTTCAACTTTTCACTTTAGTTATAACACGCTGTCTTGTTAATTCAGCCTTTTTACTGTAAACCTGAACCAATACGCTACTTCTTTTACAACAGTTACATATATACTTGTCCCATTAGAAAAAAAACTTCGGTGGCGATTCTTTGTTGGTACGACTTTTATACAGAAAATAGCAAAGAAGTTGCAAAACAGTAAATAAACCATAAAATAACGCCTTAGGCGCATGATCAAATGAACGGGTGGTTTTAATTAGTCTGTATTTATCCACAACTGTAAAAACGCCGTCGTAGGCACAACGATTACCAATTAAAATCCGAAAACAAACAAATGTATAACGAACTTTACGTATGCGAAGAAAACGGTTTCGAGAAAAGTACATCTGATTTCTTCTGTATAGGAGTTCAATTGATCTGCTTTGAGGTATTTTGAAAAATCATAATATAAAAAGCTGCATAGCATAGTTATATTTTTTCCTAAACCGTTCAAAGTGGCAGGTGCTAGTTAAACAGAGTTCGTAATTTTCCAAATATGCTTTCGGTAAAGCAGAGTTCAAAGATATTTACTGAGATATCATTGCTTCAACTCGTCTTTAGGTCACTAAAAGCGTTGGTTGAACGTCCACTCGACCTAAAGTTCAGTAAGTGTATTTTTTTATCTGGTTTTTTCTAAAACACCGAACAATAAAGGAAAGAGCTATTTCTTCTCGTTTTCTTCTTTGCTGGAACCCTAAACTCGTAGGAACTAAAAATACAGAAAGCGCTTTCAGGCACTTGTGGCGAACTCGCGAGGTAAAGCGATCACGTCAAAGCGGTTAGACGTGCCGCTTGATATTTTCATTTTACGGAGCATTTCACCTATCTTTATTTGAAAGCTTCTAGTTGGCGTTTGCTATGTTCACGAGCGCAAGTTGGACTTCCTGAACATTTAATAATTACCGCGCTGTGGACCATTGCGTCACTATAGATGCGTGAGTGAAATATTGTGGCAGATGGACAAAGAGAAACGTTTTTGGGCCAAGCTTCTGGTTGATGCAGAACCCGGAGCGTTGTCTCTACTTGCTAATATTTAGTCTTACAATGTATATTTTTTTCTCATTTTTTCACAAAAAACATTTCCAAAAGAACTGCAGCCATGCTAGGTCATCAGCATTCAAATAAATAAAACCCACGATGAGAATATTTAAGGAATGTAGAATTGCTGCTAGGATACCCACAGGACCGCAAAACAATAAAGCGTATCGCGAGAAAAAGGGAATTTCTAAAGGCTCGCGTGCATTTTGTACCCTACAGTAAAGTTCACAGCCATGATATTGTTTGTTGTGCCTATTTTCGCCACGACATGCCGCTGCACTGGGACAATATATTCTTCCAGATAAAATTGTTCAGGCAAACGTAGTATACCTTGTTACAAGTAGCCCTGCAGTGAAGCGTTAAACGTGTATTCGGCTTTCTGGGACGTTCCCACTGGCTTCTCCCTGTGTCCTAGCCCTTCAAGGTTCCGTCAAGTAATGTGAACTTTTCTTTATGCGGTATACAGGGAGGTTTTATGTAATGATTATTTATAATGCAATAAGTAAAATAGTGCAAACATTTACGTTACATACCACAATAGATATAAGGCGTCAAAAAACAAAACAATCCTTTTTGAAAGCACAGCCCCAAAACATTGCATACAACAATGTAGTGTGTTAACATGGCAGTAAAGCAACCGTCCTGCGCGAATTACACCACTGAACTGAAAAGAAATGGCCTACAATTATCGCCAAAACAGTGTTTCACAACATTTTCAATTAAAACGTTTAACAGTTTGAAACTTTAGAACAATTAAAAGTTTAAAACAATCAGACAACACAAAACAAAACTCGTACTACGTATAGTTACTACGAACGCAAAGATACAAAAATTGGCTCGTGTTTACAGTACGTGTACCGCTCGATGAAAAAAGTTTAAATAAAATTCAATTGGACAATTTAAATGTTTTATTTACACAAGCCGTTGAAATGGCTTTCGTAAAGGGACACTCCCGATTGATGGACTTGCTTGCTCTATTGTTTAAAAATCCCCAGTGTGGAAGTTTGTTCTTCTGGCACTTTATTTGGCAAGATAATCAGACGAGTTTCTAGGGGTGTTTATTATGTGTAAATGCGCCTGTACAACAATTGAAAGGTGTATATTCAACAAACAATATTATATTCATATTATTATTGTTAGTTTTGTTGTACCAGTTAGGTTTTTCTGATTTCGAAGAAGTTTCAACGATAACGCATGATATTGCTCAAGTTTCTTTACTTCACAAGACATTTCTTTGTGTTTATAAATAGAAACCCAACCGCTTTCCTTTGCACTGCCTTGGCGTTCTGACTATGTGATTTTCCGGAGAAAGCATGAAAAATCGAATGTATTCTTAGGCGGGACCAACGGATAGATCCAACTAAACCAAGCAGATTTTTCTCAGGCGGCGTAAGACGGCGGCGGCTGCCAAAATATTGCCGTTTCAGATCATATGACACAGTCGTGTAGCGATAGTACACCACCGCTGTTGATGCTTTATTTCTTGTCCTAGATGATTATGCTGTGTAAAATTAGGGAAATAGGTGTTGTTTACACGTACACACTCCTCAAAACTAGTAAAGGGGATGACCTTTATCATGTATGAAAATTGCAAAGTACAGTAGAACCTCGATAAACAGAAATCGCTTAAACGGACTTGCTGCTTAAACGAACACTAGCCTGTAAGTTCGTTTGTTTTGTATTCAGATAACGTAACAAAACCACCGTTAGCCGTAACTTAAATTTCTGAGTCTCCGTGTAAATGGACCCGAAAATGAAACATCTAGTCGTACCCATTGCCCTGAGCATAAGCCTTTTTCCGGTTCCCGCTGTTTTGGTTTTATTTAGCCTTGTTGACCTTCTAAACATCATCTCGTTACTATCAGCCGTATTAGCGCAACGACTGAAAACAAATCGCAGAGGTTAGAGAGCATAGCTTCTGCCGCCGGGTTCGTGCCATCGTGGGTCTATTCCACGTGTCCGCCTTCTTAATTCGGTAGCTCGTCAGCATTCGCGAAGTGAGGCCTCAAGCCTTCGTTGCTTCAACGCCTCCACAGAAACGTTCACACTATGCGCTTTCGTTACAAAAGCAGATGGACATTATTCTTCACTTCGATAGCAGATCTTACACGAAGGCCGTGCAAACGATGAAGCACCGTGTCCCGAAAAGCAGCCTAAAGAGGATCCCGCAGGACACGGAGGAGCTACGGAAGGCCTTCGAATATTTTCGTTTCGGGCCACAAAGGAAGCGTATGCGATGAAGTGGTAGACGAAGAGGATGAGCCGCAAGAATAATCTGAAGAGATAGCTACCGTGTAAGATACCACACCTCAAGGAGAACAGTCAGCTGTGCAGTATTTAAGAGATTTGTTTTCAGTGGAAACGAGGATATGACATACCACACTTCACGGGACGTCTCCATCACCCATTGGTCACATAATCTATGCTTGCAATTTGTTGATTGGCGCAAGGGTGTCTATGACCAAACAGCCCCGAGAATCTATTAGGTGGTCCTTCAATGTCAGGTTCGTGGCTAAAATGGGAGTACAATGAAGATGGTGCTGCTTAAAATGTGTTACATATGAGTGTAGAGGGCCCGTAGATTACAAGATGAAGATGCTAATAATCCCAGACAAAGGGGGCTATGGTTGACATGTGAAAGCGCCCGGAACCTGAATGTGCTGTGCTACTGGGGCTCCCTATGGGCAAACAAATCATCAGGAACTCCCTCAAAGATAAGGGTGTCTCAGGGCACGCCCTATATGGTACGAGGTTTAGAAATTGGTATCTGCAAGATATTTTGCCTGTGAACATTGTTTCACGTCCCAAGAATACTGAAGGTTGCCGTGGAATGTTGTATGTGTATATCTTAGGGAAGGGTCATTTTCGGGCAGCATTGCAGGATGTGTACTCAATTAGCACGTGGAGCACGCTTAGCCGTACCGCACACCTGTCACAATTTTGTGGCAGTGCGCCATTCAAAAAATATGCGTGCGACGCGTGAGTGTGGCCAATTTATAATCTGAAAAAGATAAGTCACAAAATATAACTTGTTTCTAAATGAGGTTCTTACCTATGTGCGGTTTCATTGTGTACAGTTTTTGATGTGATTCTTTGCTACACCCATAGTTCACGAAGGCTCCATCGTATAGCAGGTTTTGTATCTGAATACGGCACAAGATGTTCATCCACGCCAGTGAGAAGAGCGGCCGCCACAGCATACTGGTCGGCTAGTTCGTTTCCCCGAATGCTACAGTGCCCTTTCACACAGGATACTGTTAGTGTCATACTTGATGCATAGAGCGAAATTATCTTCTTAATGAATTCTACCGGCGGACACGGTAACCGGGTAAAGCTGCGGATGTTTTTTTCACACCATGGTAAAGCGGTGCAACTGCTCATCGTGGGTTGTTGAAGCTAGGCTTGTTCGGGATCGCTTCGTAGTTGGGTTGGTCGACCGCAAGTTATCGGATCAGCTATGCCGGAGCCGAAAGTTAGCGTTTCAAGAGGCCTGGACTTAGGCGCGTCATAATAAAGTTGTAGATAACGAACAAAAAATTCGGAGCTCGTAAGAATCGCTTTTGCTCGAATTGATGCTACGCGAGTACAGAAAGGGAAGCTAGCATCGGGCGATGGGCTGGCCCGTCTTTTCTCGTTCTGCGGGCGCGCATCGCATCCGCGAACGGAATGTCCCACCCGTCCTGCCATCAAGCTACTTTTGCTGCAAGAGTGGCCACTTCGACGGGGTTTGCATGAAAAACAAATAAGTAGACTGGAAGCAAAAACGGAAATTTTCGTACGATCCGGTGAATCTTCATGCTGATGGGGAGGGCGCGGGGGCGGGCGGGAGGCGTCGCCCCAACGCAAAGTTCATTGAAGTGCTCGTAGACGGACGCGCATTGTCGCTCAAATAGGATTCTGGCGCCAAAGTCTCAGTTTCTCCCAGTGCATTTCCCATAATTCCGGCCAAGCTTCGGAATTCTGAGGGTGAGTTGAAAGGGCCAGGCAATAACGCCCTACCAGTTCTAGGCACGTACAATGTTAATTTGGCGTGGCATCGCAAGTCGGTCAAGCAGCAGTGTATGTACTGGCTGTAGACAGGATTCCTCTGCTTAGCATTCCGGCCATTCAAGCCCCTAGCGTCTGCAAGTTTTTGAACCACGTTTCTGAGTCTCCAGAACCCCGCGGTTAGCTACGCCTCTATTCAGCCCTTTTTTAGGGACTTGGAGCTCTTTAGAGGCGTACACTATCCGCCTCATACCACATAAGACTCCGTTCTCATTAATCGTCCCCAGACGCCTGCCGCTTGAACTCCGACATCCAATCAACGCGGATTTGGACAAGCTAGAACAAGACGGGGTGATTTGTCGCGTTGACACACCTACACCAAGGTGCGCAGGAATGGTCTCGGTCCTCAAGACTTCGGGTGGCTACAGGCTTTTCGTGGATATACCCGCATCAACAAGGTTGTTCTGAAGGAACGCCACATGTTACCCACAGTTGAGCAATGCCTTGGTCTGCTGGGGGAGGCCACAGGTTTCTCCAATTTGGATATCACGTCGAGCTTTCATCAGGTAAAGCTGTCGTCCAAACCACCAGAATTCACCACATTCATAACCCCGTTTCGTCATTACTGTTTCCTCAGGCTTCCATTTGGAGTCGCGATAGTTCCACAGTACTTCCAGCGACAGATGTCCAGAATCCTGGAAGGCCTTAGCGGGAATGGTGAACATGATAGACGACATTTCCGTCTTCGGTAAGACACGCGATCAGCGCGACTGTCAGCTGCAAGAAGCTCTTGCGGATCTAACGAACGGAAGCGTCACGCTCAACCGCGAAAAGTGCACCTTCGGAGCCAGCAGCGTCAAGTTCCTCGGTGTCATTGTAGGTACAGAGGGCATCTCTTCCGATCCAGATAAGGTAGCAGCGATAAAAGACATGTCAGCAGCGCAAGACGTCTCAGGTGTTTGTCACCACCTAGCACTTGTCAACCATATTAGACGCTTTCTGCCTTGTATATCAGAAACAACGGCACCGATACGAGCATTGCTCAGGAAGGAGTGGGATTGGACTTTGGGCACGCTCAACCCCGCCCGGTGCTGCTTGAGTAATCTTGGTGACGGTATTTGCGACGCAGACGCCGCTGACGCAGATTGCCGGGTGACGGAGCGGCGTCTGGTTTCGGCGGAAACGCAGTACCACAACTTGGGCCTGGTCTCGCCCGCAACCCCCTCGGGTTGCCGCGGGCAGCCCAACACGTCACCACAACGCATACACAGCCAGTAGCAGCGGTGGTGGCAATCACGTTCGTTGGGGATGCCGCTGCATTTGCGGCTTCCTCTCCACTGTCCCAAAGCACACGCGAGAGCACGGAGGAGATGGAGACCGAGCCACCCGTGGCAGCTCCCAACACCGCCAAACCGCCTGCGCCATCCGCGGCGTACTTGAAGCCCTCGGTGGTTACGGGCCAGGCAAAGCGTGCCCAAAAGGGTGAGCAATCCAAAGAGCCTGATCACTCAGGCACTCCGAGGACATATGACTAAGAAATGGATGTCGGACCGTTCTTGTCTGCGGTGCACCGTAAAGAACGTGTCCCGATGCAAACGCCTCCCGACAAACCCAAAAAGACGAGAGTGACAGCCATGAAAGACGACACATAAACATACACACTCCAGTAGCTCTTGCACTGACTAGTGGAAAGAGAAAACATATTTCAACAAAACTTTACAGACCTTCTCAAAACTCTTGATGATTTATGCGAAATACTGCATGGTATTTAGCCAAGTGCAATGTGTGTTGAGGAAACACATTTCAATTCCAATCACACAAATTTCTTGAACAGTTGCATCGTATTCACAACGGACAGAAATGGCTGCACACATGCTTCTGGCAGTGTGGGCCATAATCACCCGGAAATTCTTAGCATGCCACCCTGTCATTTTGAACACTTTCCTTGAGGCTGTAGCCATCCGCACAATAATATAATTTAGGTTGATAAAGGTGAGCTCCACTTCTATTCCGCCTGATCTTGCTCTTTCAAGCTCAGACTTTGAGGCGCTGGTTAATAAGCTGCCCGAACCATACATCTTACCAGGCAACCCTAACGCAAACAATTCTCTTTCGGGCTCTTCTTGCACGGAAGGCCGAGGTCGCTTGATATAGAAGTTTTTAACATGCTCTGAAGGAAGCCTTATCAACCAGAAACAGCCTACATACCACAAAATTGGGCACAACTCACCTATTTTATTACTTGGCTGCAGGATCCGCAGTTCTCTTTTCTTTTGCTTGATTTGGGTGTGAGCACTGACCAAAACGGCAGTGACCACTTCCCGACCTCACTAACAGATATAGGTCCATTTATATAAGCCCATGTAGTTCATTTTCCCCGAACAGGTTCAATGAAGCAAGACCTCACTGGCATACATTTACAGAGACATCCAAACTACACCAGAAATCAATAAAAACACCAAAACAAGGGGGAAGCAGCCCCACGCATCGTGGCGCACATCCTTGACGCCGCCGCAAAGTCCGTTTCCCATGCCTCTGGTGCCCCGAGCAACCAAAGGAGGCCGTGGAAGAATAAGGACTGTAGGCGGGCGCGAGAGGCCCACAACAAGGCGTGGGGTGTCCTTCGTTGGTACCCAACGTCGAATAATCTCATTTCTTTGAAACGCGCAAAAGGCTTTTGAAAAGCGGGTGCCTGGTGAGGTGAGAAGGGACAGTTGGCACGCCTTCCTTCCATCCACTTACACGTCGAAATCCACAAAGTCTGGACACGAATACGGAAACAAACAGACAACAGACACAGAACCTGCCTCTTGTAGGTACTACAGGAGACACACTCGTAGATCAGGCTAACACACTCGCACAACACTTCTAACACGTGTCCTTCTCAGCAAAGTAGACCAACACTTTCATGCAGTACAAAACATCTGCAGAAAATAAGCCCTTACATGACAAGAATAAGTCAAAATGTGCTTAGAGCTCTGAATTCACACTTCTTGAGCTGAAGGTTGCTTTTGCCACTTCTGCGCCTTCAGCTCCAGGGCAAGACAACATTACATAACCTATGATACAACACCTACACGCAGACATTCTTGAGACACTCTTACACCTTTACAACCAAATTAGGCTTTCGGGGCACCTTGCAAAATCTTGGAGCGAGGCCTAGTCGTGAATTTTTTTGAAAAAAGGGAAAGACCCTTCCTTTCCCGCTAGCTATAGACCTAGTGCCCTGAGAAGCTGCCTGTGTAAGCTTCTGGAGAAGATGATAAACCGCAGGCTTGTGTACTTTCTTGAGTACAATGGTCTTCTCGATAGATGCCAAGCAAGCTTCCGGGCGCGGCGATTCACAAATATATTAAAGATGGCTTGATGTACAAACATTACTGCATGACCGTAGTTTTTGATATCGAGAAGTCTTATGATACGGCATGGATTTATGGCCTTCTTGCAGACATAAAATCGTATGGTCTAACAGGTAACATGCTGAAAACGTTTTCGAGTTACCTGTTTGAACTCACATTTCTAGTTAGAGTCGGTTCGGCACTCAAACGTTCGCATGCAGGAGAATGGCGTTCCTCAAGGTGGTGTATTGAGCTGCACCTTGTTTATAGTTGAGAGGAACTCTCTCCGAAAGGCATTCCCGCCAACCATCTTGATGTATGGAAAGGGCGTTCAAATATCTTTCATATCATGTAACATGGGAAGGTTAGGTACAGCTTGGGGTTTACAAATGTGCTCGCTGGGCAGACGTAAATTGGTTGCAACTTTTTTTTTTCTAAAAGTACCTGCGTTGCATTTTCAAAGAGACGCGGGATGCAACCAGACCCTGAAATTAGGCTTAATGGCGACTCAATTCCCATAAAAAAGGAACACAATTTATTGGTGTAGTCTTAGATAAAAAACTCACATTCATTCCTTACTTCAAACAACTAAACATAAATACCTCAAAGCAATAAACATTCTTAAGCTCCTTTCACACCACTGCTATGTTGTTGACAAGCAACTCCTCCTACATGTCTTCACGAGATTGGTGGGGTCCTGCTTGGACTTTGAGAGTGTGGGTTATGGGTGGACATCAAAAACAGCTTTGAAAATGCTACCCTCACTGCTCTTCTTTGGGCTTCTCCTCGCGTCGGGCTATTTCCGTACTAGCCCCGGACAAAGCTTAAACGTCGCGTGCGATAGACGGTCCCTAGATCACCAGTGACCTTACATGTATCTTTTACGCTTTAAAAAATTTGCCAATAACCTTTCAAACCTTTATTTGTGATATACCCATGTCCCAACTTCTATTCAATCATCCATCTATCTCTGATCTGTTCTCACATAGAGTGAGACAGGACGCGTCAGAATTATCTGTCACTTTTCAGACCCCTACAAATCAGCCCTTTCTGACATTTCACCACTATGGCAGCTTCGCCCCGTGTCGTGCGACTTGTCTTTTGTAGCAACAGATAAAAAACAAGGGCATACAACTGCACTTCTTCAACACTTGTTTCTTCAAGACAAATACAAGTATGAACAATTTTTGAGCGACGCTTGAAAAACAGCCCTTACCGTATCGTGTGCTGCTTACGGACCTGATTTTGGGGAATCTAGTAACCTAAACTCGACAAGCAGCATCTTTACGGCTGAAGCCTGTGGGATATTTCGGGTTTTGTAGCACATTGTCGATCATGAGGAATCTAGTACCCTAAACTCGACAAGCAGCATCTTTACGGCTGAAGCCTTTGAGATTTTTCGGGTTTTATAGCACATTGTCGATCATGAAATTCCCAAATCCATCTTCTTCACAGAGTCCTTCAGCGTAGTACGTGTATTGGCACTTGAAAAAACATGTTATTCATTGAGTTTTTAAACCATTATGTCAGCATATGCGATAATTCTTGAAGTTACTGTGTGCTGGCTGCCACGTGACTCGGGGATCGCCTGGGATCGCTGCACTTACAACTACAGTTGACATAACGGCAATACCTTTCACTGAACTTACATCACACATCAGACAACACCTTTGGCAAAAATGGCAAGCACACTAGAATGAAGAGACAAACAACAAACTACACGATATAAAGCCAGTTTTGGGAGCATACACCACTGATACACACAACAGACACAATGAAGTCACTTTGACTCGATTACGGATAGGTCACATGCATGTAACACACTACTACCTTCTCACTGCATCTCGAAGACCTCTGTGTAGAAAGTGTGGAGACGGTCTATCCGTGATTTATGTGCTACGTCTATGCAAAGCACTCCCCACTGCACATAGATCAGCAAAACAGAAATAAATCACTCAAACTCAATCACACTTTTTTTCATTCACGCTGTACTCAGTCAAACTCAGACTCAAAAAGCTCGTCTGTTCACAAAATCACTTGTACTCAAACTCATTTGTCCTCACGAGTATTCGTACTCAATCTGTACTCATGAGTACTGAATCTGTACTCATGAGTACTCTCTCTGTACTCATGAGTACTGACTCTGTATTCATGAGTACTCAATCTGTGCTCATGAGTACTACTCATTCTACACTCACGAGTACTACTCATTCTGCGGTCATGAGTACTACTCATTGTGCACTCATGAGTACTCAGTCTGTACTCATGAGTGTTCAATTTGTATTACTCTAGAATAATCAACTTATCTGCACTGTTAGCTAGGTCATATCTCGAATGGAAGAATAAATAGTAAAAAATAAAATGTTTAATTGATTAGAAAAACACAGGTTACATATATATCAGGACAGAGGAAGTAAACGTCTTACGCGGTGCACTGTCGTAGGGCGACTTACTGCGCGAAGGCACGTACATGTGAGAGAGCAAAACGGAACGCGAAACGGAAACGGAACGCGAAACGGAACTCGCGTTGCGCCTGGCGTCTCCTCTGGTTTCAGAAATAAAACAACGAAGTCTAGGCCGGGTAGGGCTCAGGGGAGCTCGGGACTTTTCTGTGCGGCCGTGGCCGTAAACTGCGGTTTTGTGCGTGTCTTCGGGTGGCAGCTTTTGTCGTCCGTTTTCGTTTCCGGGCGCGCTGATACTCTCGTAATCGTGCTCCAAATCTGAATTGTGCCTGCCCGCAGGCACAATGAAATGTTTGCGTAGATTGACGTCCGTTCGTATCCAGATCACTGTCCGCTTATTCACAGATTCTCGATGCTGGCGTTTGTTTTTTATTGTTCCGGATACTAGAAACTTCGTTAAGAGGGTGTTCGTCTCGTTGAGTTTTGGTGAATTTCAAATCTGCTTGATTTTATTGTGTGTGTGCCGTGGGATTGCCTTCGTCAGACCTGAACTTGACAGTGTTTACTGCGTTGCGTTAGCCGCGCCGCTTCCGTCGGCGATTGTGTTCGTGTAGCTCGTCGCGTGCTTGTTGCATTTGGGGGCGTAGACGTCCGGCTTGTCCGGTGGCGAGCTGCGTTGTGTAGGCATGGCATAGTTCGGCGCGTTGAGGACGTTGCTTGAATTGTCGTGTGCGTTGCGTATGGTGCGGGAGCCGTTTGGCTTTTCGTTTAGTGTGCGGTAGCGTGGCATTTTCGTAGTGTGGCATGGCTGATCGGTCAAGGTCGTTGCGGCTCCGTGCTCGCGGTCGCAGTGGTTGTTTCGGAAGTGAAACCGTTGTGGTGGGGAAGCCGTCAGTTCGGTCCCACATTCCTTTGTGTCGCAAGCGTGACTTCATCGTTAGGGCATTCGATGCCTTCGTCTGGATCGGGTTCATTTGTATCTGTTCTTGCCGTGTCCGTGTCGTCGCTCAAGCCCTCGTCTTTTGCCCGTTGTTTCGAGAATGCTATAATCGCTAAATCTCCCATACAAGCTAGCAGGCTCCGTTTGTCCCGAGTCCGCTTGCTCGCGGTTGCGTCCTCTTGTACGAAGTGGTGTTTGTTGTGTGAGTCTCGGTCGGAGCGTGGGTGCCGGGGATCTTGTTTGTTCTAGCTCGGACATGCCGCATGCGCTGGCCGTGTCGTTGCTCGTTGACGGACCTACCTGCACGAGTGTTATGTCGTTCGTCCGCTGGTCATAGGGCTGGAGCAGCGGGTGTGGAGAGCTCGTACGTTCCGGTAGGGTTGAACTGCGTGCACTGGGTCTTTTGTTGCTTGTGGCCAGGTGATTTCTGCGGTTGTAACATTCGCTGGTCAAGTCCGGATAGCAGCAGTGGGAGCGAAGGATGTCGAGAATAGTAGTTTCCTCCGTGTGTGCTGGCTTGGTGGCGTTCCTTGCGCTGTGCATTTCGTTCGCCGTGGGCAGCTCCACTGGTTCAAGTTGGATGTCGTTCGTCGCCTCTGGTGCGTTTCGTGCGCTGTGCGTCTCGTTTTATCTAGGAAACTCCCCTATAATTGGTGTGCGGTTGTTCGCCACGTATGGTGCATTTCGGCCGCCCTGCGTCTTGTTCGCTTATCGTGGCCATATCCACCAATCCGGATGTGATGTCGTTGGTTGAGTGGACCGGCGCAGTGACAGCACGAGCGATAAATGTACGTACTGGCTCCGTTGAGGTCCGTGCTCTCAGCGTTCCGTTCGTGTACGTCTGTACCGGAATAGCGGGTGCCAGGAACGTGGTGCCTTCTGGCTCGTGCACGCTGCGTACGTTGTGCGTCTGGTTGCTCGTTGCTGGAATGACCTGCGCGTGGGCGATGTAGCTCGTGGGCGATGTAGCAGAGCAACGTGTGTTCGCTATCTCGCCAAAAATGCACTGACCTTCGATGCGTTTCCGTAATCGTGGCGATTAGCTGGGAGAGGTCCGGTGAGCACGCAATCACAATTTCGCATGCGTCGTCTCGTTCTTGTGCGTGGCGTCGTGCATTCTGCCTGTGTCCGGATCTCGTGCAGTCCAGGCACCGTGGGAAACGTGCGGCCGGCTCTCGCCAGTGGTCTCTGAAAACTTTCTCGTTCATCACGCACTTCTAACAACAGACCTGATCATATTGTCAAGTTTCTTAAGATGGTTTTGTCATACCTTGAGATAGGGCACTGCATAAGTTATGCGGCTGATGACGAAGGCCTGCACTAGGCGGAGCGTCTCGCATTCCTGGAGGCCCCCGTGTTTGCCTGATACTCGACCGATCTTGCGGCTGATTTGTTCACACGTAGATTTAAGTTTGTTAAGGGCAATGGCTTTATTGCATTTGTTATTACTCCCTTCTAAAACGTCCACCGAACGTTTAACACAGCTCGGGATGCACAATACGATCACTGAGCTCATAGAGGCTCAATACACGAGTCAAATCAAGCAACTGTCAATGACAACTACTGGCAGGCATGTCCTTGAAGATCTCTGCATCGCTCTACCCCCTACCACTGAAGACAGAGCGGACATCCCTCCCCCTTGGCACCGCAAATTAATCGTTAAACTTCTGCCCCGTAATATGCATCCTGATGGAAACTCAGGAAGAAGGCAAGCCCGAGCAACAGCCATAACAAAACAATATGGCACCCGTAAAGGCGTATATTATGTAGACACAGCGGGGCCCACACCGGAGGGCATCTGTACGGTTGCGGTCCTGCACGAGGGAACACAGGTAGGTGGACTATGGGTGAAAACGAGTAAAATTGAGTTTGCTGAAGAGAAGGATATAGCTTTGGCCGCCCCTCACTCTGACGCAACGAATGTCTGACTCGCAACAAGCTTGCCCAAATTTCATCAGGGGTCGGATAGCACTCCTAGCTAGAAAAAAATTCTCACAAATGCCAATCCAGAAATATCCGACACCAATTAACAACTTGTATGGGTACCTGGCCACCAGGGAGTAGAGGGGAACGAGGCTGCGCACACAGCCGCCCTAGCGTCTCTCCCCCGGAGTTCCTCTGACTTCCCAGGCTCTGACGGTACACTTGTACCTTACCCACTAACCACATTCTCTGAGGCCACAACATACCTGCGCCACGGTAGGCGGGCGTTCCCCGTGCCCGCCAAGGGCCTGAATAGAACTGAGGAGCGCCATCTTCGCCGGCTGCAGACGGGCTCAGTCTACAGCGCCGCAATGCTCAAACACATCAACCCGTCCTTGTCGGGTTCGTGTAACTTCTGTGGTCAGTAGGCAGAAACATATCATATGGTATGGGCCTGCCAGTATAATCCAGGGTTAAAAGTCAAAGTGAAGCCAACGAGGGAGGGTTAGGAGGCGGCCCTGTCCGGCTGCTCAGACCTAGAGTCTCAGCGGGCTCTCGTCCAGCGGGCATGGGTGGCGGCCTCGACCAGTGGGATCCCGGACTGAGGAATACCACCCACGCAAGAAAGGCCTAACCGCCTCTCCCTCTCTTTACTCTGTCTTGTACATTAAGAAAGTTTTTCCTCCTGCTTCTCCTCCTCACGCAGCCTTGTGGTCTCAAAGACCGCCGCTTGCAGGGTCCTCTTCCGTTTGGTGTCGGAGGCGGCCTGACGTAGCGTTGGCACATTCGTTCGTTTGGAGAGATGGCGACGTTCTCCGTTGTCCTCTAGAAGACGCAAGACGATGTTGTCTTTACGGCCAGAGCAGGGTAGCCTTCGTAATCGTAGTGCGCTCACGAACTGCTGTTTCTTCGCAGAGCATATGACGTAGCGTTACGTTGAAGAGAGCAGTGGGTCGACCACCTATGACATGGAGTAGGTCGGTGACTCGCGTCGGCGTGCCTCACTCTCAAAGTCGTGGTGCGCTTCGTCCACGTTGTTCGTCTCTTCGTCCGTTCGTCCTGTCATGGCCTCAAATCCTGATCCTGTCGACTGCAACATCTTAGCTAGGTCGTGGCTCGAATGAAAGGCTAAACAGAAAAAAATAAAATGTTTAACTAATTATGCGAGGCTAAACAAAATATGCGAGGCTAAACAAGGCATCGCACGCGTTCAACTGGATATTATGATGTCCGATTCACAACTAACAAACGTGCTTAGGTGTACTCGGATATTTTATTTCCACTGCTGGGGCAAATTCCACCGCCGCGCCTGTACGGTGGGGCTATATGCTCACTTGAATTTGGCACTACACGAGACCATATTACTAGCGAACCTGAGCAAAATGTTTCAAAACGGGAACCTAATAAGACCATATGGGCGCACGCACATCAGCCAAATTGTCGCTTGAATACGCACAGCGGAATGGTGCGGACAATGTCGGTGAGACAAACGTTACAAATCACGCAGTCGGTTTGGCGCGAGTTACGTAAATTAACTGCGAATGTTTAATGAGCGGTTCGGCTCACGAAATGACTACACAGTGTGACATGCGTCTACGGAAACTTCTGAAGACCAAAAAAGAGGGACTTCAGTACGCCTAGTGCGCGCATTGTTAGCAGCCTCCACAGCCTCTCCCCTAAAACAGCTGGAAGGGAGCAAGCGCAATGAAGCCGCTACGCGTTCACAGGCCGCATCAACACAAATAACTGCCGCAGTCAACAAGTGCCATAGGAGAAGAGCAACTGCGGCCACGTTTCCCAACGGGCCCTCACCCCCTCGTTTTTCCTTCTTCACCGTGACCCCTTTGCGAGGGACCACCCATAAACGCTTACAGTGCCAAACAGGGACCGGGAAAGGGGAGGTGCAGTTTTCGTTGTCTAATTTTGTCATCCTTGACTGTTAAGCTGCCCAGCGGCACCGCTAAATGTTTGCGACTCGTACACGCGCGTCCGGACTCGAGCTTGTGATAAAACTTGTTTGCACTACTGTACTCACGAGTATACTCAAGGGTGCAAGCACTCGCAAAACCAGTATTCACGAGTATTGTACTCATGAGTACTGTGTACTCATGAGTATTGTGTACTCACGAGTACTGTGTACTCATGAGTACTCATACTCATTAGTACTCAAACTCGTGAGTACTCATACTCATGAATACTGTACTCATAAGTACCCATAATCATGAGTAGTGTACTCATGAGTACTGTACTAACGAGTAGTGGACTTACCCCTGTACTCACTCGTCATCATACTCACCTTTTTTTCTGGGTGTGTACTCAATCATTATCGTACTCACTCGTGAGTTTGAGTACAAATGAGTACAAATGAGTGTACTCACAAGTGAGTACGCCGACCTATGCCACTACATGACACAAACACTTCGCCGACCTCTACAGACAACGCAATCTCCTACACCCAGCTTTGCTTTTAGCGGATGATCCCATGATACTTGTCCAACGCACCTTTCGGTTTCAAATCGACATTAAGTTTTTAAACCGTATTTCCTATCAGCCGTAGTTTTAAACATATTTTTTATGCCACGCGCCACCACAACCTGTCTTTTACACCAGACATCCTCATTGTATTTTACGGATGTTACTTTTGTTTTTGTTAACGGTTTTAGAGTTTACGTTTACTTCATTTATACCTAACCACCATTCTTGCGCTCTTTACCCTAGTCGGCCTTGCGCCAAAATCATCCAATCATCATCATCATCAGTTCACGGTCAACAGTCAGCCTTTGCCAAGCTCAAGGAAAGGCTCTGCTCTGATATATGTATGGCTTAGTCCAACGCAGCATACAATACGACAGAATCTGCTGATGCCAGCTCCTTTGATCTTGGTGCCGTTCTGCTAAAGGCGCAAACTTCCGGTGAGCGTCAACCAGGCGCATTTCCATCGCGGTCCCTCACGCCAACAGAATCTCGTTGCAGTCAGACTCAGAATTTGGCTTTGGCCGCATGCTGGGCTGTGCTTCGTTTTGAGGAGTGTGTCCGTGGTCTGAACGTCTTCATTGAAACAGATTACCAGCCACTCCTAGCGCTCATGGGGACCATGGATGTCGACTTGCTGCCTCCTCGCATTCAATGGTTCCGGCTGAAACGGATGTGGTTTACGCAGCAGGTCCTGTACGTACCCGGGAGGCGTCTAGCCACAGCGGACACACTCTCGCGTGCACCACTAGATGGTCCCCTGCCACGGCACGCTAACCATGTGGAGCTCTTTGTTGGAGAGTTTCTTTGCTCCTTCCCAGACTTTATCTCCTCACGAAAACACGAGCTGCGCTATGCTCAAGCCATGGATTGGGAGTGCGATTTCTAGGTTGAGTACTGTACCAAGGGCGCTCCTCAATAATTCAATCTGCCGCTTCATGTCAACAAGTACTGGCAGTATCGTGGACACTTCAGAACTGTGAGGGGCTACTTTTGAAAGGAGTCCGCATTTCTGGTGCAGTCGCACTTCAGCGTTCAATGCTTTATCTATTTTATGACGGGCACCAGGGTATCCAGGGATTACATCGGGCACCATTACCGATGCAAAGCCATTGCTTGGGAGTCTGTGGGGTGTCCGGGAGCCAACACCCACATCGAGACGCTGGTGTTTAACTGTGCAAAACGTGCTAAAACCCGCGTTCAACTCGCCGAGCCAATGATGTCTCTCAGACTTTATTTTCACCCTGAAAGGTAATGATTATGTTTTGCTGGTCGACTACATGTCGCGCTTTCCTGAAGTAATCAATCTGTACCCGAACACAGCACCGGCTAATATTGCAGCCGCCAAGAGCGGATTTGTACGCCATGAAAACCCACGGGTGGTCCGCACCGACAATGGGCCACAGGTCTCATCCAAATACTTTTATACATTCGCCGAGGCTTACGGATTTGTGCATGTCACGAGCAGCCCCTGGTTCCGGCAGTCCAACAGCTAAGTGGAGATAATGGTTCGGACCGTCAAGAACCTGCTGCTGAAAGGGCAAGATCGTTACTTGGCAGTGTTCGCCTACAGCGACACTCTAGTTGTAATGGGGTAAGCCCTGCACAACTTCTCATGGGCAGACGCCTGCAAACTAGAGTACCCAAGATTTCGCAGCAGCTCGTGCCACAGTTGCTCGAGCCACAATGGTGATCAACCTAATCGAAGGAAGCAGGTTTACGCTTAAACCGACGATATGGGGCTCCCCCACAACGCCCTCTCAAGTCTGTTGAGCAAGTCTGTCTACGAGACAAAAGTAGCCCTGCGTTCATTCTGTGGCCAGCACAATGTCCCCGTACTTAGGTCGCGGAGACCCCGAAGGGAATTATCCAACTTAATCATCTACACCCCGTCCCAGTGTCTAGACCCCAGTTCCGAAGGGTCCGGTGTAGCCTGCCTCCAAAGAACAACCCCAGAGTAAACCATCCGTCAGAGACGCTAATGAAAGAGGGGCAGAGTTAGTCCCTCCTACGCAGTCTTCTGTGACTTCACCCATACCCCAGTCTCCAAGTTCGCCTATTCGTGTGTCTAGGTATGAGACAGTGATCCGGTGGCCCAGTACACTGGACTTGTGATTGTGTGGTGAAGTCTAGCATAGTGTAGTGCCTGCAGTGGTGTTCATCACAGAATAAGGGGGGATGTAGCGTGTGCTGGTACATCAGAGGGCACCATGTCAACCATTGATGTAATATGTGCTACCGCGAGAGGGCCCCACTGCCACGTTTGGTCATGTATATATTCCAAGGCAAATAAAGCCTTGGCGTCATTTGCCCACTACCCGCCGTCGTGTGTTCATGGTTAGCCCGGCGTGTGTTTGAGGACTTGATCACGCACCGCAACAGAAACAGTAACCTGGGCCGGCGTCGTGCGTAGTGTAATTTTCAGAACAGTCCAATTCACGCGCGTCGTAATAAGTGATGTATTTTTACTTGCGAAGCCTTAAGCCTGCACTACAGCACGTCTGGTATCTGTCCTCAGAACACTAGAGCCATTTGCTGGTTGGCCGCTTGAACCCAAACGGAAAGGCATACAACTCAGAAAGTCGCTCATTATGTTACTCTGCTGATTCACTCACACACACATGGCACACGGGATGCCAGAAGCTATGATTACTACAGCTTTAAGGAACTCTTGACCGATTTTGGCCTCGGGTAACTCTGCGGCCGACCGGCAGCCATCACTTGTAGCTTGCCGGCCAGCCAAATACCTGTTTTCTGTTAACCGATGGCCGGTCAGCCGAAGTGGACGTGTCGATTCCACTGTTTGTTTTTCGCTCCGTCATAGCTAGCGTTCATTGGGCACGACTATATCAATGCCGACAAGATTGTAATTTCTCTGGATTTTTTTTTCTGTGGGCATCGTTAATTTTTCCCTCGTTTAGTATACGTAGCCACAATGAACCAACCTGTTCAACTTTTCACTTTAGTATAACGCACTGCCTCATTAATTCAGCTATCTTTACTGTCAACCTGAATCAATACGCATGTTACAAATACCCTTGTCCGCTTAAAAAAAACTGCAGTGGCGATTCCTTGTTTGTGCGACTGTTATACAGAAAACAGCAAACAAGTTGCGAAATAACAAAAAAAAACCATATTTAGTGCATTTGGCGCACGATCAAATGAACGGGTGGTTTTAATTATTCTGTATTCATCCACAACTTTAAAAACGCCGTCGTAGACCCGACGTTTACCAGTTAAAAGCCGCAAACAAAGAAACGCATAACTCTCTATATGTATGCGAAAAAACCGGTTTCGAGAAAAGTACATCTTATGTATCCTTTACACCTAGTTCCATATAGCTGCTTTGAGGTATTTTAAAAAGTCATAACATCAAAATGCCGCTGAGCTTCGTGATATTCTTTTCGTAAATATTTCAGATTCACAGGTGCTAGATACAACAGACATTGTCCTTTTCAAAATATGCTTTCTGTAAAGCAGAGTTCAAAGATATGTATGACGATATATTTGCTTCAACTCGCCTCAAAGTTCACTAAATACGTTTCTTGAACGTCCACTCGACCCAAGGTTCACTAAGTGTATTCTTTGAACGGTTACTCTCCAAAAAACCGGAGATCAAAAGAAAGAGCTGTTTCTTCTATTTTTTTATTTGCTACCACCCTCGACTCGTACGAATTAAAAATACAGAAAGCGGTTTCAGGCACTTGTGGCTAACTCGCGAGGTAAAGCGATAACGTCAAAGCGGTTAGACATGCCGCTTGATAATTTCAATTTACGAAGCCTTTCACCTCTCTTCATTTTAAAGCTCCAAGTTGGCTTGTGGTATGTTCAGGAGCGCAGTTAAACATCCTGAACATGCAATATTGCTGCGCTGCGGACAGTTGCGTGACTTTGGATGCGTGAGTCAAAAATTGACCCGGATGGACGAACAGAAACATTTTTGGGCCAAACGTCTGGCTGTCGCAGAAGCCATAGCGTTGTCGCTACTTGCTAATATTTAGTCTCATAATATATGTTTTGTCTCATTTTTTCTCTAAAACGTTACCTAAGGAAGTGCAGCCATGATAGGTAATCATCATTCAAATAAAAAAACCCACTCTGAGAATAGTTACGGAACGTAGAAGCGTTGCCTGTCGGATAATCCCAGGACCACAAAACAATGAAGCGCATCGCGATAAAAAGGGAATTCCTAAATGCTCAAGTACATTCCGAACGCTACAGTAAGGTTCACAGCAATGAGAGTGTTTTTCTTGTCTATTTTTGCACACGACATGCTGCTGCTCTTGGACAATATGTTCATTAAGAAAAAATTGTTCAGGCAAAATTAGTATACCTAGTTAGAAGTATCCCTGCAATGAAGCGTTATTCTTTTATTTTGCTTTCTCGGACGTTCGCAACAAGTAATGTGGACTTTACTCAATTCGGTATAAAGGAAGAGTTTATGTATTATTTATGTATTGAGAAATTAGTTAAAATATTGCAAATATTTATTTTAGATACCACAAAGCTTGACAAGGCGTCAAAAAATAGAACATTCTATTTTAAAAGCACAGCCCCAGATCATTGCAAAGAACAATAAAATGCATTAACATGGCCGTAAAGCAACCGTCTTCTGTGCATTGCAACAGTGAAATAAAAAAAGGGTGTTCTTTTGGCACTTTATTTGGACAGATAATCCGACGAGTTTCCAGGAGTGTCGATTAAGTGTAAATGCGGCTGTACAACAAATGAAAGGTGTATATTCAACAAACAAAAATATATTCATAATATTATTGTTTTTTTATTGTACCAGTTATGTTTTTTTTATTGCGAAGTAGTTTCAAGGATAACGCATGATATTGCTCAAATTTTTTACCTCAAAACGCATTTATTTATGTTTATAAAAAGACACCCGACCCCTTTCCTTTGTACTGCCTCGGAGTTCTGACTATGTGATTTTCCGGAGAAAGCCTGAAACATCTAATCTATTCTCAGATGGGACCAACGAATGGATCCAACTAAAGCTAGCAGATTTTTCCCAGGTGGCGTAAGACAGTGGCGGTTGCCAAAACAATGCCGTTTCAGATGATATGACACAATCTTGTAGCGATAATACACCACGGCTGGTGATGCTTTATTTCTTGGCCAAGCTATTTATGCTGCGTAAAACTAGTGAAAGAGGTGTCGTGTATATGTATACACTCCACAAAACTAGTGATGGGGTGAACTTTATTATGTATAAAAACCGCAAAGTGCAGTAGAACCTCGATAAACAGAAATTGCTTAAACGGACTTGCCGCTTAAAGGAACACTAGCTTGTAAGTTCATTTGTTTTGTATGCAGACAATGTAACAAAACTTCCGTAAGCCACAACTAAAATTTGTTAACTTCGTTTGAAAAGCCCTCAAAATGAAACTTCTTGTCAGCCCCATTGCCACGAGCATCATCTTTTTTTCCGTTACCGCTGTTTCGGTTTTCTTTGCCCTTGTTCACCTCCTAAACCTCATCTCGCTAGTAGTCAGCCGTATTACCGCAACGACTCAAAACAAATCGCAGAAGCTACAGAGCATAGCTTTTGCCGTCTGGTTCGTGGGTTCGCGGGCTATTCTACGTTGCCGTCTTCTTAATTCGGTGGCTCCTACGCACTCGCGAAGTGAGGTCTCCAGTCTCCGTTGTTTCAACGGTGGCACAGAAACGTTCACACCATGCGCTTACGTTACAAGAAAAGCTGGACATCATTCTTGAAGTACCCTGAAGATGCAGGTGCAAGATCTGAAAATAAAATTGATGGATGTTTAGTGAACAGCGTATAATTGTTGCCAAAATAAATGTGTCCAAAGCTTGAGTGCCTGAACCTGTTGTAGTTTTCGTGCTTTCTGAAAACATTATCAGCGACATTCCCCTTATACTGTTCAGAGACTCATGAAGTGGTGTCAAGAGTGTGTATGCAAGTAAATTTGCATCTTTGCACATCTCTCTCAGTGCGCGGAACTGCTTTTACAAAAAACTAATTTATTCGGTCCCTTGTAGTTCCGTTTATTGGGAGTATTCTGTACACTACCTTTGTCACCAATAGCAACGCGCATTATTGCATGTTGATTTCCTTTCCAGTCATCACACCTTTTAAAATAAATTACTGCCTATTTCAATTTGCCTGATCAACAGGGGAAATATTCTTTTTCGGCTCATAGTGGAATCATCCGATGAGTCTAATTTTTCTCATGAATTTGTAGGGAAGAACATTTATTGAAATGAAGGAAAACAATAGAGGCCACGACACTTCTCTGTATACTCGCGACGCCTCAGGGGAAATTTCGGACGTGCGTTTTTGGACTATTACTTAGTGGTATGGGCGAGAAAGTTTTAGGAAGAGTTTAAGCTGAAGGCATGTCATTTTGTGCATTATAATTAGGCTTACAAAAATACTCCTTATCCCTCGGGTAAGAAAACAAGCCTAAAATTGGACATATCAGTGTTCTTTACTGATTTTTCAGGGGATTTAAGTCAGCCATTTTAAATTCTTTGTGTCTCGTACCCGCACCTAGGGCCTAATAAAATATTGTAGACGTACTTTAGGCGGAATTCAGAGAATCATTAAAAACTTGTAGCACGTAATTAAGTTCGGTAGATTTCTTTTTATCTAAGGCTAATAAATGATTGAGGACTACGGCTTTGGCAACCGCCAAGGAGACCCTATGTTGCTGTTAAAAGAGCCGATGATTGGTACGTTTTTGTAGCCTACCCTAAATCGTACGGGAAGAAAATCGTGAGCGAGTAAGCTGTTTTTCTGCCGTCTTCAGTTCATTTGATTTGTTGATGATGTTCCTTGTAGCTCCACTTTGGAGTAGTAATCGGCATGGAAGGTTGTTTACGGCTAATTATTTTTGATTTGCTTTTTTCACCTTTTAAGCCTCATTTTTTCTATTTGCCAGGGACATTTTGCGTTCAATTTCCGGACTTACGTCGTAAGCTTTCCCGTTTTTATTTGGCACGTACGTAATAGGGCAAAAACCAAAGAGTTTTTCCTCATCATTAGTTGGTCAATGGTATAAATGGAAAGATTTTTGAAACCTTCATATTTTGTGCATGAAGTCGCCAAGCCAGATTGTATTATAAGTATTGTGGATGCATTTAGTATGGGTGGTAGCCAATGAATCACTCCATTTTTGCATGCATTGAAACCCTACGTGAGCTGGTCCTCCGATATACAATCAAATATACCTATTTTTAACGTTTTCTGTTGTCTCGTGATGGCCTCTAAATGTTACATAATAACCTGATGTTGTTTCACGCGTGCACGTAAGTTGTTATAGCACTGAAGGTTGAATTGTAGTTCAAACAATACCGCAGCTGGCTGAATGTCGGGAATGGCTTATTAAATAAACGGATGAGTGTGCAGCAATCTCTTTTAGGAAACAAGTATTTTTATTTCTATGCCATCTGTCCTTCAATGTGAAATGCAAATCATTCAGTTTTGATTCGATTTGTTATGAGCGCTAAAAGCCTTATTTTATTGAAGCCCATTTCGGTAACCAGTTTCATGATCTCGGCCATAGTATTGGTCGCGTCAGGTTTGTATCACGGTTGTTGTAGTTTTTCTGGTTCTCTCATATATCGGGTACTTCGAAAGGTCCGCAATTTGTTCATATTATCTAAACTAAAAGGTTCATCATTTCTCGGAGGTTCCTGATAAACCAGCGCACACGCTTTACCTGCATTCTTTTTTTCTGTTCAGCGTAGTTCTACAGTTTATCGCGGGGGAACGTCACCGCTAATTCTGTCATTTGTTCCTTTCAATTTTAAAAACGTTTTCAGTTTGTAGTTTTTTGGCAAAGCAAAAGAATTTTCTAATTTTCAGAATTTATTTTGAATACGGAAGTCTTATTCTATGGATTCTTTTAAACGGGGTTAATTTTGCGAAAGCTAAATATTTATATAAATATTTGCTTATAAAGGCTAGCAGATTGTATCTTACACATTAAAGTTTGGATTATCGATCTTCAGTTTTAACATTCGTGCAGTACTTCGCAGATGAACCACTCCAGAGACATTGCCTAATAACTTTTAGAGGACCACAAGGCTAGTTTGATAGTAAGTAGGTTGTCTTTCACGATACGTTTTATTTCATTAGGAATTAGCTCGAGCTGTTTCCGAAGCTAACCTTTTCGAGTATTTCTCCCTATATTTTACCACGTCACAAGTCTTGTTTATGAAGCCAGGCCAGAAATAATGAACAAAGGAGCTGTAGTTATGGCCGATCAGACACAAAAAATTCCATGGAATACATTTGCCACTACGTTTTCTCCCCTACGGGAAAAGCAATTACGGATTGGGGCTCAGCATTCAGTCATCACTGCCGTGCCTATCAGCCAAGCAGTATTCGCAGCTAGGTTTGGTATATGGCCAAGCCCACTCGCCGCCAACGTAGCGCTGTAATGAGCACCTGCTTCGGCGGTGCCTGATTGCGGGGAGGGGGGCCTTTCATAAGTCGTTGTCATTCTATATCACTCGCAATGTTTGTAGCACCTCACTGTTAGAGTTCATTAGCTGTATCGTGTAGGATGGCTTCTGTTGCCCCGGAGACCCCGCTTTCACCAGCAGTCAGGTAGAGAAACGCTGCATGAAAAGCGTGAACTAATTACTGTTCCATATATTCCAACTATGCTTTCGTGGCGTTTCCAGTTGATATTACCTGTCTGCGTATGAAGGCTATCTTCTGTAAAGCGAAATATTGGATTAGATCTTCTGCCTAAAGAACGGCTTTAATTGAAGCAATAAAGATTTTAACAATCTAGATTCAGCGTTCACAAGACGGCACAACCGCCTAATGAGCCTTCTCATTCAAGATTGCGAATATATTCTGGTATTGTATGTAGAGGGTGGCCCCAGCCCATGGTCTAGGTCTGCCACGTGTTGGATTTAGGGAGTTCATTTCAATGTTAGAAACAATACGTTTCCTCTGGTTGCCTCATTTAGCAACGTGAGCTTATTCTCCATGCTACGAAATTCTTTATGGCGCTCGGGGCACCTTGCCTCAGGTGTGTATGTTTAAAGTCACTGCTTCAAGCCAGTTTTTGTGACAATCGTTAAAGCCTAAGAAAAACACCATCTGGCGACTGCCTTGACAACCACTTCTATTCCAAGTTTCCGAGTACAAAAAGCACGCACAACAATCCGCGGCCAAGTCCAAAGCGAACACCCGTGCTACGATCCAAACGTAAACGCGGTGTGACGGGAATTAAGTGATAGCTCAATCTCACTGACGCCGGTTTTGTACAGGAGAAAGCAGCAGCACCAATGAACTAAAATTGAGGATGAGGCGCGTCAGAGACGCATTAACTCAAAGGTTGCTGAGTTGTTAGATGCTATCTTTGGTACTTCTTTTCCTGTGTCTCTAACTTTATATTCCCTTGAATATCTAGCTCCAACAAACACGCTCAGCGCTGCTGTGCCGGCGCTTCTCCGAGCGTAGTTGTTCAATAGGAGAGGACGCAGCAGTGTAAGGCTGTTTTGGCTGCCTTGCTATACTGGAGCGTCACGCGCACAAAACTTACACTAGTGTTTTCGGGTATTCTGAATTGATTGCTGACTTCTACTTTCGGAGGAAGGCGCGGCCGCTGCAAGTCTTTATGTCAACGACAGATATTTCCCATGGCAATCTCGAGCTGGTGGTGCGGCTTCCCCGGTCATTTATGACTATCACAGCGGGTTTCGCAATTTTGTCGCAGAAAACATAAACCTTGATGTTCATACTTGTGACTTAGGACTTCACACTTTTGTTTAGCCATACTACACAGCAAAAGGAAACTGCTTTTTTCTGCGCACTGGGACGGTTTTTCGAGATGCCCTATTAGGAGCTGATGTCGCTTACAAACACGAACAAGCTGTAGGACACGCTAAAGTAAGCTAAAGTGCACATCTCGCGACATCCGGCACAGAAACTGCGTTCTCTACATGACGTATGCTAACGTTGGATCAACGTTTAAAGAGAATGCCTAGTGTGGCAAGCTCGTGGACCTTTATAAACTACACAACCTACGGTGGTCAGTTCAGCTTAGTTCATTGTTTTTTTTATAATGGTCATTGTGAGTACTTTGTCCCACACCAGTAATGCTTTTGACGTATTGTGTTGTAGTTCACTTTCCTTCTACGGCTTGAGGACCAAATGTAAAATATGCTCAATTTACGTATCCTTCTAGAGGGTTACTTGGGAATTTCAGACTACATGATGGCATCGATCTCGAACAGGTTTTAAAGGTAGGACAAAAAAGTTTTCCTGAAGACGCTATCATCTCCGAAACAGATGCTTCATATTTATAAAATATTTCACAACAGCGCTCAGATGATTACGCAGTTGGGAAGAAGCATCGCCTTTTCCTTCCGCTACAATGAGCACAAAGAACGTTTACGGCCGCTAAAATGAAAATCGATCGCAGCTTAAAATAAAGCCATAAAAATATCTCAGCTTCCTTAAAATACCACTCCTGCATATCGCTACTGTGATTTATTGGGCAATAAAAATTGGAGGCATGATCTATAACCAATTGTATAGTGGAACATTTTTATTTTCCCTGTCGTTTCCAGTATTGGTTCGCTAGCCGTTATGGGCGTGATTTTATTCGACATCGCCTAATATGTTTTTGCCTCATTTTAGTTAGCTCTCTGCTGCAGATATCTCTAGACCCAAAATTATTATCCCTGAGTGAGGTTACGCACAAAGTGCAACACATACCATCCCTATGCCCGCCATACATCAGCACTTTGGTCTGTGAGTGTTCAAAACAGCACTTCTCTTGAACGTCATCAGACTACTCGGAAAGGGTATGCTGTCAGAGCATCCAAAATGCATAGCATCGAGAATAAGAGAACCCGTTCATAATTTGACGCAAAGATTTAGCTGAAAAATTGTCGTTTCTAGCCTAGTCAACACATTTCTCAAAGCACGTCTGCTTTTCAGCGCTCTGCACAGTGGACATGGAGTTAAAATTGCTTGAAAACAAAGCTACAATATGTGGCCACATGTTTTTACAGCACTACTACCAGCCAATAGCAATGTTTTTGTTTCTGTATTGAGAACTTTTAAGGTTTTCAACGGCCCGAAACCTCGTTGGGAATACGCTGAAATGCTTACCAAGAGATTCCGTTTTAGTTCCCTATCGTTGCAGCTGTTATTCCGTTTGTAGCAGCAAAGTGGCAAGTGAAAGAACAACCAGTACGTTCCGAGTGTTAGCAGTCACGTACAGCATCCAACCGGTAAATGTATTTTGTTATCTCGAGAGTACATTGCAAAACAGCCAAACCGTAGCCTCTACTTTAAAGCTATATAAAATTTTTGGGGAAAGCAATGTAACCTATATATATTTCTCTTTTAAGCAAACCCTCTGGTTCTGGCTAGCTGTGTAAGAAAGTCCCAAATGGTCAGGGCTGGTTTAATCCTCAAGATCGAATGGCGATAAAACAACTTGAAACTAGTTTATTGTTTTTGGGAATTACTTTGAGTAGGAAAAGGCCAATGAAAGAGCTGTTTGATTCTGCCACAAAATTGCGATTACAAAAATAACTGAAACCATACTTTTTCCGAACAGCTTCCTCCACATTAAACAACATTAAACGCGTGGAAGATTGTATGAAGACTAAAATTTATAGTTAGAACAAATAAAATACATTTAGCAGGACCAAATTCAAGATAAAGTGAGTGTAAATTGAAAGTTCATTAAACTTCGTTTGTTGAACTAATATTTTGGCAGAATTCCTAAGTTGATATTAAAAACATTTCCAAATTTGTTCACTCTATTTATGTTTACTTAGAAACAGTTGAACAAACAATAAACACCTCGAGGAATTTGCCGACAATTTTTGGCCTACTGCAGTAACATCAAAATGTTGCTTTGGCACTGGTGACTTTTAGGTGCTATACTTTTTGGGCGAGTTTATTATTTTTAAACGCTCTTCATACCGTGGCAAGGACATTGCAGAGGGTAAACATACCCGCTGTGCAAGTATTTCGCCACGGTGACGTCCCTGTGTGTCATAAAAGCTGACGTTTTCAAATAACTGGCAATGAATGTCATAAAAAGGCTAAGACCAAATTTTATTATCCCTAAAGCTTCAATAAAAAGCATAATCTCTGTAAATTCTGAATATGTTTTCTATATCTTGGCATTATAATTAGTGGGAACTTAGTTTTAAAAGAAACAGGTTAAAGTAAAGCTTTCTAAATTGACCTGCAGCGCTATACAATGGTGCAGATAAGGATGATGTTTGAGTTTTAAGGGCCCAAAGGCCAACTAAGGGCAAACAGCGCTTAATAACAAAAGTCACTTTATGAGAGTGACTTGAAATGTAAAAGTAAACATTGTATTAAAAATAAACGAAGTATAACACAAGGCAATGCAGATGACTGGTGTGAAGTGTCAGGTTGTCATAATGCATTAAAAGAAATCGGATGTAAACATTTTACGTTGGTAAGAAACTCAACACCGCGGTTGATTGAAAACATGGGCTCGCCTCCCAAAAAATATGATGGTTGTTGAGGGATGTGTTGCCTGTATATTTGTGGAAAATGTTTGCGTCGTGTTGTGTCAGGTGCCATGCATTGGATGAATATGTGGGTTACAGATAGGCCCTCTTCACACCTGCTGCACATGGTCTTGGTGATCCCGTGAGCAGGTAGGAGTCATGTCGCATGTGTATGTCCTATTTGCAACCTACAGAAGGCAACCTCAGTGAATTCATTGTGATTCAACCAAGTGTGGTTTCATTATGTGTAGTTTGTGTTCTGTCTGTTCACTCCACTGTGCTTGCCATTTTTTACGAAGGTGTTCTTGGATTTGTCGCTTGAGCTCAGTCTTTATAGGGTTGTTATGTCTTCTGTGTTCCTTAGTGTGACAGCATCGGCCTGCCCCTTAGCACCCTAATTGCCAGTGATCCCAGCGTGTCCTAGAACCTCGTACAAGACAAGCACAAGTTTCTGGGCATATAAAAACATTTTAGTGCTGAGAACCATATTTACAATTTTGTTTTTGTATGGCTTGTGCAATGTCAATACGCGCAAAACGCTCAGGGTACCTGCATATATAAGGCACTTTGGAATTTTTTGTTCAAGAATGTGTTGTGCTATGAGTAAGATGTCATATACTTCAGCTGAGTAAATTTGGTGTATGTGGTCGTGCTTCAGCATGAATCAAAGTTTGGCCCATGAGCAGCTCAAGACACCATGAGAGTAGTTTTTGATGCACCACTGCAAAAATCTGCATATTGATATTTATCCTGTAGGGAAAAGAAGTGCCGAAAAATAGCAGTTTGTGGTACCCTGGTTTTCTCTATTTTTATGAGACCTAACTCACAAGATGCAGATTGACGCCGCCAGGGTGGTGAAACATCAGTAAAAGATGGTGGGTAATTGCCTGAAAGGGGGTTCTTGAAACCTGACTCTTCGTGTCTCACTATACGTGAGGGCGGGAAATGCACACATGGGCGATTTACAAACATTAGAGATGTGGGTAGATGATCAAAACAGGTGTAAAAGGACAGTTAGTCAGCGCGGAAATTTTAAAAGCGAAAAGTATGTTCACGTACATCTGTTTGTCCTCAAGGTAGCACTTGTTGCATTCATTATATCGACTTTGGACTTGGCAAGTGCAGAAAGCACCCGATTCAATGCGAATCCCTAAGTGTTGCACCGGATCGGGCATTCTTAATGCTGTTTCTGTCGCTGACCCATACACTGCCCTGCCATGGTCCAGCCAAGACCCAACCAACCCAGTATGTAGGCGCAACAGGAGTTCTTTGTCAGTACCATACGATTGGTGTGAGAGAACCTTAAAGGTATTCATTGTTTCGAGACATTTATGCTTCCGTTGCTTTATTTTAGAAAATCATTGTGAGGTTGTCATCAAATTCAACACCAATGAACTTGTGCTCGTTATTTACAGTAATTGAAACGCTTTTGAAAGTAATGTCAGGGTCCGGAGGCATTCCACGCTTTCTTGAGAACACCACGCAAGAGCTCTTTCCTAAATTGAGCTTAAAAGAATTCTTGTCTGCCCAGCTGGAGTTTTTTGACCCCTAGCAGGACTTGACATTCCCATATCAACATAGAAGAATAAATGAAAAGATGTCTCTACGTCGTCTGCATAAACAAAATAAGAGACTGTAGGTGTCAATGCCTTACTAAGAGAGTAATTCTTCACAACAGAAAGAGTTAAGCTTAACACTCCGCCCTGGAGCACGCCGTTTTCTTGCACGTGAACTTTTGAGAGCCCACGACCGACTCTATCTCGGATATTTCTCTGCGACAAGTATTTAATAAGGCAGTAAACCATGTTACCTGAGACACCGAATAACCTTAGGTCACCAAGAGTACCGTGGCGCCAGGCGGTGTCACCAGCTTTGTCGAGGTCAAAAAACAGAGTAAGACAAACTTTTTATGCATGAAGGCATCCTTGATATATGATTCAACTGCCGCGAGTTGATATTACGTGAATGACCCCGCCGTGACGTTTGCGTAACTACACTTGAGAATACCATTGTACTCACGAAAGTACACGAGCCTTCGGTTATTCATCTTCTCAAGAAGCTTACACAGGCAGCTGGTCAAGGCAATGGGTCGATCACTGGGCGGAGAGGAAGCTTCCTTTTCGTCTTTCAGGAATGCTACTAATATGGCCTCCCTCCAAGACCTTCGACTGGTCCTGAAAGCCATTTTTGACTGTACAAATGCAGGACCGTTTCATGCGTATTTCAAGATTCCATGTGTAATTGAAGTAAACGTGTACTTTACCCAAGGTAGCCTAAGGTAATGATGGGTGTCTTCTGTATTCCTAAAAAGGAGGGCTTGCGCTCCGAAGCTTTCTCTTTAACCTTAAGTGAGAAATACAGAAATAGATTAACAGTTTTTAAAGGCTCTTCTGTAGGTGTATCATTAGGAGTTGAATTAAATAATGGTTACTCACAGCCACGAGTTTTGATTAATACTGCAAATCGAAGTATACCTTCTGGTAATGCATTTGACAAGGTCATTTGACAAGGCATTTGACATTGTCAGACATGATGCCATTCTATACAATCTCGCCGAGCCGATTCTATACAATGTGGCCCGCACGGGGCTCCTTGAGCAATCTTTGTGAAGGTATTGGTGACACCGCGGACCCCGAGCCCCCAACATAAGCTGTAGCCTACCGTGGTGATGCCTTTAAAGGTGTAGGGTGAGAAGCCACAAACGGTGGCCGTCGGAGCCCAGGTCATGCTCTGGCAGATGTGATCCCTGTCTGTTTACAGGCAGGGAGCTCCGGTACCTCTTCAGCTATCAGGGTAATACTGACGAAGAAAGTACCCCTGTTCCCGGCTTTTTCTTATGCCATATGGATACTTCAAAACCCCCCAGAACGCGATCGGTCCCTGAAAATGGGCTGCACTGAAGTCTCCTTTCCTCCCTTGCCTGAATCGACATATCCAAAACCCGACAGTTTCTCCTGCTTTCTAATTATGGGATCTCTATACCAGTCAAAACCCGTCACTGCACAGTCAGGTTTTCCAATCTCAACGTTCCTTGAGGGGATTGTCGTAAAGTAAAAAAACTCCAAACAGGAGAAATCGTGCCCGAAATTAACAAAAGGCAGCAATCTACTAACCTCCTTTCACAAACTGGCATGGTCTATACAGACGCAAAGGTCACGCCCTACCTTATGGTGAACAGCTACCAGGGCGTGATCTCCCATTCTGACCTAAGGAACGAAGCAGAAACCGATCTCATCGACGGCCTTCGAGACTAAGGCATGACGGCAGTGTAAAGGGTACCTATGCTGCGAAATGACATTGCAATACGTACAAAACACTTGATCTTGACATTTGACCGCTCGACGCTCCCTGAGACGGTGAATGCAGGTGTTTTCAGATGCCCAGTCCGACCTTACCTACCAAACCCGCACCGCAGCTTCAAGTGGCAGCAGTTTGGGCATGGTACAGCCTGTTGCCGCGGCAAGACGACCTGTGCAAAATGTTCCGCTCAAGGTCATCCGACCTAAAACTGCGACTGCACCGCCTTCACCTTTGCGGACCTTTGCGCACACTCAATGCAAAATAAACGCTAAAAGTGTTCGTACAGGTTTAGACATAGAAGAGTTTGGTGCACAGCGCCGACAATAGCAGAGCGTCACAAAAATACTAGAAATGAGCCATGAAGTTCACCAGCCCGAGCCAATAGGATTGCCATGGCAGAAATGACGTAATTTTATAGGTACCAGTGGTGCATAATGAGAAAAATTGGAAATGCCGCAGTTGGTATTTCCGTGTCTTACAGCAATTTGCGTGCTTCCCGCATCACGTGCACGTGCAATATTAGGCTCAGGTATTCCTCTTAGTGCGATCAAACGTCGCGTAGGTTTATTTTTGCTGCTCAAAGCATGTTGCCCGGTCCCCTTATTCTTGCCTAAAATGCGGGCGCACATTCCTGCATGCTTGATGGATGGTGAAAACACAACGTCAAGTGCTGTCATTCATTACTAGTCCTAAGGTATGGGACATATTTTGAGCGTATGACACAACTTCACTGTTTTTATTTTCCCGCTCCTGTTAGTGTTTTCTTATCATTTTCGCTTCTCTTTTTTAGTACTTTTGCCCTGCCGCTAACACGAATAACTGCAGGAGTTCCAATTCTTTGATCATGACAATGCGCACATTGAAGCGCTCCTTAACTTTGTGGAGGAATCACTTGCACTGGTTGGCGGAGATATGGAGTCCTGTACCCCTTTAGGTAAGCAAAAATATGGTGTCAGTGCAGAGACACACGTGAGGGAAATGCGGGATGCTTACCATATAGGAAGAAATATTATTTTATCAACAAGCCTATTAACCGGAGAGATGAAGTATACAGAAGAGCGTATTTCTTAAGAAGAGTGGAAAGTTTTCTTATCTCATTTCTTTTGTGCATGTGCAGCCATGTACCTCTGGTTGTGTTCTTGCAATGCATAATAGTTGATACTCTCTGCCAGTCCTTGTCAGGTACTCTCTCTGTGTGGTTGTCAATTTTTTGCCGTGTTTACAAGTATTCGTTCAAGTCATTGGTCTGCTTATTAGCATACAAAGCTGCTGTAAATATTCATATGCAGCATTGTTCAAATAGAGTGTGGCACTGACAGGATTCTGTGTACATGAAAAGGCAGGATTAGGGCACAGTGAAAGAAAGGGACCTTTCGTTTCAAATTGAATCTCTTCGAATTTGAAGCTCAGGGATATGTAACTCGTTTGTTACCACGCCTCTTAAAATCAATCGCTAGTAATCGATGCTGTATATTGACTATTTTGACACGTTGTAGTCCTTTCTCGTGCACCCAGTGTGCCCCAGTGGTTAGTCTAGGCAGTCAACTTTTAGAGCCATTTGAAATTTTTCTGCTCCGGTGGCATAGATAGTTTTGAAAGCTTTTTTTGCGAGCAGAGGTGGCTGTGTTTTTGAGAAAGGCGCGTGGTTGCTGCAATTCACAAAAAAAGCATGCGGCTCGTATCCTCCCAAAATTGTTAGGTGATCCTGCAATATAGGAGGCTAGTAGTGTGAGTTCTCTTCACAGAGCGGCAGCGGCTTGGTGAAAGCTTGCCAGGCACAATTATAGCGTATCGACCTTATTCCTGCAAGCAGGGCTGCCATCGTAAGTCAGAAGATAACAGTAAACTGCAAATGACAGTTCCGACTGACAAGTGATCAGAACGTCAGCAAGCCTCCACCACCGCGTGTGGGTTCCAAATCCGGGCCGATTTCTCGGCATACCTTGCTTGCTTTGACTATTGTGCCAGTCATAATTATTGACAGCGTGTTTTTGCATCATGTGGGGAATGATTTGTGTTTTCACCTATGTCAAATGCAGAGGTCGGCGGAGTCACTCACGAGTCCACTCACTAGGACTCATTTGAACTCAAACTCACACGTGAGTCTGAGTTTCAGTGAGCGCGAGGCTAGTGTGGCATGCTGAGTTTGAGATTGAGTGAGTTTTACCTCCACTGAGTTTGAGTACTCCCGAGACCGAGTGAGTTCTGAGTCCATTTCCAGTTTTGAGTACATTTTGAGTTTGAGTATACTTTAGGTACTGAGTACATTTTGAGTTGGAGTACATTTTGAGTTTTCAGTACATTTTGAGTCTGAGTACATTTTCAGTTTGAGAACTCTTTGAGTTCTGAGTACATTTTTAATTTGAGTACATTTTGAGTTCTGAGTACATATGAGTAGCCTAGGAGGCAGCTATGGTTGGCGGTTAAGTTTCATGCATCACTTTGGGTTCGCAAATCAGGTTAGCGGCGGGTACGGCAGTATTCGCGATGTGCATTTTCGGTGTTCGGTAGGTGGGGAGGGGCGAGGTCTGATTTAGCATCTATGCGTGTGAATAACAATAAACTGGAGAGGTCATAAAAAGGGTTATCGCACCTTTTCCTCTTGGTGGATCCTCTTAGAAGGTAGGAGAGTTTGGTGGGAAAGCCTGTGGCTGCGCTTTCTTGCTGGTTGTTCGCCTGCTTCTGTTGACGGTTTCATTAGATTGGGTAAAAAGGAAGAGCTGAGCGCCGGGGGGAAGAAGCCTAGGCTCTTTCCTACGCTGTTTCAAATCAGTTGTCAACCTAACTAACTTGGCGACGACAATTTTGATAGAATAATTACCGCAATATGACATATATTGTGTAAAAATTTAAACAGATGTCGCTAAGGCGTGTTAGGTATTAAGTTAAAGGTCGTCATTAACGGAATCACGCCACTAAATAAAAAAATGCTTCCTGTGCATATTCATCAGACAGTCATAATAAGTAATAGATTGGGTAATATTCAAAATGATGCCACAAAAACGTGTGGGGCATCATATTCAAGGTCTAGAAGAGGGAATCACGTAAGACAGAAATGCGTTATGGGTATATTAGGACCTAGTCATGGCTAGTAATAAATTGGGTTAAAATTCAAACTCATAGCTGTAGGGCGTCTGGCGTATAAAATTAAAGGTCTCGTTGTGGGGAATCACGTGGGACAAATGTCTAAATCCTTCCTGATTATTATTATTGACATAGTCATAATGGGTCATAAATTGGGGTAAAGTTTAAAATGATGCCACTAGGTTTTGCGGGTATGAAATTGAAGGTTGCGATTAGGGAAATCACATGGGAAAAAATGCGATACGGCTATATCATGAGATGATCATCCTTAGTCATTGTTTGGGTTAACATTCAAATTGATGCCACTAGAATTTGTTAGGTATCAAATTAGGGGTCGCAATGAGGAGAATCACGTAGGACAAACACAAAAATGCTTCCTGGTTATACTCATGCGATAGTCATGGCTTATGTTGGGTTAAAATTCGAAGTGACCCTGCTTATGCGTGTAGGGTATCAAATTTGCAATCTTGATGACGGGAATTATATAGGACAAATAAATTACGCCCATCTTCCCGCGAGAGAACCCTGGTGTGATGCGACGCATCGGGGGTTCAATTGGCGTTTCCATTGGATTGATTCTCTAACTCGGGTGAAACGTGTTGTCAACGCGTATGATGCATTCCATCACATGTGGGTGTTCTCATACGCGGGAAGATGGGCGTAATTTTATTTTTCATGAAGGGATCGTCGCTTCCATCACGTCTTCATCGGAAGAATCACGTCAAGCACGCAGTCGTCAAGCAAAGTGATGCGAAGTCGAACGAGCGCGAACGCTGGCTAAACCGCCGCAGCGCGATACCCGCTTTGTATTCACAGCGCCTCAATGAGAGGAGACAACGGAGGAGAGTCACGCTTGCGTACGCTTGCGCGACGGGAGCGGAGCGAAGCGAGCGAAGCGTGCGCACACAGCTGTTGTTTATGATAATGAGGCGGAGTGAGAGCGTTGGGCGCACAGCTGTCGGTGAGAAGACGGGAGGAGAGTCGCGCATGCGCAGCTGGCGTGCGGGCGCTGGACAACGCCGACGCAGGAGGGACATGCCTCAGAGCAACAGATGCGTCGCATCTAAAAAAAGGCTTCGTGGTTCTACTTATGAAGTAGTCATGGTGAGTCATAGATTGGGTTAAAATTCAAGGTTAGGCCGTTAAAGCAAATAGGATACCAAATTCGAGTTTTAAATTAAGAGAATCACGTAGCGCAAATAAATAACGTGGTCTTCTTACAGTCAGGGAGTCATAGTAAGCCACAGTTCATTAAAACTCAAAATGATCCTGCTACGGTGTGTGGGGTATCAAATAAATGTCTCATTGAGAGCAATCACGCGGGACAAATACAAAAAAGCTTTCTCTCTATAGTTATGAGGTAGTCATTGTAAGTCATAGATTGAGTGAGAATATAACGTGACGCCAAAACGCTTGTTGGGTATCAAGTGAATTGTCTCGATTAGGACATTTCGTGGAATAAATAAAGAAATGCGTCCTGTCCTTCTCACCGTCATTATATAGTCATGGCTAGTCACTGATTTGGTAAAAACTCAAAGTGATGTCGATAGGGCGTTTAGGGTATCAAAATCTTTGTCTTGACGAGGGAAGATGAGTCGGATGCAACCATCGGAAATTATGGCACGGAATAATGGCCAGTTAAGTAAAAAATTCTTATTCAGTGCCACCTAGATATAAATAAACTGGTTAATTGTTGGCACGCCACCTTGAAAGAGGGGTTGGTTCGACAAATTGCAGAACTCAACATCCGTCAACAAGCCTGCGTTCCCATGAAATAGCTTAAGAAATATTGGGCTTATGGACTTATGAATGCCATCAGCGGCGGATGGCAACCATAAACAGCTATTTCCTGACACGACCGGGCGTTCTCCGCCACCGCGACGCTATCATTTCGCTTTCGGCTCAACTTTTTCGCATACCCGAGCTGCAGCACAGGTGTCCGGGTGATTTTTGCCGGCTTCCCGTCAATGAGATGAAGAAAACGTACCTCCAGGGAACAAACACGTGCGATAGCAATTGCCTATCAGGGTGAATCAACAGTGCCTGCAGAAACACCGTACGACCGAACGTATTGTAGCAAATGTGCTTAGTTTGAAGTCTTTTATATTTAGCACGGCGACAAATTCGCGGAGGCATTCCAGGGGCGCAGGAAATTTGCGGTGCGAATGGATTCCGAACATGAAGACACTTCATTTGTCATGGTTCACTTCACACGTTCGTTGCATGAGCCCTTTGCCCTAACGCTGATTGTTGGCGCAGCCAACAACGGCGTCATCACGCCCAGGCGAGTAGCTGCTGCACATTGCCAAGTAAAGGGAATGACGGCAACCTGCTCACAATTAAGAAAGTAAACATCAATTGGGGATGAAAAGTCGGGAGCCCTGCTTGCATGGTTAAACGTAGCCTCACAGGCAACCCCTTCAGGACAAAGCGCTTGTGGGGTGGCCTCCGCCCCGGTCCTTGCCGCAGGCAAGGACCGGGGCGGAGCCGCAGTTTCTGTGATCCCATTCGAGTAGTTCGAGGCGTGTGAGTCGGGGCCCGCCAACCCGTGTGGGACCCGCAGACGACCGGGGCGTGAACGTGCGACTGGCCGAGGCTCGGGATCACGGCCCAGGGCGGAACCAGCGCTGCACCCGCCACGCAGGACGTGGTGCATCTTCTTCCGTCTCGCTCGGGCAGAGCTGGCGAGAGACGGCTAGCGCTCGACCGCGACCGGGACTGGCGGTGTCCCGCCATCGACTTCGCCGAACGTCGACCATCGAGGTGTCTGTGAGAACGTTTTTTCCCCCTCTATTGAACGCTGGTTAGGGGTATCGGACTAGTGTCTTGTTGCTGTTGTGCTTCGCGATTGTACCGCTTTTCTGCTGACTCGTTTTCTTGTGGCGCTGTTAATATACTTTCTTTTCTCTAACCCTCTCGAGTACCGTTCTTACGCGTCGTACACCCACAAGGCGAAACGAGTCCATCACACTCAGTTTATTTACTCTTAAGTAGTACTGATGAGCGGGATGCCCTTTTTATCTGGTCCACAGGATTTTATTCATGTAAACGTTTAATTTGATACCCAACACACTCTGCCGGAGTTTCTTTGAACTTCAACTTAATTTATGACTTACCATGACTATCGCATGAGGATAACGAGGAAGCATCTCTTAATTGCCCAAAGTGATTCTAATCCTCAAGACTTGCAGTTTGACACCCAATACCTCGTGGCGGTATCACTTTGGTTTTTAACCTAATCGATTACTCACCATGACTGTGTCGTGATTATGACCAGGAGGAATTTGTATTTATATCACGTGATTTCTCTCATTGAGACCTTCAATTTAGCACCCCAAATGCCCTAGTGCACATAACTTTGAATGTTACCCATATCCATGACTTACAGTGACTGTGTCACGATTATAACCAGGAAACCTTTTTTTCCCACGTGAATCGCCTCCCCAAGATCTTCCATTTTGTACTCCACACACACCAGCGACATCCCAAAGACTTTCAAACCATTGTATGGCTCCCCGTGACTGTGCCAATAATACTACGAGGATGTATTTCTTGTTTGTCCAACGTTATTTCCTTAATTGAAACATTTAATTTGAGACCCCATACGCCTGCGGGTCGTCATTATGAAGTCAAACCTTTATTATGACTCACGTGTACTAAGTCGTGATTATGACCAGGAAGCATTTTTTGTTTATCCCCCGTGATTTCCCTTCTCCATACCTTCAATTTGATATCCAACATGCCCTTGGGGCCCATCACTTTGAATTTAAACCCAATCTGTGACTATCCATGACTCCCGTGTTACACGGTTCGCCATGTTCGATATATTTTCTTTGTTGTATTTTTAGATTTTTTCGTTTGATCAATTATCTGCATTTACGGTTTTATAAGGATTTCCGGTTGAGCTTCCGTGATATCCGAATTTTTGTGCAAATGCAGGGGGTTAAACGATCCTGGCCGATGAGGAGAAGGGGGTACTGGGAAATGAATGCTACGCTATAAAAAAGCAAAGGCATATCAATGAACACCTCGCACTCTAGAGATTCTTGGGGTCAGTTCTCTTTGATACAAGGTGTTTTTGACAGGATGAAGATGGCGAATGCATGGGATCGTAATCCTAAACAGCTCCAATGTAAATGAACTGAGCAGTTAGCGCACGCACCCTCGCCAAAGGTTTTTTGTTTCTTCCCAGGGCCACATCACACCATCGAGGCTGGACCACCTCTGTCACGAACACGAACACGGAGCCCAAATCAAGAGTTTGGTATCCAATATATACCTACAATTGCTTGCAATCAGAGCTAATCATCATGGCCAGCAGGTATAGCTGTAATAAATATGCAACAAAACTTGTTTCCGAGCTCACAGGATTTAGGGTATCATGTCGTAAAGAATGCAAGAATGTGTGCTTGTAGTGGCGGCAGCATCATCTGCATTTAGCGCCACGATCATCATCATCCGCATCCTCCCACAATCGTCATAAGCGGTGCCTGGCCATGCCAGCGGTTACACACGACAGAGATCGAACACGGCCGACCTCCAGGGGCGGTTACATGTCTACGCCGCTCTCCATTTTCCAGTATGGCCTAACGCACACTCAATAAATCTAGGAGAGCCACAGCCCATAACCGAGTTACGGATCCCTTTCCTACAAGCTGATGAATTTTCTCCCGTAATATATTTACCACGCGTGAATTTTGAAACGCTGAATGCTAATAAAATCAGAGCCCATCTGAGCCCGAATAAATTCCTAGCACGGCAGAGTTGTGAGTCCAGTTTAGTTCTGAATTTATTTGAGTTCAGAATACATTTTGAGTTTTGCATCCATTTTGAGTTTTGAGTCTATTTTGAGTTTCAGTACATTTTGAGCTCGAGTACATTTTGAGTTTGAGTACATTTTGAGTTTTGAGAATATTTTGAGTTTTTGTACACCTTGAGTTCTGTGTACATTTTTGAGTTTTGAGACCGAGTGAGTTCTGAGTTTTGCGCTCACGTGAGTTTGAGTTTGAGTGAGCGCAGATGTGCTGCTAAGCATTGAGACGGAGTTTGTGTGAGTGATTATTCGAAAACAAAATTTGTGAGTGAGTTTCATTGAGCCGCCCCAACTTTGCCGAGGTATGGTCAAATCTTCAGATTTCTTTCAAAGTACCATCCAAACTTGTAAAATTGGAAATTGAGGGTGCGCTTCGCCACAAGGCACGGGCACCGCCCGTGCTGTCATTTTTTTGTTCCCCACAAGTCGATTTTTTTGCAGGACGGATGTTTGATATGTTTACCTAAAAAACGTTTTTCGAAATTTTTTCTACTACTGTTCGTTTATTATACAGAATTCCTTTCCTTATTGTTATCGACTTCTGAACAACTTTGAAATTTGATCAAGTTTCCTGCCATAATTATGAATTATTAAGACTGGTTTTATTGGAAGGCATGTAGAATCGTCTGAATTTTATGTCACTGTAATGTGCGCCTGAACAATACGTATAGAACAGAAAAAGTCTTTGATTGAAAAACCAAGAACAACTTTGGGCCGTCCAGCAGGCTCTCAAGGCACTTGCCAGGTATGGGCCCCGCGAACCGGCAACAGCAAACGGGGATCCACGCTGGGCACCACCATGAGGACAACGTAGGCTCAGTCTACTCGTGCCCGCTTACTGAAGGCCCCAATAAAGTTTGTCCAATTCAATACAATATCTTATCGCTCAACTTCCCGCGGTAACAAAAGAGTTTGAGGGGTCGTGACGAAAAAATACATTTGTCTTTGCTTAATGTTGTCTATTTAAACGACCTATTAGGAACATAAATCCAAAATATTTACACAATTCATTGCTTCTGGAATTTAAGGGGCACCTTTGAAAATTCTCGTTTTGAGGATCATCGCAAGCGGCCATGCGAGTATCCTTAGTAGGCAGCGCAGCTAGCAGTGACATCATAATAAATACATTCAAAAGTTAGTGTATATTGTTCTGTACAACTGCAAACTGGATATTTTAAAAATAATGCATCCTTTACTCGTTACAAAAATCTGTTTACTATTGGCACTGTAGTGAGTGATAGCCGTCTCTTACTGAATATACAAACAATGCCATAGATGGAGAGGTACTGCTAAAAACTCATCAGGAGGTTGATATAGTACCGGGAGTAAATATGGTCACATATTTACTCCTCCGTTGCAAATGTCGACTAAAGACGATAGTCGACTGGCGCTCCTGCCACGTAAATGCGTCCCTCCTCTTTCCGGCTCACCTCTCATGCTGCTAATCTCCCGTGCCGCTCCTCCCAAGATAACACGTTATAGGTTGGCTTAAGTCAATTTCAAATTACCGCGTTCCACTGCTCCAGGGCGGGGGCCTCGAGGCCAGCGGTGCTGTACGCCCGACACGCACGTGAATCGAGGCACCCTACTCCGACGTTCATAAAACAACGTTGCCATATTCACTCAGCGTTCTAAGCGGAACGTGTAACCTGTCCAGTTGAAACTTTCGTTACTGTTGCCGCTTAATTTTTCAAATGCCGCCAGAAGCTCTAGTGGCGCGAGCAACAGCAGGCGGCGAAGTGAATGTTTTTTTCTGCAGTTCATGTAGTATTTAGTATGTAGTAACCAAGCATCCGTAATTTCTTAAATCAGCTGCAAATGTCACTTATGAATTGATTTTCTGCCTCATATTTGCGTAATGTCTTGTTATTTTTTAACAATGTTGACAAGTATGAGCATTGACATCGGACGTAGACGTTTATTTCGCTTTGGGTATAAATACTATTGACAGCTTACGTTTCTCTTTGGGCAGTAGGGTAAATCGAGTCTTAGGGCGATATACAGACAGACCAAAAATTTCTGCGTTTAAGTATCCCAAGAAAAACGATCGTCTTTATTACTTCCATGTTGTGGATGTTATATACCAGAACCAGCAAAGTTTCAACCATGATAGCACGAGTGATATTTGAATTTTAATAAAATAGCGTTCATTGTTTTCACATGATAAAATAGGTACAGGTGTTTTCAGAAATATCACACGCTTGAAAAACAGAATACAAATAGGTGGTATGATAATTAAGTAAGAATTGTTCGTATAATATTAGTTACCCCGAGTAACTGATAGGACATGGGTCGGAACATATCTGTAAATTGCCCAGGTGGGGCTATAAAACAGAAAAATTCATGCCCATTAGTTGTGGTTGTAAAACATACTAAAACGGCACTGGGAGTTCGTGACTCAGCAATGCATAAATTCAGGATTAACAATGTTCAATCAAATTACGACAGTTAAAGGTAGTTACAATAATCAGGTGCACTGAGCACTGCATTAGGGTAGTGATGCCTATAATGCTAATAAAATGCTTAGATTGATTTCACGCGACGAAGAGGTTTGCTCTTTAGGGGTCTCAAATCTGGCGAATTAAGTACCCTTTTGAGTACATGCAGTACACGAGGTGTTTTACATGTGGAATGAATGTGCCTAATACGGCTTTTAAAAGGTGTCCCTTGTAGTAAGGAACCTAATCAAGGCTATTGCGAAAAGCTTGTGGACAATCCTCGATTTTATCAGGTTTTCCAGATGTTTCGCTATGTTGGACAGACCATCTTTGGAGCATGAAAGCTACGAGCGCACGGTTTTATGCATAATATGTGCTGTACAGGCACAAAGTTACGTCGGTAGACAACTGTGTTGCCCATATACTTGACCCATCAGCGATTGCCTACGCCTTGCCAATAACGCGACAATATTTAGGCTGCATTAGGCTGTTTTGATTGACTGCATATATTTGACCATCTACATATAATGTTCTATGTGTCTATGTGAACATCATGCCGATTTTAAACACTCTAAGCTAGATACATTCTGAACTACTCGCCGTGAAACACGTTATTTATTGCGATGATAGTCCGTTAGTTTTACAGAATCCTGGAAGAAAAAACGGGCTCTGAGAGTATCAACACAAAATATTTGGATAAAATATTTCGTTAATTTCTCTGTCATAGGAAGCGGTGAAACACAAAAGTAAAATGTGCAACGAACTCCACAGCGAAAGCGGCTTGTTTTGCGGGTCCGCGGCTGTCTAGTCGGTGTGCTGTACGAGCGACCTCCTGCTGGCGCGTCGCTCAGGCAAAAGTGCGCATATTGTATGCTCTGGGTTGTGTACGGCGGACAGTTGCGTTGCGACGAGGTCAAGTTCTGGAAACGCGAAGGGAGGTCTTCTAGCACCTCCTCTACTCCCCCCCCCCCGCCAAATCTTTCCTGCATCTCTTTATTTCTTCCTACTCTGGAAGCCCCCTTCCCTTCCCTGGACTGGGCTGTATGAGGAAGAACTCCCCGTTGAGCCGACAACCCCAAAGCCATCTTAGCCTTGGATTTAAAAGGTGCGTTTGACAATGTCAGTCATATGGGCCTAATTACACAACTGAATGGCCTTAACTGTGGAGAAGGCACCTACCAATACATTCGGGATTTCCTGAACGACCGAAAAGCCATTCTGAAGGTGGGACATTTAAACTCTAGTACAGTTTTTCTCGGCAGCAAGGGCACGCCCCAGGATGCGGTCCTTTCCCCCTTGCTGTTTAATATAGCCCTCATAGGCCTCCCTCCGCTCCTGGATGCCATACCGGGCATACACCATTGATTATATGCAGATAACATCACCATATGGGCCACCAATGGGTCACTGGGGGAAATGGAGACCAACCTACCACAGGCGGCTAACATTGTCAGTGAATACGCACGACAATGTGGTCTAGCGTGTGCGCCGCAAAACTGTGAGCTGCTCATTGTCTCACCACAAAAGAAACTCCCTCCCGGGTCGCCAACCATCTCCTTAGAAGTGGATGGCCACAATATTGTTCCAACTCAGCAGGTGAGAATCTTAGGCATGCTTCTACAAAGGGATCGCTCCAACACCAAACTGCTAGACCGACTTAAGCACACCACGGAGCAAGTCTCCCACATGCGCCGCACGGTCAGCACAAAAACAAGAGGTATGAGAGAGGCGGATGTGCTAAGACTTGTCGAAGCATTTGTAATCTCTAGGGTTACTTATGTCCTCCCCTACGCTGTGCAGTCGAAGGTTGAAAATGACAAGGTAGAAACTGTCATACGCAAGGCGTACAAACTGGCGTTGGGACTACCTGTCAGCACCTCGACGCAGAAACTGCTACACTTGGGAGTTTATAATACCTTGGATGAACTCCTCGAAGCTCATCATATGAATCAATTATTACGCCTGAGGTCCACCTCCACCGGCAGGACAATTCTGAACCAGCTGTGCCTGCGCTCACCGCTTCAACACCCCCAGGCCGATGCGGCTCAGCTTCCGCATAAGATCCGCAAATTCATTGTTGTGGCCCCAATGCCCCGGAACTTGCATCGAACGCATCATCAGGATCACAGAGACGCCAGAGCTAAAGCTATCTTCAAACGGCACGCCCAAAACCCCACCACAGTATACAAAGACGCAGCCTCCTATCCCGGGAGGAGAGCTATGACTACTGTTGTGACTACAGCGCAAGCCCTCCTCACAAGTGTACCAATTCTTACCACCCTTGCACAACAGGCAGAAGAAGTGGCCATAGCCCAAGCAATTGCTCAAACCCCTGCAAAGATCAATATTACGGACTTCCAACAATCATGCGGAACTTTCTGCAGCAGCTTCGTCTCACCCACCGCCACACAAATTCTGCTGCAGAATCCCCCACAACACCACGTAAGGATTTTTTTGGGCTCCCGCCCATGCCGATGTGCCTGGCAACGAAGCTGCCCATCAGTATGCCCGCGATCTGACACATCCGGCT